>NC_044353.1:17178543-17778543 GCF_007364275.1 Archocentrus centrarchus | reverse complement strand
TTCTCTATACAATGACTGCAGATGATTAATTGCATAAATGAATGCTTCTCAAACTGTCAGGTGGGTCCTTCTGGTGGGCACAGAGCAACCCGGGGTGGGGATGGGGGGTGGATATGGATCAAAATTAAGTTGAACAACTATGATTTATGGGAATTTATCTTTTTTGATGTTATGTTGACCTTTATTTTACTAAATTGTGTATTGGATCCTTTTTCATTGTTAATGGTTAATTTAAAAATGTCACAGCTGGCCGCTGTGCAGGCAGGAAGGAGGACCCCAATATGTAGACTCCAGGACGGTGTAATTCACTCACACGTTTATTTACACAATCCTACAAGAAATACTATGAGCTCTCCCCGGAAATACACCAGACGGGGGAGAGACGCGAAACAGACAAGACTTCATTATAGACTAACCATGACTAAACATAGGACAGCAGACAACAACCAACAACTGGCAAAGAAAACACTGGACTTAAATACACAACGAGAGGAGTGGGAACACAGGTGAATCATATTACACAGATGAGACAAGAGGAAGCAAAACAGGGCATGACAGACAGAACAGATGACTTATCAAAATAAAACAGGAAGAACCCTAACATAGTACACGGAGACTAAACACCTAGGAACAACACATAAACACGGGGAGACAAAAACACAGAAACCACAATAAAACAGAACTATGCAAGTAGAACCAAAAACACCGGGGCACCGGCCCAGGACCATGACAAAAAAAGAGAAGAAGATGATGTAAAACTTTGCTGGTGTTTGAAGGGGAGCATGCCAGGAAAAAAAACAAAAAACAAACACTAATACATTTCTAAGCTTCTCTGTTAAATCTGTGTGAGGGACTTTATGACCTTGTCTGTGAACTGTGAAAACTGACCCAGCACCATGACAGCATTTACAGGGAAATTCAAAATTTGAAGGTGGTGGATGGGCTGGTTTATTATTTATTCAACCAAGTGATTTCTCAGAGATGCTAGTTTGAAAAGGTTTGTGGTACCTTCACCCATTAAAAAAAAAACAAAAAACCTAGACACTGTAGGAGCTGCAGTGCTCCTACCACTCTCCTGTCAAAGATCAGGGGTTTATCCACATCATGCCCACACAAACAACCAGAAAGAAGCTGCTGGCCTCTTGAAAAGCTCAAGCCTTTGTTAACAGGACACATGTCCATGAAATCCAGACCCCACGGATTTCAGTGGGATTAAAGACAAACCTGCTTCCTATGACAATACCTAATTGCAGCCACGAGATGGTACAGTAGTAATGTAAAGGATGAATGCAAACAGGCAAGACGCTTTATGGCAGCTGCTTCAGATGAAAGGATAGAAGTCACTTTCACTTTGGTTTTAATTGATGTCTATTTTTAGATTTCACTTGCCTCCCTTGTCCTGACAGAACTTCTACAATCATGAGGAAAAAGAAAGTTTTCGCAAGGCTCAAAGCGACCCTGTAAAAACTATGTGTAACTTTATTGCTTCCACAGAAGAAGAGATCAGAAGCAGCCAGATGTTACTAATCAAATACACTTGATTAATTGATTATCAACAAATGTGAGCACCTCTATAAAAGCACGGTTCGAATTTATTTAAATTTTCTGAATTATTCCAAACCATGAATGAAGCGATATTGTCTGATTTGATAAAATTTATTAGAATAATCTTGTATCATTTCAAGTAATTTTCTGTAAATTTCTTGTACCAAATGAATAATAATTGAATAAAATTGATTGATTCATTGATTAATCGATTGATTGAAAATGATTGGTTGATGGAAGTTTTGGCAGTTTGCTGGCCTGGAGCATTCAGATGTGCCACCACGATGCCACAATTTTCCCAGGAGTGGATGGCCCACTGAACTAACCCCAAAGTCAGACTGTAGAAAAGCAAGAGCTGCATCTCAGACTCAACAGGCCTCATTTAGTTTCTGTTAAATTTCATGACAGTACAGTTAGAAAAAGATTGAGTATGGCATGTCTTGAAAGTCTTTCAGGAGAAAGCCCTTTCTCTCTAAAAACAAACAAACAAAAAAACATGGCAGCAGAGCTTAGGTTTGCAAAGTTGCATCTGAACAAGCCACAAGACTTCTGAAACAATGGCCTAGACCAAAGTGGCCAAAGTGTACAGTTCTGTTTGGGGATAACCAGACGCAGCATATCAGCACAAACACCTCATACTGTCAGCACAGTTGTGGAGGGGTGGTGATTTGGCCTATTTTGTGGCCACAGGACGTGGGTAACCTGCAGTCACTGAGTCACCCATGAGCTCCTCTGTATACCAAAGTATTCTAGCATCAAATGTGAGGCCATCTGTCTGACAGTTAAAGCTTGGGTCATGCAATAGGACAATGATCCCAAGCACAGCAGCAAATCCACAACAGAATGGCTGAAATAGAAAAGAATCAACACGCTGCAGTGGCCCAGTCAAAGTCCAGATCCCAACCTGACTGAAATGCTGTGGTGGGACTTTAAGAGGTGAGAGATTGATGACTGAGTCATACAGAAAACAATTACTTCAAGTCACCGATGCTAAATACGGTTCTATAAACAGCTGAATCACGCTGTGTGCTCAGTTTCTCACAGAACTGCATGGAGTCCTGTGAGAACCTTTGGTTGCAAGACTGTAAAAGATAAAAAAAAAAAAATCATACAACCTGCTGTAGTCTGTGGTTAACAATCAGACATGTTTACTTCTCTACCACTAGAGGGTGATGGAAGTGCTCTAAAAATGGCCCTCCAACCCTCCAACCTCAAACCGCTGACCTACTTTCAGCATCATTTCTGTGCACTTTATGAACATTCATCATGCATATCTCACCCAGAGATAATGCTTTAGAAAGGTTTTATAAAGAACACCCTAATTTTCACTTACATCACACACATTTATAGTGTGACCAGAGGAGCTGAGGAGTTTCATTATTAAATAACAGCTCTTGTTTTTGACATAAAAGTAGATCTAATCTAGTTGTTTGTCAAGCATTTCTGTATTGGTACATCCTTTTCCCCTTCAGCTGCTGCAGCCTCCTAAAACGCATCAACTAATGACAATATCTTACCTGAAAACCGGAGATGGTTCCAATGCACAAAACTGGTTTGATATCAGATTAAAGCTGACTTTAATGCTTTGCCAGTGACAATAAATGCAAACTGCATACATTTTTATTGTGTCACCTACACCTACCACTAGGTCACGTGTCGCTTTCAGAAACTGTGTCATGCAATGTGGGTAAAAACACTCACACATTTCCTACTGAAGCGTTAGACTTCAGTTCAACTTTGAGTGACACTCACTTTAACCATGTCTGCTCTCTGGCTGGAGTTCATACTCATCCTTTGCTTCTATGGCACAGCTTGGACTGATGCAGGTAAGGCTGAGACAATGAGTGAAATGCACATGTGTTAAAGTAAATGATGGCAGGAGGAAGGGTTCATTCATGTAAATAAATGTAAAGTGAGATTTGACTAAGTTTTGTCTCTTTTTGATGTAGACGTGGAAGGAGTGGTACGGAAACATGTTGGACAATCCGTCACTATCCAGTGCAGAAGTACTTCCAATCAAGAGACCCTGAATTTGAAGAAGGGCCTCCATGAGGAGCGGGATATTTTTTACGCAACAGTTCATTCAGACAAACGTACTATTGACAGCAAATTTACTGACAGACTTCAGTACCATGAAAAATTCCCCAATGTGGAAATCCTCATCAAAAACTTGACCCTGAACGATACAGGACCGTACTGGTGTGTGTACAAAACGATTGAAAACTATGGACAAAAAATCACAAAAGGCAGTGGCTCTGTGCTCCTGGTGGTGACAGGTGAGTCTCATCAGTTTATTCATTTTTCTCCAAAAGCCTACTGAGCTGATTATTCATAAACCATGTAGGAGCTCAATATGTGCTATCTAACAAAACCACCAATATATTATAGAAGAAGTCGCTGATGTGAGCCATCATTACTACACTACATATTTTGGCTGCATAGATTTTTTCTCTGAAGCTTTTTGCAGTGCTTATTTAATCATGGACATCAAAATGGAAGAGGACAGACGTGTGTGGGGGGGGGGTCCTAATGAAACAAAGAGAAACATTTACAAAATACTTCAGTAATGTATGAATGTAATTTCTAGAAAAGCCTTCAACAGTTGTAGTGCGTGAGTGTCAGCCGCCCCAGAATGACATGGTCCTGTGGGCTGTGGTGATCGCCGCTGCTGTGCTGATTCTCATCCTCTCAATTCCCCTCATAATGATGATCCTCAAGGTATGTAATTTGATGTGGGTGCCCCTGTGTGTGTGCAAATTTGGTTAATGGTTTAATTAAAGTATGACAACTTTCACAGATATTTTATTGCAGGGCTCTTTTACACTCAGTTTGTCAAGTTGTATTGTTAGAAAGATTAAGACTGAAATCTTGGCAACAACACAAATTCAGCAAACAATAATCCTGTTCCTTTGTGTAACCTGCACATAACTGACTGCATTATCTTTTTTTTTACTCCCAGACCAAGCCCTCGCATAACACAGTGAAAAGAAGGCAACAAGTTCCAGTCAACGATGTTTATGAGGACATGCGCGGCACAATCAGACGCTGAAACTGTCAGCCCACACCAACATGAAACTGAATTTTCAGCACCGCTGTGCTGCAAAGAAATCACCACAGCAGCTCAGTCTGTTCTCACGATTCAGTCCTTGTGTGGGTGTCACTGAAAAAAACACAAGGAGATGTGTAAAATGGTGCAACACAAGAACACTTGCCATTGAATCTGTAGATTATATGTAATCTTTTTATAACAGAAATGTCACCTGTGTCAGCCTTGTTCTGGGATGTTCCAGGATGAACAGATTTTGATTCACTTTATTTTGTGAAGATGTTCTTCTTTGTTTTCAGGTTTTCTTAAACATATTTTGTAAAATTTTTTATACAATAATTTTTATACAAAAATACAATATTTTATATTTTATATTTTTATACAATATTGCCAGTAATTAGTGGAATCAATAACTGGCACCTGGCAGGGTTGCTTGGTGGGTGTGCGGCGGGGGACTATGTTGAATGAATATGAGAGACTGATTGATGAAAACTTGTGATCTGTTGATGTGCGCTGTGTGAATGTTCCCAGCTTCTGAAAAGGAGCACAGCAGAAAACGTTTGAGAACAGTTGATGTAAATAAAGGTAGGGTTCATCTGAATATGATGTCAAATACTGTGTATTGTAATTCAAATAAACATCTACCATTTATATGAATCTACTTTACTGTATTTTGTGTAGGATGTGGCACTAAGATCAGTACATAATAACACAACATAATATACAGCACTGGCATCCCACGAAGAACAGCACACACCACATTATTTATGACGCTCATAAATTTGTGTGTGTACAGTATGTGTAGTTTTTAAATCTCCCTGCAGATGAAATAAATGAAACAAGTTGGTTTGGAGTTTATGGTGTCTTGGTAGGTTCATTTGATCCTAGTTATTCTGCCTCCCCTATGTCTTGACAAGTCTCTGTTTGGTGTTTACTTACTTCCTGTTTTATTTTGCTGGTCTCATGTCTTGTGTGCGTTGTGTTCAGTTTTGTTTCCCCTCTCTTTTTAGATTCTGTTCACCAGTGTCTTGTTTTCCCAGCTGTGTCCTCTCTCCCTAATTACCTCTTGCGTGTATTTAAACCTGCAGTTTTCCTCAGTTCTTTGTCAAGTCCTCCCTTGTGCTGTGCGCTGCCTTGTTCCCGTTTGGCTCTGACTTTTTACATTTCTGGTGCCAGTCCTGGTTTACTTTTTGTATTTTGCATTTTTGGAAGATACTTCAGCATTAAAGCTACTTTTTTCTTTTTATTATTTTTACTTTAAGTTCTTCTGAGTCCTGCGTTTGGGTCCGCACCCTGCCTGCCACACAGCTGACACAACGTGAAGTACATCCTTTAAACAGTCTGACAGCATGAACAGGGCACTAGTTCTTCAAAGACACACTGCAGTATTTGAACGATCTATTTTTAAAACTTTCATCTATCCTACAGCAGCAGCACTTCAACACTTAAAATATATGTTCATAATACTATAAGACAATAAGGGATTTGCAACACAACAATGACCACTGATAAGGACGTTTTTAACTGTTTATTCATTTTTGAAAAGTGTATATTGAGTAAATGAGACAGTTAACTTGTGGAATTTTTACTCATGATAGTTCTACTGTAAAGGGGTTGCTGTAAATTTTACAGTAATTTACTAACTTACTTAGATGTCAGTAACTTACTGTAAATAGTGTTTACAGTAGCAGTACAGTAATTTCATTTACATTTAAAAAAAAAAAATCACTGGTGTTGTGAAGTGTACCATCTAGACCGCAAACCTGAAAGGAAAGACAAAAAAACGTATCAAAATACCACATAAAAATGTTCCTACATAGCCAGGTAGTTTACAGTATACGACTGTGTGTGTGTGTGTGTGTGTGTGTGTGTGTGTGTGTGTGTGTGTGTGTGTGTGTGTGTGTGTATTTAATGACAGTAGGGAAGAATTATAGTAGTGAGCCCATATTTTTCCCCCATGCGCCTTTGCTATTTACAATTACAGAAACCACAGTTACAGTGCAGCTTTTTTAAACATGGAAAATAGCTTTATCAATAAATTTAAAATAAAAAGTGAAAACTGCATAAACTGCACCTGCAATACAGGTTTGAATTATTTCATATGTTTTTTTTAGAAGTGGCCTGTGCTTGAAATTTTCAGTCTCACATCCACTATCTCACATCACATCAAACCAGTGGTGTTTTTTCTTAATCTTATTTTTCATTACTGCAACACTGCCGGTCCCACTATTCATTTTTTATGAGGAGATAATTCAGAGGACAGCTCTAGATTAAATAAAATCTTAGTCACAGTCAACTTTGAACCAAAAAAGGAGCAACAACCGTTTGTAAAATCCAGCACAATAATTTATCACCAGCACCAAGTCAAGCCAGCACATGTGCCGTCTCATGCAAACAGTGGATCTTTAAACACTGTAAATCAAGGGACAGTTCAAACAATATAAGTCAAGACAAGTTTCACTTAAGTACAGGGATGAGAGGTGCTGTATGAGTCAACGATAACTTAGGAAAACAACATCTCGTCTGGTAGCACGGCGCAAGTGCGATAAGGTGGGTGCTGTGCAGCATTATTGTGATCACAAATCATGTCAGCTTCTTTCCTTCGAGAAGCAGGAAGGCGAGTCTAAGTGTAAATTGTGTTTGTGTTTGTGGGTTAAATGTCAGTGCACCATAGGCAAGTATATGGCCGTTGTTGTGTGTGTGTGTGTACAGGGGGACCACTTACAAGAAGTCCAGCAAGAAGTGGAAAATGTACTTTGAGGTGTGCGAGAAACGGAAACTGAGACCACTTACAGGAAGTCGGCTTATGCGCATTTACAGCCAAGGAGCCGAAGAGTGTCTTAAACCCACGGTTTCATGGTGGCCTCTTTTAAAAACTCTCAAAAGCTTCCATCTTCTTCACCAGTGTGGATAAATTCAGAGAGATTTGCACAAGTGGAGAAAATTGGTGATTGAGCAACTGTACCTGTCATAACCTGTAACAGGAAACAACATGTGTGTTAAAATTCCAAAATACTGTAAACCTCAGTAACAGATAATAATCTGCTACAGCGTTACACAGCCAGTGGGTGTTATGACACATGTTTACAAAAAAGCAGATGTGATTTAAAGCCCCTTCTGCAGATAGTCTGTTTTAACATTACCTCCTTCATACCTTCCTTTCATATTTGAAAATCGGGGCCTTGGATCAAGGGTTAAGGAATAAAAGAGATGTTTACATGTACCTGCATTACTCACTTCTCAGCTTTTTGTCAGAAGCTGTTTTCTGTAATTAGTGTAATAGTGGAAACTAGTGATGTTCACTGGGTGTTTTTTTTTTTTTTGAAACGTAGGCAGGCGTTGATGGGTGAAAGGTCTGGATCCGTGCTGTGTGACTGAAAATAGTACTCTCTGATCAGTGTTTTCCATGTTTTCAAGTTGAAGCGCTCTCATTTTGCGCATCAGGCTGATCTGGACTTGATAAAGCTCGCCTGGGACTTTACTTTAGAAACAGGATGAGGTTATGGCCTAAAAAGTAACAGAAGAGGACACAGCCAGTTCATCAAATGTCAGTTTGTATGTCAACACAGCGTAAATGTGATAATTATCTTTTTCCTCTGAATTTCCTCTCACTGATAAGACATGATGAAATTGAAAAGAATTTATTTAGTGCTGAGCTTTTGTCTTATGATACACAGCCAGCAGTGTGGGTTTAACAATATCCTGATTGTGGTGATGCTGCATTTGCTATCTGCGTGCTCAAAAACATATCGAGTAAAGCTGGGCCAAAGTGTCTGCCTCAGATGTCAGACTTAATTCTGTTCGGCAGGAAAGCTGCAAAAGTTTGACAGCACGTCAGTCAACCCTTTGTGATGGTGGACAATGTGGTGGAGCTGTTTTATTGGTTTCACACAGTGACCAGCTTAGCCTTGATACAATGTAAAGCATGTGTTTTAACTTGTGAAGGACTGAGATTTTAACACAGCAGCGTTTATTACCCAATCAGTTGGGTTATGTCAGTGAACTGGAAATACTGGAAAAACTGGAAAGAGTGAAAATAGAGCAAATTTTGAAACAGATTTTTTTTATTGCTTTATAAATTAAAAAAAAAAAACTATATTTACACATGATATTACAATTTTATTTATTATTTATATATTATTTTAATAATAATAATTAAAAAAAAACCTGCCAGGAAACTTAATTTAAGATGGAGACAAAGTGTCAAAAGAACAACAACATATATATACATATATGCTGTTGTAAGAATGAAGAAAACCACATCCTGTAAATGTTATAAATGCAAAAAAGTGTCTGTGTACATGATTACCACCTGGACCCGTCACCCCTTGAAAGCAGTAGCTGTGTTATGAAAAAAAACCTCATTCAGTCTCCTCACTTCTGAAATGCTTACAGAGTGTTGTTAAAGGAAGAGGTGATGCAACACAATGTTTTGAAACATGCTGCATGCACCAAAATTTCATGTAATGTTATTGAGGACTGCATCTTGTTGTTATCTACATTTTACACTTCATCCTAGCTTTTACCTAGCTCTGTGTGTGTATGTGTGTGTGTGTGTGTGTGTCAGGGCCAGACAGGTCAATCTAATGTCTCACAGGTTAGAAAACCACAAACTGAACTGTAAGAAGCTGCTTGATTCGTCTCTTTGTATCCTCATTCTTATAAATCAGAGAGCTCAACTTCCAGAATGATCTTAAAACTAAGTTAAAGTATGAATCCCACGAAAGGTGTGCCTGATTGGATAAATGGGCAATCAAAACAAGCCAAAGCAGGAGTCCAAGATCCCACCGAACCATGCAGTTCACTTGCTTCCTGAAGCCCCATACAGCTTGCTCCATCTGGTACACAGAGCTTCTGAATTAGCACTGGGACATTATCCCTTAACTGCAGAAGGCCGGATGAGGTTTGTGGCCGCTGAAGGCAAACAAAGGGTCATGTCTCCTTATGTGATCCAAGGCACACTGCTGAGTGAACTGCTTTAAATTAAAGTATTTAAGAGTGACCTGGTGACTTCCTTATTTACTGTAAGTTGTTCTGTTTTCCTACTTTGCACATTTATTCTTATCCAAGCTTTTAGTGGCAGCTTAAACCCCGAGGATTGAAGCTCAGGGGTCTCTGCCATAAGGTTTTTGAATTCATTCTTATGCTCAGAGATACTGAGGTAAGGAAAAAAAAAAAACAGCGCTGACATAACAGAGCTACTAGAACCTTTTAAAGTGAAGAGAAAAAACACAAATAGAAGCACTTGATCGTCACCTGGCATCACCCATGAATTTATTTTGGTTTCAGAGATGACTCATTTGACTTGTTTGTGTCATTTCTATGGAAACTTTACATTTTAAAGTGAGTCCGTGTAACTTATTTAATAAGTCATGAGCGGTAAAACACAGCTTAATTCAGTATTCATAGGTTTTCTTGGTATAGCCTTCCTTAGAGGCTGGAGTGACTAATAGACTATTAGTGGATTTATAAAGTATGCAAACACAGCAAGAACATTGCTCTACAGGTCCTTGTTTCTAAAGACGTAGTTGTCAAAAATATGGTGCTAAAAAAAAACATGTAACCACACAGTCATTTGCAATAGAACTCTTGTGGGATGGGGCCCCGTCGTTCACAGTGCACGCTCATATTTCTTTGTGTTCAGTCACTCATGTTTTTCTGGGTCGAGCAGGTTGCATGTTCACCCACTTATCACTGTGAGCACAGTGCAAAGCATCAGCAAGTTATGCTTCCGGAGTGAGCATAGCTGCTTTTAAACATGTTCTGAAAACCTTTTTTTTTTTTTTTTTAAATATATTTTGAAGGACAGTTTTGGTAAAAGTGACAGCTGCTGAAGCAGCAAGTCAGTTCCAAGAAGTAATTAATTTGTTACTAAGTGACAAAATAAGTGGCATAAGTCATGCTCATGTTGACATTTAAGTTAACTTTGACATTTTCCCCACAGACTGTTTTTTCTTTTGTCTTTAGAAATGA
The DNA here is from genome assembly GCF_007364275.1 of Archocentrus centrarchus. NCBI lineage: Eukaryota > Metazoa > Chordata > Actinopteri > Cichliformes > Cichlidae > Archocentrus > Archocentrus centrarchus. The sequence goes on along the minus strand of NC_044353.1, from coordinate 17,767,979 downwards.
CTTAAAACACTGGTTTCCATCTTTTTCATCTGCTATATCTTAAAAACTCAGGTTCAAATACTGTCTCAGCCATTTATCCATAGCAGCTGGCTTACTATTTAAACCATTTGTCCACTTTTAGTTACGACACCATTTAACTCCAAGTCATTGTGACCACTTTCAACAGTTTATCCATTATGGTTAGTGAACAATTTTGTGTTTAGCCCTACATTTAGTTAGTTAATTAATTTTATTTAACAATTTAGCTAGTATAGTTATGTAAACAAATATTTTTTTATCCATACTGGTAGCAAACAATTCAACTGTTCAACATACTCTGAACAAGCTTTTACAACCATTCCTTTATTCACTTTTTTATCATTACTTTATTTAAACTAGTATATTTAAAGGTACAGTGTGGAAAATCTCACCACTAGATGTCAGTAGATTGGAGATTGCAGTCTACTGAATTCTGCTTTCCAACCCCTCCCAATTCAAGTACATAATCCTGGTTGGCCGCTGTAGGACAAACACATTTTAGGACCCAAGAGTCTGAGTTATACCCTATAATTTTCTTTATGAAAATTAAATTTGCGAATATTAAGAGGTGAAACCTGTCACAATAAATAAACCTTTCCAATGGTACTGTAAGGCTACTACAAACATTTAAGTATCTACTGTGTAGCTGTGTACCAAGTTTAGTGGCTTAAATCCTGATTGTGTAGATGCAGTTGTCGGGCAAAGGAACAAACGGACAGACAGACGGAGATTTTGGGCATCATGAAAATATTCATTTTCCATTAGTTATCTATGGAAACTTGTTTTTACCACTACAAAAAAAAAAAAAAAAAAAATTGCCATCCATAACTTGAAATCTCGAGTTACTAAGCCAAAATTTCTAGAAACAAATCAAAAGTGAAATTTTAAGAAAATAAGTTGAAATTTTGAGAAAATAAGTCAAAATTTTAGTTATGTATTCCATAATTTTGTGTTGATAACTTAAAATTTCAAGTTAGGGCTGCCAATCAGGAAACTCTGTGAAAGTCATTTCCTTGTTACCTGAAAGCAGATATCACGATGCATGTGCACTCAAAATCAGATGGTGACAGTATCAGCGAGCTAGCAATGTAGAGCAAATGTGAATAAATTGTCATCTGTTTTTTTTAAACCTTTGAATGCCTTCTAGCAAAAAACAGCTGAAATTTTGAGTTATTAACACAAAATTTTGAAATACGTAATACAACAAATGGCGATTTTTTTTTTGTTTTGTTTTTTTGTTTTTTAGTGACAGAAACAAGCTTCGAATAGATATCACTTAATTTTAAATGTTAAAATAAATGTTAACCATACTGCTCAATCCTGCCCCCCCAACCACCACCACCACGAGCCAATTCAATCCTTACACTAAACACGTGGGGTAACCCTAAACTCATCCCATCCAACCCAGTGGAGATCACGGATTTAAAGAGTTCAGTTTTCAGACCCGCCAGAAATACTAGGCAATGCCTTATTTAAGTAATATTAATAAAAATATAATAATATTGTTAAGTAGTACATAAGAGCAGACTCCCGAGAAGAAGAGGAGGAGCCTAGAAGCCCAGGCAGCAGCCACAAGAGGTCTCTGCAGCTCAGATGTGCAGCGCTTTGCGGCAGGATGTGCAGTCCCGTCCCATGAACACGAAACAGGTTGTTGCAGTTTGACATTTGGAATTTCAAGAGGCTAAAGTTCACGGGCGCAGCTGAGTGTTTGAATTGATGTGGGCTAGACTGCACGCGTGTCTCCACCCAGAGAAAGATTTATACTACAACAATCCCCAACCCCCGCCTCCACGCGCCACCCGGCCACATCCTTACTAAATACCCCCCCCCCCCCCCCCCCCCCACACACACACACACACACGGCGGCCCACACAATGCCTGAGGTGGTGTATGTGTAAGATGCCAACGACTGATAAATTATTACACGCAAAAAAAAGAGAGCGATAGAGGGGTTTGTAGGTTTTTGATTAGTGACCCTCTGAGCACTGGTGAGTTTTAGGATTACCACCCGGTTCATTAGTCAGTTTGCTTCAGCTAATTCTTCTCCACACCCCAGCCTCTCTCCCCAAACATCCCGCTGAATTATTCCACCTCTGAGCTTTGATAGGTGAAAGCCCGCACTGTTACAGTAAACCACTCCCGCTCATGGATTGGGCGTGCGCTAGGAGCGCAGGTGTGATTGTATCCATTTCCAGCAGAGTGTCTTCCCAAGTAGTTAGAGTTGGACATAAAGTCGAGAATAAATTTAGCACGTTCACTGAATAGTACCTGCACCAGGAGCGCTTTTTTGGTTTGGTTAGGTTTTTAAAGTGAACTGTCCAGGAGTGCCAAACAAGAGACGCACAAAGAGAAACTCCCTGGAAAAGTTACGGATGCAAACGTGAACTTGACACATACTGAGAAATCAGAGCGGATAATCAAGGGCTTAGACTGTCAAAGTGAGGAACCGCTTAAACCACCAGGAAACACACAATCATGAGGAAATCTGCATATCCAGGTAAGTGTTGCCTCTTAAATAAAGTGACAGCGTTCAAGAACGCGTTATCTTGTTTAGGTATCACCAAACCTTTACAGCTTGATTGCAGAGAGACGGCCCTTGTAAACTTTCCATGAGTAGGTGCCAGTCACACTGGCACCTACTCATGGAAAAAGAGGGAGAAATACTGACATGGTTTCAGGTAAATGTTAAACAGCTCTAACAATTAATAACCCACGTTATGCTCCTTTTGAATTCCCCCTTTGCAAAAGAAAAAGGGCCCACACATGGATCTGTGGGTGTGGCTGTAAAACATTTCTTGCAGGTTTGGGCTCTCAGACTTTACCCTTCAAGGAGGCTGTGACATCATGACAGAAAGGTGGTGCACAGATCCAACCCCGCTTTTTTATTTTTGTTTTTGTTTTAAATGTGAGTTTCTTTCATGGTCAGAAGAGCAAGATGTATGCTACTGTGTGTGTCACCAAAACAGGTTGTGCATATTTAATTCATAGTGAAATATTACAATAGCCTACAGTCAAATTATGTCAGCTTGTTAATCTGTTTGACTGATAGTTTTACGGTGCAGTTCTTTCACTCCTCCCAACTAATACCCGAAGAGTGATCTGATCTGTGCATCAAACAACTTCAGTGGTTCAGTTTACTTTGGGACTGGCTGGACCTGATTATGGCTGTTGTGAGACTTGAACCAAGGATGCTTCTTTAACTGTAGAGTCCCTAGTCCTAAGAAAAATACGCCATATATGCAAACGTGACATCATTTTAACCCCTGTTCTCACCTTCTTTGTTGCTGTTCTTCTCCAGCTTTCCACTTAATTTTCCTCCTACTTTTTTAGGCACTGCCTACTATCGCCTACATCTTCTACACCCCCACCCCCTCCTTTCACACATGCGTGCGCACACACACACACACACACACACACACACACACGAAACCTCTCTCTCTTAGCAGTGGCTCAGTCCAAAGTACACAACTCTATCCTGCGGAATGCCAGCTTTCCCGGCTCCTCTTCCCTGAGCCTTTGTGCGATGGAGCGTCCAATGGTTTTCCATCAGAGCCAAGCACATGTTGGGTCATGCTTCCTCTCCTCCTCCTCTCCCTCTACGTATGTGTGTGTGTGTGTGTGTGTGTGTGTGTGTGTGTGTGTGTGTGTGTGTGTGTGTGTGTGTGTGTGTGTGTGTGTGTGTGTGTGTTCTCTTTCATTCTCTGCCATGTGACATGCATGGAGCTGTCACATTCTTTGTCAGAGCTCCCACTTGTGGAACAGTCTAATAACAAAGTGTGTTTGTAAGTCTGATGTGTGTGAAAGGCCTTCCTCACAAATGCGTAGTGGTGTTTAGACAAGCAACAGAGATGTGGAGGGGCGACGCTGACAGAGGAAGGTGGACTCGTGTGTCAGCATGTGTGTGTATATTTTGTACGCAAATATTCTTATAGACACAAACAAGTACAATATGTATCTGGTTCATCTGAAGATTGACTTCAAGACCTTACGTAAAGAAATGTGTGTGTGTGTCTGTGTTTTCTCTCATGCAACCCTGCACAGCTGAATGACCCTCATGGAGCCAATCCCTGGCTTGTACACCACTCCCTCAATTTGTCTGGATCAATTAGTAACCTGTTTGAATAACAGCCCACTCCAACACACACACACTAAAGTACACACAGTCACATACACTCCTCATGCCGTGTGCTTTTATGTCAAAACACCTCAAATTCCACTCCTCTCACCTGTGTGACAAAGACCTCACTCTCCACTCCATTATAGCTTTTAGCCTGTTTATACTGGAGAATGAGCCACGCTTTGATTCAGAGCCTAAAGCTATTGTTTGATGGCAACTTGAAAGTCAAGCTATAAACTGTGTTGAGACATATTCGCCCTGTCATCTGGAGGAGCATGCCGGTGATGGTCTAACCCTCAATTTGGAAGCCTGTGAATAATGGACACATAAGGTATTGGAATATGTGGACATGCATGTACAGTACTCTGCGTGGTAAGAACACCTTACCACGCAAAACATTGATTTAAAAAAAAAAAAAAAAGTGGCTAGTGAAGGCTAATTTTGCTCAGTTCAGGCATTTATGACCATTTCCATCTTATTGTTTTTTGGAGCCAGAAGTGACAAATTTGTTACTTCCATTGCACAGACACAGATATCTGCTAATTAGTGCTAAGTAACAGATTGAGAAAATGCTCACCAAAAGTAGCGCATAGACTTCTTCTTAGTAAAATTAACTGTACAGAAAGCAATGTTATTTGTCAGACGGTTTAATTTAAAATCCTCCAGCGCAGTGGTTCACACCGTTGCCTCAAAGCAAGACGGTCCTGGTTTCGGATCCAGTGTGGGGCCTTTCTGTGTGGAGTTTGCATATTCTCCCTGTGTCTGTGTGGGTTTTCTCTGGGAAACATGCACTTAGTGAGGTTAGGTTAATTGGTGATTTTAAATTGACAGCAGGTGTGAATGTGAGCATGAATGGTTGTCTGTCTCTCTGCGTTAGCTCTGTGACAGATCGGCGCCCTGTCCAGGGTGATGAGACCTAGATTTTATGTCTTGCCTCTATGCTGTGTGTGCGTGATCCTCCCCTCCCAAGTGCATGGAGCCTGCCCCTAAGTGTCCACTCTGCTTTGTGTTTATCATCTGCAGCCAAGAATGCAGCTCTGTGACTCTGGCTGCTGCTGGGGGTGTGAACTGATACAACAGACCGCCTGTACTGTAGGCCTGGGGCCAGGAGAGAGCCTGTAAAAAGATAATGGCAGGCTCTGAGACAGCCTGATGTGTGGAGGAACATGTGCGCTGACATCTAGACATGGGTATTAGGATGATAAAGTCCAGACACTCACATATATTTGTTTAAATTTCAGATTTTTACTGCACTGTTATCTGGTTAACATACAGGCTCGAAGAAAAAAAAAAATCCATATGGGGGAGTGTGGAAAGCATGCTGTTCAGTAGCCCATGCAACAGATAGCAACTCCTCTCTTTGGCAGGAGCAGCCTCATCCTGTCATGACATGAGTAAATATTTTATTGCAAGTAGCAATCAGTCTAAATGTTAGTGACTCATATCTGCTCAGAGAGCCTATTAGAGTGACAAAGCCCTCGTGAATTAGCAAGATATTGCTTGTTACCTGCATGCAAGCTGTGCTGTTGGTTCAAAGTCTTGCTTTTATTACAAATTAGTATCCGAGACAGTCACTCTTTATAACATTACTGGAAGATGATTACATCTGCTTTCATTTTCTGTTTCAGTTTGATCAGCTTTATTTTAGGTGATAAAATTATTTTCTTTCTTCCTTTTCATTTTTAATTTTTTTTTTTACATGTCACCTGCAACTTTCATGCACGCCCACACACAAACACCAGAACACCCGCATGTACTGACCGCACGATGCTTAATGCTCAGCGCTAAGATGAAGTGACTGTGTTTGTTTAGTTGTCTCTGCTTTAGTCCTTCATATAAACATGAAAAACCCCACAAACATGCGGGCACTGAGGTCCTTAATACTTATATAGCCAGTCACTCACCGAGCTGTTCACCTGTGACACACATTTCCTGGGGGAGGCTTCAACTCATAAAGCTCTACAGACTATTTGACTAACTCCGCAGCTTTTAACAGCCCCATGAGAAGGAAGGGTGATCCTTATCTACCACATCAGTATTGTTTTATAAACTGCAGGAGTATGCTGTCTAGAGCACTTTTAATATGATTTAATGCCGACTTGTGTGTGTCATTGTGAGGAGTACAGAGAAGCTTTTGTGTGTCTGGCAAAGTGGTGTTGGTTTACAATGAATGTGATGAGTGCAGAAGAGGTAGGAAAAGGTGTTGTCAGTCTATTCCTTTGGCGCCAGAACAGTGGCTATTCATTTGGGTAGGTTCCAGTTCAGTATCATGGCATATGTCTTTCCCAAATTATGTGTGTCCGTGTGAGTGTATGAGTCTGCCAGTGTGTGGGTTTGTTCAGTGCGGTCCTTGCTGGAGAGCTGCCAAGGCTGCAGGCAGGTAAAGGTCTCACCTGAGCTTTACAAACAATCTTGAAATATGGATGTGGAGCCATTCAGTCAGTCTTGCTTTCTTTTTCTTTAGCTCTTGTACTCACTCACTTCATCCCTCTTTCATCCACTCCCTGCTCTTTCACAGGCAGAGTTGTGAAACTCTGTGTTTGCAGCATGCCCTCAGCATTTGTAATGAGGGCCATAAAACACAATGGAGCAGATGGGTGGGCAGAGAGACAGAGGAAGGGAGGGCTTAGTGTTCATAACCTTTTTGACATCATAATTTAAATTTAAAAAAAAAAAAAAAAGAAGCTTATGTTCATACTTGCAGTATCAACTTCTCCAGTGAACCATCCAATAATTGATGCAGGTGTGCAAACACAACACATTGAAAATATTTTAGCTTTTTGCACAAGTACAGGGCAGTGCGGGTGCACTGGAATTCATGTGCTTGTCAGCGTTAAACACTGTAATCACAAAATGGTAGTAAAAGAAGCAATGAACAATCCACACTGTATACACAACATAATACCCTCACCAGACACTTTATTAGATACATCTGTTCAGTTGATCTTTAATGCAAATATGTAGTGAGCCAATCACATAGCAGCAACTCGTGCATTTAGGCACGTAGACAACTATCAAGTGAGCTGCAGTTCTCTGGGTGAAAATGCCTTGTTGATGTCAGAGGTCAGAGGTCAGAGGAGACTGTCCAGACTGCTTGCAGCTGATAGTAAGGCAACAGTAACTCAAAAACCTTGTTACAGCCGAGGTATGCAGAAGAGCAGTGCCTCTACTAGCATGGTATACCTAATAAAGTGGCCAATTAGTATACATAGGAGCATTAAGTAGACACGGATCTGGTGGTACAATTCAAAATTGTAGTGAAAGGTAGTCCCAACTTCTTCTGTTACGTGGATGACTTTATTTTGGAACACTGATATACTGTGATGTAGTATCAGAATCAGACAGTGTCAGTGTTTGGCTCATATGAGTGCCTTAAATAGGTCGACGTTTTGTCACAGATCATAGTCAGCACCAAATAATTCCTTGTTTAAAAAACAAATCCAAGCAACAGTGATAATTAACTGCTGTTGATTGTTTTTCAGGAACTGAAGGATCTGAATTGTTCAGAAAGTCAATGGTCCATGTCCTCCTCTGTCCTGCTGTGCAAACATGAACAGCACAGCCTCCTTTAGCAAACACCAAAATCTCAGGTGCTCGACAGAGACGGAGCATGCACTGCAGCATGTATTTTGTAAATCACTCTACTCTGCCTTTCGTGTGTGTGTGTGTGTGTGTGTGTGTGTGTGTGTGTGTGTGTGTGTGTGTGTGTGTGTGTGTGTGTGTATGAGTGTATGATTGCTCTTGTGTTTTAAGTATGTTGAAGTGCTGCACCCTCTCCTCTCTGTTTATTCTTCTCTTGTCATTTGACACCAATAACTAATCAGTTGACACATTTGTCCAGGCGTAGCCGTACACTTTGCCGGTCATGCTACACGTCACCTGACACAAACGCACACTCAGCTTCACTAAACACTGTGTGTTGACATCGGTCACTTTAAAGCAAGCTTGCAAGCGCACACAGATTTGTCAATGTGCAAACACTGGTTCTATTCTTATGTGCATGCACTGGCCTCCATGGCACATAGTGTCAAACAGCAAATATGACCTCAGATGATTACAACTTGCCTTAAAGGGGGAGGGGGGGGGGGGGGGTGTGCATGTATACGTATATATTTGTGGCCCCCTGACAAGACTGTGCAGGAGGGCACAGCAACAGATTCTGCACATAGACACACTTGCACCAGCGTAGAGTTAAACTTGGCAGATGTCCCTCCTTTGCTTTGTATTTCAGCTCACTGTGAGTAGCTAATGCATATTTGTTGTATGTCTGTCACTACTTTGCCCTCACTTTAAACCACACCGAATTATATCACCTTTATGCCAAATGCCAGGTTTTCAAAGCAGCTTTTTGCCGCTTCGTTGCAGCTTCTTTGCGTTACTTTGTTGCGATGATATTTGTTGCTTGGTCCATTTGATGCAGAGGTTGAATTGCAAGGGTGTGTGTGTGTGCATCTAAGAATAAATAGGCACAGACATGTTTTTTAGCCGTGGGGCTTGATAGACTTGACTCCATAAACCTGAAGCTCTGTGCACACATTCACATAACATAATGGCTGATTAATGATTTGCACTCTAAGCAAATGATCAGTCTTGAATGCCAAGTTGGTGATTTAAAGAGTCTTCAGAGACTTCCTCCCTGAATCAACACTGAACCCACAAGTAGCACTGTTTATGTTCACCATAGCTTGAGTTTTACTATAAAACAATAAAACAGTAAATCAGTTCTGAAATGGTTATAATAATCTATGCCAGATCTTGAGTTATGAGGAGCAGGTGAAGGTTCAAAATCCAAATCTGAAATACAAGGCAAGGGTAGATGCTCAGTGAGGCAAACAATGCAGCGAAGGGACAAAAACAGAGGCTGAATCCAACCATGAGAAAACAAGAACTACACCAGAACAAAAACCTATTGAGAACTGGTTAAAAACAAAACATGAGAACACCTGAGAAAACTGCTTAACTACTAGACAATCTGGCAACTAGGAGGTGAGTGATTAGCTGAGTAGACAGTGCGGCAGAAATCTGGAGGATAATGGGTGCGGGTAAGACTATAGGCAATACAGGTGGCGGTCTCATCACCAAGATTTTAAACTGAAATCTAAGGAAGCCAGTGCAGAAACACCTGCAAGCTGTGTAGAGCAATGGTTCTCAAAGTGGGGTCCAAGGACACCCAGGGGTTCAGAGCCTGTAGTTGAAGGGTCTGATTATTGATTTTCTGTAAATAAAAATCAGCTGTAATATTAAAGAGTGTGTATCTACAGATGGTAACCATTTATGCCAACAAAACAGTCGTATTGTTTTCGTTACTCACATCTACATAATGAAAACTCAGATATGATATTTTTCACATGGCATACCACGAGTCTGAAGTACTAAAGTTGAAAATATATAAAATACAATAGATACCCTCCTATACAGGCTGTCATATGCTAGGCCAAGTAGAAATTAATCAGTGTTTCTGTTATTCAGAAGTAAAGGAAAGTAAAGGCTGCACACTTCATCATTGCTTATTGCAGTTTCCTGTATTTACTTTCCACGCTAAGGAATGAATGACCTCAAACTTGTGTTACATGCACACACTCGCATATTACAAAGGCTTTACTCATGTGTTCCAGTCATATAAGTGGCACACTCACTCTCTCTCCCTCAGGCCAGCTGTCTTTGTGTTCATCAGAGACAACAGTGCAGGAAAACCGCTGTGCTGGCTGGCACTGTTAGAGGCAAATGAAGCCCATGCTGTACGCTAATTTGTGGAAGGAAGTAGTTCTAAGAATTAAAAGCAGTATGGGACAACTGAATCATCAGCCACCGGATGAACTACCTCATCTGAACAGCGTTAACCGAGTCAACACAGGAGACGTCTAGAAGCTTAAAGGAAGTGGAGGGAAGAATGAGTGTGTGGTTGATATGAGAAAGATGTAGCATCTTGTTTACATGACATTGTAGAACCCCAGAGGAAAACACTTTATTATCAAGCCATTTTCATCATTAACCGCTATAATTCTTATGCTTTATTTTGTGTCAAGTAAATGCTGCAGCGCTGTCACAACCAAAACTTCAAAGATGTTGAACAAGAGTCTGCAGTCACTGGGAGTGTATGTATTTAAACCTGGCTACACATAAAATACCGTTAAAGATGATGTGGTTTTAGTGTGAGCAGCAAACAGCGGTGGATGATCAAAGCATCCTTTCCATGATTAAAGAAAGGCGCAGTGAAAACACTGACATACAGTCACCTGATCTCAGAGCGTTTGCTTTTCTGAAGAAAAAAACTGAAGGCAGGAAGACCCACAAACAAATAGCAACCGAAGACAACTGCAGTAAACATCACAACAGAGGAAACCCATATTTTCTTATGTATATGGGTTCAGGCAGTCGTTGCGTGCAAGGATTCTGAACAGTGTACAGCGCTGTGCAAAAGTCTTAAGCAACTCCTCATTTCTTTATATTTTGCTCCCAAGGAGCCAGACTTGAATTTAAGTTTTTAAAGTGGTCTTGAGCAACAGTTCTCCAGACTCAAGGTTTTTCAAAGTATTTTTCTTTGGACATTGGCTGCTTTTTCACTCATTTTCACTCCAGTCATTGTACCTGACCATTTTCAGAGGAATGTTTGTTTAATCCACTGAACGCTGACCTATGAATCATCAAGCATAAAAAGCACCTAACTCAAGGGATGAACAATGATGTGTCTACACATACAAGGCCCTTTGTTATGAGCAGCCTTTCTTTAGTTGAATCTACAAACAATGTCAAAGATAACAGTTTGACAGGCATAAAATGGTAGTTTTGCAGCACCAGCAAATATTCCTAAAGAGCTATTAGCTGAAAACTTGGCATATCTCAATTTGATAACTGAATGACAAAAGAACAAGTGGGAGGCTTTAAAAAAAACTACAGCAGGGGAATATACAGCAGATGAACAGTATCTGAATTCATGTCCTTAAGAAATAGGAAAATATCCAACAAAGACCTGACACAGGATCTGAAAGACACATCTGGCTACTGTTCACTGAAGCCTCATCAGAAATGGTCTCAGTGGAAGGGTGGCTGTCAAGAAGCCATACCAACTGGGAAGTCTCTGGTTGGCAACAGCTTTATTTTTGTGTGTATAAAAATGGTCATAACTCATCTGTGATTAATGCAATATTTTTTTAACCCCTGAGAGTCTGCGCTTTAAGTCTATATTCATTATTCCTTCATTTGGTCCATGTAAATTCAGTGTTACTGTACAGCAGTCACTGTGTAACAAAATATGCTGTATTCACTCAATGGCTGAAGTCACTTGTCATATAAGTGACAGAAAATAACCATGCTAGTTTTTCTAGAGGAGCTGAATCACCTGTTTGAGCAGAAAACAGCTGTGCGCTTGTTTAGCTCAGTCTGCCACCAGCAACTCCTGGTGATTCAGCAGCACTGAACACACACACACACCAGAGTCGATCAATGAGAGATTATCTTCAGCGTAACACAGTGGACCGTCTGCCAAGAGGAAGTAACATTCCTCTGATTATTACACCTACCATCCTGTGGAACAAGGCTGTTGACACTGAGATCGCTGTTAGATTTTAAAAAAATGAATGGGTATGAATAAGCTCTTATTTTCCAGAAGACAAGCATACGGGATCCTGGAGAAAACACTTAGTGGGATCAAGAGATCATAACTTGAGCTGCAAGTTGCAGATTCTTCTATACTGATTTGTACTTTTGTCTGTTGTTCTAATTTACCTCTTGAAGTTTGCTTTGTTTCTGCCCTTTTTTTTTCTGGCTTTGCCAAATTTAAACACATGTGCCATCAAGGCGCCTCTCCCACCTGCCTGCTTCATCAGCACAAATTTACTCTCTTTACATGCAAACGGATCATGCAATCGGCCGCATACCCACAGTATGAAGACTAGTTGCAGCAGAATTGTCACACTGTGTCATGCAGTTTCATTCTTTCACGCACATTCTCCTAACTGCAGATTCGATCTTCTGGGTTATTTCATCCAGACAACTATAAAACCAGTAACAAACGACAAACTAATTTTTTTTTTTCTTAAAGAGTCTGGCTTTTCTTCTCTGTGGTTGGACAATAATAGCAGTCTTTCAAACTTTGGTTCACTTTGTTTTTCCAAATAGCAACTGTAGATTATTTTGGCCTCACAACGAATGTGAAGTAATGGTTTTCCATTTGGTGCTTGTCTATCCGAAACACCACTGAACTGGCAACAGGTGTTCCCGAAGGGGAAGGCGAATCCACTCAGATGTGTCATTTTGAATGTGGCCATTAAATGGACACACTGGTAAATATGAGCTAAATAGCAGACTTTTCCTAATTGTCCTTTGCCATTTTTGAAGAACAGGGCAAGCTGTGAAACCAGACCTGCCACCAAGGATGCTTATTATTTCAGAATGTAACCACACACCATGGTTTTGTGCTGACTTTATTGTATCTTTGCTCATACTCCATAGCTGTGGTCCAGAGTTGTGAGCAATGCAATATATCTTTCCTAATGCTGACTAATTCCACACTCCAGATCAGAAGATTTTACTCATTTGTCCTTCTTTCCTTCTCGCTATCTACAGCACGAACCTCCAGCGGTCGAGCAAGGAGAACGGAAAGAGAGGCCTCTGGCATCACCAGCCCCAGTAAGTGGACTCCACCACTCCAGTATCCACACATACAACACGTGCATAAGTACATCCATATACAGTATATTCTTTGTAGAAGCTTAAGACACCAAAAGTAAGGTAAAGATTCCTACTGTGTACCAAGAATATCTCCTCGGTACTCTTGTGCATTTGGAGAATTTGCCACAGTTCCTCTGTGGATTTAGGCTCTCTGAGTGTCTTCTGCGTCTTTGTGTGATCCCAGAGATGTGGTCTCAGTGGCATCTGTTGCAAGACCCTTTTGTTCTTCTCATCACTGAGTCATAAAAAGACTAGCTGCATATTCAGGGTTGTTGTCATGCTGCAGAAGGACTTTGGGACTGATCAAACCCCTCCCTGCTGGTAATGAGTCATCAGGAGCTTAAAAAGTTTTGAACAGTTTAGAACATTCATCCGCAAAAAAGGTTTAATCGCTGCTTATTGTAACTCATCCGATTATGGGCAGTCTTAAACTTAAACATTGCTTTTTTTTCAGCTTCCGTTGATCGCTCTCTGTTACTGTGGAGTATTACGTAAGTCGGTGTCATTGACCGACAGCACAGGACTGCGGTAACACTATAGAGCTCTGGCTCTATCGAGCAGGACAGGTGGTGTTTCCTGTGCGGATAATAGCTGATAGTGAACAAACAGCAGATCATAGATATCGTATTATGATGTGAGGAATTCTAGAAAGAAACATTAAAAAAAAATGGCATTTCACAATTACTTTTGACCTTATTTGATGCTTTTAAAAAATATTTAATATTAAAGCAATATTTTTGTCTCTGTCAACACCCACTGTTACATAATGTTAGAGGTTATAGTGGAAGCATTGCACCAAAGTTGTCTAAATGCACTCTTAAGAATAAAACATAAAAATAAAAACCAATGCATTTTATTTGCATCAACGCCTGCAATATTAATGCAGTACTGGTTAAATGGTAGATGTCACATAGATAAAATTATGCAGAAATGAAATGTGTAATTTTTGAACTGTACAGTCACTCATTCACAGGGAAAAAAAAACAAAACACGGATCTGACACGTACTAATTACCTCTTTGAGTCTGTTTGTGAAACCATAAACTGATCATGTGATTGCCACTGTGTCTCATCCTGGGGAACTACATCATACTTGCAACTTCAACTAATCAAAAGAAACTTGCACCCTGTACCAGATTGTTGGAGAGCTGGAGGTTTGTGATCTTTGTGTAAGCAGCACTAAATCACTTTTGTGGAATAGGCCACAGGGTGTGTATCTATTTAACAGACAGCAACGGATAAAAGATAAGAGAAAGAATGACAGCAAATGCTTTATGATTGTATGACTCTTCAGATAGGATCTGAAAAATTGTACTGTAAAATTATGGAGAATTATTAAAGAAAAACCAAATGACCAGGCAGAAATCATTAGTTCTGAATTCAATTTAGTTTATTCAATTTTATTTAGGTATATTTACAACAACAGTCACCTTAAGGGTCTTAATATTTTGAGGTAAAGAGCCTACAGTATTAGATTTTAAAATGCTTTTGAGCAAGCACTTGGAGACGGTGGGAAGGAAAAAATACCTTTAAATAGGAGCAAACCTCTGGCAGAAGCAGACTCAGGGAGGAGTGGCCATCTGGCACAACCAGTTGGAAGATGAAGGGAAACAGAAGAGGGGGGAAACAAGCGAGCACACAGAGAAAAAAAAGCGCGCACAGGAAAGTCTGCGAAATCATTGATTTTAGTATTTATTCTTTTTAAGCAGAAGCACTTCCTGTGCTCATTGATTTCTCTGCTGTCCATTCAGTTTGGGGGATATTTGACTCTTCAGTGAAAACAAATCTTGAAAGTGAAGGGAAATGTTTTTATTTGGCTTGACAGTGAAACCTCATCTCAGTCTTCCTAAACATCCAACTTTAGAACTGACTGAACAAAGACTCAGACCAGCCAGTCCGGCGCCAACGACCATGCTCCATTCAAAGCCACTTTAATCACTTTTCTTCCCCATTCTGATGCTCTGATTGAACATCAGCAGGTCATCTTCACCATGTCTACATGCCTATATGCAGTGAGTTTAATGCCATGTCATTGCCTGATTAGATATTTGCATTAACGAGCAGCTGACCGGACATACCTAATAAAGTGGCCGTAAGTGTACATATGCACACATTGTACTTACACACTTACACACACTTCTGCAAAAGAGGCCCTGCTTGTCAGCAGACACACTGATACAGTTGCCTCAGGCCGTGTGTGTATGTGCACGAGTTTGTGTTTGCATTCACAGGGAGATGCTCTGTACAAAACATCTGCCAACGGAGCAGATTTACGAGCCAGCAGGCATGTGTTTGAGAGGATGCTTTACTGTAAACTCAACCAGTGCTCAGGTCTGTCCGGCACTGTTCCTGTTGTTTATCTGTGTGTGGTTGATTCCCATCTATTAGTCAGCAGATCCTGTTTTGCTGGACATGCACACAGAGACATTACAGCACTATATCCTTCTAGAAGGATAATCACATGCAATCAACCTTAATTCCAACACTTTATTTAATATGGCAGAACCCAACAGCTCATTGAACAACATTTACCCTGTTTCCCTTCCTTAAGAATGGCTTCTTGACAGCCTTTCCTTCACTAAGACCATTTCTGAGTAGATGGATGAACTGAAGGGCCAGATGCATCCCTCAGGTCCTGAAAGCACTTTTCCAGAGCACTTTAAAAAAATACAAGAAAGTCCTTTAAACCAAAATATGAAAAAAAAAAATCAGCGTGAGTCAAGGCTTTTGCACAATACTGTATCCTGGTAGGTGTACATAGTCAGTCTAGATGGATAAATAGCCCTACATTCATCTTATGATAATACGAGAACTGCTAATTGGAGATGACTTAACTTTACTGACCTGACAGATTGTCTCATTGGAAAACTAGCAAAAACAGGAGTAGGTGAACATCCTTGATCTCTGAAATAGTCGGTGTGGGTTGGAAAGCAGGCCTGAATACTGATCTCTACTCTCAGTGTTTAGATTGTCTGTCAGCACCTAACCAGTCCTTAATTATTTTGGCATTGAATACTAATTCATGTCTGCACCTCATGCTAGGTTTGTGCACTGTGTTCTCTTTACTTACATCAGCTTCCAGCTAATCAGCGTTCCAGATTTTAGCCACTTGGGGCCTAATGAACCTGGTTTTAACTGAAGGATTAAAAGTGATTTAAGCAGAGACAAACAAAGGGCACAAAAACACTCTGAAGCTGCATATGAATGCACAAATCCTGGGTCACTGGGGACATTATGTGTTGTATGAGACAGCTGACTGACATGTCTAAGTGTGTTTGAGCTCTCTATCGGAGCTCAGACGCTTGCCATGTGACCCCTGACCTCCCAGCGCAGCGTGAGGGACATGCCAGCAATCACAGGTCATTTTAGTTTCCTGAACGCACATTTTAGAGCGAGGGCCGCTGCTCCACTAGTGTTCAAAACACACATATTAGTAACAGAAGTGCACATTCTCAGCTGCACTAACTGCAGGCTCGTTATTGGGAAGTGTGTTTTAATTAAGTTCCTCTCTTGCATCCAGCACTTATTGTTTTTTGCGCATCAGTATTATTTCAGCCGGCTATCACCCTTTCACGCATTCACAAAGGCAGAACTGTTTCATCACGGGGAAGTCCAGACATGGCAGGACAGTCACATCAGCTTGACAAGATTGCATTTGGTATCAAATGAGTCAAGGCCGTAGCACACACGCACGGATGCACGCACACGCAAAAGGAGCATTATAAGTAGGCTGACAGAAGAGTTTTCAAGCGCAGCAGTTTATTTTTGTCTGTAAGGAGCTTGTCTGTGTCACATGGTGGAGCTAATGGTTTCTATTTTCAAGACACAATGCTGCTTCAGTCTTTTGGTCTGCTCTGGAGAGAGAGAGAGAGAGAGAGAAAGGGGAAAGGGAGCAACGAATGCAACATATGATCAGCACATGGGGATGTCGTAATTCTGAATTCATTAGCAAGACACACTGAAGGAATCAGAGTTTGGGGGGGGGGCTGAAAGGAAAGAGAGAGTAAGAAGAGGAGGAAGAGGAACAGAGGGAGGGAGAAAGGGAAGGAGTGAGGGAGCAAGAGGAAAAAAAAAGGGAAGGCTAAAAAAAGGCAGAGAGAGAGGGCGAGAGAGAGAGAGAGGGAGAGTGGAGTCAAAGAGCAGACACTACATGTGGCTGTGGAGGGAGTGATCCGGTTATGGAGGGGGACAAATTCTCAGGTAAGACAAACTCTCTGGAAACTTAGATGAGTTCATACCATCATTCTTTGGAGCACTTTAAAGCTCTTCAGTCGGCTCTTTTACTGTGTCTTTTCTCTATGAGCCAGAGTCTATTTTTCCCCTCCATGGTATTTTCCACTCTCTCATTCTGTGCTGTTTGCTGACTGGATGTTTTCTTTGGGGTTTGGAAGCTGGGACCGGGAGCTGTGCAGGCAGCTTAGCGGACCTGTTTTTGGGTTTATCTCTCTTTATCTGACCTGTTCCTGTGATGTTTGCAGGCTTTTCTGTGTCTTTTTGTGCTCAGCTCCACATCTGTCCCATTGAACTCCATTAGATGTTTTTGTCTTTGCAGGCTGTTGGACAGTCTTTTTCTTTTTTTCCATTGATGGGTGCCTGGTTTGGTACAGTTTCATTTATTGTTCCCTACATGAGTGTAACAAATTCACAGAAAGTTATATTCTTGTGTTAAAGTGACGCAGAAATGCAATGTATTTCTTAGACATTTCCCTCCTTCCCCTGCATTCTTCTTTAGTGTGAAAACAGGAAAGAGCTGTGTTTGAACAGTACTACTCTTGTCCCTTGTGGCTTTGATCCCTCTCTGGCCATCAGTCAGTCCCTGTTTCAGTTGACAGTACAGAGAAAGAACTGCCTCGGTCCTCTAGGTGACTTTCCAAATAAAAATTCACACTCTTTCCAGTCTCTCTGCACCTCTGCACCTCTGCCATCTCTTTCTCTGCTGGATGCCGTAAACAATATGCATATTGAATTGATGACCATTTTTCTGTGCACATAGAGTATGAGCATCCATAGGTGCTGGTATGTGGGCTGCCCATTATGTTAAAGTCATCAGGCAGGAAATGCTGTTTGTCTCTTGTTGGTATTTTTATGGGTGTTAGTGTGAGAGCTGTTAAAAAAAAAAAAAAAACTGAAAAGTGAAAGCAGTCAAGTGGCAGCAGCAGCATGTTTGTCTGTGTGAGTATGTGTTTGTCAGTGAACATATATGTGGCTGATGTGGTAGTGTGTGAATTGTACCGCTTACAAGGTGTGTTGAATCATGAAGTAAAATGAGATTATAGACAAGTGTCAATACCTCCCTCTCCTCTGTCTCTCTTTGAGTGGCCCTGCCACTCCAGGTGCTTCCTCCAGTGGCTTGTAACAGCATCAGCAGGACATAGCTTCTATGAGCTACTGATGTATCTGTATTTTCAGGTGTGTGTGTGTGTGTGTGTGTGTGTGTGTGTGTGTGTGTGTGTGTGTGTGTGTGTGTGTGTGTGTGTGTGTGTGTGTGTGTGCGCGCTTTTGGGCTAGTTAATACCATGATGTAACAGGAGGTGTGTCGAAGTGTGCATCAGCTTCCTCAATCACTTGTAATGCTTTAGCTTCTATTGGCTCACATGAAACCGCATTTATTAAGCAGTGAATTGTCCGATGGAGGACTCATTATATTGCGCGAACACACACACACACACACACACACACACACACACACACACACACACACACACACTTCCACTGGGAACAACTTGGAATGTCCCAGGACCATTCGGGCACGTGGAAAACACAAATATCCAATGTAGTCACATTCAGGCACCACCCTTGCCTAAACCACAGAGTATTTCCAGGAGTGACAACATGTCTGAAGCACCCGATTTCCTGCTGCATGCCACATATAAGAAAGGACAATTTCTGAAATAGTCTTGACCTGATTCTCCTGAAATTGTCCAAAGTTCATGTCTGAGGACTTCAAATTGTTAGACAGCCCACATGTCCTCCCGAGGCACAGCTGCCTCTGACAAGCAGCTGGGGCTTTCTGTGTGGACTATCTATCTTTTGGCTGAGATAGGCTGCAGCGCTCCCATGACCCTTTTTGGTGTGGTATGTATCATGTGTACCCCACCTAATTAACACTTTTGAGAGCTAGAATGTTTCCCCCACTCTGGTACTGATGCTGATTTTCAAGGCCGCCTTTGTCTCCTGCGTTCCTTCCCTCACATGAATCGACAACTTTGATATCCTCAGCAGAAACTTTCCATGAACCGCAAAGCTGACGTTTCATCATTTCCAGTCACACTGAGGTCAGCTGATGAGGTTTGATGAACGTCTGCGTGACACAGCCATAATCAGCGCCTCAGTAAAGTCCAAGGGTCATGACTTTTACAGTAGTTCCAAGCTTTTCCGATCACCACAGTAACTCACTGAAAGACCTCAGCCAGCGTGTTTGTGGCAGCTCAGTGTTTGATGTGCAATTTATACTCTTACCACCAGGTGGAGGCGCTGAGTTGAGTAAGTCAACACACACTACTCTTTGCATTATCAGCCTCAGACACTTGAGAGACTTGTTTCACTCTTCTGCATCTCCAGCCTGCTGCATAGTAAACAGCTTAAAGGAGATACGGTTTAGAAAAGGAAAAAAACCCTGGTGAAACTTCCTTAGTGTTGATCTGGGTGAAACCAAAATGTGCCTGCAGTGGAAGAAATGAGGATGGTGATGACAGTGTTGGCTTACTGGCATATTAAACAGTGCTGTTACCAGCCCAGTGGAGATATGAGGCAGAAGGCGTAGGTGGGAGAAAGAAAGAGAGGCCTAATAAGAGTTATCTCTGATGAAGGACAGCTGTTCTCTCTGTTTACCAAGCCCCAGCCCCAGCATGCATGTGCAGTCACATACACAGGCAAAGCAAGCCACACCACAGAGTTGTTTGGTGTGTGTGTGTGTGTGTGTATGGGGGGGGTGTCCCCTGTGTGTACACGCAGTGCAGTCAAGCCATATTTTCCAACAGGTGCTGCTCTTGATTAAAGGTCGAGGAGCCTGGCCGGGCGCTGATGTTTAACATTTAGTTAAGGGCAGCTGCTGTCACTACAGCTGCGCCTGTACTTTACATGAAGCTACTTCACCACCTCTGGGGCCGCAGGATTCGTGTACTAGTGTGTAGGTGTGTGATTTAATGTGAAAACCTTACAGATTCATACAGATGGTGTGTGCACTCACTCTGATGCCTTCTCTTGCCATTCATTCCCACTTTTAGTTAAAAGCGCGTTTCCAGTGGGGTTTGCACTGCCGCTGCTGCCGCTGCTGCTGATTCCATTATTTTTTCCAAACGCTGCTGTCTTTCTGTGTCACTTTTTAAATTTTTTATTTTTTTTTTAAACACATAGCTGACAGAAATCTTCCTGCTTTCTAGTTTCCTTTAAAGCCGCAGGGGTTTGCTGTCACTCCGTGTCTTCCTTTCTCTCGCTGTGTATTTATATATATATATATATATATATATATATATATATATATTTTCCCCTCCCTGCATAGGGAAAGAACTGGCACACCTTTCTCTCCCTCTCTAAGCACCAAGCCAGGTACACTTGCTTATTATGGGGGGTTACCATGTAAACAGAGTTGCAGTAACTACTCAGGAGCATCCAAAAAATACACAGGAACGAGCATACGTGATCAATGAGAGCAATGTACGCGCTCACCGACGCACAGGCTTTACCTCTTCCAGATGGTTTGTTTGATGCAGTCTGACTCACGGGCGAGTTGTCTGCATCGAGGCCAACAAAGATTTTTTGTTGTTATACGATGAACTCAGCAGGAAGCCTGAGCTTCCTCTGTATCTGGTGCTGGAAATGTTTAAAATAACAACTGACACAACCTGAAAGGAAACGCCGATCATGATTCACGCAGTAAAACTGGTACGACTGATGTAAGAAACAGTTTTTTAAAAATGCCATAGAATCGTTTCAGATGACATTGGTTTTAATAAGTTATTTCAGTCTTACTATATTTTTTTTAACTTTGTTCACTTGCATCTATTTATTTATACAAATAAGGGTTAACATAGCTGCAGTCACAAATAAAACAGTTCAGGTGCGTCCTTGCATCCTCCTGATGAGTGTGGCTTTGGCTGCTATTGAAACTTTTCTTGGACTTTTATCTCATGGGAGCGACTGTATCACAATCTGCCGTTGCCCTGGCATCACCCTAGCAACTGCCACACCAAGCTGGCATCCGTTTATAGAAGCAGCCGTCTTCTCCTCCCACTGGGCTCCTCTCGTTTTTCAGCTCCTCAAAGGGCAGGACCCTCTTTAGCGTGGCGGAGGTGGTCTGGGTTTCTTTAAGCTGTCTCCGTTTCTCTTCGTCTTCATGCTGCAGTGCAACATTTTACCAGCAGCTGTCTATTCAAATATATAACAATACAAAAATGTACAGGAGGCTCGAGGAGGCAGCAGATTCCTTCTCTGGATTTAATCAATGTTCTTAATTATCGCTGCTTTTTTTTTTTTTTACAACAAATACACACCACTGCCAAGACTAACTTGATGATTTAATTATTGTGTGGAAAATAATGCATGTGTTTACCATTGTGGCTTTTTTTTTCTCTTTAAATTTCTGTTTTAATGAAAAACATCATCTTTACTCATACCACAATGCCACGTTTACTAGAAAGAAGAGGCAGCGTGGTTGAATTGACACTGTAAGAGGTCAGAGCTCGCGCTGATATCTGGAAACAACATGTCCTTGTAAAACCCTCCAGTCACCGCATACCATACCCAAGACATATGTTCTGCAAAAAGCAGATAAAAATGATTTCTCAGAGCTCTGCCTGTGCTGAGTGCGAGCGCACGATTGCTATGACGTGAATGAAGTTCTCTGAAGGGCGAAAACATTCCCGTCTTCTCCCAGTGTGACAGTTGTTACAGGAGATTGGATTAGAGCTGTCTGGGCTTGCTGGGGCTTGCAAGGATATGCAGTGGAAGGAAGTGTGCATTGCTGTGTGTGTGTGCGCTTGTGTGAATGTTTGTCTTTCTATCTTTGTGTGGACTTTTTTTTGTGTGTGCTTAAAACCCATTTTGGCAACTTCAAAGAACAGCATGCACGTTCACACTTGGTTTCAGGGTTTTGTGCAGAATCAGGGTTTAGCTCACTGTTCGGTTTGGGAGTGTGATTGTTAGGGTAGTAAGTGTCCTCAGACTGATACAAAGCTGTTTCAGCAACAGGGCTGGGTGCTGTGCTCAGTGTGCATGCGTGCTCGTGGTTTTGCATGCATCAGCTGTGCGTATATTAATCGTCTGTGTGTGTTTGTGTGTGAACAGAAAGGCTCAGCGTGTAAGTGGTGGGTATTTTTGTGCCAGGCAGGGTAGAAGTCTACCACACACATGTTGGGCAGGATTGGCTGTGTGGGTGGAGGGTGTGCCCCGAGCAGGATTCTCTTCGTGTCTCCATCTTTATTTGCTCCCAGATCAAATTACCAGGGTGCTAGTGACCCATACAGTGACACGTTTAATTTATAGGTACAACGCTGACCTCTGCTGGAGGAAGTGATAAACAATTGAGATATTTTAGGGTTCGTATCTCCAGGGAAACACACTTCACATATGCATTTTTGGGTGTATTTATAGGCTAACTGTATGGGGTACTCCAAGACTTCTGAGCAAGGCAGTATAAATATTGTACTGTGCAAATTACACTGTGGCGATCTCAGAAAATTGATTCTGTTCACCTGGATGCAGCATTTTCAGTGGAAGAAACTGAAAACCTGCATTATTGAGCATCCAAGAAGAGCAAAAGACAGTTTTTGCATGTATGAGGAATTCATTCACGTGTCCCAGAATTTTCATGTTCTCCGTATTAGCCAAAGTTATTCACTGACATATTGCGGGTTACATACTTTGCATGGCTCAATGACGGGGAATCGTGGAACAAGATTAACCTCAGACTGCAGGTTTTGGTACAGTAAAGCTTTGTATTTATTTTCATAATCAGCGTGTTAGTGTGTGTTTGGGCACTCACGCACATCTGTGTTTATGGCAAGGTAAACATGCCTAAATCAACACAAAATGCAACCTTTGATTCCAGTGTAAGCAACCAATTGGCTTTCCAGACAAACCCTGAATGATAAATCACACGCAGGATAGAAACTGTTGAGGGGGCCTCTTAATGTCTTCTGTCCCTTTATAGCCTGAAAAATTTATTGCCATTTAAATCCAAATCATTTTTGCCTCTGAGGGCTGCCTTTTACTTTATAAGCAGCACATCCATGCAGCTTCAAGAGAGTTATGAGCCTTATGAGAAGAGATCCTCTTAACATGCGCGCGCACACACACACACACACACACACACACACACACACACACACACACACACACACACACACAAAAGTATAATACTTTTGGTGTTTATTGTCTTCACTAATGAATGGTTGTGAGGCCAGCTGCAGCGTTTTCTCACCACAAGCCAGTGGCTGGTGAAGGTTGAGCAGTTGCCTGAGGGTGTGATGACATTGTTCAGTAACACCGCACAAAACATAACAACTTTTGAAGTGAAGTGTCAGTTTAGATGGCAGCTCTGTACTAGAAAAACATTTCCAAGACTCTAGTAAACTAATTGTGAGTGTGAACTGCACCCAGTTTCATTCTTAGCATGCATTCATCGGCATGCTCCTAAATGCCACATCCGCTTACTTCTTTCCCCTGGTCTCATGCGCAGAGGGATACACACACAAACACACACACACACACAGACTGACCAGCGCCCCTGCCCACCCTTCCCACAGAGAGGCTCATTCACATGGTCATTAAGTCATTAGGCTACTTATTTATTGATGTCTGCCTCCAGAGTGACTGAGCATGTCAGACGATCTACAAACTGCCTGTGTGAGCCCGTCCTGACCATATTAGTCCATGGTGCGATTCTGTCTCCACTCTGGGCCATCTGCAAGTTTTCACTCCATCCACTGTAAGAAGGACTCAATGCAGTGTGTGTCTTTCCTATATATTAAGTGAGTGACATGTTTGTGGGATGCTGCTGTTGGTTTATTCAACGAGCTTTAAAAATCAAAAGGCCCTCGGTGTGCCGGTCAGTGTGTGAGTCACGTCATCGGGCCTGCAGGAAGTGTGTTTGAATGTTAGCATGTGAATAATTCAACAGTCAAAATTGAGAGGGTTTAGAGAAAGAGGCGAGCCAGAGAGGAGGGCTGCAGAAGGGGAGGGAGATATGGAAAGGGACGGGGGGTGGGGGGTGCTGGAGAGAGAGAGAAAGAGAGAGAGAGAGAGCGGGACGGAGAGTGGGAGGGTGGGGGGTTGTCATTGGTTGCTCATTCCAAACTCTGGAAGTTGAGAAGGAGTAGAAGAGAAAAATAAGTTGCTGCCTTAAGAAAGAGAGGAGAGATAGGACAGGGAGAGCGCTTGGATCTGTGACCCGCTTGTGTGTGTGTATTTTTTTTTTCCTCCCTCCCCACCTCTCCCTTACACAGGCTCCTAATTTGGGATTTGTTTAAAAGCGGGACTGCGCCATAGGAAGACTTTTCCTTGCTAGGGAAAGGGAACCCTGCTCCCTCTCTCTGTCTATTGCATTTATACACACACGCACAAACACACTTGCCGCCCAAAATGTCTGATTCCACTGTCAACGCTCACTTGGAAGGGATCATATCAGACTTTGAAGGTCAGTTTCTTTCTCTCATGTGCTCTGCTCCTGCACTGCTTTTCTTCTTCGTCTTCTTCTCCTTGTTGTCACTCTGTGGAGTGAGGCTCTCTTTAACCCTGCCATGAGGACACTATAGATCGTTTCCACATGTTTGATTGGAACCCAGCGCATCTGGAAAAATGGAGAGTGTTGTGAGGGCTTTGTTGACGTCTGTGGTGAGCTGTGGTGTTTTGGGGAGTGAAATTGTGAAAGCGCTGCTTTTTTCTTTACTGCTCTTTAACTTGTGTTGAGAGACGTGTGAGTGCGTTTGTTATGAAGTGTGAGATGTGTCTCAGAGAGAAATTGTGCTTTCAGTGGAACGTGTGCGACTGTTTTTCTTTTTTTTGCTTCTCTTTACAACAAGGCGTGTGACAGAAAGGCAAAAATAAAACTATATTTGGAGCGCTCAGGAAGTACAAACTGACCATACGGCTGCGAGGTGAACACCTGGACCCCCCCCCCCCCCCCCCCCCCCCCCCCCCCCCCTCTTCCTTTTCATCTCTCTGCCCCGGGCACACAGATTCCCCCTGTCATCTCTCTCCTCCCACTCGTCCTCTGGCTGTGCTTCCCCTTTCGATCTCTCTCAGCAGCTTGTCCATTCACAGCTCCCTCGCCTCTTCCCCTTTGCCTAGCTGGTGGTGGATACAAGAGGGATGGGTGGGTGGGGGGGTCAGCAAGCCGACATCTCTCCCCTAACCTGTCTGTTTCACTAGCTGTATGCTGTCTCATAGCCATTAGGAATGCATCCACACTTGTCCAGAACTGTTCCTCTGTCAACACCAGTTTGCTCGTGGTATGTACTGGGAGTCTGGCTGCCTCCCTCTCTTCCTGTCTTTAGGTCCTTAAACCGCCAGCTTACACAGTGCAACCGAGCGGAAAGATAAGTGGTGTTCAGAAAACAAGAGGTGCGCTCTAACCATGTAGCACGAAGTCATGCTTTCAGACAGCTCTCGCTCATGTGTAACATCAGCATAATGGCCTATTGTTGGGACTGTCAGTGGTGTGTGTGTGTGTGTGTGTGTGTGTGTGTGTGTTGTCCCTGGTTGTGTGTGGTAATACCTTTATGTCACCACCGTGCCCCGTGATGTATAGTCCTGTGTGGCTCAGTCAGTACAGCATGGCACCGATGCAGCACGGGAGTCCTGTGGGAGCCGATATGCATCAGGGTTGGAAAATAAATAACTACAAGTTCTCCTCTTACTGTAAGTGATTAGATTTCATTATAATGAGCATTCTAAACATTTTACTGCGTTACAGAACAACTTTTAGATATTCCGCAGTCAGAGGGGTGTTTGGGTTGACATTTGCTGTAAGGGGAACTTTTTAAAATCAGTTTAAATCATAAGTAAGGAAAAGTTAGACCGGGACACCTCCTCTTAAAGGTTAGATGATGCTTTCATCACAGCTCTCCTTGAAGCACAAGTCTATAACTTTTAAAAGAAAAAGTAACAGACTTCTCTGAATGAAAAGTTGAATTTAAAAGCAGTACAGCACATCCTTTATTCCCTGAGGGGGTTTACCTGCCTCAGCGTTACCTGGGCTGGTAAGACCAGTACAGCAGTTACGAAAATTTTGATAGATAATGTTGCATCACTGAGTCAGTTCATTGCCTAATTAGTTGTGTTTTAGCACGCAATATTATCCTCTGTTTGTAACTTGTAGCCATAGTTTTTAATGAATCACTGTGTGCTGCAAACTATTTTCGCTGGAAGCCTCCAACAAACAAGCTGCATCCAAGCTTTTGGTCTTTTTTGGTTAAAAAAAACATGACTGTGAACATTCAGCATTTACCGTCAATGAGTTAGCAGTGATACACGGAGGAGGAAGAGTTTAACCACCACAGACCACATCTACAACCTGTGGAATAAGATGGAACGCTCATATTTTCCACAGTGCTTTCACATCTCCTGTACACAAAGAACTGACCCATTGGAGGTCCATACATGCCGGGGTTCAGACCTTTAAATCCATCCAGTGTACTGACTGGTATTGTGACATGAAATGGGAGTTTCTCGGTTAAGACAGTCAGCTTATTAACAGCCAAATAGTTAGTCAATCGACATGACAAACACTTTTGTCAGGCTGTTTAAAAGTGTTGCAACTGGTTAGGGAAAAATCAAATCCACTCTTCCACAGAAAACTTCAGACTGAAAATGGGAACAGCTGATAGTTCTGTCTGATACTGGGCAAAATCTACTTAGCACTGGGCTAACTTGACCTTATACTCACTCTGTTCAATTTGCTGACTATTAATATATTGAGAAACCCTAGATATCATCATCATCATCATCATCATGTCATGTTTTTTGCTTAGATATGGTGGAAACAGTTAAATTAAACTCCTTTTGGACTACATTCCTCTATAATCCATACCGAAAAGAAAATGAGGACATTATATGTAACTGTGTATATCTGCCATGTCACTAGTGCTGGACAGTGAGCATGATTCAGCCCGCCCCGAGCTCAGCTGATGACACCATTGAGAGGCTGAAACAGACAGAAGAGAGGATTTACTCGCCCCTGAGGCTGGTGACCTCAGCTGTGACCTCAGCCTCCCTAACTGACATAGATCATTGACCAGGCCACTGGACTCTTCTTCTGCAAGCAGAGGGAACACATACACACGAGCGCACACAGACACGCATTCATTCAGGGTCATTGCAAGAGATCTGTGCTCTCTTTTCTCTTGGGAAAAGCTGGCTGTTTTTCTGTCTCTGCAGTGATTTCTTTCGACCACTCTTTTCTCTCTGTATCTCCAAACTGCACGTTAAGGGCATTTGTTCATCCAGTGAGAGGAAATTCCACAGGAGTAGATTTCTGTGGTGGGTGAAAATGTTGGGGTAGGCCAGAAAGGAGGAGTGGATCAGAGCACTGCCGGGCCTCTTTTTTTTTAACAAATGTGCATGGGGCCCAGCCTGCATGGCACTCGACAACCCATTGCAAATAACACAAGTTTTGACAGTCAGTGATAAGACAAAGAAAAACTGTATCTCGAGCTAAGAAAGCAGGCTTTTATGACTAACTTAAAGTAAAGTGTATAGATATTTCGTATGCCTGGTATATATTACAAAAAACATTAACTTTTACAGAATTTGTAAGAAGTTGCAGCCTCACTAGCTGCTCTGTCACCGTGTGAGCGGCTGTTTTAACAATCTGTTTCTAAATAAGGCGACCCACCTTGTTCTGTGGGACAAAACTCGTTAACGGTGTCAGGAAGAAATCCGACAAGGAATCGTGGCAGGAACTTAAATGCCTGTCAAAATGAAAACAGTCATTATACAGTAAGCCAAGTGCCAATTACATGTGGCTTTGGATTTTTTCAGGAACTGCGTTAGTTGGTGCTCTGTAGCCAGTAAAGCGCTGAAACTGTGCTACAAAGAGCAGATCCTGTATGCTGTGCTGTTGATTGTAAGCATGAAGGCTCGGTAGCCACGCTAAAGAGAGTGTGTGAGAGGAAGGAAGTGTCTTTCTGACAAAGAGCTGATGAGCCACCCTCAGGAGCCCCCCCCATCCTTATCAGCATTATCATGCTTCTCTGTATTCACCAGCTAGAACAGGTTTCCTGCTAATGACGCCAACTGCAGGGGTGCTGCTGGGAGGCACAGAGGGTCACTCTGCAGCGCGAACACAGCAGGTCTTTGTTAGGCTTTAAAACTACTCCTTGTTTTGTATTTTTTTCCCTCCCAGTTGGACATGGGGAGTAAAAAAACCAGCACCTATTCCAACCCTGGGCAAGATCCAAGAGTTATGAACACACTCCATGCTACAGCTAAAAACAACTAGCCTTCGATGAGAGATTTTCTTTGAGCACAAAGATTCGTTTGGAATGAAAAATGTGTTTGACTCATGTAAGATGTGCTTACATGCAGTCCTTTAAAAACAAACAAACAAACAAAAAGCATGTAGCTCGACGCGTGTGATGGTATGATTAAAAAATTTGGATGAGATGGGACGGCTGCTAAATTAGGCAGGTGTAGCTCAGGTGACATATTTGCCTAGTATACCAAAGATCCCTGTTTCTGACTGAGAAGAGGCAGAAACTTTCATGCTTATAGTGCCGGTCTCAAGCCCCAGATAAATGGGAAGGTTATATCAGACCGGATGTCCGGCGTAAAATCTGTGCCAAATCAAACATCGAGGTCAATGTGCTCTGGCTGTCCCTTGGGAAATAAGGAAGCAGTATCTGGTGCTAAGTGACAGACAACTAAGCTGTTAGACTTTCTTCTAATCTAATGTTGTAAATTCTGATTTAAAGTTTTAATATTAAATATCTCAGACCTGGTCACACCTACTTGTTATCGTCATAGCAGCAAATGTGGTTTAATGTTACGGAACAGCTACATTAACACTACGCAGCTGCTGCCTGTGATTATCGCAGCCAGAGAACCGGGCTGCTGAATGTGTTTGTAGCATGTCGAACATCTCGCATGCTGCATTTGCACAGAGCCCAGTATTTCTATTATATTTAGTTTGAACACCTCAGCCAGAATAGAAGGGCCTTTCCACATATGTCATCCTTCTGATTTAAAACCATGGGGCT
The DNA here is from genome assembly GCF_007364275.1 of Archocentrus centrarchus. Lineage (NCBI taxonomy): Eukaryota > Metazoa > Chordata > Actinopteri > Cichliformes > Cichlidae > Archocentrus > Archocentrus centrarchus. The sequence continues at coordinate 17,738,979 of NC_044353.1, read as the reverse complement.
TGGCCTCTGCAGAGAGCTTGGTTTTGATAAGAATGCTTAAAAAGAATTAAAACCTGCAACTACTTCTCTGAACAGATGATAGATTTCCACCTTTAGGGAGATGATGGTGAAGGAGATAAGATAAAGAAGGCGGCCGAGGAAGACGACTGCAGGCCATACTCATCACTTTTATGTACTTTTCCACTCGACCGCTTTCGGCACATAAGTGCTTTGGGCTCAAATCCCCAAAAAGTTGACCTGATCGGAATGATGTCTATACCTAGATTATTTTTGATAACCTCAGATGCATTTCCTGTGACTTCAAAATAAAAGCCATCAGTTGAATGAGCAGAAAATATTGGTTATGCATTAGCAGGAATTGAATACAGCAGGAAACAGGAATGCTGACTTTGATTAAATAAAAATGTCAATTAGGAAGCTGCTGGGAATTGCCAGCAGATCCAACCAACATCTCTGCAATAGCTATATGATAAAGTATAATATAAATGCACAGATACAAAGATTATAACTTACCCTCAAGCATGCTATTAAGCAAAGCTGGTGCCTTGTCACATGACTGTCAGTTTGGAGATATTCTGGAGCTCTAATTAGGTTTCATTAGCTTGCTTACTGTCAACTTCCAGATGACCAAACTACCTCTCGCTGACCTGTCCAGCCCATCTGCTGTCACGCTCAGAGAGGCATAGAGAATGTGGTGCTCAGTCAGTACGTGCGACACTAGAGGAGCAGCATCGTGTGATTTTTCTGGCAGGTTAACTATGTTTCAATGCACTACATGGATCCAGCCCATGCCTGACTGAGTGTTGGGTGGAAAACATCATGCTTGGCTCAGTGTCTTCCTTATTTGGCGGTTCAGGTTGGAGTGTATGGTTGAGAATGATTTATTAGGGCTCAAAAACCTGCTTCAAATTCATCTCAAATGAGAGGTAAAGAGAAGGAGATAGAAAGAGCAGGACTGAGGCTACATTTTGTTCCCATTTGGGCTTATCAGTACTATCTGTGCTTCGTTGGAAGGTATGTGATCAATGCTATCGCCTCAGAGCAGCAGCAGCTTGGAGCCATCATGCATAGGCATACAGCTAAAATCTTCACACGCACGCACACACACACACACACCACCGCCATTCGAACTCTACAAGCTGTACTATTCGCAGTCATGTGTAAACATGCACATAAGTCTCTGACATGATGGTGCCATCTTCTTTGCACAAAAAGAGAAACTAATTTATCCCTCTACTCAAATCCCATAATGCAGTGATGTTGAGACTAAAAAGAACCAAAAGAAAAAAGGCTGCGCTTGCTTTACTCTTCAGCTGTGTTTAAACACACACACACATGCAGAGAGATAACACAGAGTAACACAGCTGACGAGGCCCCTGTCTCCACTGTGTCTGTGAGGACGTCACTGCGTTGGCCTTCTATCACCGCAGCGCACACTTAGCGCCGTTTCAGGCAAACAGGTCATTACTGTATATCAAACCAACAGCCGAATCCAGTTTTGTGTTGTCTTTGGCATTTTTTTCTGCTTACTTTTGCTGCTCAGCCTCTATAAACAGAGCGAGTCATGTCCACTAAATTAGCCGCTTCACTAATGGCTCACCTCCTCTCCTCTTCTGACAAGGAATTCTCACTGCATCATATAACTTCAGTGTGACTAGTGTGTCATCTGTGTGCTTGTACTTTAAAGAAGACCAGCAGACATTGCTACTCTGTCTTCTAAGAACATTTCAAGGCCAGTTTTCTCATTATTTCTACATAAAGAGCTCCTTGTCAGAGACAAATGAAATGACGGTGGCGATGTATACTTCACGCTTTTGCAACTGGAAAGGTCATTACTGCTGCAGACAGAAAGTTAAACCAGCATCCCATGGTGGGCGGTGTTATGTGTTAGCTTCTTCTCGGTACACACTGGGATATCAGGCACAGAAATCTGCAGAAAGCTTCTCCCATGCTGGTACTTGGCTCATCAGCTTTGAAACACGCCAGATGCCTGCTCAGGCTCGGGTGTTTATCTGGGACAGGGGCTGTGTTGGTTCAGATTTTAGTAGCTGCTCTTGTCTCTGGGCCGAGCTGAGGTGAGCCAGGTGTCACCATTGCATCTGACATGGAGCTCATTGCAGTGAGGGGGAAAAAATGCATTCATCAACCAGTAAAAATACAGCTGCTGGTGAAATACTGACTCATTCAAAAGATATGGAAGAAGCTGACTGGTTGGTTCACAGTCTGTAAATGACACCTACTGATTCTGATTTTGCTTTATGGTCTTGGCTTTTAGGGCCCTGAAATGACTATATTTAGAAGAGGGGATGTTGTGCTAAGTTATTACACAGCTACCAGGCTTGGTTAGCAAGCTGCATGTATAAATACTGAAATTCCACTCACCAAAACAGGAGCACAGGTTTCTTGGGCATTCTGTACAATTAACCACACAACAAATCATATTGTGTGTCAGACACAGTGGAGGGGTTTGGTCCAGTGACTTGAAGTAGCTGAAGTGAAGCAGACATAGAGCTCTTAATAATGCAAACCTTTAGCCTGAAGGAAATCTGAACAGGTGAGTTGCTTGTAAGGCAGCCTCAAGTGGTCACTCTAGGAAATGCAGTTTTTGGCGCATTGCTGGCCAAGGGCTGCGATTTAGTTTTGGTGTAGGATAAATGCAGAATTTAGTGTAGCCTAATATTAAATAAAAATATAGAGAGAACTATTTCGTTATGTGTGTACATAGTTGAGCGGTATGTTTTCATTGTTAAATAAAAAAATAAAAATAAAAATGGAAGCTTGTTTCCTCCACGGGGTAAATGCAACAACAAACAAACAAACGAAAAAAACTGAGTTATTATATAGAAATTTTGAGATAGTAAGCCAAAGTTTGTTTTTTTTTACTTGTGGCTGGCAAAAATAAATAAATAAATTTTACAGATTTTTAGGGCACCTTGCGAGGATGAAACGTTCAGGGGTCACGTGATCAATTTGACGAACTCACTGATACGCTGTTCAGTCCACAGGTGTGCGAGGTACGTAGAAGTATATCCGACCGTGAATAAACGAGTTGCCAGCCGTTCAAACGGAGTTCCCAGCTTTTTCCCCTAGTGGTAGATGTGAGTGGGTGGTTCGGCAGTATTATAAACCGTGCTTGGTGGGAATAAAGGAATATCTTTATCGAGTGGATTAAACGCCATGCTATCGCGCTATATGAAGCGTGTCAAGACAAGTAAGAAGAGTTTGTTTTGTTTAAGCTGTTTTTTTTTTTTTGCAGCGTGAGGGTGAAAATGTACAGCGGTATTCACCGGATCATTACCTGATATCCTTAACATTCTTGTGTGTTGCATTTTGTTGTAAAACTTGTGTGTTTTGACTTAAATTGTTTCTTATTTGGATGTTTCTTGTTCACCGTGTGTTTTTGCTTTGGTAAAGTGCTGGCTGACAGCAGAACTCCTCATGGAAACCCGAGGACTTCCTGGCCTGTAATGCTTCTGGTTTTTTAGAAGTTTTCCCAGAAATTCTCAGACTAAAAGAAAAAACGTAATGAATATCGCAGAAAAAAAGTTTGTCTAGGACTAGGCCATTAATTATCATCATTAACTTCTATTTCCACAGCATTAGAGAAGAAATCAAGAGCATTATTGTCCTCTGACCCTTATGCTTTGTGCTTTTGTTTTTTGTGGGGTATTTTTATTTGTTTGTTTTATTCCATGTTTCAACTGACATTGAAACAGTTTAATGTTAAATTAAATCAATATCAGTCAGTACAGGCTTCTGCTACTTGTCTGACCAGGTCTGTTGTGTCTTTCAGCGCTGAAACGCTCGTTTGAGGTGGAGGAAGCAGATACATCCACACACCCATCACCCCTGACTCGCCGGACCACCAACCCCCTCCGCTCATCCACCTCCTCCACATCCAGCCAGCGGAGCTATGATGTGAGCTCTCGCAACTCTGACTACTCCTCTACCAGGTCCTCACCATCTGAGTCCTCCAGTCTACGCTCCCCGAAGTCTGGCATGAGGCGCATTGAGTTGTCAGGGGGTCGTAACGCTGATGCAGCCTCTTCCCGCCGTGCGGAAATGTCCATCGAGGTCTCCTCCAAGCAGATAGATAGCTCGCCCAGTGCTGGCATCACTCGCTTTGGCCTCAAACGGCCAGAGGTCAGCCTGAGCAATCGGAGTACCTCCCTGGAGAGCTCCTCCAATTCCATCTCGAGCACCAGTAGCAGGCGGGCAGAGCTCAGCATGACAAGGTCCCATGAGCCCCCTGCCCCTCCCAGGAGGATGGACTCCCAGATGTCCTCAACCCCAGTCTCGAGGATCCCTGAGCCCCCCCAGAGAAGAGCAGAACCTCCGTCACCCAACCTCAGTCCGGTTGACGTGGCTTTCAAGAGGCCAGAGGTTTCTGTGGAGAACAACGGCCACCAGCCACCTGCACCTGTCGCCCCCCTGCCTTCCCCTGCAGAGAGGGTGGAGAGGGTGCAGTCGCCTGTCACAGAGCCGTCTGCAAGCCGACCAGCAGACAGTGAGTACCTGCTCAGTTCAGCTTGCGTTCCAAACTAATCCGTGGATATGAGAGATCCACCCAGGCTAGAGAGAAACTGCTCAGCGGGATCTCCAAAGAGTTGATTTGTGTTTCTGGTTCCTTTCTTTGATTGGTGGTGTATCTTTCTGAATCCAATGAGCCTGGCAATCATCATTTCTCTTGTCTGCTTCACAGTTTATTTTTTACTTCATCTTGCAACACACCGAGTCATGTTGATGAGGCGTACAGCTAACATTTTAAGTCAGACTTTTCTTTTAATGTACTAAACTTAAATAAAAGGTATAATTGTGAAGTTGCAAAACAGACTAGAAGAGCACAAACATGAGTTCGTGTGAGCTTGTCAGTCTAGACTCTGTGAATGTAGGTCAGTGAGGGTGATGATGAGAATCCCAGGGCTTCTCCCAGGACAGCAGTTAAAGAAGAAGAGAAAAAAAAATGCAGGCAAGCAACCAAATAGGTCTGTTCTCTTGAATTTGAGTTAAAAACTTAGAGCTCTTAGTCTGGTTAAAGTCTCTGTAGGTTCAGACACACAGGCAGTTGTAGTTAATGTGGAAGATTTTCTTTTTTTTAAATATGATGCATGTGACACTGGAGGAAGTATGGTAGCCGCTGATGTTTTTAACCTTAGTGTGTGGGTTGTGTATTTCCTTTTTTGTGTATTTGCTAGATTTTTTTATTTTTTTTTTTTGTGATATAAACTCAGTGGAATACTTACTCAAGTGAATTTATCCCCGTCTAGACCATTCAAGGCCTTACTTTTCACCCACAGCTGACTAACCTCCCAGATGTGGTACAGGGATGATGCCAAGACCAAACTGAGCATCAGATGTTTTTCTAGTAACTTGCGCCTCAAGTATTGGTTTTACTGCGGGGAAACGGTCACTTCTCGGACTAACCACTCGAGCTGACCAGTTCAAGTATTTGATGTAGTCATCTCTAAACATATCAGTGACACGATTTGATGGTGGTTTTTTTTTTTATTTTATTTTATTTGCTTAACCATTTTGAGCAATCGGTCAGGGGAAAGTGATGACAGGGTTGGTTAGTTTGTTCAACCTGCATGTTGGTTCATACCCAAAGATGAAATATTACTACCTATGAACTAGGTTTTTTTTTTTTTTTTTTTAAATCTTTCATTACATTATCAGGGTGAATTTAGCTCTAGAGTAATGCTATCCAAAAACTAAATGTGGATTTCCATGGATATGCCTCATCGTGAGTGTAGTACACACTAGTGTAGTATAAACCTTTTTCTAGTGCCACCCTTGAGATAAACTTTGCATTTTTAGCTGTATTGCTTTTAACCCTGTGCTTTGACAATAAATCTCAGCCCTTGGGAGCTGCAGCTGGTTTCAGTTTTGGTCTGCCTCACTGCATGTGCAAGGCAGCATCAGTCGCATCCTTTCTTTTGTTTTCATTTCAAAAGTAGGCGGAACTGAAGTGTGGATTTAGGACTTAGAATGGAAGAAAATGTGTTTATTTGTGCAGGACTTTTTTTCCCACTTTATTACTTATTTTGGTTGTTTGTTTTCCTCTGTTATCTAACTAAAATGACTCATCACTGGACTGGTATGCGTGTGCCTGTGTGTGCTCGTGCCTTTGCTATCTGGAGACAGCTGTGCTCATGGGTTGCCTCTCACAGCTTAAGTAGTATCCAGGCGTAGGCTGCTGGGAGGTGGTACATTCCAAATCTGGAGGTCATAAAACATTTTACATAAAAATAGAAAGCCTCCAATTTCCACTTCTTGTATATGATGGTGTTGCCTGTTTTTGACTCCCTATCCGCTGTGCTTCCTTTGCAGACAGCTAGAGATTTATTTTAGTGCTGCCTCTCCCTAAAGAGATACTTTTCAGCTACAGTTTCTTAGATACCAGCATTGGTGAATCAGTAAGCACATGTGTGTTCTAAATATGTGAAATAAGCAAGGAAAAGGGAGAGGATTAGATCTCAGCTTCTGCCACATTTGGCTCAGATTACACACTTCCTGCTCAGCCGTGCATGTGGAGGGAGGCCCAGCAAGAAACTTGGGAAGCTTCCAGCGAAGAGCAGATAGGAGGTGGAAAAAGAGAGAGAGAAAGCGAGGGGAAGGGCTAGTGAGCGAGAAGGAAAGGGAGAGCAAAATGCAGGGTGATGCTAAGCATGCAAAACATTGTGTTTCCTGTAGTTTGTCTGCAGGGAGAACACAATATGAGAAAAGCCCACTATAACCTCCCATCATTTAGGAAGAAATCTAAGCAGTTAGACCACACTGGTTCAACATCGTGCCCAAAACCAGATTTTAATTACCATTTCCTCAACAAGTACACACAGCTTGGGAGCAGACAAAGTGTTTATTTTTGTTTGAAAATATTTTGACTTATTTTAGAAGGAGGAAATGGGGAATGTTTTCAGTTTGGTGGTGGTGGTGGTGTGCTTTCTCTGAGGCCCATTAGATTGTTACTGAAAGCCTCCTGTGATATATATTAAGTGGGACGTATCTGCCTTTGGGCGTCAGCTCATGTGCGTACACGCCATCAGCGCATACATTCATCTCCACGTAGATGGCGAGGTTTAAGAATGCCTCACGCCCAGGGGAGAGTGCCTGATGAACACGCTGATAGGTGATAAGCAGCTTTTGTGGTGGCTGTCCGAAAACACAGGAGGTGGTAATGACATGCTTTGCTTCGGCTGATTTGTCTGCTGTAACGATGAGCAGCTGTATTCAGTTTTCAACAGGATGTGATCTCATGTTTACACGCACACACTCATTCATTGTGTACACAGCTCGGTTTCCTGTTCCTGGCCTTGACCTTGATTTGTTTTGTCATGGTGCTGTGATACATATTGCAGAGTCAGGCTGAGTAAAATAGGCTTTATGAGATTCTTAAACTTGCCTAACAATTAAAAAAAAAAAACAAAATAAAAACTGTTTTCAGATTTAAATTCAATTTGTGGGTGGGGGGGGGTGTGCTGCAAGTTTCTCCTGCAAACATTTGACTTGCAAAGAACTTCATGAAAAATATCTGGGCAATAAATCAGCTGCTGTCATCTTGCATATTAACTCCACCTTTACCTTCTTTGACTGCAGCTGAATGACATCGAGGACTACAACAAAAAAACAGCCACCATCCCAGGGAGAGCTGGTATGGGTAGCATGTGACAGGAAATGGCAGGGCTGACTGGTTTGCAGCAATTGAAATTTCAAATTAAGAGTGATTTACTTGTTATCCATCCATGTGATTGATGCCAGCTGCCATCAATTTGCTAGTTAAAGCGAAAAATACTGAAATGAGTTTTCAGATATGCTTGGCCTTCAATTAGTATGCCTGAGCGGCAGGCCTAAGTGACCTCTGCATGTGGGGAAAGTGTGTTCAGGATGTATGCATCTTTCACTGACAGTTCAATGCAAAGTGCTAGTTCAGAAGCTTTTTTTTTTTTGTCAGTGTCAATGCAGGCATTCTTAATATAGAAAAAGCGGGTAATCGCATTTCATCAAGTAAAAACAATTCAGATTTCAACCCGGAAATCTATACCTGAATTCTTTGCAGTTAATTTTGAGCAAAAGGTAAGACAGTGCAGTTCATGTGAAAGGACTATGTAAGGAAAAAGATACACAAGGATGCAGTATAATTCAAAATGTAGAGACAAAACAATGCACACAACAGGAAATTGTTTGGAGAGGCTTAAAAGCCGTGCTGATTCTGAGAGTTTAAATATCACATCTGTCTGTTGATAGTAGTACTTGCACCCATAAACATACCTCATAATTATCTTGATACACTGATCCCATGGACATTTTGTGACATAAATTGACTTAACAGTTTAAAACCTGTCAGTGCGCTCTTATTAACAAACTGTAATTGTAAACTCAGTTTCTGAATGGCTTAAAGCCAGTTTGGCAGTACTGTACTGCAATTTCTTGCTGTTGACATTCAGCACACACCTGCATAGAGCTTATATATGATGATGATTTATTGGTCTGTTGGCCTGGGAAAGCAACAGTGGAAGACGAAGGGCCTGAAATTCCTTTAAAGCTGCTGCTATGTGATTGTCTTGACTAATACATTTGTTTAAATATACACCGATACATGCAAACCAAATTGCCACAGTGATTTCACAAAATGGTAGGAACATAAAGCTGATGAAGCTCACCTGAACTGGTTTTATGGTTCTTGTAGATATCTGCTTTGAGCCATACACATAGATGTCCATGCATTTCTTTTCTTTGTTTCCACAGCTGACGTGTGCTGTTTATCTTGAAACAATTTGATTTGAATGTGTTTTCTCATACTCTGTTTTTGCAGGTTCTTCTCTGCTGCCATTGATTTCCTTGTATTTGCTTCTCCAGTTCCACATGATTTTAGGGTGGGTCCATACTGTGTTTATAGGTAACCTGAGTCCAGCTCATTCAGATTAGCAGAGGTGGTTTTAAATTAATCTTGTAGTTAGAGAATTCTTAGTCCAGGTATTAGTAATCAGCAATTAATCTGTGGTTCAAAAAGCAACTTTTTAGGCCAAAATAAAGTATTCTGGATATAGGCTTACTCCTGATTTACTTAAAGTCCTTTCCAATGCCATTGTTAATATATGCATCTTAACGTTGCGTGATTGCAATTCTGCATGAAAAAACAAGGTGGGGCAGTCCAGAGTCCATCCCATAAGTTCTTTGCAACTAATGCAGAAGATTAAGTGTGTTTCCATGAAAGGACTGCATATTTTTTGGAATTTTGTATTCATGATAAATGGTTCTACTTTTGCTCAAATGCACATCACCCATAAATCATTCAGCTTTGTGCTAAATGTACATTTTGCATTACTCATGCACCATCTAATAGTTTAGTTTGATTTTAGTTTAATTATGCTTTTACAGCATGTAAAAACAGCATGTTTTTATCTGCCTTCAAGCCAATTTCTATATTCACCAAATACTCCATAAAGTGATCTTACAGATGTATAAAATCTTGGAAGGGCATTTTAAAAAAAATGCTACTTTTGAACTGCTGTTACATTTGTTTAATAAGCTGTTGACTCAGTGGGAGCCATACTCACACTGACAACACTGACCACGATACTTCCTGCCTGAGCCTCACAGCTAATAATTTACATATTGTAAATATTGAATTAGAAAGGTGTTTTCTTGATTACACCTCTCTAATGCAATCTTTCCAAATGCTATCTTTCCTGAAGAGGGGTTTGTGTGTGTGTGTGTGTGTGTGTGTATGTGTGGGTGTGAAGCCAAACATAGAACTTGCAAGATCATGTTAACATCATCCATTTCCATGCCGCCCACCTGCCCGCTCATTTCATGAGTTCTGCTGGATTGGGAAGTATTTTACATCATTCCTTCTGTTACTTGCCTGAAACGGTAGAAAGTTTGTTATAAAGTAAATCCAGCAATTCCTAGTTTGAAAAGATCTTTGGGCAAAGAATGATGATGCAGGGATAGAGGAAAGCCTTTTTGATGCTGTGAGCTCTATTTAATGATTCTAAGGTGGCTTAAAAACATTTTACACAGTAATTGAGTGTAAACTGATGCACTGTGAACTCAGTTCAGGACAGTGGTTATAGATTGTGCTGTTTCTGCTTTATGTGTTTAGTATTATGTGATGTTTGGATAAATGTAGATAAAGGAAGTCATGTTAAACAGTTTAGGATACTGTTTAAATCTAGATTACCAAACACGAGAGCTTTTTTTTTGTGTTGTATATCATTTTATATAAACATCTGTGTTTTGAACTAACCTAATTTCATGTACAAAAATGAGACCAGTTAATGTTGTAAGCATAACTAAATAGAAAATGTCCCCAAATGCTCATCGATTAGGTTAAACATTTCTGGAAATGCCATTAATTGATTACAGATGCTTGCTAGTATTGGTTGGACCCTCCTTTGCTTTCAGAACTTCCTTAATTTTTTGTGGCACAGATTCAACAATTTGCTGCAAACATTCCTCAGAGATTTTGGTCCATATTGACAAGACAGCATCACACAGTTGCTGCAGATTTGTCAGCTGCACATCCATGATGTGACTCTCCCATTCCACCACATCCCAAAGGTGCTCTGTTGGATTGAGATCTGGTGACTGTGGAGGCCATCTGAATACAGAGAACTCACTGTCATGTTCAAGAAACCAGTTTGAGATGATTTGAGCTTGGTGATGTGGTGCGTTATCCTGCTGGAGGCAGCCATCGGAAGACGGTCAGTTGCTACTAAGAGGCTCAAAGTGTGCCAAAGTATCCCCGACACCATTACACGACCTCCACCAGCCTGAACTGTTGACACAAGGCAGACTGGATTCATGCTTGCATGCCAAATTCTTACCCAACCAATTGAATGCTTTTTTTTTTTTCTTCTTCTTCTGGCATTCCGATGCTCAGTTTGAGCTTCAAGCAGGTCGTCTTGACCTTGCATTGATTTGCTGCCGTGTGATTGGCTGGTTGAGTAGTTGAACAGGTGTACCTAATAAAGTGGCTGAGTGTATATGGCCCTTCTCTTGATTTGAATAGTCCCACCTCATAGCAGAAACTAACTGTTATGCCTGCTTCTAAAAAAGATGATCAAAAGTGTCAGCGTTTAGACTTTTAGAGACAGAACATACATGTCTGTTTGTCATTAATACTTGGCTCCAGCCTCTTAACTAGAGTCTTTGTATTACTATTTTCATAAAGCTGAGCCTGCAACAATTTTAATGAGTCATTATCTTATGATCTGTTGGGTCTTGTGCTGGCCTTCTGAGGGCTATCACCACATTAAACCAGTATTCATCTCTTTCACATAAGCATAAAGGCCTTTTGATAGTTCTGCCTGGGACTTGGCTTGAAACGACGACTTGTGCATGTCACAAGGGATGGAAATGATCTCTCCGACACAAAGTTGTGTGTGTATGGTGTTCCTTTTAAAGAAAAATGGAGGTCTTGTGATTTGAAAAAGGAGAAACACCTGTCTTCATGATTGCACAACTACTTTATTTTTTTTTAAAAAGCCTTAATGTGGCTGATTGAAATGAAGTTTAATGAACAGTTTTTTACAATCAGTGCAGAATGTCCTGATCTGTATCCCACATACAGCATAATACTTATGACATTTATTCATCCAGTCATCCAGTTTACAGTCTCATAATCGTGTGCAAACACCTGAGTCAGCAGTATGTTTTGTTTGCTTTGATATACTAGAGCATTGTTGCATCATTGAAAAGCCTTTTCAGAGCCATAGGTTATCATGAACAATAAAAACCATTTACAGAAGACTTTGTACAGTTAAAAGAAATGCATTTACATTTAGACCTTTAATCCCAGCAGGTGATATCCAGGCCAATCTGTTTGCAACAAGTCGCCAAAAGTGCATAGTCTGAATGATTTTAGCACAAGTTTTGCACTCGAATTTGCATGGTGATTGATTTTTGCTGTAGAGCTGTGGTTTTAGAAGGGGTGATCAGCACAAGCATGTCATAGGAAACAAAAAACAGAAAAGAAAAACACAATAAAATTCAATATGTTGAAGCAAAATGATGCACACACCAGCAAAGTTTATGGAGATAAAGGAGTTTTCCATAGTTAAAAAAAGTCCATCACATTTATCTGATGTAATAACAACACACACTAAAAAAACAAAAAACAGCGTAACAATCTTGACACAGATCCCATGGATTTTAAAATATTTTTTGCGGCAAAACTTTTAATAGTATAAAATGTAAGTGCTTTGTGAGTAGCAAGCTATTGAAAACAGCATTTCTGAATGGCTCAAACCCAGTTCATCATTACTGCAATTTCTGACCACATAATGAAGTACAGCATGTACCTGACAGAATATCAGCTTGTATAGGCTCAAGATTTTTTGTTCTTTTCCTGTAGAAAAACAACATAGAAATGAAGAACCTGTTTCTATGTGAATGTCTTAAATAAAAATATATTTTTAATATAAAATAATTGCATCACAGATCTTTCTTTTTTTGCTTTAAAAAAAAAAAAAAAATCAACCAGAATTTAAAGGGGTATTTGTAGAGGTTAAGTCATATATTTTGTTTTGTTTTTGTTTAAATATCTTCATTCCCCCCAGGCAGGGGTTCTTGCCTTCTCTATCTCATCTTGCAGTATGAAGCGTATTTGGACTCCTGGAGTGATTGTCATGCCTGACTCGTACTCGTATACATCATAAAACAGGTCCTGAAAATCTGTGTTTTCTTTGAATTTCGTTGCCCATTGCCATTGCCACCATTCATAGTTTTTTGTGGCTTTATCGTCAGAGCTGTAGAAGCCCACCCATGATTTTTTGAATTCGGACCCCCAATTATAGAAAGACGTATTCACTATTAAGCGAGCACAAGCTTTGCCGTCTTTTGCAAAGAGTTGCAGGTTTGCATCGTAACCTGTTATATTGACAGCTTTGGGATTTCTAAACTCACTGCTTCTGTCTATCTCCTCTCCGATTGATTTCCAGAAGCAACATAGTTTCCTCACCTCATGCAGCCGTACCTGAAGGCCTTCATTCAGGGGTACTGATGTATCATAACTGCCTGACTCTCTGTTCCCAATAGATTTATAAGTCAGGGCTTCCTCTTCCTGATCATTCTTGTAAAGTGCTACCATCACACCTCGATTAAGAAAATCACTAGGAACATTGCTCCAAATAATTCTGGCTTTCCCACCTTTGCCTGTTGTCACCTTGAGTATTATGTCATCTTTAGGGTCTACTTGAATACTCACAAACATCCCACAGGTGACATTTTGCCTGTTTTCTGGGATATTGCCCACAAAGTCGTGTTGTGTGTTCCTTCTTGCTGCAGGCTGAGGTCTGTTGTTGCGTTTGGGAGGGGAATACTTCTCCTGGATTACAATAAACAAAAACAGTCCGAGACAAGCAAGGTCACCCCACGTGTTTCTTATCTGCCTTAGCTGGGAATCATCAGCGCTGCTTTCAAAGCGATCTCTGAGATACATCAGTGAACTCATGTCATTTTCTTCCACAGAAAACTCTCTGATCTCCATCAACAGGTTGGTAGTGACCTGATATGTGTGTTCTGGGTTATACCTTGTGCCCTGATTTTCAGATGTCTCATAGTGCTGGGTGATGTACACTTGGTCGATCCTCTGTGAAGCTTGCCGCCTCGCATTCTGCTCCCTGACCCTGAATATGATCCGGTCCCGGTTTCTTGCTGCATACTCCGCCCGGGGGTGGATGACATAATATGGTAGTGGCAGCGATGTCGGTTGATTGATGTTACCGACGGTGTAGTAACGATGCCCCCTCGGTAGGGGGTCTAAAACCCTCTCGTAGTTTCCATAGTGATGAGAGCCAAATTCACGACTGTCTGGGTCAAAGGTCAGTAGGATGACATTGTTATTGTCAATGTCAATTTCATTGGCAAACCAGTGGAGCAACAGGAGACTGTGCTTGGGCACAGTTTGTCCAAAGTCGATTGACTTCAGATCATTAATTGAATTGAGCGCCCTCTTTCCAGCTGACACGGAGGTCAGGGTCAGGAGCAGAGCCACACAGCAACTCGTGATTCCTCCTGACATCATCCTGTAGAGAGATTTAAGAAGTGGTTTCATTATTTAATCACTCACCACCCTCACCTGGTGTTTATATTTTGTTGATTTCCCAGGTAGTCTTTAAACATTAGATGTGTTCATATGAACATTGAAATAGGTTATGCCAATTGTCTTTCCTCCGGCTAATACTGTAATACAGTGTTGCGATAGTATGAGGAAGGTGTGTGTGTGTTTTCCTTCTGGATGAAACTGCATGAGTAAACCTGAAACTTACTACACACATTCCTGTTTGATCAAGTGTTTTCATATTGAATACACTTGAGTGTATTCTACGATTGCAATGATGCTGCCTCTCATCCAGTGTTTATAATCATTACTGCTTTGGTCAAAGAAATAAAACTGTCCACAACACAACTGATTACAACATGCACTTAGACTATCTCTGTAAAGACCATTAGAAACAATGCATTATATAAAAACCTGCTTCAAATACAGAAATGCGTTCTGTTGGTCAATAGAGCCATTGGAAGGAAATCTGTGTATGTTGCTACTGTCTGGTTTTCCTCTTAAGGGTGTACCAGGGTGTATAGTTCCAGGGGGAAAAAAAACTAGTGTAACTACTTCATATAAATTCCTTCTAAAATCCTGTCAGCTGCACTGTACCATATTTTCATTTTCAGAATAATTTCTTAGCAGAGAAGCCTTCACAATAAAAGCGAGAGATAAATCAGTCATAAAGTCATTCATATTGACACCAGAAAACAGGAGAGCTTACCTGCATCGGTCTGCTGCTGTCATGTGTCTGAGCTCTTTGTTTGTGTAGGAGCAGCAGCAACTCCCTTTAGGTTGCTGTTTCCGTGTAAATGAAACCACCAAGGCTATTGCTAACAGGAAGTTTCATAATTCAGCAGTCTGCCTGAGACTTCCTCATCTGTTAGAGAAAAACAACATTGCTTCAGCATTTAAGTGGGGTTAACAGTGAAGTGTGTATTAAAATGCAAATGCTGATTATTAAATTTTAAGAGCAGGTTTAGGATGAAATGTTTGACAGTGAGTGCAGGGGTGGTGGCATCATTGCTGACTCTGGTTCATTATTAACCAGTATTAACTTAAATCTTATCAAGACTGCCAAGTCTTTGTGAATATTTAAACATGCATGTGTCACAGCTTGTGACCTCCTGTAAAGGATTGAAATATTTGCATGTAATCCAGGAATGCTTTTCATAATTTTTTTTTTTAATGCAGAATCTTGTCTTCAGAGATTTGGCTTTTTTTCTTTTTTTCTTTTCTTTTTTCCCCTTCTTTTTCCATTATTGGGCAACACAAAAATCCACTAGCCTATCTGCTGTTTATTATCCACTATGTTGTGAAACATGTCAGAGCTGCAGCAGTCACTCCCAGATGGATTTGAATCAAGTGAATCATGTGTTAGTTTAGGTCAGTAGGTCAACAAAAAAAAATGCAGTTTGTATTATTTAAAGCATAAACTAATATATCTAATATGACTTTCAAGTCAAGACGGTTACAACACATCACAAAACTAACATATTTCAAAATGAACACAGTTCTCAAGATTACAGAAAGAAAACAAAACCATGAGTATATACTCTTTTTCAACATGTCTGTGTCATTGATCCATCAGAGCAACTGTCCGTTCTCCTCATTGGATGAAACCTGCTGGGAGTCCCTGCTGTTAGATTAGTGCAGTTTTATTCTGCAGGTCATGCACAGTAAGTGCCATTCTAGATAAAATGTTGCTGCTATGATTAAGTGTTTTTTGTAAATAGCTCTATAAAAAGTATAAATTTATTGAACAGCCTGTTAAATTTTCATGGTAAACAAACTTCAGACTATCTTGCTGTTCAGTCCTCTGTGATGTTTTTAGAATTGCAGTTTTAATAGTGTAAAGTGGGTTTTTGAGGTTTTCAGTCCAAGCAAGAAAACACCATTTGCATGCAAAATGCTGACTATTGGTTATTTTATAAGTGTGGTTAGGATGAAATGTTTGACTGTGAGGGATGACATCACTGATGACTCTGGTTCATTAACCCTTTATAGAGCAAGTGACCATTTTTGCTCTTTTCCACACACTTTTTTTGATGATCACACGCCTCAGGGAGGTTAAGAAGCATATGGTCAGGAAGAAATGGCCTAATGTGAGTGTTTTACCCACAATGACTAAAAATAGACTTGCAATAGAAAACCATATAGAAACATATCTAGGAACATTAAATGCTTGCAGGCCCCAGGTTTTCAACAAAAGGACTGATAGCGCAGTAGCAGCAGTGACGATGGTGCTGTCACAAGTTTAACGTGGAGTCTGTCCACACGCGCACAGCGAATAGCAAAGACACAGAGCTGTTACCAAGATGGAGAGCTCAGGTGGAGTGAAAGAAAATGTTTTTCTAGCGTTCTTCTAGAACAGCAGCGCTTGTTCCTGTAATCACCATTAAACCTTTACTGGGAAACAGCTGGAGGAAGTCCTTCATCAAACCACCTGTTCAACAAGCTCCGACATGAATAAAAGCAAACTTTGTAGCTGCCTCCATCCACACTGTTTCCTTTTACATAGTAAAACATCTGCAGTAAAGCTAGAAGTGAAAATAAAATATGCAGATGAACTGTTTGGTTTGATACGATGTTTAAATCAGGCAGCTCACTGAAGGCTAACCACAAGCCGTCCTGCTTTATATGGCAATATCTGCAGCACGCAGGGGTCAGTGAAAAGAGGTCATGGGGTGTACTAAACCATATTTATTTCAAGGTTTATAAATGTTATTGTGCATATGTAGATTAATATGAAATAGTAATATTTAAAAATAAAAGCTTTTAGGGTTTTTTTTTTTTTTTTTTTTCCTTCCTGCGTGATCAGTAAAAATGTACATGGGCCAGTAAAACTGAGCCACTGACCTGGAGCTGTTCGGTTGGACACTGAATTATTATTAACATTAATTAACATGAATTTATAATATGCACATCATCAGAATGTCTGCTTTCTCCAACAGGAAATGTTGCAAAGTTGCATCAGGGAAAACCCCAGTTCTGAGAATGTTGTCGCTTTTCTTCATGCTCCCTTTAAATTAGAGACACACGTACTGACTCATTCACTAGCAAGACAAATGTATTTCTTATCCGATTACTGGATTCATAGATGGAATAATACTTGGAATACTTGATTACTAAAATAGCTGCAGCCCTAGTTTGTTTCAATTTTAAAGAATACAAATATACAAATGCGACTTTTGCTTCTAGACAGATGAGAACACATCACTAAATTACCATCTCATGCATGAAAATGTAGTTTAATGAACACACAATTTTTAAGATTACAGAGAGAATACAAAACCATCAGAAAAATACACTCTTCACTCTCTGTGCCATTCATCCATCGGACCAAGTGTCAGTTCTCCTCATTGGACGAATCTGCTGGGAGTCATTGCTGTTTGATTCGACATGAGTCAGCATTTACAACAAAAATAAATTCATAGTCCAGAATAAAAAAAATAAAAACATTGTGGCAAATTGTACATGAGATTAACTCCCATTAGTCATGCAGTTGTACTGAGCTAACTACCCAATTGTCTGTCTTTAGCATAATTTAAGTTATAACACTTTGGTTTGGCCAATACCTGGGAACATGTTTTCTGGTCATGTTAGTTACTCATTTTAGATTTTCAGTTGCCAAATTTAACAATGTAAAAAATGCAATGGACAAAAATAACACAACAACCCAAGCAAGGAACCAGTCGGGAACACAATTTTCATTGGCCCAACAGTCATGTTGTTCATTACTACTTGTTGCAGCTTGCATGCTTATAGCATCCAATAACTGGGAAGTATTTGAGCTTCCAAAATTATTTGCGCAATATATCGGTTTGTTGTCATGTATAACCAATGGAAACCCTCTGATCTCTCTTATGAGGCTGGTAGTGATCTGGTATGTTTGATCTTGATCATACTCTGACCTTAGATAGTCAAACTCCTGATAATGCTGTGTAATATAGACTCGGTCTATTATATGTGATTGGCGCCCCGCGTTCTGCTCCCTGATCCTAATAATGAGTCGAGCCTTGTTTCTTCCATGAGATGGAACTTGGAGTGATGTCTGTTGATTGACATTACCGAGGGTGTAGTATCTGTATCCCCTCGGCAATTGGTCTAGCAACCCCTCAAAGTTGCCATAATGATGTGAGCCATAATCGCCACTGTTTGGGTCAAAGGTTAGACGTATGACGCCGTTTGTGTCAATGTCAACTGCATTGGCAAACCAGAGGAGCAATTTGCGCCTGTCTGTATTCAGATCATTGATTGATCTGAGCACTCGTTCGACAGCTGAGACCGTTGTAAAGATCAGGAGCAGAGCCACACAGCAGCTCATGATCCTTCCTGACATCTTCATCATCCTGTAGAGATGTTTGAGAAGTTAGTGGTTTCTTTGTTCATGTGTTCTTTACATTCTCAGTCTTTACACATTTTTTGTCTGTGATGCATCTAATAATTATATGATTGCATATTTTAATAAACATGCAAACATTTAAAAATCAGTTTTAATGTTTTTTTTTCTTGTCTGTAATTAAGCATTAATCATTTGACCATTCAAACACTGAAAAAGGTTTTTTATTTTTCCTCTGATTAATACCATCCAGAACTTAATAAAAGAACTTTTTAAAAAAATAAATCTTAACTTACAAAATAATTTTTTTAAAAAAATATTTGGCTTTAGCTTAAATCAAGAGATTCTTAAGTGGGAACTTGTGGATGATGCATGTCGCTGTCAGAAACGTTCAAAGCTGTAATACTACAGACCTGAGCGTAATTTGGCATGAGGATGAGTATGTTTGTAATGAAAGAAGAGGCTGAGAGTATACTGTAATCTACCTCATTGTATTTTTACATATTTTGCTACCTCACCAGTGAGCCAAAGTAAGTAAAAAATTATTCATCAGAAAATAAAACAACTTACCCGTACAGGTCTGCTGTCGTTTAGTCTGATCTAAACATTTGTGTGAGTGCGGTTGTAACTCTCTTTAGGAGTTGCTCTTTCCTTGTAAATGAAACCAGGGCAACAAGCTTTCCCGGTTGTTACAAGAAGTTTGATAAACTAGCCATATGGGTGAAACGTTCTTCCCTATTTAAAGAGCAAAGCCATTTCAGTATTTTTGGTATTTTAATAATCACATGTTTGTTAAAGCTGATTATTTTATCAGCAAGTTACAGATGGAAAGTCTGAACATGGGTGTTTCTGTCAGTCTGCAGAACGAGGAACCAGAAATTGTAATAATGTCTCTTCCTGTAGTAACTGATCATAGGTAGTGTATACATTTCTTTAATGGCTGTTGTATTATTTGTTTTGTTCATGTTTTTATTGTTTAAAGGTGCTCTATAGTTAGCATCATCATATAAAAACTTTGAGATTATGCACAAACTCATGTATGTTTGTGTCACATTACCTCAGACTGTAGCTCAATATTGACAGGTATGTCAAATTTTAATTTTTGTACCAAAAGGCTGAGGATGAAGATACTTCGCCATGATGTTGTAAAGCTTGTGGAGCTGCTGTAACTCTACCAGCAACCAGCAGGAGAAGCTTCCACACAGGTAGTTGGTCTCACACCTGGAAGTTATCAAGGCTGGAAATTTTGTCAATGATGCATTTAAGATCACTATAATTTACATTATACATTCAGGCATCTGAGTTTTTCAGGCTTTTGGTCCAAGCAAGAAAACACCATTTGTGTGTGATATGTAGACGACTTCTTCAGCTCCCCGTGAAGATGTGCTGATCACTGATCTCACTTTAATCTTGCATCCCACAATAAAATTTAACACCCGTGCAAGAATGAAATCATGAGCCTTTCATGGTACAAAGTTTGAAATTTGTGATTTGTTGATGTGAAAATAATTTAGCCTTTCATTACAAGCAGTCTTCACAAGATTTACAAAAACAAATTCGTGCACAAGGTAAAATTAAATGGAACAACTCCTGTTATTCATCTAGTTGTAAAAATGTGTTGCAGCTGCCTGATCATGCAGGTGTTCTTCTGTTCTTGATCTACAGTGAGGCACAGCAGCTACAGCTTGGTTAGATATCTGGTAACATGCTGTGTCTTTGTGTTGTTTACCGGTTAGAAGGCAAGGCAGTGCAGATTTATTTATATAGCACCTTTCAAGCACCTCAGTCATTCAAAGTGTTTTTTACAAAATAAGATTAAAATAATAGGCTTTTTGAAAAATATATGCAGTAAAAATTGGTGAAAAGAATAAACAGGAATAAAACAGAAATGAGAAAATGAGATCATTTGTGTAAATATAGTGCCAAGGTAAGGGTACAGCTCCCTTATTAAACAGTATTAAATACCATTTTCAGCTTCTTTCTAAAAATGGACAAAGTTGGATAAGATCTGAGCTCCCTGGGTAGTCTGTTCCAGCAGTGGGCAGCAAAGTAACTGAATGCCACATCACCCTCTTTAGTTTCACATCAAGGCACCACAAGGTGACCAGCACCTGCTGACACCAAAAATAAGCTTATCTAGCTCTTGCTTATACACATAATCTCTCACTTTAAAAAAAAAAAAAAAAAAAAAAAGAAAGAAAAGCTGTTTTAATTATGGCCTTAAATCAGGGTGTCATCTGCATAGCTATGATAAGCTACCCTGTATTAGAAGAAAGGATTTGATTAAACAAGGGGACACCCTATAATTGATCATTGTGGGATTCATAAGTGTCAAGAGAGCCCAAATCAAAATAATCCCTACTTTTTAGGTATGACTTAAAGAACGGTTCCTGTAAGACCCATTAATGGTGTGTTTTGATTGACAGTATTAAATGCTGCGCTAAGGTCTAACAATCCCAGAGCAGTCAATTTATCTGTCTCTATTCAGACAAACCTCATTTAATACCTTTTTAATGAAAGCAGTTTCTGTGCTGTGACATTCACAAAAGCTGATTGGAAGATGTGACGGTACCAATTTGATTTAAAAACTACTTTCTCAATCTTACAAATTGATGGTAAATTTGAAATAGGCCAATAATTAAGTGTAGCAGCATCTGTGTTTGACAGCTGCAGTCTTCAGTGATGCAGGGAAAATACCAGGAAAAATAGTTCAGGGGCTGCTGAAAATAAATTAAAAAAAACCCAAAACTGTATGGAGTGTATGGAGACAGCAACTAGAAGAGTTGATGATGCAGTCTTTGTTCATGAGTTCTGCAGTCAATAATGGTAAATTTAAACGGAAAAGCTATATTCAATCTGTATACTTATGTTTATACTTGTGTTAAATTACTGCTTGACTGAGTCTCACAAAGATCAGACTCCAAAAGTGTTGACAAAATCAGGTTGCATTTCTTTGTGTTGCAGCCTGAAATGTGTTCTGTAGATTAGAGTTGTAACTTTCCAGAGCTCTGAAATACAAAGCAAATTCAACATATTCTGGGTAATTTTCCATTATCTGGATTCACTTATCCTAGCATTAGCAATCAGGATAAGCAGTCACATGAATCTGGTTATCACCTTGCTAAGTTAACCCGGGGTTTCCCCTGCGCAGGCACTTAAAAGGAGACTTAAAAGGATCATGAGATTCTTTTCCACACAGAATAATCCCTATGAGTGCTGCTAACTTAACCAGAAAAATGATCAGATTCATGAAATGAAGATCAAAAATATCTACAGAGCATAACAGCAAACTGCAACACAAGAGATTAATGCTGCAGAAAAGCATTTATATGGTGATTTAATCCACATCAATGTTACTTCAGAAGTGGGCTCTGGGATGCATCAGTAAGTTGATCTCATTAAAGGAACACTTTCTGATCACTCTTAACAAGTAGGCAATGACCTGATATACATGTTCTGGATCATACAATATCTCTGCAAAGAGCTCATATAGGCTTATGATTTATTGCTGTTTCCTGCAGAAAATGGCACAGAAGTGAATGACCTTAAATTCCTTTAAATCTACTGCTATAACTAAAAATTGTTTAAATAGAAGACAATAGCATTGCTGATCTTGATACTTTTTAAAAAAAAAAAAAAATCTTTGGACAGACTTTAAAGGGGTATTTGTAGGAGTTGAATAATATTTGTAATTTAAATTTTGTTTAAATATCCTCATTCCCTCCAGGCTGGGGTTCTTGCCTTCTCTATCTCATCTTGCAGTATGAAGCGTATTTGGACCCCCGTTGTGATTGCCATGCCTGACTTGTACTCATATATGTCATGAGTTGAGTTCTGAAAATCTGTGTTTGCTTTGAATTTTGTTGCCCATTGCCATTGCCACCATTCATAGTTGTTTGTCTCTTTATCTTCAGAGCTATAGAAGCCGACCCAAGCCTTTTTAAATTCAGACCTCCAGTCATGGAAAGACGTATTCACTCTTAAGCGAGCACAAGCTCTGCCGTCTTTTGCAAAGAGTTGCAGGTTTGCATCGTAACCTGTTATATCGACCGCTTCGGGATTCTCAACTCACTGCTTCTGTATTTCTCCTCTCCGACTGATGTCCAGAAGAAAAATTGTTTTCTCATCTCATGCAGCCGCACCTGAAGGCCTTCATTCAGGGGTACTGATGTATCATAACTGCCTGACTTGCTGTTCCCAATAGATTCATAAGTCAGGGCCTCCTCTTCCTGATCATTCTTGTAAAGTGCTACCATCACACCTCGATTAAGAAAATCATTAGGAACTTTGCTCCAAGTAATTTTGGCTTTCCCACGTTTGCCTGTTGTCACGTTGAGTGTGATGTCATCACTAGGATCCACTGGAATATTCACAGATATATCAGAAGCAGCATTTTGCCTGCTTTCTGGGATATCGACCACAAAGTCACTTGCTGCAGGCTGAGGGCTGTTGCTGCGTTTGGGAGGGGAATACTTCTCCTGCATGACCATAAACAAAAACAGTCCGAGACAAGCAAGGTCACACCACGTGTTTCTTATCTGTCTTATCTGGGAATCATCAGCGCTGTTTCTGAAATGGTTTCTGAGAGACATCAATGAGTTGATGTTATTACCTTCCAAGGAAAACTTTCTAATTGCTCTTAAGAGGCAGGTAGTGACTTTGTATGTATGTTCTGGATCGTACTCCGTACCTCGATGTTCAGATGTCTCATAATGCTGGGTGATATAGACTTGGTCTATTATCCACCCAGCATTCTGCTCCCTGACCCTGAATATGATCCGAGCCCGGTTACTTTCCTCAATGTCTGTCTGGACAATATAATCTGGAAGATCCACTGATGTATCTTGATGGATATTACCAAGAGTGTAGTACTGATATCCATTCTGCAGTGTTTCTAACACTCTCTCATTGTTGTGATAAAGATGTGAGCCATAATCACCACTGTCTGGGTCGAAGGTTAGATGTATGACATTGTTTCTGTCAATGTTAACTATGTTGGCAAACCAGTGGAGCAACAGGAGGCTGCGCTTGGGCACAGACTGGCCAAAGCCTACTGACTTCAGATCAGTGATTGAATTGAGCGTTCGTCTCACAGCTGACACAGAGGTCAGGGTCAGGAGCAGAGCCACACAGCAACTTCTGATCCTTCCTGACATCTTCATCATC
This sequence comes from Archocentrus centrarchus, assembly GCF_007364275.1. Lineage (NCBI taxonomy): Eukaryota > Metazoa > Chordata > Actinopteri > Cichliformes > Cichlidae > Archocentrus > Archocentrus centrarchus. Next base: position 17,715,421 of record NC_044353.1, on the reverse strand, counting down.
CTGTAGAGAGATTTAAGAAGTGGTTTCATTATTTAATCAGACTCACCACCCTCACCTGACATTTATTTATATATTTTTTATTTTCTAGGTAGTCGTTAAACACCAGATGTGTCCATATGAACAATCAAACATGTTATGCCAGTTATCTTTCCTCTGGCTAATACTGTAATACAGTGTTGAGTTGCTATGAGGAAGATGTCTGTGTGTTCCTGTGTGTTGATTCTTTTTCATGAGTCACATCATTTGGTTAAACAGGAGTGGTCCTTGTTGGCTTGTAAATGGCTCTTCACTGAGTTCTGGCTTTTAAAATTGGGACAAAAACTTTTGGCCTGTGGTTTGTACCTGTGCACATGAATTACTGAAATTATTAAATACAATTGCACAAGTAAGTGTGACTGTTTCCAGAAACATCAATTTTAAAAACGCCAAACTGTGATACACACATGTATTGAGTGTTTTCATATTGAATACGCAGGTGTATGCTGCTTATCCGGTGTTTATTATGATTACTGCCATGGTCAAAGAAATAACACTATCCACAACACAAATGATTACAACGTGCTCCGAGACTATTAGAAACAATGAATCACATTAAAAGCCTGTTTCAAATACAGAAATGCCTTCTGTAGGTCAATAAACCACTGGAATAAGGAAATTGTATCGGTTGGTGCTGAATATTTATTGTGTGGTTTTCTTTTGTGAAAGGGTGTAATAGGAGTGTAAAGTCCCAAAGAAGACTGATGTTCAATGTTTAGTGTAACTTCTTCCTTCAAATTCCTACTAAAATCCTGTCAGCTGCACTGTACCATAAATATTTTCATTTTCAGAATAGTTTCTAAGCAGACAAACCTTCACAATAAAAACTACTGTAGAGATAAATCAGTCACAAAGTAATTCATATTGACACCAGAAAGTAGCAGAGCTTACCTGCATCAGTCTGCTTCAGTCATGTGTCAGTGCTCTTTGTTTGTGTAGGAGCAGAGGCAACTCCTTTTATTTTATTTCTATGTAAATGAAACCAGAAAGATGAGTGCTAACAGGAAGCTTCATAATACAGACTCGTGAAACCTTTTCTGTTGGACAAAAACACTGTTTCAGCGTTTTAGTTGGGTTAAAAGTGAAATGTTAAAATAGAAAATCTGATTATTGGTTATTTTGTTTAGGATGAAATGTTTGACTGTGAGGGTTGGCATCACTTCATTAACCAGTATTAATTTCAAGTCTTGTCAATCTTATTTCTTTGTATATATTTGTACATGTATGTGTCACAGCTCTTGACCTCCTAGAATAGAATGAAATATTTCCACAGAATCAGTCTCTGCTCTTTGTTTCTTTTTTTTAATTTTATTTTATACATAATATTGGCCTCAAGCGAATTAGGTGTTGATTTTAGGTCAGAAGGGCTGTAATGATTCATTAACTCGATTATTTAAAAAAAACTCATAACTCTGTAGCGTTCAGATGTGACAATGTTTCACTCTTGTTTGCAACTACAAAAAGACCTGCAATAGATATGTACAGTATTTGGGAGCATGCATGTAAAAAAGGTATTACAACATTACTGAATTTCCATATATACTTACTTTACTCACTCACTCACTGTTTATTGGGACAGCAAGTAGACGAGTTGATGCAGTCTTTGTTCATGGGTTCAAACAGAAAAGTTGGATTCAATCTGTATGCTGATCAGGACTGAGTCTTGCATCAGTCAGGCTCCAAAAGTGTTGTCAAAATCAGGTTGTTTCTTTGTATTGAGATGTGGTCTGTAGATTAGAGTTGTACCTTTTATTTATTTATTTATTTTTTTTTAAAAGCCCTGAACTATAAAGCAAGTTTAACATATCCAGGGTATTTTTTCATTATCTGGATTCACTTATCCTAATTTTGAAAATCAGGATAAGCAATCACATGAATCACATGGTAGCATCTAACCAATCTAAAAGGGGCATTTCATGGATCATATGATTCTTCTTCCACATTCCCCATGTTGGGACTAATAACGGGATTTTTTATCTTTCGTATCTTATTAAGCCCGTGTAGACACCAGTTTTTCAACAAAAGGATTGAGAACACAACAGCAGCAGTGACAATGATGCTGCCACAAGTTTAACATAGTCTTTCTACACACACACGGCGAATAGCTGTGAGACAGAGCTGTTAACAAGACGGTGAGTGAAAGAAAAACGTTTTCTAGTGTCCAGAACAGCAGCACTTGTTCCTGTAATCACCTTTAAAACCTTTACTGGGTAACAGCTGGTGGGAGTCCTTCATCAAACCACCTGATCAACAAGCTCCAACATGAAGAAAAGCAAACGTTGTAGCTCCGCCCATCCAGTATGGTGAAAGATCTGCAATAAAGCTACAGACGTCCAAATAAAATATGCAGATGAACTGGTAACTTAGTCTGTTACGACGTTTAAACAGGCAGCTCACTGAAGGTTAACTGCAGCCATCCTGCTTTATGTAGCAGTGATCCCTGCAGCAAGTAGGGGTGAGTCTAAAGGGGGCATGGGGTGTACTAGGCCATATTTTTTTTTTTTCAGGGTTTTAGAAACATTCTTTTGCAGATTTAGATTTGTATAAAATAACATTTTAAAAATATATAAATCAAAGCTTTTTTTCCTGCAAGCCAGTAAATCTGAGCCATTGACTTGGGGCTGTTGGGTTGGACACTGAATTATTATTAACATTAATTAACAGTTTTCTCCAACAGGAAATGTTGCATCAAAGCATAAGGAAAACCCCAGCTCTGAGAATGTTGACGTGCTCGCTTTTCTTCATGCTCCTTTAAAGGCTTACGGACACACATACTAACTCATTCACTGTACACTTAAACATACAGACACACCAGATCTACGTCATCCAGGAGAATAAACACTGTCAGAACTCTATTTTTGCTTCCTACTAATGTAAGAAAGCTTTCCGAGAAAGGCTATGTTATTTATGCCTTAGTTTTGATGTATGAATAGCTTTTTTTTATTTGACATTACTGTACTTGTGGTTATTTTTCCGTTTAAGTATAATGTTTCATCTTAAATGCGCAGTTCATTTTAAAAACATTTTTTTTCTCTTTTGAATATTTATTATAGCTCATTAATAAGACAAACATATTTCTTATCTGGTTACTCAATAAATGGAATAAGCAATAGTATACTTGATTACTAAAATAGCTGCAGCCCCAGTTAGTTTCCATTTTAAACTATACAAATACATTAAATATGACTTTTGAGTCAGGACAGCACATCACTAAGTTACCATCTCATGCTTGAAAATAAAGTTTAATGAACACACAGTTTTCAAGATTACAGAGAGAATACAAAACAATCACTCTTCACTCTCTCTGTCATTCATCCATCAGAACAGGTGTCCGTTCTCCTCATTGGACGATTCTGCTGAGAGTCACTGCTGTTAGATTAGACATGAGTCAACATTTACAACACTTACAAAATAAACTCATAATCTATAGTAAAATAAACACACAGTAAAAAAATTAACACATGGTCTCAGATTGTACAATTGTCATGTAATGTTCCCAGTCACAGTAAAGATGCTGCTGGCTTTCTGGTTTTTAGCATAATTTAAGTTACAGCAGTTTGGTTTAGCCAATATCGGGGAACATGTTTACTGGTCATGTTAGTTACTCATTTTAGATTTGTGAATGACGAAAATGACAATGGACAAAAGGACAATGAACAAAACAAATACAACCAAAGAAGAGAACCAGTTGGGAACACAATTTTCGTTGGCCCAAAAATCACGTTGCTCATTTCTTCGTGTTGCAGCCTGCATTCTAGTGCCCCATAACTGGGAAGTATTTGCACTTCTAAAATTATTTGCATGATACATGTGTGGGTTGTCATGTATAGCCATCGGAAACCCTCTGATCTCTCTTAAGAGGCTGGTAGTGATCTGGTATGTTTGATCTGGATCATACTCTGACCTTTGATAGTCAAACTCACGATAATGCATTGTGATATAGACTTGGTCTATTATCTGTGATTGGCGCCCCGCGTTCTGCTCCCTGATCCTAATAATGATTCGAGCCTTGTTTCTTCCTTGAGATGGAACTTGGTGTGATGTCCGTTGATTGACGTTACCGAGGGTGTAGTACTGATATCCCCACGGCAGTGGATCTAACAGCCTCTCACTGTTGTAATAACGATGTGAGCCATAATCACCACCGAAGGTCAGCCGAATGACACCATTTGTGTCAATGTCAATTTCATTGGCAAACCAGAGGAGCAATTCACGGCTGTCCATATCCAGATCATTGATTGATCTGAGCTCACGTCGGACAGCTGAAACCATTGTAAAGGTCAGGAGCAGAGCCACACAGCAACTCATGATCCTTCCTGACATCTTCATCATCCTGTAGAGATGTTTGAGAAGTTAGTGGTTTCTTTGTTCATGTGTTCTTTACATTCTCAGTCTTTTACATGTTTTTTTTGTGATCTGTGATGCATCTAATAATTATGATTGCAAATCTGAAATTCTCCTGTTTTCCCAAACAGTGGTAACATACTGTTACCACTGTTACCACTGCAGTAACATACTGCCTGAAAGGTGGTAACAGAGAGTGAGTCACTTCTGCCATCCGTCCATTAAGATCCACTCTTAAGATCCTAATTTGTAACTAACTTTTCTGCCTCTGCTGAATCCTCATGTTAGCTTCAGATAAACAGGGAGGGATCTCTAAACAGATTAAAGAGGAGAAATCAAAAATTGTAACAGCTCACTCTGGATTTGATTGAATACAAATATTTAAACAATCTGTAATCCCAATCAATCACATTTCTGTTAATCCAGTTTTTTTTTTTTTTTTTTTTTTTTTGGTTGTGGCACTGGTGCATGATGCTTCCCCGTCTGTGTCAGGAAGTTAAACTAATGACATTTTTCAAAGCTGCAGTACTACAGACCTGAGTGTAATTTTATACAAGGATGAGTATGCTTATAATGAAAGAAGAGGCAGAGTGTGTGCACTGTCATCCACTTCATTGTATCTTTAAATATTTTATTACCTAGAATACATTTTGCATAAGAGACAGTGAAATAAATTCCTCACCAGTGAACCAAAGTAAGTAAAAATTATCCATCAGAAAATAAGAGAACCTACCTGTGCAGGTCCGCTGCTGTTTTGTCTAATCTGTATGTTTGTGTGAGTGCAGTCTCCTTAGCAGTTGCTCTTGTAAATGAAACCAGGGCAACAAGCTTTCCCGGTTGTTACAGGAAGTTTGGGCGTGTCTGCCAGTCTGCAGAGTGTTTTACATACTGGGACATTTTTCCTTCCTGGGTCCTACTCTTTGCTGTGGTCAAGTGTAAATTTTCCCTATAGTTTTTTGCTTCTTTGTACAAACTTGGGGGAAATAGTCACAAATGCACGCAAGAAAATGATGGTGTTTCTCGGGAGGTGTGCTTCAGGTTATGTTATAAAACTTCAAAATTCACTAACAATATTAGACCTAATAAAAATATCAGGCATTTAAGGCAGAGTTGAGGCATTTTTCTATAATGATGTCAGGGCTTCAGCTCTATCTGGTGGCAGATGGTTGCATCACATTTAGGACAACCATTTACGGCATTGTGCATCAATTAAAAGCTTAACAATTAGGCTAACCAGCTAGTACGTCTGGTACCGACTAGTGAAAATAGCGACGGTTAGTCGACTAGTCGTACACATGCCTAGTGTGAACGTTAGATAGTAAGCACTTAGCTATAGAAGGAAGTGCTATAACTAATGGGTAAATGCAAACGTGGTATAAAGTGCTTTGAGTGCTTAGCTAGAGTAGAAAAATGCTATATAAGAACTAGTCCATTTACCATTCCTGTAGTAACTGATCCCAGATAGTGTATACATTTCTTTAATGGCTGTTTTCTTGTATTATTTGTTTTCTTAATTCATGTTTTTATTGTTTAAAGGTGTTCTATAGTTAGCATCATCGTATAAAAACTTTGAGATTATGCACAAAGTCATGTATGTTTGTGTCACAATATTACCTCAGACTGTAGCTCAATATTGACAGGCATGTCAAATTTTTTTATTTTAATTTTGTACTAAAAGCTTGATCTTAAAGATACTTCCCCATGATGTTGTAAAGCTTCTGGAGCTGCTGCAACTCTACCAGCAACCAACAGGAGAAGCTTCCACACAGGTAGTTGGTCTCACACCTGGGAGGTATCTAGCCTGGAGCTGTAAGACTTTTGTCAATGATGCATTTTAGTTCACTATAGTTTACATTACGTACATTCAGTCATCCAAGTTTTTCAGGCTTTCAGTCCAAGCAATAAAACACCATTTGTGTGTGATATGTAGACGACTTCTTCAGCTCCCGGTGAAGATGTGCTGATCACTGATCTCACTTTAATCTTGCGTCCCACAATAAAGTTTAACACCCATGCAAGAATGAAATCATGAGCCTTTCATGGTACAAAGTTTGAAATTTGTGATTTATTGATGTGAAAATAATTTGGCCTTTTATTACAAGCAGTCTTTACAAGATTTACAAAACAAATTCGTGCACAAGGTAAAATTAAACAGAACAACTCCTGTTATTCATCTAGTGGTAAAAACGTGTTGCAGCTGCCTGATCATGCAGGTGTTCTTCTGTTCTTGATCTACAGTGAGACACAGCAGCTACAGCAGATACAGGTTATCTGGTAACATGCTGTGTCTCTTTGTGTTTACCGGTTAGAAGGCAAGGCAGTGCAGATTTATTTATATAGCACCTTTCAGTCATTCAAAGTGTTTTTTACAAAATAAGATTAAAATAATAAATGTGTTGTCTTTACACTGTTAAAATGGGTTAAAAGAATAATAAAAGCAAAAAAGATAAACATAGTGCCATGGTAAGGGTATAGCTTCTTCATTAGTTAAAAACAGTATTAAATAATTTGCTATATCTCTCTTTCCTTATTTTTTAAAAAAAGCTGTTTTAGTTACAGCCTTAAATTTTGGCTTCATCTGTATAGCTGTGATAATCCCCCTGTATTAGAGGAAACTTGTACAAACTAAACGGGGGGTGTTTAATTGCTCCTTGCAGGACTACATATGGCATGTGGGTGATCTCCGATTCATAAGTGTCAAGAGAGCCCAAATCAGTATAATCCCTACCTTTTAGGTATGACTCAAAAACCATCAAAGAACAGTTACTATAAGACCCATTAATGGCGTATTTTGATCTACAGTATTAAATGCTGCGCTAAGATCTAATAATCCCAGAGCAGTCAATTTATGTCTCTATTCAGACAAACCTGATTTAATACCTTTTTAATGAAAGCAGCTTCTGTGCTGTGACATTCACAAAAGCCTGATTGGACAATGTGACGGTACCAATTAATATTCAATTTGATTTAAAAACTACTTTCTCAATCTTACAAATTGATGGAAAATTTGAAATATGCCAATAATTATTAAGTGTAGGAGCATCTGTGTTTGACAACTGCAGTCTTCAGTGATGCAGTGAAAATACCAGGAAAAATAGTTCAGGGGCTGCTGAAAAAAAAAAAATAATAATAATTTTTAAAAAAAACTTGGAGTGTATGGAGACAGCATCTAGAAGAGTTATGATGATGCGATCTTAGTTCAGAGGTTCAAACAGAAAAGTTATATTTAATCTGTATGCTGAGGTTGATGTTAGTTAAATTACTGCTTGACTGAGTCCTGCAAGGATCATGACGACTACACAATACCAAAGAATAGAAGAACAAGAATTACCAAAATGCAGATTATAGGTGCAACTCAGACTCAGTCTCGTCAGAATCAGGTTGTGTTTCTTTGTATTGCAGCCTGAAATGTGCTCTGTAGATCAGAGTTGTACCTTTTCAAAGCCCTGAACTATTAAGCAAGTTCAACAGAGCCAGAGTATCTTTCCATTATCTGGATTCACTTATCCTAACATTGGCAATCAGGATAAGCAGTCACATGAATCTGGTTATCAGCTTGCTAAGTTAACCCAGGGTTTCCCCTGCACGGTCACATAAAAGGAGGTGTTGGCAGCATCTAACCAATGTAAAAGGGGCATTTCATGGATCATATGATTCTTCTTCCACACAAAATGAGCTCTGTGAGTGCTGCTAACTCAATCACAGACATTATCAGATGATGATAATAAAATGAAGATCAAAAATGTCTATAGAACATAACATCAGAATGCAACACAAGAGATTAATGCTGCAGAAAAGCATTAATATGGTGATTTAATCCACATCAATGTTACTTCAGAAGTGGTCTCTGGGATGCATCAGTAAGTTGAAGTCATTACCTTCCAACGAACACTTTCTGATCACTCTTAACAAGTAGGTAAATATACATGTTCTGGATCATACAATATCTCTGCAAAGAGCTCATATAGGTTCATGATTTATTGCTGTTTCCTGCAGAAAACAGCACCAAACTAAAAGACCTGAAATTCTTTTTAATCTTCTGCTATAACTAATTGTTTAAATATAAAATAATAGCATTGCTGATCTTGACACTATTTAAAAAAATATTCAGCTAGTTTAAATATCCTCATTCCCTCCAGGCTGGGGTTCTTGCCTTCTCTATCTCATCTTGCAGTATGAAGCGTATTTGGACTCCTGGAGTGATTGTCATGCCTGACTCGTACTCATATACTTCATAAAACAGGTCCTGAAAATCTGTGTTTTCTTTGAATTTTGTTGCCCATTGCCATTGCCACCATTCATAGTTGTTTGTCTCTTTATCTTCAGAGCTATAGAAGCCGACCCAAGCCTTTTTAAATTCAGACCTCCAGTCATGGAAAGACTTCTTCACTCTTAAGCGAGCACAAGCTCTGCCGTCTTTTGCAAAGAGTTGCAGGTTTGCATCGTAACCTGTTATATCGACCGCTTCGGGATTCTTAAACTCACTGCTTCTGTATTTCTCCTCTCCGACTGATGTCCAGAAGAAAAATTGTTTTCTCATCTCATGCAGCCGCACCTGAAGGCCTTCATTCAGGGGTACTGATGTATCATAACTGCCTGACTCGCTGTTCCCAATAGATTCATAAGTCAGGGCCTCCTCTTCCTGATCATTCTTGTAAAGTGCTACCATCACACCTCGATTAAGAAAATCACTAGGAACTTTGCTCCAAGTAATTCTGGCTTTCCCACGTTTGCCTGTTGTCACCTTGAGTGTGATGTTATCACTAGGATCCACTTGATTATTCACAGATATATCAGAAGCAGCATTTTGTTTGCTTTTTGGTATATTGACCACAAAGTCACTTTGTGTGTTCCTTCTTGCTGCAGGCTGACGTCTATTGTTGCGTTTGGGAGGGGAATACTTCTCCTGCATGACAATAAAAAAAAAAAGTCCGAGACAAGCAAATTTACCCCACGTGTTTCTTATCTGTCTTATCTGGGAATCATCAGCACTGCTTCCAAAGCGATCTCTGAGAGACATCAATGAGTTGATGTTATTACCTTCCAAAGAAAATCTTCTAATTGCTCTTAAGAGGCAGGTAGTGACTTTGTATGTATGTTCTGGATCGTACTCCGTACCTCGATATTCAGATGTCTCATAATGCTGGGTGATATAGACTTGGTCTATTATCCACCCAGCATTCTGCTCCCTGACCCTGAATATGATCCGAGCCCGGTTACTTTCCTCTTCGTCTGACTGGAGAATAAAATCTGGAAGGTCCACTGATGTACCTTGATAGATATTACCAAGAGTGTAGTACTGATATCCCCTTGGCAGTGGGTCTAAAACCCTCTCATTGTTGTAATAAAGATGTGAGCCATAATCACCACTGTCTGGGTCAAAGGTTAGTGGTATGACACCATTTGTGTCAATGTCAATTTCATTGGCAAACCAGTGGAGCAACAGGATGCTGTGCATAGGTACAGCTTGTCCAAAGTCGATTGACTTCAGGTCATTAATTGAATTGAGCGTTCGTCTTACAGCTGACACAGAAGTGAGGGTCAGGAGCAGAGCCACACAGCAACTTCTGATCCTTCCTGACATCTTCATCATCCTGTAGCGATGTTTGAGAAGTTAGTGGCTTTATTATTCACCCAGACTCAACATCCTTGCCTTACATTTGTTTATATTTTGTTGATTCACAGGTGGTCTTTAAACATTAGACATGTGTCCATAGGAACGTTGAAGTCGGTTATGTCAATTATCTTTCCTCTGGCTAATACTGTAATACAGTGTTGAGTTACACTGAGGAAGATGTCTGTGTGTTCTAAGATGAATTCTGTCTTTCTTTTTTTTATGAGTCAGAATATTTGGTTAAACAGGAGTGGTCTTTTTTAGCTTGTAATTGGCTGTTCATTGAGTGCAAGTTCTGGCTTTTAAAATTCATCCAAAGTTTTGACCTGATAGTGGTATATGTGCACACTGAAATTATGGGATGAAACTGCATGAGTAAACCTGAATATTTCCAGTAACTTGAACATCAACCACTAATGTGTGTATTGACTGTTTTTCATATTGAATACACTTGACTGTATTCAGTTTGAAAAAGCTGCTGCTCATCCAGTGTTTATTATGATTACTGCCTTGGTCAAAGAAATAAAACTATTCACAACACAAATGATTGCAATGTGCTCTTAGACTATCGCTCTTACTTCCAGAAAAGACTGTTGTTCAAATTCCTACTAAAATACTGTCAGCAGCACTGTTCCATAAATATTTTCATTTTCAGAATAATTTCCAAGCAGAGAAGCCTTCACAATAAAAACTAGAGATAAATCAGTCACAAAGTAATTCATATTGACACCAGAAAGTAGGAGAGCTTACCTGCATCAGTCTGCTGCAGTCATGTGTCAGAGCTCTTTGTTTGTGTCGGAGCAGCAGCAACACCTTTTAGGTTTCTGTTTCTGTGTAAATGAAACCAGCAAGAAACCGGAAGTTTCTTAACACAGCAGTCTGCCTGAGACCTCCTCATCTGTTAGAGCAGGGGTCGGGAACCTTTTTGGCTGAGAGAGCCATAAACGCTACATATTTTAAAAATGTAATTCCATGAGAGCCATACAATATGTTTAACACTAAATACAAGTAAATGTGTGCATTTTATGTAAGACCAACACTTTTAAAGTACAATAAGTCTGAATTGCATTTAGTAACGTTATGCTGTTGCTAACCAATGATAAATAAAGTACTTCTTACCATTAATGCGACTTCTGGTGCTGCATGGTTTTGCTGATGGCTTTGTAGTCTGGTTGATACGTGGTGAGGTTAAGCTTCATGCAGCAGTTGAGACTTCCATCCGTTAAACGTGATCGTAGGTTGGTCTTAATGTTCTTTAGATGTGAGAAAGACTGCTCACATGCATACGTAGAGCCAAACATTGTTAGTACAGCAATACTCACACGCTGCAGTGTGTGGTATGTGACGGGAAGTGCTTTCCAAGTTTTGACAATCAGCTGGTCTGCGGGTTGAAGTTTTTTCATTTCTCCCCACTTGTGTTTGCTCGCCAACTCTGCTTGCTGTCGTGCAAGTCTTTCCAAATCTTCATTTAGTGACTTGAATTTATTCACCCACATGTCTGAGGCCTTCAGGTCAGCAACTTGTAGCTCAAAATCTCACCGACAGAGGCATGTCTTTTATTCGTTTCATTATCTTGTCTTTATCCGAAAAGTCGTCAAAAAGTTCACTGGCGACATCAAGCATGAATGTTTTGGCATACTCACCATCTGTGAATGGCTTTCCGTTTCTCACAATTGCTAAAGCACCAGCAAAGCTAGCCGAATTCCAGTCACCTTGTTGGGTCCAAACACGAAGTTGCTGCTGACTAGCTTGCACTTTGCACAGTAGCTCTTGACATGCTTTCTTCCTGCTGTCCCCCGCTGGGTATTTCGATGCAAATGTAGTATGGCGTGTGTCGAAGTGCCGCTTTATATTTGACCGTTTCATCGATGCAATTTTATCACTGCATATTAGACACACTGCAGAACCTGCTCTCTCCACAAAGGCGAATTCATCTGTCCATTCCTGCTGAAAAGTACGATACTCCTCATCTTTTTTTCTTTTAGCCATCTTCTTCGTAAAAGGTTTCCTCAATTAGTTAGCTGACTACTTGATTAAAAGGAGGGAAGTTTACTCCTTGACCTCACAACGACCCGCATACGTTAGGCATTATCCAATAAAAATTTGGTGTGGTCCCGGAGGACAGTTGTGATTGGCTCCAGCCACCCGCAACCATGAACATGAGCGGTAGGAAATGAATGGATTGAAATACTTGAAAATGTTATATATTTTTTAACGTTATTATTTTTTTTTTTATTAAAGATTTGTCTGCGAGCCAGATGCAGCCATCAAAAGAGCCACATCTGGCTCGCGAGCCATAGGTTCCCGACCCCTGTGTTAGAGGAAAAAAACAGATCAGTATTTCAGCATTTTAGTTAACAGCAAAGTATCAAAATGCAAAAGCTGATTATTGGTTATTTTATGTTTTTAGGATTAAATGTTTAACAGTGAATTATCTTATTATGAGGGATGACATCACTGCTGACTCTGGTTCATTAACCAGGTCAAAGAAATAAAATGATTCACAAAACAAATGATTACAATGCAGTCCCGTCGCCAGATCTCAGTCTTAGGGGGGGCTTATGAAATCCAACAGGGGGGCACCACTATTATTAGCTTGATTAGTGATCTGGCTTGGGTGGGTGGGCCAGGGCGGGCCCAAGCGTATCAGTGGGCGGGCACGGCCCCCTAGGGCCCGCCCATAGCGACGGGTGTGTTACAATGTGCTTGATAAGACTTTTCTTATCAAGGCTGCCATTTCTTTCTATATACTTACACATGCATATGTCACAGCTCTTGACCTCCTAGAGTGAATGGAAATATTTGAACATAATCAGTGTCTGCTTCTTGTTTTTCCTCCTTTTTTTTAGTGTAGAATATTGGCCTCAAATACTTGGCTTTTGTTTTGTTTGTTTTTACCAAGCAATTTTTTTCCACCAATCCTTATGCTATTCATGTTTCACAGTAGTGTATAATAAAGACCTGCAACAAATAATCCAAGATTGATTTTACTCAAGTGAATTATGTGTTGGTTTTAGGACAGTAGGTCACCAGAACATGCAGTTAGTTTATATTTTAAACAATACAAATATATCAAATCTGATTTTCAGTCAAGACAGACGAGATGAAACGTCACAAAATTAGTTTAGTGAGCACAGTTTTAAAAGACTGCAGAACGAGTACAAGGCAATTGGTAAAATAGCCTTTTTCAACATGTATGTGCCATTCATCCATCAGAACAATTGTCCATTCTCCTCATTAGATGAATTTGCTGGGAGGCACTGCTGTTAGATTAGACATGAGTACACACTCTACAGACCATACACAGTGAGCACCATTTTAGTGAGCACTATTTAAACTATGAAATGTTGATCTATGTGAAAACTTCTTGGTATCTATTACAAGCATTCTGTAACCAACCTATATTTTAAACCTAACCGCACTTACAAAAATAAATTCATATTGTCCAGAGTAAAAAAAATAAAATAAACAAATGGTGCAATTCATGTAGTTTTACTGAAGTATTGAAACTACCCAATTGTCTGTTCCAAGTCACAGTATAGATGCTGCTGGCTTTCTGGTCTTTAGCATAATTTAATTTACAAAAGTTTGGTTTAGTCAGTATCTGTGAACATGTTTTCTGGTCATGTTTACTCACTTTTTATTTGCTGTTGACAAAAGAGCAATAAACAAAATGAAGACAACAATTAAAGCAAGCAACCAATAGAAATCACGTTGCTCATTTCTTCCTGTTGCAGGCTGCCTGTTTCCCCATGACTGTAAATTATTTGCTCTTCCTCTGATCTGTCTTAAGAGGCCGGGAGTGATCTGGTATGTTCGATCTGGATCATACTCTGACCTCTGATAGTCAAATGGCTGATAATGCTGTGTGATATAGACTCGGTCTATTATCTGTGATTGCCGCCCTGCGTTCTGCTCCCTGATCCTAATAATGAGGCGAGCCTTGTTTCTTCCATGAGATGGAACTTGGAGTGATGTCTGTTGATTGATGTTACCAAGGGTGTAGTATCTGTATCCTCTAGGCAATTGGTCTAGCAACCCCTCAAAGTTGCCATAATGATGTGAGCCATAATCACCATTGTTTGGGTCAAAGGTTAGACGTATGATGCCGTTTCTGTCAATGTCAACTTCATTGGCAAACCAGCAGAGCAACTCGCGGCTGTCCATATTCAGATCATTGATTGATCTGAGCTCCCGTCGGACAGCTGAGACTGTTGTAAAGGTCAGGAGCAGAGCCACACAGCAACTCGTGATCCTTCCTGACATCTTCATCATCCTGTAGAGATGTTTGAGAAGTTAGTGGCTTTATTATTCATCCAGACTCAACATCCTCACCTTACATTTGTTTATATTTTGTTGATTCACAGGTGGTCTTTAAACATTAGACATGTGTCCATAGGAACGCTGAAGTCGGTTATGTCAGTCATCTTTCCTCTGGCTAATACTGTAATACAGTGTTGAGTTACATTGAGGAAGATGTCTGTGTGTTCTAAGATGAATTCTGTCTTTTTTATGAGTCAGAACATTTGGTTAAACAGGAGTGGTCTTTCTTAGCTTGTAATTGGCTGTTCATTGAGTGCAAGTTCTGGTTTTTAAAATTCATCCAAAGTGTTGACCTGATAGTGGTATATGTGCACACGAATTACTGAACTTATGGGATGAAACTGCATGAGTAAACCTGAATATTTCCAGTAACTTGAACATCAACCACTAATGTGTGTATTGACTGTTTTTTATATTGAATATACTTGAGTGTATTCAATTTGAAAAAGCTGCTGCTCATCCAGTGTTATGATTACTGCCTTGGTCAAAGAAATAAAACTATTCACAACACAAATGATTTCAGTGTGCTCTTAGACTGTTAGTGTAAACCATTAGAAACAATGCATTGCATTAAAAGCTTGCTTCAAATACAGAAATGCTTTCTTTAGGTCAGTAAAGCCATTGGATGAAGGAAATCTGTTTGTGGTGTTGCTGAATATATATTGTGTGGTTTTCTCATATGAGAAAGGGTGTATAGTTCCAGAAACAACCAATGCAACTGCTTCATATAAATTTCTACTAAAATCATGTCAGCTGCACTGTACTATAAATATTTTCATTTTCAGAATAATTTCCAAGCAGAGAAACCTTCACAATAAAAACTAGAGCTAAATCAGTAACAAAGTAATTCATATTTCCACCAGAAAGTAGGAGAGATTACCTGCATCAGTCTGCTGCAGTCATGTGTCGGAGCTCTTTGTTTGTGTCGGAGCAGCAGCAAAACCTTTTAGTTTTTGGTTTCCGTGTAAATGAAACCACCAAGGCTAGTGCTAACAGGAAGTTTCTTAATACAGCAGTCCGCCTGAGACTTCCTCATCTGTTAGAGGAAAAACAGAACATTGCTTCAGCATTTTAGTGGGGTTAACAGTGATGTGTCAAAATGCAAAAGCTGATTATTGGTTATTTTATAAGAGTGTTTAGGATGAAATGTGAGGGCTGCTGACTCTGATTCATTAACCAGTATTAATTTCTTATCAACTCTGCCTTTTTTTGTACATGTATGTGCCACAGCTCTTGACCTCCCAACATGGAGTGAAATATTTGCATGTATTATATAATATTTGTAATGTCTGCTTTTTGTTGTTGTTCTTTCTTTTCTTTCTGTCCATCCGTCCAGAATATTGGCCACATGGCTTTTTTGGTCTTCTGCATTACTGGGCAGTGTAAAAAAAAAAAAAAAAAATGGAAGACCTGTGACAAACAATCCCAGATGGATTTAAATCATGTGTTTTAGGTCAGTACACTGTTTGTCACCAGGACATGCAGTTAGTTTACATTTTAAACAATAATAATATATCAAAAGTGACTTATGAGTTGAGATAATTATGACACATCACTATGACACACACTTGAAAATATAGTTTAATGAACACACAATTTTCAAAAAGTAAAATACATTCTTAATCAACAAATGTTAGTCAGTCATCATAGCAATTATCCATTCTCATAGGATGAAGTCACTACTGTTATTATTATTATTGTAGGGTCTTTACCTTACAATATAAAGCATCTTGAGGTGACTGTTGTGATTTGGCGCTATATAAATGAACTTTAATTGAATCATTATATTAGACATAAGTACATATTGTATAGATTATACCCATTAAGCATCATTTCAAGTAGTTAAAATACAAAATGTTGATTTGTGAGTTAACGTGAAAATATTTTTGCCATTTCAGAAGCATGCTATGAGTCTATGCATTTCAAACTTATCATAAAATAAATTCATACTCAGAGTAAAAATAAACACACGGTGGGAAATTTTACAGCAGACTCCTAATTGATGCTCCCAGTCAAGTTAAAGATCCTGATGGCTTTCTGCTCCAATACAGTTTGGTTGTGTCAATATCTGGGAACATGTTTTCTTTTCATGTTATTTACTCATGCTTGCTGCTGCTAAGAAAAGGACAAGACACAAAATGGCAACAACAACCAGCAAACACAAACATAAGTTTTGAATGTAGCTCGAGTCATTCTTTCGTAGTGCAGACTGCAAATTGCTTTGGTTATAGTAGGACAATACAGACCGAGTATTGTTCACAATAAGCAACATTAGTCCAAGGGAAGCAAGGTGATCCCACATGTTTCTAATCTGCTGTAACTGGGAGTTATCAATGTTGCGTCCAAAGCGGTCTCTGAGATTAATTAGGGCGTTCATGTCATGTCTTGCCATAGAAAACTCTCTGATCTCTCTTAAGAGGTTGGTCGTGATCTCATAAGTTTCTTCTGGATCATACTCTGACGTGTCAAAGCTCTCATAATGTTGTGTGATATAGACGCTGTCTACTCGTGGAGCTCTCACGTTCTGCTCCCTGACACTAATGATGATTCGAGCTCTGTTTCCTTCTCGCAGCTGGGGTCGGACATGAGGTGGAAGTTGGGATGATCCTGGTCTATTGATGCTACCGATGGTGTAGTATTTAGATCCCCTCGGCCGTCGGTTTAACACTTTTTCATAGTTGCCATAATGATGTGACCCGTAATCACCATTGCTTGGGTCAAAGGTCAGATGTATGACATCGTTTCCGTCAATGTCAATTTCATTGGCAAACCAGTGGAGCAACACAAGGCTGTGCATGGGCACGGTTTGTCCACAGTTGATTGACTTCAGGTCATTAATTGAATTGAGCACTCGTCTTACAGCTGACACAGAAGTGAGGGTCAGGAGCAGAGCCACACAGCAACTCGTGATCCTTCCTGACATCTTCATCATCCTGTAGAGATGTTTGAGAAGTTATTGGCTTTATTATTCACCCAGACTCAACATCCTTGCCCTACATTTTATATTTTGTTGATTCACAGGTGGTCTTTAAACATTAGACATGTGTCCATAGGAACGCTGAAGTCGGTTATGTCAGTCATCTTTCCTCTGGCTAATACTGTAATACAGTGTTGAGTTACATTGAGGAAGATGTCTGTGTGTTCTAAGATGAATTCTGTCTTTTTTATGAGTCAGAACATTTGGTTAAACAGGAGTGGTCTTTCTTAGCTTGTAATTGGCTGTTCATTGAGTGCAAGTTCTGGTTTTTAAAATTCATCTAAAGTGTTGACCTGATAGTGGTATATGTGCACACGAATTACTGAACATATGGGATGAAACTGCATGAGTAAACCTGAATATTTCCAGTAACTTAAACACTGTGTGTATTGACTGTTTTTTATATTGAATATACTTGAGTGTATTCAATTTGAAAAAGCTGCTGCTCATCCAGTGTTATGATTACTGCCTTGGTCAAAGAAATAAAACTATTCACAACACAAATGATTTCAGTGTGCTCTTAGACTGTTAGTGTAAACCATTAGAAACAATGCATTGCATTAAAAGCTTGCTTCAAATACAGAAATGCTTTCTTTAGGTCAATAAAGCCATTGGATGAAGGAAATCTGTTTGTGGTGTTGCTGAATATATATTGTGTGGTTTTCTCATATGAGAGAGGGTGTATAGTTCCAGAAACAACCAATGCAACTGCTTCATATAAATTCCTACTAAAATCGTGTCAGCTGCACTGTACCATAAATATTTTCATTTTCAGAATAATTTCCAAGCAGAGAAACCTTCACAATAAAAACTAGAGCTAAATCAGTAACAAAGTAATTCATATTTCCACCAGAAAGTAGGAGAGATTACCTGCATCAGTCTGCTGCAGTCATGTGTCGGAGCTCTTTGTTTGTGTCGGAGCAGCAACACCTTTTAGGTTTCTGTTTCCGTGTAAATGAAACCACCAAGGCTAGTGCTAACAGGAAGTTTCTTAATACAGCAGTCCACCTGAGACTTCCTCATCTGTTAGAGGAAAAACAGAACATTGCTTCAGCATTTTAGTGGGGTTAACAGTGATGTGTCAAAATGCAAAAGCTGATTATTGGTTATTTTATAAGAGTGTTTAGGATGAAATGTGAGGGCTGCTGACTCTGATTCATTAACCAGTATTAATTTCTTATCAACTCTGCCTTTTTTTTGTATGTGCCACAGCTCCTGACCTCCCAACATGGAGTGAAATATTTGCATGTATTATATAATATTTGTAATGTCTGCTTTTTGTTGTTTTTCTTTCTTTTCTTTCTGTCCATCCGTCCAGAATATTGGCCACATGGCTTTTTTGGTCTTCTGCATTACTGGGCAGTGTAAAAAAAAAAAAAAAAAATGGAAGACCTGTGACAAACAATCCCAGATGGATTTAAATCATGTGTTTTAGGTCAGTACATTGTATGTCACCAGGACATGCAGTTAGTTTACATTTTAAACAATAATAATATATCAAAAGTGACTTATGAGTTGAGATAATTATGACACATCACTATGACACACACTTGAAAATATAGTTTAATGAACACACAATTTTCAAAAAGTAAAATACATTCTTAATCAACAAATTGATTTGTGAGTTAACGTGAAAATATTTTTGCCATTTCAGAAGCATGCTATGAGTCTATGCATTTCAAACTTATCATAAAATAAATTCATACTCAGAGTAAAAATAAACACACGGTGGGAAATTTTACAGCAGACTCCTAATTGATGCTCCCAGTCAAGTTAAAGATCCTGATGGCTTTCTGCTCCAATACAGTTTGGTTGTGTCAATATCTGGGAACATGTTTTCTTTTCATGTTATTTACTCATGCTTGCTGCTGCTAAGAAAAGGACAAGACACAAAATGGCAACAACAACCAGCAAACACAAACATAAGTTTTGAATGTAGCTCGAATCATTCTTTCGTAGTGCAGACTGCAAATTGCTTTGGTTATAGTAGGACAATAAAGGCCAATAGTTATCAATGTTGCGTCCAAAGCGGTCTCTGAGATTAATTAGGGCGTTCATGTCATGTCTTGCCATAGAAAACTCTCTGATCTCTCTTAAGAGGTTGGTCGTGATCTCATAAGTTTCTTCTGGATCATACTCTGACCTTTCAAAGCTCTCATAATGTTGTGTGATATAGACGCTGTCTACTCGTGGAGCTCTCACGTTCTGCTCCCTGACACTAATGATGATTCGAGCTCTGTTTCCTTCTCCCAGCTGGGATCGGACATGAGGTGGAAGTTGGGATGATCCTGGTCTATTGATGCTACCGATGGTGTAGTATTTAGATCCCCTCGGCTGTCGGTTTAACACTTTTTCATAGTTGCCATAATGATGTGACCCGTAATCACCATTGCTTGGGTCAAAGGTCAGATGTATGACATCGTTTCCGTCAATGTCAATTTCATTGGCAAACCAGTGGAGCAACACAAGGCTGTGCATGGGCACTGTTTGTCCACAGTTGATTGACATCAGGTCATTAATTGAATTGAGCACTCGTCTTACAGCTGACACAGAGGTGAGGGTCAGGAGCAGAGCCACACAGCAACTCGTGATCCTTCCTGACATCTTCATCATCCTGTAGAGATTTAAGTTATCAGCTTTATTTGTGCACACTTTATATTCTCAGCCCATACTTGTCTTTGTAACCTGTGATGCATCTAATAATTATATGATGATTGCATTGTTTGATTAGTAGAATGCTGGCACTTAAGACATTTTTTTTTCCTAGTTTTTGTAATTAAACAGTCATTGGTCATACAAACGCTGAAATGGGTTTTGGTCCTTATTTTTCCTCTAATACCATTCATTAAGAGTTGGTATTTTGTTTTCAACAAATCTTACAAAGTCACAAAGTCATTCTGTTTTTTAATATTAGGATTTAAATTATATCTTGTATCTGTATCTCGAGTTGTCTGCTGAAGCCTCCTGTCAGCTTCAGATAAATAATATGGAGATAAGTAAATGGTCCGTTTAAGGAGGAGTAATTAACAAAGAAGGTATTGTTTTATGACAGTTTGAAGGCAAAAAAAAAAATGGTAACAGCAAACTATAGCATCTACTTGTTTTAATATTTTTATTTGATAAATTCCAATCAGTAATCCCAGTGAATTACATTTCTGGTAATATAGATTTTTTTTTTTTTTTTTTTTTTGGTCGGGTGTGGCACGGGTTTCATAATGCTCACCCATGCCTGTGTCAGGAAGTTAAACTAATTAAAATTTTCAAAGCTGTATTACCACAGACTTAAGTGTAATTTTGCATTTGAGTGCATATTTTTGTAATGCAAAAGTTTGAGAAGGCAGACAAAGTTCATTGTAATCCATGTCAAACAGTGAACTTCATTGGATCTTTAAATATATTGTCACCTGGAAAATAAATTCAGTATTAAATTCCTTACTCATCATGCAAGCTAAAATAAAGAAAAATGTAGGTACTAGAAAGTAAGAAGCTTACCTGTATAAGTCTGCGGTCGGTCAGCAGTAACTGCTTTTAGGAGTTGCTCTTTCCTTGTAAATGAAACCAGGGCAACAAACTTTGCCAGTTGTTATAGGAACTCTGATCTAGTTGTTTGGGTGAGGCTTCCTTCCCTAGTTATGGAGCAAAGCCATTTCAGTGTTTTTGGTAGTTTAGCAGCCACATGTCTGATAAAAGCTGATTATTTTATGAGCAAGTTAAAGATGGAAAGTTTTAATATGGGCTTGTGTGCCAATCTGCAGCGTGAGGAACTGTAGAGATTGTAGCAGAGCCTCTTCCTGTAGTAACTGATCAGAGGTGAATTTAAAATAGGATATACATGTTTTTAATGGCAGTGTTTTCTTGTATGATTTGTTTTCCTCAAGTTTTTATTTAGAAAAGCACGTGTATAACAACTCAAACTTTAAGTTTCAATCACCTCAAATTGTAGCTTAATATTGTCAGTTATGTCAAATTTTAGATTTTAACTTTTGTCATTTTTGTACTAAACGATACTTTCACATAATCTTTTAAAGCTCGTGGAGCTGCTTCCACTGCTGCAACTCTACCAGCATCCAGCAGGAGATGCTGTCACACAGGTAGTTGTCCTCACACCTGGAAGGTATCAAGCCTGGAGCTGTAAGACATTTGTTAATGATGCATTTAAGTTTACTATAGTTTACATTAAGAAGTGTACAAAAATACACACACACAGAGCTGTCTGGCTCTGACACATGGGGTGCAGAAGTTGTTTTCAGAACCCTGAGAGGGCCTCATTCAGCTGTTTACTACAAATTCTCCTAACTAAGGAAGTACTTCCTCTTCCCAAAGAATTGGATTCATGTGACGCCTCCAAACACACACACAAACACAGGCGCGCACAGTGTTTCTATCACTTCAGAGGACATTGACCTACATTTATTTCCTGAAGATTTACCCTAAACTTGGCCCCTAAATGTTGTTTAGCTTATGAGCATTTACAGTTTGCGTCCATATGGAAGTCCAGGCACCACATGTGTCAGTGCACAACAGAGTTATGTTAAGTGAACATGCACAAATGTTTACACATAGGAACGCTTCTTCTTATATCCTTTATTTAGGCCTTAGTATTCCCTCTGGGTGAGGCAGAAAGGGTTAAAAAAAAAAAAAAAACACACACACACACACACACAAAGGAAACCTTTAGTTTCTCTGTAGCCACCACCCACATCATTCACATGATGGCAATATAACAGTGCTATCCACACTGTTTATTTCATTTTTCTGTACTTTTTTTTTTTTTTTAGAAACCTCAGCATGCAGTGCAGCTAACAGACCTTTTTTAAATGTCATCATTTATCAAACTAAGATGTTTTATGGCAGAACTCTGCACACTCCCCATGCACTGCAACCTACTCGATACTGATTTAAGATGTCTCCCAGCTGTCTCTTTGATTAAATATTACTCATGCACTGCACTCTTTTCCTGTGGAGACACAAAAAAAAAAAAACCTGCAATGCATTTAATGTAATGTACCCAGTGAATCTATGCGGCTTCTATCTATCATGTCTCTGTGTTATGAAAGTCCTTGGACAGCTGCGAGGAATACTGTCAGGGGCAGCCAGGCAGCTCCATGCTCTGCCTGCCAATACATGACACCATCTTGGCTCAGCGTGGCCCACTAACTTCAGCCCCTGACATTGGCTTTCTGTCACTACGTCCTCCTCTCCTCAAAATTAAGATTTTTTTTTCTATAATTTAAAAAGGCCATGTCCCCAGCAGGACAGCAGCTCTGTTATAAAGAAGTCTGCCAAGTTATGTCGGATCAAACAAATGATGGTTGGCCCGCTCTGCATGCATGCATGCAGGGTTCACTTGGGAGTCAGCGTCTTTAAGAAGAAGATATGAAAGAGGGAAATTTCTATTTTAAGCTTTAAAAAAAAAAAAAAAAAAAAAAAAAAAGACAAGTTACTAATGAAACCTTTAGAGAGTTGCTCCTGAGAGGCAGTGAAATGGAAAAGGGGGAAGAGGAAGAATTTGTGTTTAGAGCTCAGAGTGGCACAATTTATTTTGCACAAAGCTGTTTGTGGCTTTTTAATCTTCATAAATCTGGGTTTTAATTGTCATCTTGAGTCGAATGAAAGGGGCAAAGGTCATGTTGCACTTTTTTTTTCTTTCTTTCAGATATTGCTTCATCACTGGCACTAATAAAATACATAGCAGGAGTGAAATGCTCCGTTATGTCTTCTGTAAATATGTCTGATAAGCCACAGAAGATGATCTTTAAACTTGTGCTGTGTACATGAAAAATGCATCTGAGAAAGAAAGCGGCTCCTAAACCCATCAGTAAGTGCTGTCAGATTTATTCAGTGTCTCCAGTTTAAACATCAGGTTTTTATTGGGGAGATAAAGTTGAGCTTCAGAGAGAGTGAGATGAAAAAGGGGGCAAAGAGCAAAAGGCTGCAAGAGAGTCTGGGCCCTGAGTTTGGGGAAAATGCAGGGCTTTCCACACTGTAAAACTAAGAACAGTGAGGGTTTATTTTACGTCCATATTTGGTAATACCTAGTTTTTTTTTATCACAGTTACAAGTCCAGCTATGTTTGTGTGTTGAATTTAATGAATTGTGTGTTAATATTGTGCAGAAACCAGAAGGTCCATAATGATGATTGGGATTGGTTAGATGGACATTGTACAACAGCTCTGGTTTATTTTGGCTGCTGAGTTTGAGCAATAACATGAAACAATCCGTCTCTCCAACATATTAGGCTTGTTTTTTTTTTTGTTTTTTTTTCAGGAACATGACTTTTCATTTCAAGGAATGCAAGTGTTGCTCAGCGTGTGTGTGTGTGTGTGTGTGTGTGTGTGTGTGTGTTTTCATTGTGGCTATAAATTTAAACTCAAGCCACTGCACTGGTGTGTAATTACACTTCCTGTGAGTCTGGAAACAGCTGTTCCCTTCCTGTTTAATCTCACATACACACACTTCAAAGGAGTAGTAATCACCCAAAGTAATTGGTTTGTTCTCAGGTACTAAAAGATAAGCGATCAGAGGTATTTTAAAGATTTAATTTCTTCACCTTTATTATATCTGAAGTTAAACTGTCATTCTTGTTCAGGTTTCCTCTCTAAAGTATGTTGCTCAGTGGAACATCTCCATTGCTGTTTTTTAAAAGCTTACCAACAACAGCTTTCTCAGTTGATGCTGTTTGGCTCTGTGATAATGACTTTATAGTAACAAAAGTTTGTTACAGCTTACCCTCTAGCTTTTGACTGATGAAATGTGTGAGGATATCTTATCCAGGCTCTTGATTGTTGCCAAACATTTCAGTTTAGTTGCTGTGGGATTATTCAATACTCCTACACACTGCTTTTTTTTCTTTTTTTTCTTTTTTTAATACCCTGTAAAACTTTTGTGTCATATCCCCTGCTGTCTGCCTGATTGCTCTGGTTTTATTTAAAACATTGTGCATCATTTTTTGAAATAGTTATATCAGTCAGTATGATATAAACTTTGGGGGGGTTGTCAGAGTCCTGATTTATGGAGGGTACTGATGTCTTAAAGGAACTGAGCACCAAATGTTTTTGGCATCTTGTAAATGTTACAGGGAGTCTTGGTAGTTTGATGTGACGTGAATTTGGAGCCCTCTGAGCAGATAAGGAGTTCAGGCCAAGTAATTAAAGTTGGTTTAAAAAAAAAAAGGAAAAAAAACTCTGGGATTTGAGGAGAGCGGACATTAACTTGTCTCAAAGGCTGCAAGCCTGCAGATGCACATCCACACAGTTCTTCTGTTGTTTTAACACTGCCACTGACGCTCTTTCTCTTTGTCCAGTCTCTGCTAATATTTACTTTTCATCACATTGGAAGTTTTTTTTTTGTTTGTTTTTTTTTTTCCCCTTGTTGGAGGGAGGGTCGGGGTTATTTGAAGGAAGTGGGCGTATGGTGTTGCCTTACGTGCTGAGTCACATGACAGGCATGGGTGGGAGGGGCAGGCAGGGAGCTTCCAGAGCCACAGCAGAGTTTGGCCTCTCACTGGAGCGCTGCACTTCGACAGGGGACAACTCATACACACACACTTCACACACGGTGAGTGCTTTGCATACCAGCAGGGAGTGGTGTGTGTGTGTGTGTGTGTGTGTGTGTGTGTGTGTGTGTGTGTGTGTGTGTGTGTGTGTGTGTGTTGGAAAACAGTTGGAAGTGGAGGAAGTAAGTTTTCTCCTTTGTTCATTTTTTTGTATGTTTGTCTTCTTCCCAGAACGAAGAAAAATGTTTGAGTCCAGCTGTTCATATGTGTGATATTACTAATGTGTTTTAAGCATGCTTAATATGCACATGGCTATTAATATGTTGGCTATAAAGAAGCATGGCTGTGAGTTTCAGACATAGATGGTGCATTCAAGATCTCGGGGTTTTTTTAAATTTTTATTATTATTTTTCATTTTTGTCAGAGTACTTTACGGATAATTACCGTTGTTCAAGTTCTGCATTCCCTGTCTTTCATCTCCTAAATGTTGTGCATGTTTGCTGTGTGGCACGCTTTGTAATCAATCTTTGTGTAATATACACACACACACACACACACACACACACACACACATCTGTTTATGTACCCAGGGGGATGTTCCATCATGTTCAAGCCCCTTTTCTGTTTAAACTCCCCAGTTTTAGTTTTGCGTCCCTCCTTCTGACGTTATCCACGCACCGAACTGCTGTTTCTGACAGTGACAGATTACCGGGCCAGCTCACAATCACCTAGAAATATGTATGCAGAGTGAAAGGTTAGCACCACACATGTGGTTGGTAGGCTTCTGTGGGCTTTGGAAAGGACAGGAATCCTTTTAGGAAAGTAGAACAGACTCAAATGTTTCTTCTCTTGCTCTGTTCAGATTAAGTTTCAGTTTTACTACTCTTTGTCTGTGTTTCAGCAGTGAGAAAGTGGTTGTGTGAGTTCTTCTTGGCTAAGGGGCGATGTGGCAGCAGTTGACACAAAACTGGGCCTCAGAATTTATCATCCAGGCTTTGTTATCCAGGGTTGACCTGGAGAGTACAAGGCATTGCTCTCAGCAGCTAATATCAAAGCAGTGGAAAACAGCAACCACCCCTCACCTTTTCAGAAAGTCAGCCGCCTCTGGTTTGCCTCAGAGCACGCACACACACACAGGCACACACAGACAGAGCTGCTGAAAGGAGCTCTGTTGTGGCCCCTGTGCAGAACAGACTGTGGCCTTTTCACCACTGTTTAATGGGAAGCTGAAAAGGTCATCGTTACCTTCTGTATCTTGCATGTCTTTGTCCCTCTGTGCACGTTGGGGATCAAGAAGTCAGTGCAGTAAGATTGTGTATCTATTGTGGAATTTAGCATCATGAGTTTGAAATGCAAAACATTTCATGAATGTAACTGGAGCTGTGTAAAATCGATAACATTTCATCTCTGCTGGTTTCACCGGGAGTGTATTCTCTGCATAGCTGGTTTGAGTTTTTTAGTTCATGTGCATCTTGTGATTATGTGCATTTTGTGTTCATTATGAGAGAAGCGTGTAAAAGTGAAACTGTCTTAATTTTAGTGGTTACACATACATTTTGAGAAGGTTCAGTTGTCTGCAAGTGTTCAGGAAAAAAAGCATTGATTAGCAATAAAGCAGGCTGGACTATAATGAAGTAACATCAGCAATTCCAAACTCTTTTTATAGACTTAAGTGAAACATAATTATTCCCTTTACTGCAATCAGTGTTTGGCAATGTACACATACAGTGAAAGATTCAGGGGTCTACTTCTAAATGTTACACCGCCACACATGATAAATGCACTGATACTTTAAAGACTTCAGAGGGGAGGTAGCTCTCACTAGGGAAGAGGAGATGGTTATTCACTTAATAACCTGAGTCAAATGTAAATGTGAACTACTTTAATAAGGAGTCACATTTAGTCAAATCTTCAAGTCAAACTGACATTGTGACTTATTGTCCACTATTGTTCTGTCATGCTTTGTATGTGGGTCTGTCACAGACCATAAATGCTGCTGCTAAGACTTGGAGAGGACCCGTGTGACAGGCTTCAGAGCACACACACACACACAGGCTGTAGAGTGTTTCAGAGGAGGAGTCCTGCTGGTTGTGCTGGTTGTGTTTTTGAAAGAATAGTGAGTTTGTGTTTTTTGCAGCTTTGGAGACCTTGAGCCTTCTGTCTCAACAGTGAAGGACAGCTGCTCTCGAAATTCACTCTAAGTCAATTGAGTATTAATGCAGCATTGCATGTTTTGTAGACACACTAGTATTTATAGTTTATGCATCGTTAAACTGTCAGCTGCCAGCTGACAGCTCTGCCCAGTTTTGTTTTTGTTGTTTTTTTTTTTTTTTTTTAAATAATACCTCTGTTGTCTCCAAAGGTGAGGCATGTGCAAGGACAGAGGTCAGATTCCTCAGACACCCCCCCACTCCTCTAGACCCACGCTCACTGTCAGCCGACCAGTTCGCTGATACACTTTGACCCGTTCACTGAGATTACATTGGCTTGCTACCACGGGCCTATTACTGCCAGCAAGCAGCCAATAGGTAATGGATAGCTAATGCATTATTTAACCTCTTCACAAAGACACTCACGAAGCTGAGAACTTCCTGATTCATTTTGCTTTTGTGTAAACTTGCTTAGAGGTCAATGTTTAGCCGTTGTTTGAGGGTAAAACATTTTTTGTAAAGTATGTTCTGCTGCAGTGGAATTTCTTTCCTTAATTGTAGAGGTTTAGTTGAAATTCAATCAGTGAGCCTTGGATCGAGTCCATAAGTGTTCTTGCACTTGTGTGTCTGTTTGGTAAATTGAGGCATGCATGCATTTAATAATGTATAGATGAAATCTTACCAGATGCACTGAGTAATGTTTTTTTTTTTTTCTTTTGAGCTACTCAATGTAAGAATCAGCTGAAGAGCCTAGAAAGACAACAGCTCTCTTGTGCACCACCACAGCATAGAAACCGAACACATTCCTCTGGCAGTCTAGACAAACCTGTGGGCTTCTGCTGTCATTACTGTAATTTACATTTCTCAACTGTCTGCTAAGTAACGCTAGCTGCTGATGCTGCTTGCACTGACATGGACACAACATGGGCTTTATCGGCTGAAAATACTCAATTGTGTGAAGAGTGCTGAGACTGATTATCATTGGGTTTAAGCATCTGTGTTATAATAAAATCCTCTTAAAAACATGCAGAGAAACATTGTTAAATCACATGTGCATAACACAATAAAAGATGTATATATGTTGTGTGCAGGCAAATCCACACTCTGTCCAGTGCCAGGTGACATAATTAACTGAGATGGACCCTGCAGGGGTCAAAGGGTGCATTTCTCCTGAGAGCTGAATGATGAGGACTCTGAGAATTGGGGCTTGCTGCACAAACACTCTGACTTTAATAACACAACAGCCCATGTTTGCACTGCCACCAAACCAATTTCCCCCTTTTATTAAGGGATTCACTGTCAGAGGGTGGGAAAGTGTGTGTGTGTGTGTGTCGTAAACTCATGGTCTGGGGGTATCAAATTGATTCTATGCTGGAGGGCTGCCGGAAGCCAAGTTCAATGTAATTGAATACATTTTTATCACTTCAACACAAGTTCCTCAGCTGTGTTTGTACCATCTCTTGTGGGAAATCAACCATAAAAATAAAAAAAAAAAAAGCTTTAGAATCAGTGGTTTTTATCACATTGAATAAAACAAAATTTGCAGCAGCCCACACTCCTCAAGAGGCATCTGGGTTACCATCAAAACAAATCTAACAATGTTAAGATGAGACTAAGCTGCAAACCTCCTTTCTCCTGTCGGGGAATGTAAATGAAAGACAAAAGCAGCAGATGTTTTCAAATGGGGCCCATGAATAGATTTAAGAAGAGAACAAAGATCTAAAAACCCATTTAATGGATTAGTAAACTGTGTTTTTGACATGGAGCTCCAAACAGGCACTTAAAATCCACAAGGCTAACCTATTACTTGGTGGGATAATGCCTAGTGGAGGATACTTGTAAAATTATTGAGCTGTCAATGCTATGACGCAAATTAGGTCTGCTGTTACATAAAGTCTGTACACAAACTCTGTCAGGTTTACCTATTCAGTAAATTATAATTAGGGTTATGTGTAGGAATGCACCAGTTTTGTGCCAGTGCTCTGGATTAAAATAGGTTTCTGTTCCTGATACAGATATATCTTCCTATAATGAGCCTGTATATGTATGAATATGAAGCCTATCCCAACTGCCACAGGGCGAGAGGCAGGGTACGCCCTGGCCTGGTTACGACCCTAAATTGGATAAGCAGAAGAAGATGGATGGATGGATGAAATTAGGTTATTTTAATGGTTATTCCCCCCCCCTTTTGTGGCAGGGAAACAATGAATATTAAATGCTGCCGATGTTCAGTCAATATATTGATGCATCCCGACCTCTGTGCTATCAGTTTCTTTGTTTATATTCTCACTCTGGTTGTGTGATTGTCAATATGAATAAAAGAACTAGCAAAAGCTACATTTTCTCTTTAGGTCCTTAGTTATACAGTTACACAGTACTGTAAACTAAAACATGTTCAGGATATAATTGAATGATCAATATGAAAGGGCTGGCTTTGAGTTTCATTTCAAGGAGTTAGACAAGAATATTAACTGTTACACTGCGTCATAATTTTAGGGGCTTATGTGCAATTATTCATTTCACTTAAATGCTTCAAAGGCTGTTTCATGGACAGGTGTGTACTGTTCCTTCATTATTCCTTAATTAAGCAGGTAGGAGGTGATTCCAAGTGTGGCATTTGCATTGGAAAGCTGTTTTTGTAAATCCACAACATGTGGTCAAAGGACTTTAGAATGCTAATTGATTATTAGGATAACCCTCTTCATAAATTCACAAAAGCCGATGCTCCAAATGCTTCACTGGACAAATACATCGCTTCTTTAACGAATGTGATCAATTAGCCTTTTTATCATAATAAACCCACATTAGGCAGCACAATGAGCCACCACTGGAGTGATGGTGGCTGAGAATGGGCCTCTGCGAGTCAGTTATTTCATTAGAAACCATAAATTATTTATCATTAATGGTCCCATTAGTCACTAATTGTCATTTAGTTTCATGTGACATCAGATAAAAACAAATCTAATTTCCATTCAAAAACAGGGGCTCCTGTGATTGTAAGTTTTGAGCGACAGTGTTTGGCTCTTCTTGTTGATGAGTGGTTTGATGTGTTTGTTTAAAAGCTAGTGTTTAATCATTCAGAATAATGCTTTAGTAGAGAAACCATTTGTGTATGTTATGGCTCATTAAATAGTAGAAAAACTGTGGAACTGTTTACATGCTTTATAACGCAGTTGTAGAAATGTCCCGATGAAGGGAAAGATTTTGTACAATCACTTTTAAAGATGCAGCGAGTCGAGTCAGTGTTGTAGATAACAAACACTCCAAGTTTCTAGTCCTTTTCTCTCTCTGGATTCCTCTCAGTTTATTCAAAGGGTCAAACCACGGGTTTGTCATAAGGGGACTAACCTCAGCGCAGCTCTTTCCAGCCTAAACTGGGAACATGATCTCTGACTTGCTCGCCACCCTGTCAAGATCAACACCCTGGACAGCTGAGCCATAGCTCAGTGGTTTTGGCCACATTGCATCTAAACATAGGCGACAGTCACATTTTTCTTCATACTTTTTTGTAGTTTCAGTGCCTTTTGAAAAGGCCTTGCAGTGAACAGGGACATGTTTAGCTGGATTCAAATGTATTTGTATCTCAGTTTGGAGGTCTGTGTGCAGTTAGTGAGGAATGCCCCAGGCCAAAAGCGGAATAAATCACAATCTCTGCTATCCATACTTTTTCCTCCTCTCCTTCTCCACACTGCATGCCTTTCTCTGTCCTCCTTTCCCTGACCTTATCTTGTGTACCCCCCCCCCCCTCCCCCCCAACTCAACGACGGTCCTCTTCCTTTCTGCTTCTCCTCTTTATCTCATGTTTATCTGCACACTTCTGCCCTTTTTTCCTCCACACTTCAGTCTTCGTCCGTCTCTTGCGTCTTGCTCTTTTTCTCTGAAATGCTTTGCTGTAGAGATGAGACTTCTGGCTATATTTACAAAAAGCAAGGCAATCTGATACTGCTGGAAGCAAGAAAAGAGAAAAAAAAACTCTTTTAGTGCCTGTAATTGAAAACAGCATTGCAGTGAGTCATTCTCAGCTTTCCAATAGCTAAAATAAATTTTGTCTGCCCATGATACAGGGGGAACAGCCTTTTGAAAGTAGCACTGAGGGATGGTATGGCAAATGTGCAAGTCACAGAGGGGTGATTTATTACCACTAAATAAGCAACAATGAAAACTGAATTTTTGAAATGACCCTTAATTGTCTACTGAAAAACAAATTGTGCTTGTGTGGTTTTTCCACAACGGTCATCCCATTTTCTGTCAAATGTTACTTCTGCATGCCCATTTCCCATCAGAGATGTCAGACTGGGGGTGGGGGGACAAAATGCTGAGTTGAGAAACCGCCCAATGTAATTATTGTAAAGGCTTTGGTCAGTTGAACTCCAGTTGAGATGCTCATTTAACCCACTGCCAAAGCATTTACACCATCAGGTTGCATGATGGCATATTAAAATACCTGATGTTCCCACGGTATGTCATCCCTTACTTCCCTATTTGACCCAACGGTAATTTTTTCCAGTCAGCCCATTGTGTTTGATAAGTTTGAGGTAATGTCCACCAGCTGTTAAACCTTCAGGGTCAGACATTTTCCAGGTGGAGGTAAAAAAGAAAACATTTTTAAACATTTATAGGGCCATGCTCCAACCACTTTTCCTCTGACAGCTGTGTTAATCGCTAAGAACCAAGACAGTCTGAATACCTCCATCTCACAAATGGTCAGAGTATCCAGATACTTTGACACACACTCTGCAGCACTGATAGGATGATTCACTCACAGCATGACTACATTTTTGAGGTTTTTAGTTTATTGAAATTGACTAAAGGTCTAAAAACAGTGTACTACCCATAAATAAAATGATTAATTTTTATTGTAGAGAAGAGTTTGGTTTCCCACGGTGGTGCTCCATGTTGTCCTTTTGTGTGTTGTTGTGATGTTTGCCAAGTTGTTTATGGTGTTAAACTCCTCTTTGACTTGGGAAAATTATTGGCTTGCATTCATGAAGGACAGTGTGAAAAGCCTTTTATGCGTCTGTGTGGGAAACCAGCTAGTTACCAGCAACAACTCTTTCTGTCCCGCTTCCATTCACTCTGTATCTTTGCTTTAGTATTTTCCACCCACAGCGGAAGATTAGTATACAATTACTATGTGTAAAACGGAATAGACATGCAGTAGATGTTGTAAGCATTGTTCTGAAATGAGACTTATTTCAGGAAGTCCTCACACCAAATACTGTAATTGGTTGTTTCCACAAAGCTTTCACAGAACCAAAAAGCTCTGTAAAACCTACTTTTCTTCCGGTTTTAAACCCACACTGATCACAAAATGAGAAGTGTGCATACTGAGGTGGAGAACAGTATTTAAGCTTGGAGGCTGGGAATAAGGACTCTGCTGGGACTGCAGAAGTAAGATCTACAGCGACAACAAAGAACGACTTTCTTTAGCCGCTATAATTCACTAAAATGTTGGAAAATCGGGAGCACTTACGTTCAGATGATACAAAATCGAAAGATGCTCTGCTCATGCTTGTGTCCGCACAGTGCAGAAGTTTAAGCTTTTTAATTAGATTTAGCAGTTATCCAAGTAGTTAACAGTCCATTAATCTATTAAATGTTTCAGCTTTACCAAAAGATTGTTAAACTTGTTCAGATTATCTTCTCAGTCGAGGAAGTGTGAGGCTATTATATTTTAGTGCTTTGCAGGTGTAGCTGCTGCTGGATGGTATATTTACTCTCCCGTCTTGCCCATTTTATGTCCATGTCCTTTGATGCTTTCCTTGTATTAATGCCTCTGAAGCTCTGATGTTGCAGCCTTGCCTACCACAGTGTCCCAGCCCTTGACTAACATGCCTGCTTACAGCACAAAACTTTCACAAAAAAATATCAAGGGATTTCAGGGGAAAACGGTTACATGAGGTAGAGAGGAAGAACACAGAGTTTAGAATTATACAGTTGTGTAATAACCAAACTAAAAAGCCAAATAAGTAGCAGAAAGGAGAAGGGGGGGGAGAAGAGATTCAAACAGGAGAGATACGCTACCCCTTAGTTTTCTTGTGTAGAGAAACTGATGACAAGAGAGAGGATCAGTGTGAGTGAGGAGGAAAGGGTGAGGTGGGGGGGGCACGAGCAAAGCAGAGGTATGGGAACATGGGAGGTGCAGAGGGGAGTTGGAGGGCAGTGAGTCGCAGTAAGTTGCTGACTGACTGCTGGAACAGGATGAGGAAGTGGTGAAGGAGGCCAGGAGAGCTGCTTCCATAGGTGGGTCTCTATGACACATGGATACACACAATGAAGCACATTATAAAAGTAAGACTCTGCATTAACATAAACAAGTTTTGAGTTTCCACGGCAGTGTTATTCCTCAGTTATTTTTTTTTTTCTTCTATTAATCAGTGCAGTGCCAGTTTGAAGTGTGCTGACTTTTCTACCAGCCTGCTGATTTAATTCCCAGTGTGATACGGGTGAACTGGCCTGCTGTCTGGACTACTTTCTCCCTGTGACAGGCTGCGTGTTCGCTGGAATCCAAAAGCCGTTAAACTCTTGGCAGGCAGTCCGGGGCTGATGTTAAATGTGTGTGTTAACATTTGCATGCGTACCTACAGATCAGCTGTGCACTCAGAGGAAAGACTGCATGTTTGAAGTCAAGGCAACCACCATGTTTAAAAGCACAAAGTTGAGCATCTACTCGAGGCTTTTGTGTTTGTGTGCGAGCCAGGCTAGCTGTGAGTGGATCAAGTTTCAGCCTCACCAGTCTCACTCTTTTCCCCTCTCACATTAGCAGGACAGTAACACTGCACTGTAGAGAGCAAGGGAAAGGGAGGCCTTGTGAAGGGTAGCAGCTACATGAACTGTGTATCTAATGACACACGAATATAAACACTGTCATCGTGTAGGTTTTTCACCTACACAGTTCGAGAGGTACAGTGACTTTCTGCATGCACAGAGCTCAGCGAACATATTAAAAGCTGAATATTTCTCTTGTGATTAGACACACATCTGCAGGCGTTTCACAGAAGGACATAAAGTTAATCATTACAAAAACAAAGCGCAGGGATGTCCTCCTGCCAACTTTAAAGTACTTCTAATTCCACAGAGTGTATTTTCTGATAGTTTTCTGTTGGGGTGAAAGACTGTGCTGGCATGAGACCAGAGTATCCCCGTTGTTTGAAAGTCGGGAGGTGCTTTTAGCTGTGTTTTTCTGTCTGTCTTTCAGTCTGCCACATTTGGTCCAGACTGAAATAATCAACAACGATTAGATGAATTATCAGAAAATTTTGTGTGGACAGTGGCTAGAAGATGGATCCCAGACCAGTACTAATAACTTTATTTGAATAGCAGTTTTTAAAGCTCACAATTGCAAAGTGCTTCACAGTTTGGATAAAACCACACATTAAAGATAAGTGTTCATTCCTCTATACACACTTTCATAGACTCAAGAAGAACTAGAAGAGCAAGAGTCAAATGAGTGAGAGATTACGTAAAAGCTAACCTATAAAATTAAGTTTTCAACAGTCGTTTAAAACAAACAATAGATTGAGCCAACCTGATTGGCTGAGGAAAGCTGTTCCAAAGTTTAGGAATGTGATCACCTCTGGTTTTAAAAATCTGAGCAGTCAAAAGACCTCCATCAGGTGACAGCTGGAATACAGGCTCAGCAGGTTTGCTATATAGGCTGGAGCCTGGCCATGTAGTGACTATGTGCCCTTCACTGGCAGTGAAGGGCACATAGTCACTACATGGCCAATAAGTCAAGCAGAACTAAAATCAAATATCACTTTAGTGCCGTCTCACGAATGGCTGCGACATTTTCTGTGGTGCCTGGAGCATGTCAGTTTGTATTCAGTCAAAAACTAAAGACTAGAGATGTCACGATCCCAATAGGCGTCAGTACCAATATCAGTAGAATTACATGACTCTTGATACCCAATTCAATATATAATCAAAACATACTTAAACACTTTTTAATAAAAAGGAGTTTGTTTAACATTTATTTAAAATGCAGTTAAAATAAAATTTAAGAGCAATGTCAACTGTCTCAAACAAAATGGTATTTTTTTCATGACAACAAGGATAAGACTTCAGATGATAATGAATTGAAACTCATTCACCTTGAATTATTTTAATAATCAGGATTCAAGTCTTTTAAGTGCTTTCCTATGTTGCTCTGAAAAGCACCATAGCATTGTTTGTATGTTACATTTTTCTAATTATCACCCAGTTCCTACTGCTGTTCTTATCAGTGAGTCGGGGCAGACCTGTCACACCAGCTGCACTAGCCATCATCTTCCATGTGGAGTTTTTTTTTTTTTTTTTTTTTTTTTTTTTTTTTCTGTGCTTGTGGGCGTCCTCCTCCTTGAGCATATCATGTGAGACCCGATCATTTGTAAGCAGATGCTGCTCCCTTCAGTTTCAGAAGAATTGCAGTCTCCCTGCACTGTAGGTACCTATGGTGCTAAAAGAAAACAAGCACGTCACGTTTACAGACTTTTTGTGTTGAAAGGTACCGTAAGTGTTTTACTGTCCAACTTGGGCTGATAAGAATGAATTTGGATTGATATTCAGTGGCTTACTGATTTTACTGTCTGTTTCACATAATATTCCAAACTAAGATGCTACACATGCTAAAATCATGCTTGCTTAACATCGCCTTGTTTTTAAGTTAGTAATTTGCATTGTGCTGCTGTCATACAGTGTTGCATACATGTGGCCCTCAGATTGTCCCATTTCCCAAGCTTGGAGTTGTTGTTCTGTCCTTAGTGCATTTGTGTGTGTTTAAGTAGACAACATGGAGGCTTCAAAAATGTAGTAATTTATTGCTTGGAGGTTTTAAATGACTTATTCTAAAAGCTCTATTTCTAGTAGTTGGTTTTCTATAGAATAAATATTGCTTTACTCGACTTATCAGGATCATAGCAAGCAAATAACTTTCTGTGTGATCTGTGTGGAAAGCAGCTAGTTAATGCCATATTACAAATTAATTATAAGTAAAATAATATGAAAGGTGGGAACCATTACTTGAATCACCACGTTTGTGCCTTCAACAACTTGACTAGTCATGTGACAACATTTTCATCTGCTATCCAAGTTGTTTAATTGAGAGGGGGGGTTTGCATGAGTTTTCAGTCAGATTCTTTTTTTCTTTTTCTTTTTTTCCAGATTATTCCACCAACACAGGAATCCCTCATTATCTTGTTAAAATGTGTATGTGTGGTGTGTGAGTAACAGGCAGATTTCATTAATTATACTGACAGCTTTTCTTCTGAACCACCAGCAGATATATCTGAAGTGCTGCTCAGCTGAACATTATGAGGAATTTTCTATATCAGGAAGTAGTTGATCATTCAGTTTTTGAACACCGTGACAGTTTAGTGCAGTACCTTACTTCCTCTTACAGATTTCCAACGAACTTTGATTCTTGATTTTCTTGTAAAAAGTTTACCTGTAAAAACCGTCAATCATCTTGTGATTTTTACTTGCAGTACCTGTTTTTTACAATCTCTGCAGTTGAGTCATTTATCTGTCATTGCTCCATAACCCCAACCTTTTCTCTTTCTCTGTGTCACATCAGGACCCGAAGTGTTTACCAGCTACAGCAGCAGCAGCAGCAGTACCATGTCTGAGGCGGTGTTGCCTGATGCTGTGGTGTCCCCCGCAGTGGGTGGTCTGTACGGGGAGAAGGCAGGTGGCCCCGTGTTGGACTTCAGCTATGTGGGTATTGATGCCATTCTGGAGCAGATGAGGAGGAAGGCCATGAAGCAGGGGTTTGAGCTCAACATTATGGTTGTGGGTAAGTAGAGCTTGTTTACACGTACCAAAATTCAAGATTTAGTTGGCACAGTAGATGTTGGTCATGCAGCATTGCAGTGATCAAGTATTTGGCTGCTTACACCCTCGCACATCAAAAGATATCCATGTGAACTGTCCTTTACTAAGGCTCTGGGGTCAGAGGTGGTGCTTCACTGCAGATAGCTACTGCTCCTAAATCTTCTGGATGCAGTTATTCTTCCTATCTTTACTTGAAAGTGTGGCCTTTTGCAAACAAATGGTTGTACTGACATGTTTGTCTGTTTCAGAATTTGTAAAACAGACATTAAAAGTCTACACAGATGATGTTGTGCTGAAAAGGTGGACACACTGTCCTGTCATGTACCAGCTTCTTTCCATTACACTTAAATGTGTGTTTATCTCAAAACAAGCTCAGTTAATTGTAACTAGTGCTGTGATTGAGCTGTGATGCTTTTCTCTCTAATTAAGTTTTGACAGAAATAGAGGCCTCAAGCTTTATTTTTTTTAATTAGGCACACTCAGTAGTCCTCATTACTGTGATCAGACACCTTTTTAAAAAGGAGCTAATTACACACCTCAGCATCAGACAGGCCACCATCAAACCCATCCCATCTCACTGCTCTACGTCTCTTCTGAGTGATGTCGCGACACTTGGTCTGTCTCATCCTCATATAAATAAAAAAGTTGGCTTGAGAAGCAGCCTCAGGGCTGAGACTTGAGCTTTGTAACATTATGGAGGCAGTGGGTAAACACAACTAAACACAACTGGTTTCCATGTAATTTTTACGTCCAGGTGAAATGACATTTAACCACAAAACAGTGCAAGAAGAATGTTTTTTAAGAAGTGGATAATTGGTTTGGCATCTTCAGAACTGCAGGACTTTTCCTGCATAGAGGCCCACAAAGACATTGTAGCCAAAGTCTATATATATATATATATATATATATATATATATATATATATATATATATATATATATATATATATTATTGGTTTGTTTGTTTTAAAAACATATTTAATTTTAATGCCCATCTGTTAACCAAATGGTATGAAAATGCTTTTTATTTATTTTTTTTTAAATTAAATATGATAACAGATTCATTCATACGGACTGCAAAGGCCCAGGTGCTGTAGCTACAGGCTAACAGTTAAAATGATATAATCAGAGCAGGTCTTTTTTTTTTTTTTTTTAAATAAAGAGGATGGGGAAAAGCAGCCTGCATCTAA
Source organism: Archocentrus centrarchus (assembly GCF_007364275.1). Taxonomy (NCBI): domain Eukaryota; kingdom Metazoa; phylum Chordata; class Actinopteri; order Cichliformes; family Cichlidae; genus Archocentrus; species Archocentrus centrarchus. The sequence continues at coordinate 17,677,483 of NC_044353.1, read as the reverse complement.
CCAGGGGCACACATAGAAGAAGAGAAATCATGTTATACTAAAATAATGGATTGTGACAATTTTTTAAATTCCTATTTGTTTGCTTCATCTTTGTGAAAACATTTGCTGCCAGATGTAATTTAACACAGTTTAAAAAGCATCTGCACTACGTTTACCTCATACATAAAGCACGTGTGGGATTTTGGCACCATCTCGCTGTTGTGATGGTTGTTAACAGTTGAATGATGAATGAAGATGCTGGAGAAAGCAGCTGTTAGAGCGGGTTTGGACACAGTTCAGTGTGGCATCAATACTGCCAAAGCACTGTAGCAGATAAAATGCTAATTTGCCACGTGGACATCGAGTCCTTTAACTTCCAGCTGTTGGTCTCAATATTTGTTGTATGGATCCATGTTTGCATAAAATGTGTGCTGCTGTGCATGCAAGTGCATCTCCATAAATCTGTGCTCTTAATGTTGACTTAACCTGACGTTGAACTGTGAATGGTCATTTCCCAGTGGGCCCCTCCAAACTCCACTTCATTAATCCATGGTGATGTTAGCATGGGGGTCTAAGGGTTGCAGAAGGTCTCATCCATGAAGACAGACAGTTGATAAAGTCTGTTTCATTTTGCCCAGACAGTGACCATTTTATCATGTTACTGCAGCAAAACAAGAACATCTGTCTGATCAGAAAGTGTCTTGAAATGGTCGTTATAACATAAAAGGAGGTATTACACTTGTGTATATTTGGTTATGGCTGTCGCAGTGATGGGATTTCCCCTGCTGTTATTTTGTGTGGCTCATAAGCACCATATGCTATATTGGCATTTTAGTGCTATTAAAGAGAACTTTGTTTCCTTATACTATTGCTGCTGCCAATGGGACCCCCTACTATTCAGTTAATTTACTAGTGAACAATCCCTTCGCTCTTACAGTGCCAGTCAAAAGTTCAGTCACCACTTGCAAGCTGGCCCCAGCCTTTCCTGTGCCATTTTTCCTGAGGTTGCTGTTGTGGTGGCCCACAATGTCATTAAGCTGCTTTCCCAAGAAGAATCTTATCCCGCAGTCAAATACACTCAAAATAAACCGCCTTCAACTTTAGCTGGAGACAGAAGTTCACAGAAAGCCACTATAACCAGAACCTGCAGCAGGTGGAGAACTCACCAAAAACGAGGACTGCCGTCACCAGCTCCATTCACAACAGAAGAGTTGGAACTTCACATCCACGGGATGAGAGACTCACTGGAGAGGCAGCTCAGAGGAAGGAGCCAGAAAAGATCAAACAGGGCAACACCCAAAACTCTCCCACTGCAGAAATGCACTTGTTGGTGACTTTTATAGAGTGGATGATAAAAGAAAAAACACAGGAATAGTGGTTGTGGCTGTTGCTTTCTCTCCCTGCTGTTGGCTTATTGCAGCTGCCCTGTTTCTCATGACTTACTCCATATGAAGTAAACTGGTTTGCTTTGACATTTTGCTGGCAGTGTTTGAGCAGACAGACACCTGCAGCTTGTCACAGCTTCTGCCCGGCAACTGAAATTGTTGGAGTGAAGCAGGGCTATTTTATAGAATCTTGTTTGGATTTATTCTGGCACCATTGTATAAACTGTTGGGTCCCCATTGTGAAAGTAGTCGCTGTAGAAATGTTTTCTCATTTTTTTTTTTTTTTTTTGGGCTTACAGGACAAAGCGGCCTGGGAAAGTCTACTCTGATGAACACGCTGTTCAAGTCTAAAGTCAGCCGTAAGTCAGTGCTGGCTACGGCCCAGGAGAAGATCCCCAAAACAGTCGAAATCAAGTCCATCAGTCACGGTACAACTTGGCTCTTCCTGTGTGTCATCTCTTTGACTCCTTTATGCCCATCTGCATTTTCACCGCTTGTCCATCTAGTCAACATTCATCCTTCTGTCTTATTCTCTTATCCTCAACCCCTGTTTACTGCAGTTTTGCTGCCGTGCTGGCTCTGAGTGTTCTTGTCTGTGTGTGGTTTTTGTTCGCAGACATTGAGGAGAAGGGAGTAAGAATGAAGCTGACAGTGATTGACACACCAGGCTTTGGAGATCAGATCAACAATGAAAACTGGTAGGTTACAGTTTAACTTCACTGAACCAACCAACCATAAACAGTGGGTTCACATTGACACCAGCTTCTAAACCAGAGGTCCCTCCTTTATCCCTGCTTTTCCTGATCTTTATCATTATCCTTCCTCCCCTTCTTTGTCTGCCTGTGCCCCTCCTCCTTCCACTGGTCTACAACCCCCCTGGTCATCCACCCTCTTGATTATCTTTCTCCACCACGGCATAGCTGGCAGCCCATCATGAAGTTCATTAATGATCAGTATGAGGCGTACCTACAGGAAGAAATCAACATCAACAGGAAGAAAAGGATCCCAGACTCCAGAGTCCACTGCTGCATATACTTCATCCCCCCGACTGGACACTGGTAATGACACACCACTAGCCAAAGATATATATATATATATATATATATATATATATATATATATATATATATATATATATATATATATATATATATATATATATATATATATACACACACACACAGTCTTAAGAGTATTTAAGTTTGAAAGCACAAAAAGACACAACGACTTTTTGCACAGGCTGTTCTTTATGCTGTTAGCTGTAGAGTTTTCCTGTATAGAAGCATTACGGTTTTTAAGTCTGACTTGGTGACAATACAAAAGAATTACATCAACTGGAATTTCAATAACTGCTATTGTTCCAGACAGCAACACTGTGCTTTGCCTGTGCATGTCAGCATATTGGTACAGACTGTCTTTGTTTATTCTTAAGGTTTTAAATGTGAAGCAGATCTCTCTGCCTTGTTACCCCTCTTATTGAACACACACAAGGACTCTCTATCCAACCCACACACTCTGGAGAGATGGGCTGCTCTCGCCAGGCCCCGAAGCAGCACAGTATCCTAAGTTTTTCCCTGGACCTCTCACAGGCCCACACATCTGGCTCTGATCGAACCATCAGGTTTTTTCTCTCTCTCTCTCTGTCTCTCTCTCTCTCTCTCTCTCTATCTCTCTGTCTCTCTATCTCTCTGTCTCTCTCTCTCTGTCTCTCTCTCTCTGTCTCTCTCTCTCTGTGTGTGTTCAGGCCTGCACTGATCTGAGCTCAGGAGGTCTGGGTATGCTAGCAGAAGGAATTAGGGGTTGGGTGCACAGTCTCATGTGTCTATCAAGTGATAATTCACCATGCAGCTTTTTTTTTTTTCCTTTGGTGTAACTCTAGTCGACTGCAGCGACTGGTCTTGGGAAAATGTTGAAGCAGCTGTGGACTGTCATCCCCTTTTGAGCATGCACACAAAGAAACAACTGATAACGGAGCAAATGCTGCACCTCCTATTAATTTTTGTCTCATGGCATGTCTTTACTTGGGCAGGGGGGCTGGCGTGAATGTCCCCCACCCCCCACCCCAGCAAACAGCGTTTCATGTTGATCCAACACTGCAGATGTCACATGGCCCGGCCAGCAGCTGCTCCAGGCTTGCCTTTAAAAAGCCTAATGGGAGAGAGGCAGGAAGGGACACAGTCTGTGTGTGTCTGGTGCTTGCGATCAATTCTGCACTTTTGTTTTTCAGCATGCACTTTCATGAGTGCACAAGACTTGTTGTTGACAACGAGCAGCCTGTGTGAAAGCATCATTAGCCAGGCCAGAATCCACTGCTCTAACCACATGCAGATGCTTTCTCAAACTGCGGGAAAGGGCTTTGCTGCTACCCTAAGTGTATCAAGCAGCTGTTAAGATGCTCCATGTAATGAAATGGTCATGATAAGCAGTTGGAACTGTAGCTATAATTGTTCCTGTTCTGGGAAGATTCTTAGGAACATCTGCCCTCTGGTGTGAGAGCTTTGTGTTACACTTTCCTGTGTTTTTGTTCATAAATCTAATGTCTGCCTCCCCTGTTCTCGCGTTCTCTTCTCAGTCTCCGGCCTCTTGATGTAGAATTCATGAGACGTCTGAGTAAGGTGGTCAACATCGTCCCAGTCATTGCCAAAGCAGATACACTCACGCTGGAGGAGAGAGACTTCTTCAAAAAGAAGGTAACGTCTGTTTTTGTTAGATTTTAGTGCTTTCGCAACTTGTTGCTCTTTCTCTTGAGGTCTCTTCTCACTCCTATATTAGTCCAAAAAAAGGTATTTATTTATTTAATCTTTATTTATACAGGTCGTCCTATTGAGACTCAGTGTCTCATTTGCAAGAGAAATTGGTTTCAAACAAGCATAGTACATTTACTCTTATTATTTTACCCTTTTACATTCTACACACACTTACTCAATACAGCTGACCCTTTATGAGGTTTTATTGGCTTTGTCTTCAAGGATCTCAGGATTTCCCCTTCTCCTCATTAACAGACTCTGTGTGCACACAGGTTTAGGTATAAATCATCTGAGGTTTTATGTTTTGTTTGTTACAGAGTGGTTAGTGACTAATCCCAAACTTTTGGCATAGATTAGTGTTAATACAACCTTAATCTGTATCCTGTGTATATTTAGGTACAGCTGTTTGATGTCTCAGAAGGATGCATCAAGAACAGCCGCCTAATTAGTCCAGAGATTAAAAGACTTGTGGTGGGCTAAAGATTTGTTGCATGCTTATGTTTTAACATGCTCTCATCAGATCAGGGAAGAGCTTCGAGCCAATGGGATCGATGTGTACCCACAGAAGGAATTTGACGAGGATGCAGAGGACAGAATGATCAATGAAAAGATCAGGGTGAGGGCAATAGCATCACCAGAAGGACTTTGGGCTCCATCTGAAATCCATTCTGTCCGGATTTCTAACTCTAATAGCTGTTTATCTTTAACCTCTGAACAGGAGATGATCCCATTTGCTGTGGTGGGCAGTGATCAGGAGTACCAGGTCAATGGCAGGAGGCTGCTGGGGAGGAAGACCAAATGGGGAACCATTGAAGGTACAGCACACTCTCTCTCTCACTCGCTTGCTCGCTCTCTCTCTCCTTCTTGTCTCCTCTTTCAGTTTGTTTGTTCTTGTCTTGTATTTATATTTATGTTGCACTCTTAGCGCAGCAGTATGTACATCATTAACTTCTATGTGTTCTGTGTTTTTTTTTTTTTGAGTGGAAGGAAAAAGAAGGGAGGGTGTCTGGGAGTCAGCTGGTTAGAGTGTAAACAAAGCTTCATTCAGCTTTCCAGACTGCAGTCGTGTGCCAGGCAGCTGGGTCAGGCCTCCAGCAGACAGTCTCTCTGAAGAGGCCTGATTGTTTACTTGGTGTCCCAACCCCTCTCATTTCCTTCAGTATCACAAAGAATATATCCTGAATCCTCATATAGGATATAAGATGCACTGAGGAGAGGAAATTTATAAGTTTAGTTGTTTTTTTTGTTTGGTTTTTTTTTAGTCCCAGTTTCTTTCAGCAGTTGGCCATTCTTGTGATCATTAGTGTCACACTCCTTTATGGTCGCATTCATTTTGACTGCAAGATGGGACACTTTCAATATTTAATTATGTTATCCACTCCAGACAGGAGGCCCCACCCCTTTATCAAGTGTCTCATAAAGGAAGTTTCATTTCCTGCCGTGTGTGCTGTGCTGACACACACACTCACACATCTCTGGGAGTTTATGATGCAGTTAATCTCCTCAGAAATACTCTTAAGTAGATGACGTAACAACAGAAATCTGCAGCAGGTGAGGGCATCCGAGTGTCAAGATGGCACGCTGCATTGAGCCATCACACTAAGACACTGACTCCACCTGCTGGACTGTTAAAGAATCTCAACACTAACCAGTCATGAAGCAAAGCTCACAGCAGTCGTTATCTGCCTCTCAGACCCTTTAGACCCTTTAAATATGACCCACGCCCCCTTCACACCTGGGCACATGTGTTCACGCACATGATCAATAGAGGGTCATAACCACCTCCAGGGGACTACGCCCACAGGGGTTTAAATACCTGGGTCTCTCCACCTTTTGGTTGAGAACTGAAGAAGCCTTTCGGATGAGAGGTGAAACGTCTTCAAGAAACAAAAAGAAGTCCAGTCGCCTTTTTCAAGCTCCAGAGACCTTTAGCCCAGTTGCACCTGCTAACACCTCTTTTAATTCCCTTTTGATTATTTCTAACTCAAAACTTCTCTCTCTCCTGCAGTTGAGAACATAGCCCACTGTGAGTTTGCTTATTTACGGGATCTCCTCATCAGGTGAGTGAATTTTGTTTGCTAATCTACACAAATGGATTTTTGTAAGTTAGTGAGCGGGAGTCTGCATCTGTATGCAGTTGATCAGTCTCCTGAAACAGACATGCTAAGTGTTCCTTTGTTTGAAATTAAAAGAACATATAAATATAGTCAGAATCTGAATGAATATGCAGATGTATTTAATTTGCCACATACAAGAAGCGTCCTACTTCAGTGAGCCCACAGAGTGAGCAGCACATTAGCAGAACAGCAGGGCAACAACTCCCGTTTCTTTTCTGTGTCAACAAGAAAGCACTCAGGCAGAGTTCTGTGAGTTTTAGTTCACCTATGTTTTTGGAGCGATCACAGTCTCAGTACAGTAAAAAGCAGAAAAACAGATTTACAGAGGGGAAAAACAGCAACAGGACACGTTTACAGACATGAAGTGCAAGTAAAACATGAGCTGTTAGACCACCTGTAAAGGCAGCTGGAGTAATGAAGTATGTGTGTTTCCCTTCTGTCAGTCACACGATAGTGAAAAAGTCAGCTTAAATGCTTTCTGTGTGGCACTGCATGTGTGTTGGTGGTTTTAAATTTCCATATCACAGGTATATGCTGGTTCAAGATTGATTCAAAACTATTTGAGGTGATTGTAAATCAAAATAAAGGATGCAAAGGAGCCGGAGGGTTTTGTGAAGTCAAAAAAAAAAATAGTATAATATAGCATGTTAATGTGAAAATTGTTTTTATTTTCAAACTTGATACATCAAGAAATTAGAGAACAAATGTCCCTGTGGGGATTAGTTGAGCAAAACACCTTCCTGTAGCCAGGTATGCTTTGTATTCTGGGATGCAGCAGAGTACATTTTTATGTTGTTTGCAGTGGTGCATTATGGTTCGCTTGGAGTTTTCTCTGTGCAAAAAGAAACCAAACCACAGGAAAAAAAAAAAAAAAAAAAGCAAGAAGTTTTCAAACTCATCAACTAATTTGGGCCCAAATAAATGAACTGTGCATATAAAAATGCCCTAAAAGTCAGAAAATACTAAGTAAACTGTCAAAGTTTGGCACAATCTAATGGTTAGACATTGTCTGAAGATACTGAGTGGTCCATTTGAAACCATCCATTGGTCTTTCTTGCTCCAGCTTGCTCCGGCCTCCTCCCACAGTCTAAATCATTGTGGGGCTTCTACTAAGTTTGGTCCAAAGTTTGGCTATATATAATAATTCCTGAAAAATTTTTGCTTCGTATATATCAAATACTTTTCAAGATATTTTACTATTGCTCAAATGTGATTGCATTATGTTTTGTACATGATTGGCTTATGATTACAGTGATGTTGTGCATAATGCATTGATATTGATATTATGTAGTAATATTCCTGTATACACTTGAGTATAATGTGATGTGAATAGCTTGTAAGTATGCATTATATCTGGCTTATTATTACAGTTTATAAAAATAGAAATACACACTTGTACTAGAGTGCAGATGTGCCTTTCTTACTTCACACTTAAAAAAAAACAAAAAACTAACTAAAGATATCTTAAGCTAAAATTTCACAATAATTATACCTGTCCAAGTGTTGGTCCATAAAGTTTTGAGCAGAAAATATTATAAAAATTTGATGACTTGAGATGGAGTGATCCTTTTGTCATGCGAGTGTACGTTGTTGTTTTTTAGAACCCATATGCAGAACATTAAGGACATCACCAGCAGCATCCACTATGAAATGTATCGTGTGAGGCGCCTCAATGAGAATAACACGATGGTGGCTCATGCCAACGGTATCCCAGAGCATCATCTTGCCGCCCACGAGATGTAGACGCCGCCTGCCCCCCCATCACAGTGTAACTCATTTGTTTGAGACTGATGTTCAGTAACAGTCTTCCCTTCACTCCAACCCCTCCACACCTAACCCCCCACCTCACAGGGTGAGAAAAACTTAAAAGCCTGCCAGAGGGACTTTCTCTTCAGTGACTTTTGGCGGCTGAATGGACTATTTGTCAGTTTAATGCTTCTTGAATAAATCCTCTCACTATCGCTGACCAAGAGAGGGATTTTTACCTGCTTACAGTTAATATTTGTGGTGCCAAAATTTCAGCTTCTACCAAACTGAACAAACTGACACTGAAGTGCCTTCATAATTAACATATTAAACTCGTCCACTTTGCCTTTTTGCAAATTTTGGTGTTTTTTTAGCAGTGCCTGTAGGAACGTGGGCCACAGTTTTTTTTTTTTGGTTTTTTTTTTTTTCTTTATGCACACACCTATAATGACATATGTGAAAAATGAATATTCTTGCTTTATGCAGTGATCAAGTGCAGGTTGGAGGAGGGCCAGGCAGCGCTTTGCCAACTTGTAACAAACATAAAGGCAAGTGTGACGCAGCTTCACTCAGCTCTCTCCCCATAGTTAAATGACAACAAAACGGTTACAGATAGCACATCACATGTTTGACTTCATCTTTTCTGTCACAACTTGTTTCTCTTTAACAGTTATACATTCTTGTTCTCTTAAAGGTGGGTGTCCTGCCCTTGACATCATGATTTTTTTTTTTAATTCCCAGTTATTAATGTCAGTCTTTATGAATAAAAATATCTTAAGAGTGATTTAAGATGAAAGTATTTATGCACGATATAAAATGTGAATGTTTGCCATCAGCTGTAGTCCATAAATTCAGATTAGTAACACACACATGTCAGCATACGCATACACTTCTCCTGCTTTGGGCCCATCGTGGCGCCTTATTTATTGGAGGGTGTTTTTCAAGCATGTTGGCCAAAACTGGAAAGAGAGCAGGTTTGTTAGTGCCAAGCTGATTATAGTTAATGTTTTTCAGTCCCCTTGAATTATTTTTTTAATCTAGTCTTCCACTGACCAGCCCACTTTTTTTTTTTTCTGTCTTCCATAATGTACCAAGGACCTTTCTCTTTCATCCATATATAACTTCCTAAGCTCTCACTGTCATGCTCTGTCCTGTATATTCATCTGTGTTCCGATACATTTTTTGTACTTGTATTATTGATAACAAATTTTCCTTTATCTTATTTGAAAGAAATAAAGATTGAAGTTGTAAATATTCTTGATTTTTCTTTCTTTTATTCTCTTTTTTTTTTAAATATGTTGCCTAATACTTTTCCCTTTAAAAGCCAGCCTGCCAAAGAACTCCACCTATAAAGTTTGAATGTATACACTGTGGACGATGACATTTTACGTAATTTTCTACTACACTGGCTTTCTCTAGCACTTAATTGCAGGTGTAATTCACTTACAGGAGCACTTTAATTGCCGTGTCGTTAAGCTTCTTCTTGATTAGCCTCTGAAATCAATATGGCTACCTACTAGGTCAGTACATAGCTGATTAGCATTAATTAATTGAATGCATGAGCGCATCTTTTCGTCCTCAGCACGACACTGGAGAAGGCGAGACCTTCGGGATAAGTGCGAGGATGTGCAGACGTCAGCGTCCTGAGGTACTGAAGCAGCAACAGAATGTAAACAGAGATAACAAACTCATGTAAAGTAAAATATTTACTCTGATCACTTTAAAAGGACTTCATACTGGTGAACTTCAGACTGTCAGGTGTAAAATGGAGGTGTTTTTTCAAACATTCTAAGAAGTTAATGCACAAAATTGGTTCACTTGTCACTATCAGCTGTGACTGTGTGTGTGTGTGTGTGGGGCGGGGTCACAAAGTGCGGTCATAGAGCCTCTTCTAATGGGAACTGCCACAGACAGTTTTGAGTACTCGGGCAGCCGTTTATAGTGTACTGTGGATAGGTTTTGTCAGTACAGTAGAATTACAAATTGGGCATGAAAGACTGTACAGGTGTGTGGCTGAGGTTTAAGTACCATTACTGGACCAAAAAAAAAAAAAAAAAACGCGCACAAATATTTTGCTGGACCACTTTATCTTGGACAGCATTGCATCATTTCAATAAAATTTTGCAATGACACATTCACCATCAGGGTTGCATTCATTTTTCACCAAGACTTAGTATTGATCATGGGAGATTCAGGTTGCTGCATCTTCTCCAGTACATAACGGCGATTCTCACTGGGGTTGAGGTCTGGACTCTGTGGTGGGTAATCTATGTGTGAAAATTATGCCTTGTACTTTCTGAACGACTCATTCACAATTTGAGCCCAATGAATCCTGACAATCCAGAATATGTCCGTGTCATCAGGAAAGAAAAGATTCATTGAGGTTCTTTTTTTTTTTTTTTTTATTTTAACTCCATTTTAGTGTCTATCTGGTGTTCTCAACCATAACATTTACCAGCCAGGTAAATAAGAGTCCTGTACTTGTACTACAACGCAGTACCAACATACCCAAGATATATTTTTATTAGCTAGATTCACTTACCCTGAAGATGATACTTTTAGCTGCTCCCTTGTCACAAGGGCACGCCACAGCTACAGCAGGTAGCTCCACGTGTTTGATTGGCAGTTTCTACACTGTATGCCCTTCCTGAGGCAACCCCAAACGGGAGTTGTGTCTCTGGCTGGAATCAAACTAGCAACCTTTCACTTGCCACATGAATGTGTTAACTACTATAATATGGAGTCACTTACCCTAGCATCGACAATCAAGATAAGCAGTCACATGAAGCTGATTACCAACTCGCTAAGTTAACCCAGCGTTTTTGCTACACATTCACATGGAAAGGGTGACGTTGGGGATATGTGACCAATCAAATTTATGCATAAATGTCGTGGCAGCAGAGCGACTAATTTTCAGAGGAAGCTGAAACTATAAAGTGGATAAACACACAAAGACTGAAGGCAACCCACAATATGAGCTGCTGCTGACAAATGCATGCAGATAAAAATGCCAACCGCGTAACAGACTTATCAATATCAGAACTCTCTTGGTTTTCGGGGGGGGGGTGGATCTAATGGATTCATTTTTATTCTTTCAGCGGCAGCCTTGGGTGTCTTCTGTAGTCTGAGCAGTTTTGAGAACTTAATTAACCTTTATACTGTTTATGTGACAGACTTGTCAACATGATGGTGCCTCGAGATTCCAAGTGTGCAGCTGACAAAAAAAAAAAAATATGAAGGTTGAGTTTGAAAATGGGCAGCGCGGTGGTTAGAAACTTACAGTTAGGATAACATCTAGAAGGCCTGGGTTTGATTCCACCTTGGCCCAGGCCTTTCTCTCTCTCTGTGGAGTTTGCATGTTCTCCCCGTGTCGGCGTGGGTTTCCTCCCATAGTCCAAAGACATGCACTTACTGCAGTTAGGTTAATTGGCCACTCTAAATTGTCCATAGGTATGAATGTGAGTGTGAATGGTTGTTTGTCTCTCTGTGTTGGCCCTGCGACAGGCTGGCGACCTGTACAGGGTGTACCCTGCCTCTCACCCTATGTCAGCTAGGATAGGCTCTAGCCCCCCCGCTACCCTGAACAGGATAAGCAGAAGAGGATGGATGGATGCAGTTTGAAAATGGTATTTGAGAACTCACTGGTTTTTAATCCCATTCACAGGCATGACAACTCTGTGATGGGTCCTGGGTCAGATATTATTTGGGGTCCTTAAGGCATGTTATATGGTACCAGCTTCTACATACATATATCTCACACACAGTCACAATATGAGTCCATATTTTCAACATATATTTTCAACTATACATGGTAACAAGGTCTCAGTCCTTTTACAAAAACACAGACAAAATACTCACCTATCAGAATTTCATCTTTTGAGCGTTGCGTTCAGCCGAGTCATTGACAGAGCTGCTCAAATCCAAAGTCCTGATAGTATACTCATCCTGCTTTCTTCTGTAAAAAAGGACCACAAAAAACACATTGTTGCATAGTTGATGTCAACAAGTGGACATTTTGCACAAATGACAGAGAGCAAGGTAGCACGGTCAGGAAGTACAAGTAATTTATTTCCCAGCATGCCTGTCCACAATCAGAGCCTTGATTAAAATCAAAATTAAACTAAAGTTTTCAGTTAAGGAAAGTGTGTATTACATAAATGAAGTTAGTCTTTGGTTCACAAGGTAGAACCATGACTTAAACATATAGTGAAACATTCAGGCCCCGTTTACATGAGAGCATTTTCAGTGGAAACGGTGTTTTACCGTTTTCGAAAAATAACGCGTTCAGACAGAAACGTTTCAAAAACAGTCTGCGTTTACACTGAAACGCAATATGTTGAAAGCACTGTAGTTGCCATTGCCAGGCCACAAGTTGGCAGTGTGGATAGAGGAGTCGCAACCATAGTGTGCATGTGCCAGTGCCCTGTTTTCAAAAAGTAGCCTTTTTACCCATTTACAGGGAGACATTCGCATTGCACATGAACAAAAGCGGGTCAACAAACATCTCCAGGGGACAACCCCCACTGGGGTTTAAGTACCTGGAACTCTCCATCATTTGGTTTTGGAGCTGAAGAAGCCTTTCAGATGAGAGGTGAAACATCTTCAAGAAACTTAAAGAATTCCAGTTGCCTTTTTTTTCTCTTTTTTTTTTCAAGCTCCAGATCTACCATGCCCTGGATGACTGAGAACCTACAGACACAGTGGAACTTTTATAATCTGCCCACTTTTTAATGTGACACTTGGATATATGCATTCTGTGTTATGTACAGGGCCCAATTTGATAACTCTGTCAGTGGGGTTCCTCCTACTTTCTGGGCCCTGGGGCATTGCCTCATCTACCCAGTCTGCAAATCTGCAAATCTCCCAAAATGTGGAATCACTAATATTAGTGGATCTAATGTTTCAAAGATACATTGGTAGCTGAATGATGCACAGGAACAGGACAAGAGCTTCAGTCCACTTGAAGTGCAGTAAAATGGAACTGCCCCATTGTAATGCAAAAACAAGCAGACTGGTTTCATGTGACACTTTGAACAAAAAGCGCCAGTTTAAATGTGATTGTACTCTTTGTCAATGTGAGAAAAGAGCCCATTAGATGAGAGGGGCTCTGTCTTTCAAAATGGCGACTCGCTCCTTTTTGCCTCTCAAGATGGCGACTGCCATGCCCTCATCTCCCACAGTATTCAGATGGCACACGCCTGCAACGCCCACAGCTGCAGCAACGTAGTAAACTTGACCCTTCACCCCATCTCAAGTTGAGACCCCCACATTCTCACACGGCTTTTCTTCGTGTCTCCCGGGAACCAAACAGGAGAGAAGCAGCTGCACCTCTGCTGGCCCTGGCTCATCCTCTTCCCTGCGTGCCACCCAGCAGTCGCCTTGTTGGCACCCACCCAGCGCTTTGCCGCCTGCCTTAATGACATTCATTAATGAGCCGCATGCTTTATGGATACTAATGAAGTTGGCGCCTCAAAGAGAGAAAGAAACAGTTTGTTTTACAGGCCGCGCACATGCAGAGTTGTATTTGAGATATTGATGTTTGTGCAGATCGTGGTGATATATCTGCCTGAACCTGCGTTATATTTTACAGACAGAGTATGTCAGCCTGAGTGCAGAATGCATCGTTCCAGCTGTTGTAATCCTTGCTGACAACTTAACAGCTTTGCCAGATTGCAGTGCGGATGCATGTGCAACCTCACAATATTACTAGGTACAGACTGCTATACTTCACATTATGGAGTGGGCATGAATAGATATGGGCATGCTCAGTGGTCAGACAGTGCTGATGGATGGCACCTATCAGAGCATAACACGCCCTCTGGTCAAGAAGCATTTTGACAAATGCTCGCCTGGGTTAATGTATGAATGCATGAATATGCAGGAGGTCTCTACAGCAGTGTGTCAGTATATTTAGAAGTGAAATGTCCTTGTCGCATGTGTACTGTTTAGACAGAAGATGAATTTTGTATGTCTGTCTTGGCTCTGTTTGTTCAACTGCATTAGACTGCACCTCATGAGCTCATCTGCATAAAGCCAACGTGCCTCCAATTAACACCTGTTTGTAAGATGAATATAACTATCTAGCCGTTTTCCCCCTTTGATTTATTAATTAGCTAACTTGACTGCAAAATCTGTCCAGATATTTGTCATGTGCATGTGGGTGATTGTGCTGTGCATACATTTGTTTAGTGTGTGTGCGCAAGCGTGTGTTTACATGTCCACCTCGCTCATTCTCATGGTGAGAGTTGTTGTTGTTGTTTGCCCCCATTTGTCTCCTCCTTTTCCTCCATCTGCTGTTTCTAGCCTCCTTTGTTGGCGGGCACCTCACCTTCTCCTCCTCCATCCATCCCTTCCTCCCTCCTTATTTCTCTCGCCAATGTCAGTTTCCACCCTTTCTCCTGGCTCCGTGCCAGGCACTCAGACATGCATGGGGGAGGGGCTGCGACCGTATGTAAATGAGTCGACTTTATGCAAATCGGCCCCGCCATTAATTAAAAGTCAGCTGCAAATTCAATTAGCTGACTGAACAGAGAGGGAGGTTTGCAAGCATAGATGGGATGCCGGTTTGAAAGAAAAAAATTCCCAAAACGATGCGAAGGTTCGAAAAACAAAGAAATCGTGGCTCGGGGGGGGGGGGGGGGTTGGAGGAAAAAGGGATTGTTTTCCCAAAAAAGGGGAAAATTATGGAATACTATTGGGAGAAACTCTTCAGTTGGTGCATGCGATGGTAGTAAATGGTCACGATATAAAAATGTTGGAGAGTGCTGCTCCTGGTTGTCATACGCACTGCTAGAAAACAGTTCAGACAGGGAGGGAAACATCCAGACAGAGAAGGTGAGACAGAGAGAAGAGCATCGTTGGTAGCTCCTGCCTCTGGCTCATTACTGTAAGTAATTAAACTAGTCGCAGATGTATGTCAGCGATTATGCTGCTGTTATGGAAATGACTGCGAGAAAGCATGGGAATACGCGTACATGCATGCTTGTCACTGTGTTTGCTTCTGCATATTCGTACATTGTTTGTCTGGACTCTATAGGATTTGTGAAATTTGGTCCTTTGTGCATTGTGCTGCCTTTAACTCGTCACGTTGTGGACACATTAAACCACAGCAGTTTGTTTTAAGAGAAATTTCACTCTTTTTGGCAGAGGTGACCCATCTGGAGCCCCAATGAAGCAGGTTTGTGCCGACTGTCACTACACAGCTAGGAATGAACCTAACTGTTGGTTAATCAAAAGCTGTTTGTGTGAGAAACTGTTGGCGCAATGGTATATGAACAGGGTTCATGAAAGGACAGGTGTTCAAGTTTTCAGGCTTCACGCAGGAACACAATTACAGCTAAACATTGCTGCTCAGGCATCTTGAAGTTTGCCTGTTGTTATGGTGGCATCACAATACAGCTGCGGTCAGAAGTTTACATCCACTCATCATGGGCATGAAGCTCATGGTAATTCTGGACTTGCGTAATTCCTTTGAACTTCTTTTTCCAGGGTGGAATGATTGTACAGCATATATCTTTAATGATTTTAAAGTTTGAATTTTGATTTTCTATAAGCCCCACAGGGTCAAGTATGCATGCAGGCTCAAATGTATACACACACCCATTTAAATCTTTTAATAAATGGTGCTGAAGGTTCTATAATGTCTTTTAACTCGCCAAGGCCTATTAACATCTCATTAGTGACCATGATTGACTACAGCTGGTAGTTTCTCTTTTGTTTGACAGCACTCATTGGATTCGCCAATACTCAGAACAATGGAAAGTTCATGGAAGGCAGTGAAGATCTAAGAAGGAGAACTGTAGATTTACACAAATATGGAAGGTCTCTTGGAGCCATTTCTAAACAACTGCAGATTCCAAGATCAGCAGTTCAAAAAATTAATAAAAAATTAAATAAATACAAGATATTTGGATGTGTCACCACTTTGCCAATGTCTGGAAGAAGACCCAAAATGTCAAGCTTAGATGAGAGGAAATTGGTTAGGATGTTCAGGAACAACCCGTCAACTACCAAGGCTCAAGCCTGCCATGAACTGGAAAGTGTTGGAACACCAGCATCACTGTCCACATGGAAGCGAAATTTTCATCACGATGGACTGAGAGGGTGATGACCAAGAAAAAAGCCCCCAAAATCAACATTTTCGAGCTTGACTGAAATGTGCAGCTGCCCACGTGGACAAACCCAAATGCCTTCTAGAGAAACATTTGATGGTCAAATGAAGTAAAGACTGAGTGATCTGGTCACAATGACAAGAGGTATGTTTGGAGGAGTAAAAGTGAGCCTACCTTCAAATTCTTCAACAAATTAACAGCTAGACAGTTGAAATTTGGACACGGATAGGCGTTCCAACAAGATAATGATCCCAAACATGCATGGAACTGGTTTTGGAATGTTAAATCAGGCTAACGTTAAGCTCCTGAAATGGCCTTCCCAAAGCCCTAATCTCAACCCCACTGAAAACTATGCTTAAAAGCAGAGTTCATGCCAGAAAACCAGCCAATTTAAATGAACTCTACCAATTCAGTCAAGAAGAGCGGTCAAATATTCAGCCAGAACTCTGCCAGAAGATTATTGATGGCTACCAAAACCAACTAATCAAGGTGGAACTTGGTAAGGGACATTTAACCAAATATTAGTGGGGGTGTTTGTATATATTTGTGTGTGTAGGTACGCTTTTGCAAAAGTCAGAATGAATTCATATTTGTGCACCCAATTCTTGTTTTTTTTTTTTTAAAGGCATTGAAGATGCATCCTGTACAATCATTCCACCCTGGAAAAAGAACAGCTCAAAGAAATCATAAAAGCCCCATTCATGCCCATGATGAGTGCATGTTAATGTCTGACCACAACTATATGCTTAGTCAGAAGAGACAACACCTTTAATTAGATACAAATACACCTCTGCAACCCACGCTTCCAATGTCATCTCTGTAATTGCAATATGTTGTGTTTGTCTTTATTTTTAACTTGTGCTGCGTAAATGCTGGTAATTCCAGAAAGTTCCTTGCAACTTTATCTTTTAAGTGTATATGGGATGATGAATGTGGAAGATGTGTGTCGTCCTCCCTGGAGGAAGGGGGGGTGTCAAGGCACTCTGCCAAGCATCAGCCAGCTGGGATGATGGATGGAAGTATGTTTGTGATGAACAGCAAAAGAAAACATGGATGTGAGAAGAGAGTGAAGGAAGACTCTGAAATGGGTTCAGTTAAATAGATGGATAAGATATGGTGGATGTGTGCGTCTTACTGGGGAATTTTCTTTGTTAACAGAAGAAGACAGATCCTGTAGTGAAGCCAGGCATTCAATATTTCCTATAATTGTGTCGATGGATAGTTCCTGTTCTGCCTTGTCCTCAAGAGGGCTCCCAATCAATACTCATGTCTTGATGTGTTTATTACTTTGTCACCAAAGTGAGGTTTTGTTGTCGCTTTCATTATGCAATCTGTTTGTCTACATTTTAGTCCAATAAAAGCTTGTCTCATTTCAGTTATATTCAGTAGCCGTTAAAATGATGCCCACCCATATAACCTAATCTAACTCACAAGATACTCAGAGCTACCTACTTCTCCAGTAGCCTACCTATAACATCTACAAGCCCACCCTGTTGTAGCAGGTTAAAACCACAACTTCATGATTCATACATTCAAATAAAATGAATGCATCCCTCACATGTTAAACACACACAAACATTTAGTTACTTAGTATCTGGCCACCCTAAGTCACAGTGACTACAATGGAAATCAACCCCCCCCCCCCCCCCCCCCCCCCCCCCCACAAAAAAAAAAACATGTTTGGATTTTCACAATCAAGTTTGACAAGCTTCAGCTTTACTATATACTTAATGTGACGCTTGAATTCTTGGTCAATATAGTAAATGTTACCTTGGATGATAGAGAAGAGAATAAGTGGAAGATGAGCCTTCAATGGATCTACAGTTGTGGTCAGAAGTTTACATACACTCAGCATGGGCATGAATTTCATGGTAATTTGGGGCTTTTAATGATTTCTTTGAACTGTTTTTTTTATGATGTAAAACTTCCTTCACTGTGGATGCTGGTGTTCCAGCAGTTTCCAGTTCATGGCAGGCTTGAGCATTGGTGGTTCCTGGGTAGTTCCTGAACATCCTAACCAATTTTCTGAGGGTGACAATTTGGCTGTTCTTCCAGACCTTGGCAAAGTGGTAACACATCTAAATAACTTGTACTTATTTACAATGTTTTTTGAACTGCTGATCTTGGAATCTGCAGTTGTTTAGAAATGGCTCCAATAGAACTTCCCAGCTTGTGTAAAACTACAATTCTCCTTAGATCTTCACTGACTTCCTTGGACTTTCCCAGTGTTCTGAATATTGGTCATTCCAATGAGTGCTGTCACGCAAATCCTTTTTATGCTGGCAAAGAGAAACTACCAGTTGTAGCCAATCAGGATCACTAATGTGAGGTTAATAGACCTTGACCATGTCAAGTTAAAACATATTGTAGAACCTTCAGCACCAGTTATTAAAAGATTTAACTGAATGTAAGTATATATCTTTGCACGTGTATATTTACTTCTGACCTTGTGTAAATTTTAATTTATTTAGGATTTTCTTGTGTACCTTGTTTTGTTTTGTTTTTTGTTTTTTTTTAAGTCTTTGTGCAGGATACATCTTTAATCATTCCACCCTGAAAAAAGAACAGTTTGAAGAAATCATTACAAGTCCAAAATTACCACAACGTTCATGTCCGTGATGAGTGTATGTAATCTTCTAACCACAAGTGTTAACTTGAATGATAGAGAAAAAGAGCCTGTGAAAGAAAAGCCTTCATTAGATCTATATTAGCTCCTTTGGGATATTAGAAGTGCTTGTAAAGAGCTGGACGTTTAGGAATTAGTGCAGCAGCAACTTTATCTTTGATGAGCCCATTTATATCTGTATGTGTGCGTGCGTGCGTGCGTGCATGCGTGCGTGCGTGCACGCGTGCACACACACATTTGTGTGCATCATCTGCATGCAGGAGTGAAAGCACGGCAAAAGATCCAATCAGTGTGTGTGAGTGCCTGGGGAAAATCATAAATGTGCTCAGGTAGAAAAGACACACTTGCCAGATTGGTGTTTGACTTTACTGCTCAAGTCTCCTGACAGCCCACAAATTCCATCAGAGATAATGCGAATGAAACCAGCCGGCTGTCTGGAAAAAGAGAATTTAAAGCCGCTTGGATGTATGCAGCCAAGTGAGACAGCAGGTGAATAGTAATTGAGGTTAAGGACAAGCCGGAGCAGAAACGGAAAGGTTGTTGATAAATGGAGTGAGGCGAAAGAACGTGTTTTATGTATGCATGTAGCAGACACTGGAGCTGTTACAGGACACAGGCTTTTAGAAGAAAGCAGGTCACGTAATAAGAAATTAATTTTCCCCATGGTTGCACATTTGCTTGGTACAAAAGTAGAATGGTGCACATGCTTAAATTGACCACACACCCCTACTGCCGCTGATAGTTGGAAAAATGAGATCAACGTGCAAAGGAAGAATTCCAGGAGTGGCAGGAAGCACGTGGGCCGTCTAAATGAAGAACTCACACAGCAACAAAGAGGAAAAGTAAAAACAGACATCCAGTGTCAACCTGTGAGCAGACCCCCCGCATTTTATTTCCTACTACTGACCTCAAAACTGTCCACAACCCTGGTGCTGCCTTCGAGTTTCAACATCTGACATTAGTTGACTGTCCGTCCACCTTTCCATCGCTTGGGTTATTGAACTGCCATCAGGCATCTACAGGAAAACTCATCGCAGATAGCACAGGGCGAGTGCAGTTGCCTTTTATTTCCCCATTGGCTGTCAGTCATAACTGTCAAGTTGACTGGCATGATAAATCCCCCACAGAGCTTCAAACACCTGCCTATTTAAACAAAGCGCTCATCAAAGCAGATGTTTGTTAAGTCAAAACTTTAAACTGAGCTGCTTTGACCTCTTGGACTTTAATATATGTCAAAGATGGCTTCATATGAACTGAAAAAGTAAACGCCTTCATTGTCATGTGCAGAGTGGTCCCGAGGGCTTTTCCTCCCGCTCCATCAACCTGCCTCTCTTTGCTCATCTCTTTGTTTTAAAGGTTTGATATTGCGTGTGTGTCTGTGTGTGTGTGTGTGTGTGGGGTGGGGTGGGGTGGGGTGACCACCCACTCCTCACACATGTACACCCACCCCCTGTGGCTGCAGCAGTCAGTCAGATGTGAACCAATAAAGCTCCTCTAAGTTTGCAGTGAGAGGTGGGAGTACGTGCTCTTTATTAGAGGAGAAATGTTGGCACAAAGTCGCTGTGTAAGTTCACTCTGCACTTGTCTACTGAGCCTCCACAGTACCACAGCCTTCACTTTGTTCCATGTCTCCTGTCTCTGCTCTGATATATTCTGTATTGTTAGACTTGGAGTATGACAGGTTTAGTTTCCACATGCGGGGCTCTGTGTTGGCTGCTTTTCTCTGTGGTGGGTGGAGAGCTTGTTATCGATCGAAGCCTCATCTGGAGTGATATATAATATTTGGATACTGAATGTTATGCAGACATAGTGTGTGTGTGTGTGTGTGTGTCCATGTTTGTGTCTGTAAAATTAAACATAACAACATGAGCAAAAAGGCCAGTGACCAGACTCCTCGGACTACAACTGATCACATGGTAGTAACTGAATGCTTTTAGGCATGTAGACATGGTAAAAAGAGCCTGGTGATTTAAGAGACTTTGAACGTGACATGGTTGTTGGTGCCAGATGGGCTGGTCTGAGTATTTCAGAAACAGCTGATCTGCTAGGATTCTCCCACAGAGGATGGGCTGAAAAAAGAGAAAATATCCAGTGAGCATTAGCAGTCTGGATAAAATATCTTGTTGATGTCAGAGGTCAGAGGTGAATGGCCAGATTGCTTCGAGCTGATAGGAAGGCAACAGTAACTCAAATAACTACTTTTTAGCAACCAAGATATGCACAACACATCAAACCTTGAAGATGATGCGCTAAAGCAGCAGGAGACCACTTTGGGTGTCTGTCAGCAAATAACAGGAAACTGAGGCTACAATTCACACAGGCTCAACAAAATTGGACAACAGAATACTGGAAAAATGCTGCCTGGTCTGATGAGTCTCAATTTCTGCTGCAGCATCCGGATGGTAGTGTGAGATTGGGCGTAAACAACATGAAAGCATGGATCCATCCTGCCTTGGATCAGTGGTCCAGGATGCTGCTGGCAGATTAATGGTGTGGGGGATATTTTCTTGGCACATTTTGGGCCCCTTCGTACACAATGAACGGTAAATACCACCGCCCACTTGAGTATTGCTGCTGACCATGTCCATCCCTTTGTGACCACAGTGTACCCATCTTCTGATCGCTGCTTCCAGCAGGATAACACACCAATAAATCTGTAATCTGTGGTTACTGTGATGCTATCATGTCATTATCAATAAATAGTTTTGTTTACCAAAGGTTTCTTAATGAGTTCCTATTCACAGAAAATTCTGTTCATGTAATATTAATTTATCAGCAGCTTATGACACAACTAAATGTATTTTCATTGTTACCAGGCTACTTTTTGCCTTATTCAATATTAATTAACACATACACATATGATACACAGAAATAGTGTATTGCTACCAGGCATAAAGTCATATTTATTATTTTGGCTTCTTTTTTTTTTTAATTCAAATTTTCATGCCAACAAAGCCCATTGATTTTAAATACTTTTAATAGCAGAAATAGCTTAGATAATTCAGTTCAATTCATCCATCCATTCATTCGCTTCCGCTCATCCTGTTCAGGGTCAAGGGGGGGCTGGAGCCTATCCCAGCTGTCATAGGGCGAGAGGCAGGGTACACCATGAACAGGTCGCCAGCCTGTTGCAGGGCCAACATAGAGAGACAAACAACCTTTCACACTCACATTCACGCACTCAGTCACACCTATGGGCAATTAAGAGTAGTGCATGTCTTTGGAATGTTGCAGTGGTTTGAATCATATTTTGACTCATGGTAACCGATACATTACTTCAAATACTGACTTTGAATGTATACAGAAAAAGTAACAAAATGACAGACAGCCTGACTACTGTGATGGAGCTCAGCATGTCTGAGCCTCAGGGTGGCCGCTCCATAACAAATGATTTAACGGGAAACCTGTGATTCTGAGCATGACAACTCCCCTGTCTCAGCTATAGAAAAGTAGACTCGTTTTGACAGGTTCTTTCTTTAAAGTAACTGAATGATGTTGGTGCTGAAATATGGAACAAGCTTGATGTTAAGACTAGCTGTTTAACTTATCACTTTATTTTTATTTTTAAAGTACTGGCTTTGAGGTTTCCTTTTAATGTGCTTTCGATTTGTTCTGGCAGCGAGAGAGCATGAGAATCAAGGTCAAAGCGCTGCAACACCATAAGTGTGAGAGTTGGCAATCCTGGTTTATTCCTATTGTAAAAATAAGAATTTCAACATGGACGTGAGAGGATTGACTTGATCTTGGAGGCCATTAGAGGAACTTTATTTGGCACCTCTTTGTTGGCTTCAACCCTGGAGGTTGGCGCTTTGTAGCTGCATAGATGATAAATGCATGATAAAAATGTTGTTATAGATGTCTTACAGAATATGTTTCCTGGCTAAAAAATTTTTTTTACACTGACTGATGACAAGGTGACGACTCGCAAATAGGTTCACAATTTCCTGCATAGTCGAGGAAGGAGGCAGAGCTGTTCTTTGAGGCTGTTTCTCTTTCACTGTGGGATGGCCTTTTAAAGACCGCAGGAGGAAGAAATTTAATCAAATGCTGTATTTAAATCTGTGTGATGAAATACAATATGGCAATCCACTCAGGACGCATGTTTATGACTGATCTGCAGTAATTTGGGGAAATTTTATTACATTTTTTGGCAGCCTTTCCAGGGAAGAGAAATTCTGTTGCTTTTGATCTCCCATGTAGAAGTGAGTGCACAAGCATATACTGCTGCACATCATTCACCAGGAGTTTGGAGATTATGCACCATACAGATGACAAGACTGTCAGTGCAAAATGATTTAAGCACTCTCCTCCCCCCCCCCCCCCCCCCCCCCCCCCCCCCACCCCCCTTTTTTTTTTTTTTGTCAGCCGTTTGCTGACCTTTACGTTTTTTGGCTTTGCGTGTGCATTGGTTGCTTCCTTCAATGTGTCCCAAAGTATAAAGCTCCTAAAAGTTACTGGACATTATTGTTTTAGAAGTGTTGCCCACTTAGTCTATTCATTACTTTGGTGCTAAGCTACACACTCCAGAAGCAAGTAGAATAAAACTCACCAGTGCAGCAGAATGGCATTCAACACAAACAGGTGCAGAGGTACACACATACATGTCCACACCAGTACACTAGTAGTCTACATTTGTGTTGTAATAACACTAAATTAAATTATCTAATTAAATTATCTAAGGTGACTCGAGGCTGTGTGTGTGTGTGTGTCTGTGTGAGTATATTCAACCCAGAAACCTGAAAAATGAACCTGTGGATGTGTTCGCTTTTACTCTTTTTTTTTTTTTGTCTTTTTCTGTCATTAAGACACCTCATTTTAACAGTGTCATCTACAGGAAGCATTCACTTCCTTTCCATCAGTTATATTACAGCTGAAAAAACGCAACCTTGTTTGTCTTTTTTCTTTTCAGTAGGGCTTTTAGCCGTGCTAATGACACAGAATGAGGCACAGAGGGGGAAACTGCTGTTCCTGTAATCTCTATACATTTTCAAATGAGGCTGCTTTATTGAGGAAGTATGTGGTTTATAATTTTGACTATTTACTGCTTTCTGGCTCAGGTACCATTCGTTAAAGAGCACCCCTGCAAGGTTTCATTCATGAAAGGGGGCCACTGGGATTAAAATGGAGAAAAGAGGAGGCCACATTATGCTGCTGAAATTGATGCAGATAATGTGACATTAACATTAAAAGTATGAAGACTTAGTGTCCTTGATTCAGTGGGTAGAAACCTACATCCTATTGCCCACAGCTAAAAGCATGATGCCTAGATAGATATTTTTGTTCTGAAAACACCACATAAAAAAATCCCCATACTTTAGATTACCATTACCGAGTTGAAAAGTTTTGAGTTCTCAAAGAGGATGACTTTTTTTTTTTTTTTTTTTAAACCCTGTAAGGTCTAAATCATAATCCATGATAACCCCAATCCAAGGCAGGAAATAGATTTTTATGCTTGTCATTTAGAAGGTAATTTTCTTTATTATGTGATTGTCAGAATTTGGGAAAGCACTTAAAAAATACATAGTAAGTATTTATATATAAATACAATATAACATATTGTACTTTGCAAAAATCTTGAACGACCCCACATTTCTTATATAAATGGAAATACAGTTTATAAGGCAAAAACAGAGTTGGTACAATTCTAAGGAGTATGAAAGTCAGTGTGACCACCTTTATTCTTCCTGAACTCTCTGAGGCAGCTTTCTTGTCATGTCTTTAAGTAGTCTTCAGGAATAGTTTTCCAGGCTTCTTGAAGGACATACAAAGTTCTTCTACGGATGTTGACCATCCTTTTCATGGTGGTCCCATACTAATGTTGCGGTCCAGGTTTTTGAGATGGTTTTGGATGATGGATCAAAATCTGACTGTACTTTTCTGGGTTCACAATTTCATAAATTTTTTGAGATCTCCAACACTACTGGCTGAAATGCAGCCCCAGACCGTGACAGAGCCTCCACTGTGTTCTACAGAAGGCTTTAGACACTGTTTTGCTTCTCTCCTGCCCTCCTCCATACATACTGACAGCAGTTTGAAACAAAAGCTAAAAATTTGGATTCATCACACCATCAAACCTGTTGTCACTGATTTTCAGTCCAGTTCTTGTGTAATTTGGCATACCTCAGCCTCTTCTCCCTGTTTCTGTTCCTTAATAATGGCTTCTTGACAGCCACCCTTCCACTGAGACCATTTCTAATAAGGCTTCAGTGAACAGTAGATGGATCAGCTGAAGGGCCAGATGCATCTCTTAGGTCCTGCATCAAGTCTTTGCTTGATTTTCTTTTTTCTCTGTCTATTAAGAACATGACTTTTAGGTGATGTTTATCTCCTCTAGTTTTAGGCCTGCTGCTACTGTTGTCTTCCACTTGTCCATCTTCCTCAAATTTTTTGAAGACACACTGCACACCATCCTGAGACATGCCAGGTTTTTGGCTAACAGCACTTTGAATTCACCTTGTAAGTGCAAAAATAAATTTTTTCATAGTCCACTAATTTGCCTGTTGTGTGTAGACACAACACTGGTTCATCCCTTCATTTAGGTTCCTTTTTTATGCTTTAATCATTCGTAGGTCAATATTACTGTAGGTGGCTTAACAACAAAAAAAACATTCCTCTGAAAATGGTCAGGTACAAGAACTGGACTGAAAATAAGGGGAAAAGCAGCCAGTGGCTAAACAAAAACATTGAAAGACCTTCAGAAAGTCTGGAGAGCTGTTGCTCAAGACCACCAAGGAAGTCTGGCTCCTTGGAAGCAAAATATAAAGAAAGGAGGGGAAGCTTGAACTTTTTGCTTAGGCCTGTATTCTGATACAGCAGTGTTAGCGATGACTTAGACCTCACAAGGTTAATAAATTACAATGTAAGCACCATGTGTGAGTTCACATGATAGGTTTTCTGCTATCCATCTATAAAAAATAACACTTATTACTGTGGCAAAATATCAGTGTTTTGAGCCGAAGAAGACAACTTTAGCTAATGCAACATTAGTGCCTAATTTACCATTAGCTGAGTCAACTACTCATATAGCTACAGTAGCTAACATTTAATAACATGTTTTTTTAAAAAATTATATTTTTTGTCTTTAAATCCTCGATGTCAGTTCTTCCCTGAACCTGCAATAATGTAGCAAAACAAAGAGAAATAGAAGTAAATTCTCATAGCACATTTTCATGGTGATTTAAATTACCTGTGTTATTTCATCGTCTGGAGAAATAGTTAATTAAAGGCTGAGGCTATCTTCAAGCCTGTGCAGTTCAGCACCTGTCCAATAGGACCACATGAAAGCAGGCGAGCTCTGAGAGCTTTGAAGGATACAAATCTCTACAAAGACAGAGCGAGTTTTGCACTAATGTCGTTCTTTGGAATTATCCAGGCTTTGGGAATCGTGTAAAGAACAAAAGAGGATTTTCTGATTGAGATTACTAGAATCAGAAGGATGGGAGGAAAAGTTACACCTACCTTCTCTTCATTTCTGTTTTTGTACTTTTTTTCTTTTTCTTCATGACATCACAGATTAAAGATGCTTTACAAGAGTACTTTGATCACACAGGTACGATATAACTCGGTAAAAAATGAATAAATTGTATCCAGGCTACTGAGATTTATGCTTCATCTCTCTATTAGATGGACAATAAAAAAAAACTACTGAAGTGCCAAAGACAGAGCACCTAAAAGCTATGGCTGAGTAGGAGGTGTCAGTCAAACTGTACTTTCAAGGGAGATGTTTATCCCGTTAAAGAGCTGGCAAAATAGACTTTCTTTTCAGATTTATCGGCTCTGTTGGTCTGTGCCTCAGGGGTACACACAATTAAACTCCACTGCACAAGAATTATGCACCAGTCAAGACTTCATGGACTTCGATTCCTTAAAGTTTTGTCTGGTAAATTTAAATTAGCCTAACTAAATAATGGGCAATGTTTGTGAATCTGTATACAATGCACATCGTAAGAAGACTTTTAGCGATTAAAGTTACTGATCGAACAATTAGGTCACTTGCACTGAAATAAATTTTTTTTTTTTTTCTTCAAACTCGTGCCACCTACAAATGTGGAGGGGTAAATACAGGTGCATTTCTTTATATTAGTTGCATGAAAGGACAAGAATGTTTTTTGTACTCAGGATTGCGCTTTGACCTGATGTGTGAACATGTAAGATTTAATGTTATATTGTTAACTAGCAATTACACAATGTATCTCAGGTGATGCTGGAACAGAAAAGTAATTTTTACTCATTTACAGTTTGTTTGCTTGGAATTATCAGCCCCACTGATAATAAACAGCAGATCAATCAGCTTTTTGGTTATTTCCCACAGCCTCTAAAGTGATTGTGGTACTCATTTCCAACTTGATATTTATATTATTGGATTCTGTTAAATTAGTTTTTTACGTTTACACTGTTTAATATAGTCTTTATCTTATACTGCTACAATAATAGTGGTAATACTGATGGGACAGTTGCCAGGCTACAGATACACATTTTGTTTTTATTGTAGCTACTCACACTGTCCCAAAATACCAAAAAATGAGCTTAAATTTTAAAAAAGTCACTAGATGAGCAGGGAAATATGGAGCTTTTGGAGTGTAGCATGAGATACCCCTTCAAAAAACCATTCTAGTGGCACAGTGGTGTGGCTGTTTGCAATGTCGCCTCACAGAAAGAGGGTCCTAGGTTTGAATACACTGGTGGGCTGGGGCTGTGACAGTACTAATTGATACAGATGCAAAAAGTTTTTACAGCCATTATATTGCTTAAGCTGATGTAATGATTTATTAAGAGACGCCTATATTGTGTAAAAAGTTCTGTTACTGTAGTTTATGCTAACACCTTAGCTAGCCACAAAACAGGTCTGCAGACACTATAGAACATGCATAGTGTGTACTTTACAGTATATACAGAGAACATGAAATAACCTCTACCCTCTGCCTCAGCTGAGACAGGGGTCAGCTTCTTGGAAAATGTCAGGCCACCAGACAAGATTAATATTGCCTTGCTATTATAGACACACAAATACAAACACACACACACACTGTACATAGAGACACACACACCTTCACACCAAGGTGTAACTCAAATTCTCCAGCTTAATTAAGAGCAGCCCACTTTGGAGCTGCCATCTCGTTTAGCTAATTAGTCATGAATATGAAATGCCAGGATTTTAATTAGCTTGCCATTGTCAGAGAGGGAGAGGGAGGAATATCAGACTAATTTTCTCTCCTCGCTTGGCCACGCTTTATATTATGAAGACCTAGTAGTCCGATTGCGATTTGATCCCTTTGCAGTGATCAGTAAGTTGGCGAAGTACACTCTCCCTCTCTATTTAGCAAGGACTGAGTGTTCAAAATTAATGCTAATATTTGTTAAATAGTCTCATTTAAAATGTAATTTAATTGGTTTGTTTATAATTCACTGGAACCACTAAAAGAAAACGCTTTACAAGAAAAAAAAAATGCAAGGATGGCACTTTGATTGTATGATATCATGGGACTGCAAATAAATAGCAAACCATAAAAAAAAAAAAAGAAAAGAAAAAAGAAAGTGGTATTTTTTAAGCAATTGCTGTAACAGGGTGAGGCTGTCTGGACCAAAAGCATAGAGACAGCCTGAATAGACATAGGTGGACAGGTAGATGGGTCTGGGGTCTATTCTGCGGTTGGTAATTAGATTGATTAAGGCTGAGCTGGCGCTGGAGAAACGACGACAGGGAGTGGGAAATAGAGATGGATGAGCCCGTGAGGCTGCAGCTACGAGACAGGAATGGCGAATAGAGCTCATCTCGGCTGGCGGCTGGCTGCTGTGGAGAAAAGAATAGGCCATCAGGGTATAATCCCCCCTTTCGTCCTCACTCTGTGCCTGAATGCAGCCAGGCACATACTCAATCCCACCGAGTCAATGGACAGTGTGGTTTCCAGTTTGCCCTTTTTGATTGGTGGGTGGACTCTTTTTGTGTGTGTGTGTGTGTGTGTGTGTGTGTGTGTGTGTGTGTGTGTGTGTGTGTGTGTGTGTGTGTGTGTGTGTGTGTGTGTGTTGTTATCACTGTTGTTTCTCTTACTGTCATGATGGCAGAGGCAAACTGGGGTTCTGCATCATTTCAAACGTGCACAAAACACCGCTGTGCGTGCCGAGGAGAACAGGTGGGCTCCGTGTGTGTCTATCACTCCCTGCGGAGTTGATGTTTGATCAGGGACTGACTGAGAGAGAGTAAAAGAAAGCGAGAGATGATTGTTTTCTGTCTACAGGCAGAGCTGTGGCCAAACCACAACTTTCTCAGACAATATCAGGTTTCAGGGCTGCGACTGCTAGGTGTTTTCCAGACATTTCCGAGCTCACTGGGGAAATTCATATCCCACACATGACATTTCACGCAGCCAACACTATCAACCATCAAAAAATTGTTATCCGACAGGCAGCATAGATTAAAGCCCCAATAAAGGCAATATAGTGTACCTAATATAAGGTAGATGGGAAATGGCTATTTGGCATGCACTCTATTGTGGTGACAAAATGAAATGGCAATTAGTAGTGGAGTGACTGAGTGTACCCTTGGTAAATAGAGTCTGCTGATTGGTGGCGATTAAAAGGGGGTTGGAGACGAGTCTTATACCCAACAGAAATAAGAAATCATTTCTGAAAGTAGATTATGCAAGTTAATAAATAGACACTCTGCTCGTTTCATTTGTGAGACAGTTAACAGGACTGGCATCTACAGCCATGATTGTGGTTTTGTGAGGCAAAACACTAACATCAGCATGTATGAAGGTAATGTTCACTTCATTTACTGTTTAGTTTATCATATTAGTATGTTACCAAACAGCTATTAGCATTAACAAGAAGCTGAGGCTAATTTTGCTGGGATTTGCTCATAAACTAAAGTACTGGAAAAAAAACGAATTTTGTCCTCAATATGGCCCAAGGATAAATCCTGGATCATATAAAAAGGGACATGAAGGTGGGTAAAAATCAAACCATCCCATATCTGTTAATGTAGTCTGATTAGAAAAATGCAAATGTAATGGTTGTGCTTGAGGCTCACCATGTCAGGGAGGCTTTTTTTTTTTATTCTCTGGCAACCATCAAACTGACCTGTGGATGGCCCCCCTGAAAATGTCTGTGGATTATTAAATTCACAATTATCTGGACACAGCTGTTGTCTAAACCAAGTTTAATGGGAGATCCTGTGAGAGTGATCATGAAAAAACAACTTTTATTTTAGTCACAGTGCTTGTTGTAAACAGTAGTTCCTCAGGTCTGTAGGATCCATGAATGTCTTCAGAACATACTCCATATGACAGACCAGCTCACATTACCATCACGCATAGGACATTTCTAGCCTTTATTGGAGTAGAAGAGAGCAGATAGGAAGGTATTTAGGTATGGCTAAATGTTGGGCTAACTGAATGGTGCCGCATTAACTGTTCACAACTAGGTTTTTCCAACCACGGATAAAGAGATATGACAGGTGTGTGAGGTGTGTGGATAGAGAGGATCTTGAAAGGAGTTCACATTTGTAAAGGTAAAGTGAGAAGAAATAGTTTAGAGAAATGTTAAATGGTGTCTTCGGTGCAGGCAGCATGTTTTGCTCTTGCTGCTCTAACAGAAGAGGCAAGATATCCATCTAAATCTCTCCTAGGAACTCTTATTCAATCACCTGAGAGAGAACTGATTTAATAGCAAGACCTCAGCCTTCCATTTATCACCAGAATGAAAGGCTGTGCAGAACTGAAAATTAACACAAGCGTGTGTGTGTGTGCGTATGTGTGTGTGTGTCTGAAGGGAATAATGGTCTAAATATTCTCTCTTCCTCCCACCCTTCCCTTGTTCTCCCCCATCTTGCCCTTTAACACATAGACATGCGTGCACCAAACCCGGTTGTGGCGAAATTAAAAATGTAATGGTTATTGATCTGTGGCTTATAAATAATCCTCTTGCTCATCACCTGCTTAACACTCTCCCTTCTTTTTTCATTCTTCTGTTTTTACCATACAGGAGTCTCTTTAACTGAACATACACACTCATTGGTTTCCTGGGCTATAAGATAAAAATGTTTTGGGCATAAATTCTAGGAATGTGCTTTGTTTATGAAGTGGCTAAGGCTTAATGGCCAACTATACTGGTTACTGATAAGCAGAAGCAGAAGGTCATAATGTCACAGGTCATTCCTGGTCTAGTCTGTCTGAAATCCTAACCTCTGACCTCCCCAGGGGTTCCCAGGGGAGTCTACAGTTGTGAAGATGAAAAGTGGATTTTATTGGCTTATGTGTATTCTCATAAAAAGAATAGCTGGACATTTTTATAAATATGTTTATTTGCTTTAGATGTGAAGATTGATGCTACTCTGTGGACTGGACTCTCATTTTAATAATGCTTTTCTAGCTGTGTTAGTTGACTTCTCAAAGCGACATTTAACCATGATCTACCTTACATCCCTGGACACTTTAGAACCATCGATTAATCTCACACGCATGTCTTTGGACTGTCGAAGGAAGCTGGAGTACCTGGAGAGAACCCATGCAGGTAGAACATGCAGACTCCACAGAGAAAGACCCCAGCCAAGGTTTGAAATTGGAGCCTTCTTGCTGTGAGGCAATGCCCTCTGTCTGTTAAATGTAATGTCCACAGCTAGCTACCCTTTAGTTTGACTTCGCAACAAAGACAACTAACATGTCTATGGGAGGAGAGACAAATCCCTTTGGGGTTGTGTCAGGAAGGGCATCCATCCATCCATCCATCCATGTTCTTCTGCTTATCCGAGCCGGGTTGCAGGGGCAGCAGGCTCAGCAGAGAAGCCCAGACCTCTCTCTCCCCATCCACTTCCTCCACACTCATCTGGGGAGATACCGAGGCGTTCCCAGGCCAGCCAAGAGATATAATCTCTCCAGCGTGTCCTGGACCTGCCCCTGGGCCTCCTCCCGGCAGGATACAACCGGAACACCTCACCCAAGAGGCGCCCAGGAGATATTCTAGTCAGATGCTCGAACCACCTCAACTGGCTGCTTTCGATGTGGAGGAGCAGAAGCTCTACTCTGAGCCCCTCCCGAATGACTGCACTCCTCACCCTATCTCTAAGGAAGAGGCCAGCCACCCTTCGGAGGAAGCTCATTTTGCTGTTCGTATTTGAGATCTCATGACCACAGGTGAGGGTAGGGACTTAGATTGACCGGTAAACCGACAGCTTTGCTTTCATACTCACTTCCCTCTTCACCATGAGAGCAGTGCAGCATCCGTATCTCTGCAGACACAGCTGCAATCCATTTGTCAATCTCCCACTCCCTCCTCCCATCACTCATAAACAAGACCCCGAAATTCTTAAACTCCTCCATTTGGGACAGCAACTCGTCCCTGAGCTGGAGTGGGCACTGCACCCTTTTCTGGCTGAGGACCATGGCCTCAGACTTAAATGTGCTAATTCTCATGCCAGCCGCTTCACACTCGGCTGTGAACTATTCCACTGCGAGCTGGAGGCCACCACTTGATGAAGTCAACAGGACCGCATCATCTGCAAAAAGCAGAGATGAGATTCTGAGGCCACCAAGGTGGAAGCCTTCCTAGGTACATCTAGAAATTTTGTCCATAAAAATTATGAACAGAATCAGTGACAAAGGACAGCCCTAGCGAAGTCCAACTTTTTTCATCAACTAAAATGTGCTTCATAGCCTACAGTTATTTGAAACTGAAAGGTTTACACAGGACTGTATGTATAGCCCATGATTCAGTAGATTGTATAACCACCTTTAGCAACAATAACTTAAAGTAGTATTTTTCTGTATGATTATCAGTCTCTCACATTGTTGTACTGGAATTTTGGCCCATTTGCCTTTATAAACTTGCTTCAGTTCATTGAGGTTTCCATTCATTTGTCTGTGCACAGCTCTCTTAAAGTCCCACCACACCATTTTCATTGGATTTACATCTGCACTTTGACTGGGCCAACACTTTGATTCTTTATTTTTTCTGCCATTCTGTTGTAGATTTGCTGGAATCATTGTCCTGTAGCATGACTTGGTTTTTGCCCAGCGTTAGCTATCTGACAGATGGCCTCATATTTGACTCTAGAATATTTTGGTATACAAAGGAGTTCATGATTGACTCAATGACTGCAAGGTGCATGGGTCCTGTGGCTGCAAGCCCAAATCATCATCCCTCCACCACCATGCTCAACAGTTGATATGAGGTGTTTGTGCTGATGTGCTGTTTTTGGTTTTTGCCAAATGTGGCGTTGTGTATTATGGTCAAACATCTCCACTTTTATCTCATCTGTCCAGAGGACATTGCCCCAGAAGTCTTGTAGATTGTTCAGATGCGACTTTGCAAACCTAAGCCATGCTGCTTTGTTTGTTTTAGAGAGAAGAGGCATTCTCCTGGCAACCCTTCCAAATAAGCCATACTTGTTCAATATTTTTCTAATTGTACTGTCATGAACATTAACATTTAGCATACTAACTGAGGCCTGCAGAGTTTGAGATGTAGCGCTCTGTTTTTGTTGTAATTTCTCTGAGCATTGCACAGTCCTGACCTTGGGCTGAATTTGCTGGGATGTTCACTCTTGGGAAGATTGTAGCATTAACAGACATCTGAATGCTCTAGACCAGCAAACTACCAAACCTTTGCATTTATTGAGGTGCTTCTACTTGCTGATGAAGTTCATCTGATAAGCAGCACCTGGCTGCTACTTACCCTCTTAATTCCTATGGAAGCAATAAGACAGCACTTAAGTTTTTCACGGGGCTGCATAAAGTCCTGTGACATCTATGGTCTGGCTCCTTATCCTTTTAATTTTGCTGAATGTTAATAGTGGTGGTTAAGTGGCTGTCATGTCTGTCATGTCAAGGCTCAAGCATGTTTTGCAGCCTTGAGGTGCAGGGGGAATGTGGGCAAAAAAGAGCATTTTTGATTATAAAACTTGGCAACTTCTGGGCTAGAAGGTTCCACTATGCCAGAACCACTACTGAGCAAAGCCAAAACCCCTGTTTGGTTTTTTGTCCAACTAACTAGAAGCAGGCTGCAGCCTGAAAGTGTGTTTACTTAACTCAAGCTGCCAGTTGTACAGACATTGACTGTAAGCCAGCTAGAAATAGACATGCTATGTTAGCGTCAACAGACATGATAAGTGTGCCTGTTGTTAGCTAGCTTACAGTTAATGTCTTTACAGCGTTTGGCTGTTTGAATAAAGTAAACACTATCAGGCTACAGCCGGTATCCAGACAGAAAGAAAAAGAATATTTCCCCAAATTATTAATTGTTAATTATTCCCTTAAATAGGATAGTCAAATCAATCTTTAAGCTGATTAAGGATACTAATAGTGTTATTGCAACAAGAATGCCTACTTTAATGGAGCAGAAGACCAAGTCCAGTTTACATGCAGCCATTTTTTAATGAAGAGTATGCCTATTTATTATATTTTAACTCTTCTCTCACACACACTTATTCAAACATGTTTATTTGCCTTCAGCACCTCAGGGGGATGTGATGAGAGAGTATCCTAGCTATATATGAGGCACAAATCAGCAGCAACCTGTGATCTTCGTTAATTCCTGGTCCTCAGACTTATAGGTCATGTCATCAAATAAAGCTCCTTAAAGCAGATAACGGTGAAATGAGTATAGACTGAGGAACAAAGAGTAGACCCGTCTCCCCTCACCCTTCTCTTTTTCTTCTTCTGTCTCCTCCACTCTTTATCTGTTAATGAAGCACAATCCTCTCAGGAGCACAAGTGCTTTGATTTGTGAAGTCATCGCAGGCTTGGTTCGACTACCCAGCTCGACACGATGCTACTCTTAAATGTTACAGCTTCTGTCTGTATCCCTGTCTTATTAGAATGCTTTCCCCCCCATTAATTTGTACAGTTTTCTCTCCTTTAAAACATGTTTCATTGTCATCCTAACCCTGTTTGACCTCTTTTTTTTCTGCCGTAATGCTACTCCTGAGGATCAGAGTGGACAGCACAGAGTCAGCTATCAGACCCAATTTCATTCTTAGTTTATAGGCATCAGTCAGAGTTTCATACCTAATTTTTTTCCCCAGAATGTATTGGTTGCAAAAATCAGTCCCCAGGAAAACTGACTGTACAAGATTTTGCATGCAAAACAATGCATAATATTTGCGACTAAAAGCATTAACTCTGCTGTGGGAGTTGTTTAATCAAAGAAATGTGATTTTCATGGGCTGATTTCCATAAATATAATCTACTCTGTCACTGCATTTCACATACCTCATGAATTTGATTGAAGCCGGAACGGTGTAATTTCCAACAGATATTAAAAGATGCAAAATTGCATAATTGCATTGCCTCAATAACAATAGCTTTGGTCTAAAATTATGGTATTATGAGCAGCAACAATCCACCTCAGGTCTCCCCTCACCCTCTGCAATACAGTATGCTAATGATGCTATGCTAACAGCCACAATAAAAGTAATGATGATCACCAGAGGGATGGGGGTAGTAACAATAACAGACCCTGTGATGTAGAGTAAATTATAAACATCCTCCCTGCTGTAATTTCACAGTTACTCTGTATTTTTTTTTCCAGGGTTAGGTTATTTTTCTGTGGCAGATAAGACAGGTGTTTTTTTTAATATGCAAGTAAATGTGAGTATAGGACATCAAATGTCAGGAGTAGGCATATATACTCATTACCAGTTCATTAGGTACACCTGTTCAAATGCTCATTAATGTAACTGTTCAATCAGCCAGTCACATGGCAGCCACTCGATGCATGTAGGCATGTAGAAGTGGATAAGACAGCCTGCTGAAGGTCAAACCAAGCATCAGAATGAGGAAGGAAGGTGATTTAAGTGACTTTGAATGTGACATGATTGTTGGTGCCAGGCAGACTGGTGTGTTTCAGAAACTGCTGATCTACTGAAAATGGTCCAATAAAAATAGAAGCTAGCCCGTGAGCAGCAATTCTCTGCTCTCTTGGTGAAAATGCCTTGATGGCAGACTCAAGCTGATAGGAAGGCAACAGTAACTCAAATAACCACTCGTTCCAGCCAAGGTATGCAGAAGAGCATCTCTGAATGCACAACATGTTGAACCTTGAAGCAGATGGGCTACAGCAGCAGAAGACCACACCGAGTGCCACTCCTGTCAGCTAAGAGCAGTAAACTGAGGCTATAATTCACACAGGCTCACCAAAATTGGACAACAGAAGATTGGAAAATAGTTGCGGTGACATTCAGAAGGTAGGCTCAGAATTTGGCATAAAGAACTTGAAAGCACAGATCCATCCTGCCTTGTATCCATAGTTCAGGCTGCTGGTGGTGGTGTAATGATGTGGGGATATTTTCATCAGCAACTGCGATGCCATCAAGTCAATATGGACCAAAGTTTGAAGGAATGTTTCCAGCACTTTATTGAATCTATGCCATGAAGAATTAAGGCACTTCTGCAGGCAAAAAGGGGGTCCAGCCCGTGAATTGGCTGGTGAGTGTATGTGACCCCAGTTGGGTGGTGTTGCCCCCTATGACTGTTAGCCACACGTGCAGGTGGCAGTGTAATTCACTGTGTGCGTGTATAAAAATGTCAATACACTATGAGACACTCACGGAGTATAAATCTGCATCTGTAGTTTTTGCAACTGTGCATTTGTGCATAATGCGTATGAGCGTGACTGATGATAGCGTATGCTGCAGCTTCTCTCTGGTTAGAGCCTCAGCAGCTCTGTCTGATCACTTATGCAGCACACCAACTGTTTTGTCATGTTAAATGTTCAGAGTGTCTCGAGAGGGAACCTCGCATGACAGAAACCAAGAGCTGTCCAGGCGACTGATTTGTGATGGGACATACACTGTACACACACTATGCTGTCATGAGATGTGTATGTGTATGCGCATCTTGCCTGAGGGTGTGTCACAGTTCCCCAGAGAGGCTGCTTGGTCTGGTTTTATTGCCTGTATTGATCGTGACTCAGGCCGAGTAAAAGGATCAATATGTGGATTATAGAGGGGAGTTGACTCCTCGGTGCTGCCCCAGCACCCCACCCCTGCAGATCTCTGATACCTCTCACAGTTGCATTCGGTACCTAATCAGGACTGTGTAAAAGGGAGAAATGAAGAAAGGAGAGAGACACGTTTTAATCCACAGTCTGTGTGTGTGTGTGTGTGTGTGTGTGTGTGTGTGTGTGTGTGTGTGTGTGTGTGTGTGTGTGTGTGTGTGTGTGTGTGTGTGTAAGAGAGAGAGAGAGAGGAATGTGTGCTGTGCTCAGAAGACGTCTACCCCACACTCCCGGCCTGTATCTACATATCTACAGTAATTGACAGTTCCTATTTGGCAGGTTCTGTATTTTCTTCCCATTATTTCTATGGCAACCAGCGGCGGGGGCCTTAGCTGAGTGAGTTAGCTGCTCCCCTTGGGTCAAGGCGTCTAGCCAGCTGCCTGCTTCGAAAAAGCCTTTAAGGGGATTTTTTTTTTTTTTTTTTGCTGCCCGTTTAATGAGGTAAATACTCAGATACTTTAATAAAACCTAAAACCTATTTAGGTCTCTGGTTGTAAGCGATAAAGCCACTTATTCTAACAATAGTTTCAACACCTGAGCGTTTCCATTTTACTTGGATTTTTCCTTCTTTTCCTTTGCAAGGAATTAAGATCAATTTACTCCCATTATGAAGATTAGCCTCGTTTGCTTGGAGTAAAGATCTGAAGAAACTGTCCAATGAAGGTGGCTTCAGGTGACGTCACAGTTTTTCTTTTTTGTGTAAATTTCAATATCAGTCTTCTTCTGTCTCCTCTCACAGTTTTCTTCTCTAGGATTTTCCTATGCAATTCTCCTTTCTGCCTCTTACACCTTGCATTAGTACCTTCATTCTCTTTCCTTACTTCCCTCTTTTCATCTCCCTGTCAGGGTCTCCACCTCTTGCTTTCTTTTTCTTTCCCACTTCTATTAGACAGTGTGAAGATGGGGTGAGAGTTTAGAGCATCTGTCCCTACAGCCCCTGTTTTAGCGCAGCAATTAGGAGCTGAAGAGCTCCTACCGAGATAACAGTGGCACTGATGCACACATACAAAACACACACACGGTGCCCCCAGACTTCCAATGACTACATCAAAGGCATTTGTATGTGAGAGAGGGGAAAGCAGGAGAGGAAGGGTTGAGTTCTCGGTGAGTCAGTGCATTAACAGAAAAACACTTTGGCTCCTTGAGATGGAAAAATAAGCTTCTGTATAGGTTGCAGGGGTTAGAGGATAATGGAACGGACAGAACAGCGCTTGCTCCTTTTCTGATATCTGCAAGGTTTGTCATGTTGTGGCCTTTTGTAGTTTTAATGGCTTAATTTTTTAGTGTGGATTTCCCTTTTTTTGGTCGCTGTCCATAGGATGCAATTTTAACAAGACACCCATTTCTCTGTGTGCTTCAGCAACATGGTGAGCAACCAAAAAAAAAACCAAGCTGTTAAATTGTTAAATCAGTGGAAACATAATGGAAGGCTTGTAACAGGCCATGACCAAAATAGCTTCAGCATACTCCTCACCACCTGTGCCAACCAGTCGAAAAACATTTTGCCACTGTCATCAGTGCTACACACTTTGTTCTCCCCTTGTAATTTTCTGGTACTTTCCAGCACTCATCAGGTCCTGCCTGTCATACAAGCTACTGGGTTTCCGCAGCAGTCAATCTCACACTGTGTGCGCGGATAATACAGTACTTCAATATGACAGCATATGTGATATACAGATTTATCCCTGCTGGTGTATGTGTTTCAGTGTTTTTAGGGAAGAATGCCGGGAGGTGGACAAGAGAAGCTGAAGGGTATCCACCTATCTCTCACATAAGGCCTGCCCCATAAAAACAACCTTTAAGCCTTAATACAAACTAAATGATAGTCATTAAAAAAAAATCCCAAAAAAGGAAAATTAGCTATAGAGGCTAGTGTACTAGGTTGTAAACATGTTTATGTCCATACTGAGGGTGCACATTTTAACACAATAGTCTATGAGGATTGACTGCCTTTTGTAACCAGTCTCAAGTGGCCATTTAAGGAACTGCAGTTTTTGGCACTTCAGCGGTGGAATCGTGTTTTCAGACTGCCTGGTTTTCACACAGGAGAAGTGGAAAATTCACACAGAGCTGATGAAAGAATGGTGACCTAAAAATCTTTTATCCAGTCCTCCCTGTCTGGCTCGAGTTTCCAACTGCTGCTGATATTATCAGATTTCCTCAGAAAACAAAACAAAGACCTCCCTGTGAGCGTGTGTGCCTGTGTTCGTTCTGTCAGTCCATACTTGTGTGTTGTTTCATTCCCCTCTTGCACCACACAGAGAACAATAAATGTATTACTGGTTGTGTGATTAAGAGACTTGCTGGCTTCTTTCAAAAACATGACATTTTTTGCTCAACAAGGTGATTTCCAAAGAGCTAAAAATCTTTGCATATCTCAGCATGCTGTGCAATGTGTCCTTAAAGCATCTGAATCTGTACAAGTGAAGAACAAAAAAAGAAGTGACAGGCCTAAAATATATATATATATATATATATATATATATATATATATATATATTTTTTTTTTTTTTTTTTTTTTTTTTTAATCCAGATCTGACAGAGAACCTGAGAGATGCATCTG
This sequence comes from Archocentrus centrarchus, assembly GCF_007364275.1. Taxonomy (NCBI): domain Eukaryota; kingdom Metazoa; phylum Chordata; class Actinopteri; order Cichliformes; family Cichlidae; genus Archocentrus; species Archocentrus centrarchus. Next base: position 17,638,218 of record NC_044353.1, on the reverse strand, counting down.
GCCCTTCAGTCGATTCATCTACTGTTCACTGAAGCCTCGTCAGAAATGGTCTCAGTGGAAGGGTGGCTGTCAAGAAGCCATTCTTAAGGAAAAAAAACAGGGAGATCAGTCTGGCGTGTGCCAAATTACACAAGAACTGGACTGAAAGTCTAGCTTTGCAGTTTGGTTTGGGGCTGAATTTCAGCCGGTGGTGTTGGGGATCTTGTGAAAACTGATGGAATTATGAACTCAGAAAAGTACCGTCAGATTTTGATCTGTCACGCAACACCATCTGGAAAGCACCTGATTGACAACAGCTTTATTTTTCAGCATGACAATGATCCCAAGCACACCAATGCGGTAAAAGCATACCTGGATAGAAAAACACACAATGGAACACTATCAGTCATGGATTGGCCCCCCAGAGCCCGGACCTCAACATTGCTGAAGCAGTGTGGGATCATCTTGACAGAGAACAGAACAAAAGGCAGCCAACATCCAAAGAAGAGCTTTGAATGTCCTTCAAGAAGCCCGGAGAACTATTCCTGAAGACTACTTAAAGAAATGAGAAGAAAGCTGCCAAAGAGAGTTCAGGCTGTGCTGAAGAATAAAGACGTCACACCAAATATTGACTTTGAAGCTCATTAGAACTGTTCAAACTCTGTTTTTGCCTTGTGCGTAAATATTGTGGGGTTTTTTTTAAAGTGCTCTCCCAAATTTTGACAAAAAAAAAAAAATATATATCATTCTAAATGAAAAGCATGAAAAATAATTTCCTATATATTCTGCATTACAGTTTCTCTGTTTACATGTTCCAAAACACCATTGAAGCTACAGTGCATCGCTCTCATCTGCTCAGCAGGAGTTTATGAAATACACACAGTAAAGATCTGACGGGGTTGAAAATGTACCTCTGCCCATCTTTTCTTACTGGCTTTATTCCATGTGGCCCTGCATTGACTTACAAAGTGCTGCAGCTCAGTGATCAAACAGCTTCATACTTGCTCCATTCATGAACACTTTACACAAGCAGACAGACACATCAATTAAGGGGAAAAGGAAAAGTGCTTTGCTCCAGGTATTATTAAAAACACATGAAAAAAATCTGCCATATGTACTCTGAAAATCATCCATATCAGCCAGTCAGAGCTTATTAAATTGTCAAATGTCTTAACCAGCCTCCCAATAACATGCTTTTAATCTAATACATCTGTTTAATCTATTGCACACTGTATTGTCTTACATCTCAACCCATTTCATTTCCAGCTTCACTCTCATAATCCTCTTCTCTCTCTGTCTGCTGGTCTCACTCTTTCTGTCTACACTCCCCTCTCTCCCCTTGTGTGTGTGTGTATGTGTGTGTGCCTGTGTATGTGTGTGTCTGGCGAGAGGGCTGAGGGCATTATGTGCTCCTATGAATGATTCATCGTCCTCTGTAGTGTGTGTGTGTGTGTGTGCGCGCGTTTGGACTAGAAAACAAGGAGGGAAAGAGAGGTTAAGGTAGGCAGCTGCTGCAGGAGGAGGGGAGATGAGGTGACAGGAGCGAGAACATGGCCAGAGCTGGAGGACAGCAGGGTTGACTTCAAAAGGGGAAGTACATGACGAAATGATGAGGGTTTTGGTTAATTTTTTAGCCTCCCTCTTTACACTCTGTTTACAGTTTTTCCCATAAGTGACAGGAGATCTCTGAAATTAATGGTCTCATTATTACACACTCCTCAGCGTGCTAATTGCAATGCATCATCCTTTTAAAACCAATTCTTATTGCCCCATTAATCTAACTACATCTCAAACTATTTTAGCTCTTTGTCTCTCCTGCTGTATTCCCCTTTTCTTCCTATTTTACCAATAATGCTCCCAAAACTCCTTTAATGCACCCACAACCCATCGTAAAACCACTCGACTGGAAAATGCTCCACGCTCACACTAACGATGGCGAGAGCTTTGAAACAATGTTATCTTTCCTTATCTAATTTCCCACGACCTGAAATAGATTATCTGCCGGATAATTAAGACCTGATGAATAATTAAGTGGACAATAATGCTAATTCATGAATAATATATGTGTTTATGATGGCGAGGCACAGATAGCGGCTGCAGTGGCTGCTGACAGGAAGATTGATGCTGTGGCCTAGATAATATCTCTCCAGTGAGGGGATGCTACCGACTGCAGTGCTGCCCATATTCATTAGACCGCTATCACCGGCTTCTGTGCATGATGCTATATTTATGTTTAATTTACAGGCAGGGGTGGCATAAGTGAGGCACAAGGCATATGTTTTGCTTTGTTATGCTATAATATGTTTCCATTGGTTGTGATCGATTGCTGTGTTACCCAGTTTTATGTCAGTCATCTGCCCGCATCAGCATTTCTAGTATGTCTTCCATATGCAAGGGATGTATGTTAGGCCTCTGTGTGCAACTTAGACTGGCATGCATACTGTATATTCCATCAGAAGACTACAGAGAGCGTGCTCCAGCTTCAAAAACATCCCTCCTTGTCTTTTCAGCCCACCCCACCCGGGTGCAGTCCAGCCTAGCTCAGCAGAGCCTGCAGAGTCCCAGCCAGTTTGATTACATTTGCGATTAGAGCAGCGGCCAAGCGATGGTGAATTATGCCTGAGCTGTTACCTTGCTGTTGCCGCCGGGGGAAATGGGCCGCATTTTTCCCCCACTACTGCTGACCTTGGAGGTCACTCACAGGAAGGAGACATTCATCACTCTGACGCGCGGATGCTGCGGGGAGAAGAGGGGATGAGGCGTGCACGTGTGTGTGTTTGTGTGTGGCAACTATTACCATTACAGAATTAATCCACCAAACACTTTCATGGTCCCAGTTGTAATAAAGCAGTAGCTGGAGATATGCATAATGTGTTTGCATCGTTGTTTCATGTAATACTGTTGTTAATTAGAAGTTAGTTTGTGATATGGCAGCTTTAAAAACACATTTTTGTTTCTGGTGAAAGATGAGTTGTCCCTTCTCTTCCTCCATCTCTAAGCCTATAGTCTCACTTTGTCGCTCTCGTTCTCTCGTCCTTTCTGTGCACATAATGATGAGTGGCGGACAGATCTCGACCGTGGCTAGTGTTGGCCCGTGTTTCTGTTTGCTCACTAAAGAAGACTCATTAAGTTACAACAGATTGATACCCCCACCTCTCAAGGACTTTAATCTCATCTCAAATGAAAATAGAAGTAATCATAGCTTTGTTGGTGGGGTAATGGTCTTTGCACTGTAGCACACTTGGAAGTCTCTCCACCCCAGCACCCCACCCCACCTGAAACAGCAGCAGAGTGACCTTGGCAGGTGAAGGCAGCAATGGGATGCACTGACTTTGAAGGATGACGAACTGACAAGCTTTCATAGCCTATCACTGTGCCATCTCCTCCTCCCTCCGTCTTTTCCCTGTGTGAGAGAGCCTGCGCACCACATTTGTGGGCTCGAGTGAATGTAGAAGCTGCCACACTGGGGGTAAGAAAGACAAACTGAAAGCAAAAAAAAAAAAAGCATTGAGAAAGCAAATTAATGTTTACCAGAGATTAATTGTTCAGCTGAATCATTTGAATCCATAAAGACACACAATTATGTTTACGCACGCCATAAATCTGATTAGTGCCGAGCTGCAAAAGGAATACAGTCTGTATGTGGGGTTAATGCCTGCCCACACAGCGCACGTCTGATTAGCTGCAAAGCACAATCACTTATCTTTCGTTCAATTACAGTCTATGAAGTGCCGTATAGAGATGTATCCCGTAAATTAATTGCAGCCTTTTCTTATTTGGGACACAAATATCAGTGGCAGAAGTGTTAGAACGACAGCCACGCTTAAAGAGAGACATTCTGTCAACAAACCAATTTGCCATGCTTGTCTGAACATGCTTTGGTGGAAGCGGCATTTACTGTATTTCTCTAATGGTTACGTGTGAAATAAATGTATCCAGCCGTTCTGAGAAAATATCCCTTCCCTTTATTGGACTACGGAAAGCGTAGGGAGAAGCACAAAATAAAAAAAATAAAAAAAATCAATGCCTATCGCGCATGATTGTGAAGAAAACGTATCATTTTCTGTGCATGAAATGTGCAGATCATTTATGAGTTACTGTGATAACATGCAGTCTTCAACAGGCATGAGCTTTTTAAGACAGCACACCCACCCAGCTGTATGTGAGTACATGCTCAGTCATGTTTTTAATCCAAAACCTCTAAGCAAATCCATACAAATGCCCCCTAACCCCCACCTTGAGGTCTCAAATCCCGCCTCCCCCTTAGTTTTGAAATGACACCTTGATTGACCCCTCTGCTTTTCCCACAGGGGCAGGTTGGTAACAATCTGACCACTGAACTTCAGTCTCACCCAGACAGGTCATCTCAGCTGGCCGTTGTGATAATTGAATTTCTCACATACACACTGACTGTGTGTACTGATCAATCCTGTTAATGCAGAGACAGCGAGGTCAGATTCTCTTGTATGGATCACAACAGCATACTGAGGTCCATTTTAGGGGGTGGCTATGGCTCAGGAGGTAGAGCAGGTCAGCTACTAATTGGCTGCTTCAGTCTGCATGCCAAAGTATCGCTGGGCAAGACCCTGAACCCCAACTTGCTCCCGATGCATTCATTTGAGTGTGATTGTGTGTGTGTGAATGTTAGAAAGCACTTAGATGTAGACAGTGCTTGTATGAATGTGTGTGTGTGTGTGTGTGTGTGTGTGTGTGTGTGTGTGTGTGTGTGTGTGTGTGTGTGTGTGTGTGTGTGTGTGTGTGTGTGTATGTGTGTGTGAGAATGGGTTAATGAGACATGCTGTTTAAAGTGGTTGGAGCGCTAATGTGGAGCAGAAAAGCAATATATAAGAACCAGTCCATTTACTATTGTGATAATTACATAACAACATATACAGTACTGTATATGTTGTTATGTATACAGTACTGTGCCTGCCAAAATCATTCTTCTGAAAATGGTCAGGTACAAGGACTGGACTGAAAATGGGTGGAAAAAGTAGCCAATGTCCAAAGAAAAACTTTGAAAACCTGGAGGACTTTTGCTCAAGACCAGTCTGGCTCCTTGGAAGCAAAATATAAAGAAATGAGATGTGGCTCAAGAGTTTTGCACAGGACTGTATATGCAGGGTTCAGTTCCTTACGATTCAGCAGTAATTTTAAATGGTCTTTATGTTTATGGATAATTAGGGATGCTACAGCTGTTGCACAGCAGTAGTATGTTTAACCACACTAACTTCAAAGAAGCTACTTTCAGCTGCTCTCTTGCCAAAAAGGGTCACCACAGCGGGTAGCTTTGCATGTTTTGATTTGGCAGAGTTTTTACAGCAGATGCCCTTCCTGACGCAGCCCCAAGGGGTATTTAACCATCCTAACACCAGTTGTGTTTAAATGAATGTGGGCGCTAGACCATTCAGCGACACCGACATCTGACCTGTGACCTAGCATGTTGCTGCACTTAGCAGTCCTTTGGACTTTTCCAGGAGTTCTTCTCATTAACCAATAAAGCTTAGTTTTTGCAGTTCACTTTGCCTCTGTGTCCTGCACCTGCACCTGAAGGTTCTTATCTATATCAGATATTGTGATGTAATCATGTTACCCAGCCACCAGCTACCGGGTGGCCAAAAATGACCCTTTTTTTAGCATTCATGCACATATAACACCTTATAAAAGCATCATATCATTTTTATTTCATGACAATAATATCTGTTTTATAATACAGATAAAATCTAAATACCCACAAAACCTGAATATTATGCTATATATGATATATTATGAATGCATTACATTGTCTGGCACCCACCTAACAATGGACTAAAATGGCATAGTGCAGACCTGCAAAATTGGCTAATTACTATGCTTCACATTTTCTCAGTGTGATGAAGTAGATCAGTTTGCCACCAGCACAAACAGACCACACAATACTGTAGCATAAACTACTCATTATAACACATATGTTGCATTGAATCACATAATAAACTGTATTCGCAAATGAGCAAAGCTGAAAGCATGGTTCCTTTGCCATTCCCTAAGCCAGTGGTTCTTAAACTTGTTGCGGCATGCCTCACTACAGAAAATGGAAAGGAAAAAAAAAAAAGCTCCCGCCTCATTTCCCATAATTTTTAGCAATTATTACCAATTAAAAAATGATCCAACAAGGATTTTGCTCAAAGGTGCTCACAGAAATCACATTTAGCCAAAGTACTCTCACGTCATATTTTTTTCATCTGTCCGTGCACAGTTTGAGAACCACTGCCCTAAGCTATGCTTGAGGTTTCCACCCTTTTCTGAGCATTCATGATTAATCATTAGCACTTCTGCTGATTCTGCAGTCTTGCTAGCAGTTCTGCAAAGCTGCTTAGATGTTACTCTAAACCAACATGTTCAAAATGCCAATGCTGACATGCTTTTTTGTTTTAGTAACCATCATATTTGCCCTGACCACCATCTTAATTTGCATTAGTTTAGTAATCAACTATTTGTATCACTAAAGTGATTGCATGAATGCAGGATGTACGATACGTTAGTGCTTAAGACATTTTCATTAACAAACCACAGATGTTGACCTCGTGGTATTGTGCTGAAATGCTAGAAAAAGTAGGACCTGGAACAGGCATGGCATAAAAAGGCAGGATCCACAACAGTTTTAGAGAAATCTTTCAGTCATTTTAAATATAATAATTGGTGAGAATATCTTCCCACAGTGAGTATAACCTTTTTTTTTTTTTTTTTTGTGGCAGCTGTTTAAGGAGATCTCCCCTCATGCACATGCATGCATGCTTATACACACACACACATTGCACAAACTTGGAAAAGGATTCAGGCGTTGGATTATTATCTACTGCCATGACACACCGAAGATTCATCACTATGGCGTGTGATTAGTGTCTCCCTCTCCACATACTCCCCTTGCACTCCATCATCTTGTAGACTGACTAATTGTGTTTTGCCACCATCACTGTAATGCCTTTTTCTGCGATTATCCAGATGTGGGTGACACCGTAATCTATATGGCTGTGACAGCGAGTACAGATGGCGCTGTAATTGTGAGCACACGGTGGTGATCAACCTGCTTTGTAGTCAGATTCCTGGTTAGTTCATGTGGGCGTTCTCAGTTTGATGTTTTCAGACTCTTTTCAGATGCCACAGAGTCTCATGCAGAGTGGTCTTTTGTGGCTGCTAGTGAGATTGGAGGGCATTTATTCAGGCCCAGAACTGAGTCACTGAGTGGGGATGAATTGGCTCAGAAGGCACTCCAGTCATATTTGTTTCTCCTCAATTCGACGGAGGACACAAAATTTCCTTTGAGTCATGCGCACAGAGACTTTCTCAGTCTAAATGACTGAAATATTGACTGTGCATTAGAAGCAAGTTTATCTTTATTTGGCAACACAAAAACATGTTAGATCGAAATTCTGCTGCATTTGTATTATTTATCATCACTGTCATTCACCTCAAATATAACGTGAGTAATAAAACTTGATTACAACCAATAATACATTTGTTTTCTCTTTGGAATCCATGTAAATATGCTCAAATGCCATCAGAGTGGAATTTCCAAGTTCTCCTATTTTATGCTTAACTATATATCTATCAAAGCCACATTATATATTTTCATGTAAGAAAAATATGCAATAATTGCTTAATTTATTTGATAATGAAACGCATATGTTCAGTGAGGCCTGCAGAATGTGTTCCAAAGCATGTTGTAATTATTAGAAATAAATTAATAAAATTATCTGATATAACTCCACATTGTAGATTCATCGCTGTAATCAATCAGTGTTAACGTCTTATTATTATTATTTCTCATAAATGGGTAGTTTGTGGACTGATGGTGTCAGATCTACTACATGGATTGAAACCTTCCTATACAGCACGCTTTTGTCTATTGCTTATATAAGTGTATTTATTGCAGGTAAATTTTCTCATGAACACAGGTAATAAGTACCAACATTATTACATTAATTGTGCAAAAAGATTTTACTTAAGTGAGATCAAACTAAAACTGAAGTATTTAGGGCAGAAAATATGGAAAGTTGTTTTTGCCACTAAAAAAAAAAAAATGCCATCAATATGTCAAAATGTCAATTTATGCATCTTCATGCACAACTCCAATTTACCGATTCAAACTTCTTAAAAAATAAATCAAATTTGTGAAAATGATTTGAAATTTCTAGTTAATTCAAACTTTTGAGATAACAACCCGAAGGCTTTTTTTTTTTTCTTTTTCTTTTTCAGTGGCAGAAACAAACTTCCATAGGAGGGGAAAACATAGTCGACTGGCATGTCTACATGCCAAGTTGAATTTGTACAACAATACTTATTTTGACTCTTCTTATAAGTTACCCCCCTATAATAAAAACATTATATATTGTAAAAAAACAAACAAACAAATATACACTAAATTTTTAACAAAAAAATTATTAAATGAGCAGTTCTTCTCTGGAAACTAACTGTATGCTTTGCGTGCTTATATATAATTCACAGTAAGCTTTAGCATATTTTCACGAACCCATTATAAGCCTTAATCTTAAAAGTAATTACAGCTGTCAGATAAATGCTGTGGTGTACAGTTACTCTCTTTGTGGTTGCATAAAAAGGACAGATTCAAGCTCAGGGTCTATATTATTTGTATTATATGTTCAAAGACAGGATATTTCTTACGCCTCACCGATGAGCTGGCTTTAACACATAGCAGAGAGATTTAAATAAATAAATAAACACCACCCCAACAGCTGCACGGTGTGGATGTATATTATGACTATGAGAAGGCTGATTTGTAATACAAACTGTGCCCTCTGTTGGCGTTAATACACAGCACAGGTGCCACAGGATACACAAGCTGCCAGCACAGCTGAAACGCTGTTAGATTTCTTATTATCCCCCAAACAGTTCACGTTTTACACGTAGCTTATTGACTTTTATACGTGCTTACTTTCTCCTTTGGATCTACACCGTATACCGGGAGGAAAAGGGGTGGGGGGGTGGGGGGGTCCGCGCACGGCGGCGAGCTGGAGCGTATCAGCGGCGCGGAGAGGGGAGTGATGGAGGAGCTGTAGTTGTCATGGAAACGCCTGGAAGTGGGGAGGGGGGTGGAGCGTTGTGAAGTGGGACCAGTTTGTTTTGTTGTTGAAGGTCACATGGCAAGGTGAAGCTCCGCCCCCCTTCCCCCGTTACCACCGATTCAACCGTCTCGAGCTCCTGCTCCGGTCAGTTACTACAAAATGGCTGCAGAGGCTCTGTCGCTGATGAGAACCGACTGAATGCTTCACGGTAGGATTTATTACCGCCTCTGTGCGCTTAGTGCGACAGATATGCGCCGTTGTCGTTTTCTGCTTTTTATTTTTTTTCTTCTGGAAATATGCTGAATATCGACAGCAAACATGGCAGCTGGAGCAGGGAATGAAAATATTTTCAGCTCAGCCCACTTTTGACATCAATGCTGTCTTCGCCACGAGTCCTCGTTTTCGTTTTTTTTTTTTTTCTTATCGAATTTTTCGACAGCACATTGGGGCTTATTTTTGACTCTGCACGGCTGCTGAGCTTGGCACAGAGGTTTTCTTCGTAGCATGTTTCTAACTTGAACTAGCTCGTCGTGGAAAAATATGCCGTGGCTGCACAGTTGCGGTGATTCAAGGGCGCCCCGTGTTTTCGCTTGTCGAGTTGTCGTATTTCTGGCAGCTTTGGTGGGACGTTTATTGTTGCGCTTTCGTGCAGGAGAGTTGACACGGACATCACACCCGAATTATGCTCTGTGCTATACGGAAAGCTGCCTGGCGCTAACATGCATCACCTGACTGGGTTTAAACGCATTAGCCAGTAGGGTTTACCTACTGTACTCATGCCCTCATACGGTTTGCTCTCTCGGTTTCATTTACTAAGATTGCTTGCGTTCAGCTTTAATAGTTTGCTAACTGCTGCTCTTCACTTTCTGCCTACTTTTCAATGCAAAAAAACTCTCTTTCACTGCTTTGGTATAACTCTGGGGTTGTGGTTGAAACTGCTGCTAGACTGCTCAATAATTTATATAGTATATGTGTTGGAAATCTCCTCTCAGTTCTTTGTTTCCCATTAGAGACCCGTGTAACCCTTAAGATGCACCAGTTATCGCTGCCTGGCTCCTTCCTGCAGCTTGACATCCTGCAGTGACACACACACACACACTCCTCATTAGAAGGCAGTGTGAGACTGAGGCTGGGGATGCCAGTACCCTGATGCATGTAGAGGGCAGACTGACGCAAGCTTTGGTTTTACTAATGTGTTGGAGTCCCTAATTTCTTTGTGTGTGTTTGGACCTGGCAAAGGGTGAACAGAAGGGGGCTGGAGGTCTTTTCTGTTCCTGCCGAGTTAGGGGCCCCCAGTCAGCACCCAAACCTCCTGAAAGAGGCAGTGTGTATTCACAGAGAGGCGCCAAAGGGGGGCTTGATAACAAAAACAGGCCACTAAATGCTGTGATTACTATACGGCTTAGGTCACAGCCTAACTTTTGGTTCAAAAGTCTCCATGGCATGTTTTGCTTAGAGCTGGACTAGAGGGATGATGAGGGGCTTTTGCCAGATTGTGTCAATTGGTTTGGCGGTTTGTTTCGGTGTCAGCGATCAGATGCTCAGTTGGAATCTACAGTGGAAATGATGAGCTTGATTTCTTTTGTAAGCAATTGGTTGATTTCATGCTTTAAAAAAAAAGACTTTTGTCTTTCAAGATTTTTTTTTTTTGGTAATTTTATCCTTTTTTAAAGTTTTTAAATACACATTTGGTTTGGTTGAGTTCAAGAGTTTCCTTAGAGATGTATTCCAAGGAAATTCTTATCATATCTTGGTTCTGTTAATCGTATCATTTTCAGTAAGAAACAAGCTCTTAGTCTCTCTTGTGCACTTTTTTTCTTTTTTGAACTGGGAACATTTTTTTTTTCTGGACAAATACTGCATGAAAGTGGTTTCCTAATTGTCCCTTTCAGAAATAAAAATCTGCAACAATCAGTGTTAATGTAGCTTGGAGCTATTTGAGCTTTCTTACACCCAGACTATTACTGCACACAGCTTTATATTTTTTAGGTTTATGCATACAAATGTGGAAACAGTGAGAGAGCTTCGTGATTGGATTTTAATAAGGCATTTGCAGAGGATTTTCTTTGTTCTGTTGGGACAAAAAAGTCAACCTGCCCTGTGAATGTGTTCCCTTTTGCTTTTGGAGCACACAGCTGACACTGTGTGCTTTTGGAGTGTGTCCATACAAGTTATTTTAGGGCCTGTACATAGCACCAAGAGTGCAGCACAAGTTTCTCTTTTCCCCGTCATTAGTCCGGGTCAGAAAGCATTAACATGGCCACACTGAGAATAGCTTCAAGTAGTTTACAGAGTGCAATCCTCTTTGCAGGGCACAAAGACTTTGTTAGTGCTTACCCAGCAGTTTTTAAACCTTCACACAATCTGAGCACAGTACTGACAAAACTTGATCTTTTCCTTTCTCTCGTTTCTTTCAGATGTGTTTGAGGTTTTACGTTGAAAACCTGCTGAATGTAGCGTCTTATCAGCATGGCTTTAAAAGCTGCGTCGCCCCGAATTGCAGACGAGCAGAGGGTGCTACACGCGTTGCTGTAACTGTGGCAGCCGCTGCTGCGGTTGCTAGCGAGCCTTCTCCCAAGTGTTCGCCGTGCTCTTGTTTGGCTTGCAGCGATGGCATTCCTGGCGCCGTGCCCAGTGACTGCCGTCTAGCACCCCTTCCCCCAACTCTCACACATAACACACAAGCCTGCCTCATCATTTGTAGCCCCCCCCCCCCCAATCTTCAGTGGTCCAGTGTGGGGCAGCGAGGCATTTACACACGTCCACAGCAGCATGTGCAATTTTGACAGTTCATCTTGCGAGTTTCCTCTCCATCTCCACGTTTTCAGCCAGGTGTACACCTGCTTTTGTTAGACTGTCCTTGGTCTATCTGCAGTGTGTGTTGTCTTTTTTTTTTTTTTTTTTTTTTTTTTTTTGGCCTTCCTTTGTTGGCAGAGTGTGTGCGTGTCTGTTTTTAAGAGGGACACCAAGCTCTAATCCTGTTGTTCTGACAGGAGGGTGTAATTCCACAACAGAGCTGAGCTTATTGAACAGTGTCCTTAATATGAGCAGTGCTTTGGCACTACAAACTCATAACCTACTCATGTTGTGCAGTTGTGAAAAGGTAAGTACATCCCGTTCAGACTGCTGCCTCTGTTTTTGTGACTTATTTAATCCAGATTCATAATGAATCAGTGCCTATTAATAAAAGTGCTATACACTAACAGAAGACACCTAAAATCCTTATTCATTTTCTTAATTTAAATCAGTTACACAAGTCAGTCACATTGAAAGCAGTTAGTATTCACAGACTTGTCTCACACCTTCAAATCCCTAAACTTAGGATCAGGTGTTGCAGATTAGGTGACAATGATTAGAGCCTCTTTAAGGAGTGACAAGTGGAACCTAAATTTGGTGTTTAGGGACTGTTGATCTCATTACTTATTAAGGTTTTGGTGTCAGTTTGCCAAGATCCTAAGACCTTTTTTCAGGGTGATCAGGGGAGCAAAAGGTTGCGGATGCCCATGATTTTAAAAACATCTCCCAAGTAATTGGAGAAAAATGTCATTACAGTGTAATGAAAATAATCTGTAAGTGGCACAGATTTCAAACAACTGCCAATTTGTTCAGGATTGGCTGCTTCAGCGTGCATAAATATGCAAAAAGAAGTCTTCAGTATCCCTCATACTTCATACCAGGATCTCCAGATAACTCTTGCAGCTGTTGGTGCCAAAGTGCATGCATCTAGAATCAGAGCAAAACTAATTTGACCTGCAGTGGAAGTGCCCCAGTAAAGATTTAAAAGAAATACTTTAGAGCAAAATTACAGCTATTGTTATTGATAATTAATGTGTTTACAGGGATGAGAGAGAGTTGTTTGGCCATACGAACAGTAGCCAAATATTTATCCATCGATTTTTATTAACAGCTTTCCAAATGTAGGGTCGTGGGTCAGGCCGGAGGCCAAGAGGCATGGTATACCCTAGACAGGTCGCGGGTCTGTGACAGGCTAACATGGAGAGACAGCCATTCACACTCTCACTCACGCCTATGGTGAGAATCGACTTTGAATTCTGCATCATGTCAAAGAGTACTTGGAAGACACTGTGAGGCTTAGTTTAAAGACAAGAAATTGAAGGTTGTGGAACAGCTTTGTCAAAACTCAAGAAAACCTTGAGTCTTCTTGCAGTTAATGGAAAATTATGTGGAAGAGTGGCAGAAAAATATCAATCTGATGGCAGAAACTGGTGGACATCCAAGCAGAATACCTTGAAGTTGTTCCTGCTGAAGGCAACAATACAAGTATTTGAGAAAAGGGGTGAACTTACTTTTCCACAGATCAATAATATATTTATTGATGCTGAATAAATAAATGTAAAATCTAAACTTCCTTGTCGGGGACTTCGTGTATACTGCTTTTATCTGTAGGCCTTTTCCAAATATGTTAAAAGCGAACACTTACTTGTACTTGCTTTTTCACATGACTGTAGTGCTGTAGCCTCTGCCTCTATCATTTTAATTTTTAAATAGAATGAATACCGTTATTTTTAATCTTGTAATTAATATTTGGTTGTGGTTGTTGGATTAAAGATCTTCATATGATGACAATCTAAAACTCACCCACATAATCCTGTTACATTACCAGAGGCGCTGCAGCATCCAAGTGGGCAGGAAGTATCCCTATTGAATGCTGCTACCATGAGTGTGTACTCTTACTCCAAGTGACGCACATCTGTCCAAGCCAGGCAGATGTTTGGAAATGAAGCGACAGCTCTCATTGAGGGAGACTCCCTCTGTCCTGCTTAGGGACCAAATGTTTCTTACACGGGAATCATTTTGACACTTTGCTCGCCTTTCGCTCTCCTCATGTGGGTCGGTGGCTGACAGCAGCTCACATTAACTGGAGCATCTCCCTGCTCCCGTGATCCTACGTGACACAAGCCCCACTGATGCCTTTGAAAGGAGCAGCACCTGCTATATTTAGCTTGGCAGCTGCACTCAGCAGGTTCCATATCAGCCTGTTGGAGGAAAAATTATGTGTTTACGATTTTGAATCAGTAGCTAATTTTATGGCAGCTGTATGTGTTTGTGTGGCTTGCTCAGGCTCACACTCTGAACGGCAGTTTATAATATGGCTCCTTCTTGCTGTTGCTCTTTGGACCCAGCCGGTCGTGCCGCAGGGTTGGATAAGGCAACGTGCTGATGACGAAGTTGTCGAAGTTGTTGTCGATCGAGTTTATACAAAGAGTAATACAAGTTGCCAAATATTCATTTTCAACTCATTAAGCTGTTGTTTGTTTATCCTGTTGCTTCTTTTTGAAGGTTGCTGTTGCCAAGACAAATGTGCTGCTTTTTTTTTTTTTTTTTTTTAATAAAAAACATGTTTGCAGTCTCTTCTGTTATTTAACCTCGTGGCTGTTGTGGTTAAAAAAAAAAAAAATACAGATCTCTGAACTGAGATGAGACAGCGGTTCTCTTCTTTCTGTTATGAAAGGGAAGAAAGTGTTGTTTTGTTGTCAAACAATATTTGAAAGAGTTCAGAAAACCTGTGCTTCACAATTACATACTAGGTATAAGTTCAGGCACTGTAGTTGCCATTTTTTTATGTTTTGCTTCTTCACTGTTTTGTTCGACATGTGACACAGAGGTCAAGGAAAAAGCATTCCGTAAAGGCAATAAGCAGGTTTTTTTTTTTTTTTTTTTTTTTTTTTTTTTTTAATAGTTGTACAGTACTTGAGAAGCTCTCTTGAACCCATAGTCTAAAGACGTTTTAAAACCCTCACTCAACTGCTTAATTGGAAACTTATGTATTACTTGTTCAAGTTCATCTGTTTTTCTTATTTTTCTAGTCCTATTATTGAACCTCAACAACCAGACTGATGTCAGCGCTGTGCTTCAGGGTGCTTTCTATCTCCACCTGACTGCTCTCCAGGGCCTCAGGGAGCGCTTGTTGCCAGGCAGTGGCTCATATCGCTGTCGCCTGCAGCAGCTTAGGCTTGGCTGGGGGGGAAAAAAAAGCTACACGTTTCATGTGCAATTTCACATTTGCAGTTCAAACAACTTGAATTTTAAATGTATATGTGGATTTTCCCAGGCTAGTTTGTCTACTATGTCCTTGAAGAACATGGTTTCTAGCTTTTTAGTCATTCCTTAGTTTAGGCTACATGTATAGCAGCTCACAGCCGGATGCTATTACAGCTCATAAGAAATGAAGGAATCTGTGTGTGTCTGTGTCTTGTTTTCATTTCTTAACAACCATTTATCCATTCTCCTTCACACTTGGCAGGTGTGTAGCTGGGGACCTGATGAATCAAGGAAGTGTAGTGTATAGTTTGAAATGAAATGAGTGCACATTGGCAGCCTGTTCCACACAGCTATGCTTTGAATGGACACTAAAGTAGTATGAAACAATGAGGCGTTGTTGGGTGGTTTTCAGCTTGGGTTGTCAACATTATATCCTCAGGACTGTAAGCTAAACATGTAGGGTACAGCCCTGAGGTTTAGAGAATTTGTTTCGATGTACTGCCAACACGTTACTTGTGATGGGATCTGTTGCCCTAGTTCAGCGTGGAGACTAAAGAGTGGGAGAGCCCCAACATACTAAACCCACAAGGCCTCCCTAATAGTTTCCAGAACTAAACCTCAAGACAGTTGAAATAAAGGATGCACACATGTGCCGGTTGCACACTTCAAAGCATCACATTTTGTCAAGAAATATGCTGCTTAAAAGTGGAGTGTGAAATAAACCCACAATCTTCTATCTGATGATTGTACAGCAATCAGGCACTGACTCTGTAGACCCCATTTTACCACCAAAACAAGTGGCATGGACAAGTGGCAGTGTCCTTTTCATGTCTTTGGTAGAACACTGGTAGAGGATCATTTTGAGTGATGTGGGTTGCAGTTGACCCTGCTTGGAACGGAGGCATTCTGGCAGATGCTACAGATCTGCTGGGAAGGGCTAGTGCTGTTGGGAGATGCTAGTCTGCAGCAATGTATAGGTGGCTGATACATATCAAAGGAGCATCCACATGTAAGCAGGACCCAAAGATTACCACCACACCGACTTTTATTGTAGCAAGATAAGTAATACTGTTCACTGCAGCTGACAGTGGCTTCAGTGTTGTTACTGAGTATGTTACTAGTCCAACTATCATCTCGTGTGTTACAAATGCAGTTACTGACACACTGATTTTAGTTTGGCGGGTAAAAATTGAACCATGCAGCTAAAAACAAAATTTCAAGAAATCACTTTCATCCGTTTTCACCTGCTGGGGCAAAGTGCTCCTCTTTGACTGGTACTTGCGGTAAAACCTTGTCCATCTCTTTCTCTTTTTATTTAAGCTGTGAAAAGAAGCAAAAATACGAGAAGAGAACCATTTGATGGAAGATAAGAAAAAGAAAAAACAAGACGAGAAGAAAAAGAAAGAGGTTGCTCAGAAAAAGGTGAGCTTGCAGAGTGCCCTTACTGTAGCTTTTGAAACCCACATGCTTTTATCATTTTGCTGTAATTGTTCCTTCCTGTTCTGTATCATATCCAACATGATAAGATACTATAAGCCCAAGCTAAGTGCGTCAGTTATTACCAGCCAGCTCTGGGTTTTGGGTAGGGATTAGCTGATTTTTAATATTGTGTTATTTTTAACCAGCTTCTGATCAAATGAATTGGCTACCTTTGGCTTTAATGCAGCTTCTTTGTCTGTAGCCACCATTATGTGAGCTCGAGCAACATTTGGCCCACAGAGCTGTTTGGTTACACAGAAAATAATTTTATTAGTTCTAATTATAATTTTAGGACAAGTTTCTGACATTTTATAGACTAAAGGAATTGGAAATGTTTAGCAGATTATTCCATAATAATTGTAGTGTAGTGCAATGCCAGGCATAGCTGCAAACTATGAACAAGTGTTTTTGGTGTATAATTTTCCTGTGTGAGCACATTTAAATTGTCATCTTCCTGAACCTCACTATGCACTCTCCCACCTTTAGTCCTCTACACTTTTTTCTTTGTCTGCTTTTAGTGATAGCTTAACAGGTTAGCCAGCTATTTCACTTGCCATGTACCCTTAATCTATTTTTGCCATTTCTGGTGAACGTGTAGTGTTTCCACAGGGTTCCTCATTAAATTAATAATTAATACTGTTAATACAATATGACATTAAATAACACAGCTGCTTCTTCAGCAAGTTCCTCATCCCTCAGACAGACTCAACTCCACCATCTTACAATGTAGCGAGCGACAGCAGTTGCTGTTCTGCTGTATAGACTCTGTGAGCTCAGCATAGCTTCACACGGACCAGCACTGTACATGCTGCAGGTTCTGGTTAGACTCACCTTCCAGCTTCCAGATTAGTCCAACACAGTGGAGCTGGAGTCTGTGTGACTGTGAGATCAGACTGCAGAATGATATCGAGCACAGAAACAAGGGCAAACCGAGTCTTGTTGTGACCCAGTAATCATTTTAGTGTTTTAAATCCAAGAGCAGTACCTGCACCTTTAGCCTTCCCCAGGCTTCATTGCTGTTGTGCAGCTCATGAGCCAACATATTAAAATGTATTTAATGCAAAACTGTACAGTTTGTGTTACCTTGCATGGAATGCATTAAATGATGCTTATTTTGTCATTTTTAAGAGCTATCTGTTGTTAACTTGTGTTTTCTCTCTATTTTTTTCAGGCCACAGAACAGATAACCAAAGGTGAGTTCTGGCTGCTTGTATTTTGTATCACTGATGTAGAACAGATAATTCAAAGAAATATATATTTTTTTCTTTATTAAAGAATGAATGGATAAAGCTTCTGCTGTGCATGCTTTAACACAAGAGTTGTCTATGCAGGCTTTTGCTCTGACTCTGTGATATCTTGTGACAGGAAGGACACTGACTGTGTGAGGGTGTTAAATTCTCTGTCCTCCAATTTAGACGGTTAACCACACAGCATATGCAGTTCTGCTTTCTTGCCACTAGGCGTCAGTTTGTTCACTGCTGTGCTGTTTGATTAGCTTTTGTTGAAGATTTGAAAAGATATTGTAACTGAAAGCATTACTGACCGCCAGGTGTGCTGTACTACCTGAGCCAAAATGGAAGCCAGGTGCTTTTAAAAGTCTAATAAGTAGCATGGGGATGTTGCAGCTGCTCCCAGAGCCTCCCCATGGGCTCCTCAGGCTTACCTCAGAGGGTAGAAGTGAGGAGGAATATCAGAAGAAAAGAGAGCCAACAAACAAACCCGAGCAAGACATCAGAATAAAACTGACTAAGAATGTAGCTCTTGTAGTTAAGAGTGGGCTTAGCTTGCAGGTTTTAACTCCTGCTTTACAGCAACTACAGATCCACTCTTCACTGTCTCCCCAATCCAGTGGTTTTAACAACCAGAGGGAAGCAAGCAGGGAGTGATGGACAGTCAGTTAGCCTTGGAGCAGATCTCCATGTCGGTATGAGCAAGCAGATGGGAGAGGGACTTAATGTCTCATAAGGGATAGGCAGGGTGAAATCTGATTAGAACTGCTGTTGGATGTTGGCAGCATGGCCTGAAGGATAGAAAGAGAATATATGCCCATTTACTAGTGAGTGTCTCTTATTTTTCTGTGGCTAAAATTTTGTCAGTGTGGGTGGCTAAAAATGAGGAAGTTGGCTTAACTCTGACTCAGTACATACAACATGCAGTTTCTTCTGTGTAACATGCCCCCTCTCACCCATTACACATCTTAGTCATCTTAACCCCTTTGAAGAATGAGATCTGGTATAGCTGTGTTAGCATTCATTTTGGCTCTTATTTGCTTTGTGTTGCATTCACAAATTAACTGTTTATAAAAAATCTTTTTTTATTGTCACATTGGTCACATTTGTGTGTTGCACTGCACTCATGTTAATCATCTCCAAAGAACATCATACAGATCACAGATTGTCTTTACCTGACCAACTGGTTAAATTCAGTCAGAGATGAAAACAATGTTTTAAAGTCTAGAATATTTTTTTTAATTTTTAAAGTTTATTTTTAAATATTATTGTGGCAGTTAGCAAGGCAAGGTGTTATTGTCTAGTAATGACTGGAAAAGATCATGAAAAACAAGCAAACTGACTGAAAGACACTATGAATGTTAATTGACTAATCAACTAAAGGAGGCAGATAATGTCTGATACTAGTGTGAGGTACAGTGGGAGCTAATTAGGAGAGCAGGGCTAGTGTGGGGGCTGAATAAACAGGCATCCATACACAGGAGATTTCCAGGAAGACCCCAAGCACCATAGTAACACTACACCACCTCCTGTCTGGTCTAGCACAGAGGCCCGCCCTGGGACCAGAGGAGGAAGAAGCAGAAAAAGGTGGGCTGCAAGGAAAAGAGGTGGAAGAAATTGTTGTGGTTTTATTTGTGTGAAATGTAGGGAGGCGGCTGTGCAACACTGGTGCCTCTGGTTAATTTGAGAGAGGGCAGGAAAACAGTGTTTGAGAGCACACACAAACCAGCCAAGCTAAGTCAAACTGTGAGAATGCACACCAGTTTCCTGTTTGCCGGTACAGCTGAGGGGGCCTTTGTAGGATATTTCTACTGGCTCATTTCTGTGACACACACACACAGATATGCTCGCTCAGTCTCCTAATGTGACCTGCAAACACCAGCAGCATATGTATGCTGTGTATCTGTGCAAATGCACCTCTGCTTATATAGTTTTATATTGGAGATTCTACAGACTCCTTTGCCTCACCATCCCTGAAAGTGCTATGATGTTTATTAGCAATACGTATCACATTTACCTCCAGATACAATAATTTCACACTTGTTGGGTTCAGTTAAAAACTGTGGTGCGATTGCCTGTTTGGATATTTTGGAGCTGGAGTGAAAGCTGTCAGTTGACCTAAAGGACTAAGTGACTGGGATGAGACTGCACTGGAAAGGAGGTGGATTTGTCTGCTTGTAAGCAAATTATGTGGTTTGGAAACAAATGAACAAAACATGGGCCATAGCCACCAGTCAACCACAATATCAAAAACATCCACCCAATGTTGATCCCACCAGCTGTGACCTACTGGGGCATGGACACGTCCTGATGCCAGACACAGGACTCCATCACAGGTCCCATTTGCAGAGGGTTATTTGAATCCTGGTGGTTGTAGGGTGGGGCCTCCATTGATGAGGCTTGTTCCAACACATCATTTGAATGCTCCTTTGGAATTTGTTCTTGGGAGTCTGGAGGCTGGAACAGCGCCTTGGAATCTTCATTGCGGTCCTTGAGCTTTGTATGATGTCATGGGGCACATTGTCCATTTAGGTGGCTGCTGCAGTTGGGGAGTACAGTTGCTAATAATGGTGTAATTGGCCCAGAGCATATTTAGCTGGGTTGTACATGTAACATAACTATCGTGAATTTTCAGAATGCCTCTGCTAATTATAAACTAGCAGAGGTGATTTTTATACAAAAAAAAATGTATACATGTCTGGCACAGTGTGTAAATTAGAATAAGTGACCAAGTGTGTTTACTATGTGTTTTGCAGTTTATTCAAAGCGATTGAAACTGGACCCTAGTTATCTGCAACCTGTAAACAGTAATATTGTTAAAATAGTTTTTGTGACTGTAGTTTGTGCATGTGTGGGCCAGATTTGTTGAGGGGTTTGCAGACCTGTGAACACTAACCATGTGACCTTAACTTGTGTGCCATTTTGGACGTGTGACAATCATGGTGATAGTGTAGGGTCAAGTGAATTAGCCCCAGTCATAAAAGCCTTGAGACCAGTCAGAAACCACCAGTCGAGAAGGACAAATGTGTTTTCCCTGACAGGTTAGCAAAAACCTCCTTGCAGTTGGTTTGGTCGCTAGCAGATTGCCACAGTCGATTGTAGTTTGCATGGAAGACATCGACTTGTCTCAAACATTTAGTAGCTACTTTTGAGTGGTGGTAAAACTGAAAAGTGCGACACAAACCAGAAACGGAGACCATTCACCTTCAAAGTAAAAGTGGCACCTCCATTTCAAGTTTGTGTCACAGTTTTTCAAGTTTTACCACCACTCAGCGAGTAGCTAGCAAGTCTTTGTCAGCAATCTGCTGGTGGCCAAAGCGACTGCAAGAAGCTTTTTGGTGCAGTACCTTGTTTCTAATCGATTTTGCCTAGCAACTGCCAGCAACCTCCAGGAATCAACCAGCAGCCTTTTGGGGATTGCACGTTTTCCTCACGACCATGTCCTTGCAGAAGTACAGCTGTACTTCTGCACCTAAAGGATAACGGTCACTCTTTCAAGGATGCCAATGTTCACATTTTGGACTAAGAAGACAGATGGTTTGAAAGAGTAAAAGAGGCCATCTATGTCAACTGTGAGCAACCATCACTGAACACAGGTGGTGGCTTATGACACCAGCTGTCAGCCACCTGCAGTGCAGTCTTGAGATCCTTTACCAGGCTCCTCAACCTCCGCTCACACTTTACTTTGGGTGACCTCAATGGGTCCCATGATAGAGTGGGGCATGGTCTCACAGTGGTTTCACCCAGAACCCCTGGTGGTAATGACCCATGCCTTTTTTCACAGCTTATGTGGTGATTCACATGATTAATAGTGGGTCAACGACCACCTCTGAAGGGGACATCCCCACTAGGGTTTAAGTACCTGGGACTCTCCACCTTTCTGTTTTTAGAACTGAAAAAGCCTCTTGGATAAGAGGTGAAACATCTTTAAAAAATTTTTTTAAAATAAATCCAGTCACCTTTTTTTTTTTTTTTCTTTTTCCCTCAGGCTCTTGAGACTGCCATGACCTGAATGGCTGAGAATATGCACAGACACACCCTATAAAGATAATAATGGATAGATGAGTGTAATAGTAATAAGCATCTGCGTGATCATAGCTATTCTCCATGACAGCACCGGCCATCTGCCATCAACAAGCTACTCTAGAGTTCATTTCTAAGGGTTAATGATCTATTGTGTGTCTCTCCATGCCGTGCATTCTTATCCCCATCAGAGACGAGGGGGACAACATACGTACACATCAAGGCGCGCATTTACATAGTGCAATAAAAGATAACATTATTACAAAGTAGTGTCGCGGCAGTAATTTCATAACAGATTAATTTGCCGTTTCACATTCGCTTAATTACGCCCAGCACTTTGTGCTAGAGAGCCATAAATTGTGGTGCGATCAGGGGGGGAATTTATACCACTGTGCCTGTTGTCGATGTCGTCACCGCCTCTTCTGCATGTCTTATCCCGAGGAGCAAAGCTTAAATGGATGCAGCAGTGGTTATATGCTGTATTTTAAAGAGCAACACAAGTAACAGCTGTATTCATCTGCCTTTACATTGTAAATTGTGAATATGAGACTGTTGTTGGTGCGTATTGTCTCTTGAACCATATATTTATTACCACTGACAAATGGACTTGATTCTGACATCACTGTACAATTTAATTAGCACCACACAGATGAGAGAGAGAGAGAGAGCGTCTTTTTTACGAAAGGCTCAGGTGTCTTTTGAATGATGGCTGTTGTATTTCCTTCTTTTCTCGAAACACTGAGTTTTAGCAGGTGAAGAAGTGAATGTTGAATTGAAGGCTGTGAATTTCTGGAGCTGGCTGGCTGAAGGGAAACTTTATTGGAGAAGTTGCAAAGGTCAACTCTGTGCTGATACAAAAATGTCTAAAATGTATTTGACAAATTAAACGTTTTCAGCTCTTGAACGAAGCAAAAAGGAGATACTTGTAACATAAAATGCAAAGTGGCATTTCTATGTTGCAGTTTCAGTTTGACACAGGGGCCGCCCAGGTCAGGAGGACAGGATGTTCCCCTGTCTTTCACACTTGAATTCATCTAAATCACAACATACTGGAATCTGGGCTGCCTACAGCTGTTGGCACAAAAGCTGTTTATCTTTTGAGAGCTCACAGAGTAGACAACCCTCCACACACACACACACACACACACACACACACACACACACACACACACACACACACACACACACACACACACCCCAATCCCTTCCTCAACCTGTGGAGCTTCTGCAGGTGGAGAGTAGGTTTGGCCAGAAACAGTTAAGAGCTGAAAGTGAATGTCGACGCTGAGATTAGGTGTGTGATAATGTCGCACCATTCAGATCTGTAGCTACCATTTGATTAACGCTCTGACCCACATAGCCTTGAGTTCTCTACACTGTGCTGTCAGACATTAAGTGATTTTTTATTCATTTTATTTTTTTCTTTTTTGTACAGCATTTTTGTCCGTGTGGAATGTGATACAGAGACGGCTTCCCCTCTTAACTACCATGTCACATTTATTCACTTCTAATTAAACCTTTTAATCTTCTCTTGTGAGGCTCGCTGCTCACATTTTAAAGCCCACAGGAGGAATGAGATGGAGACCCTCAAAGACATGACGCCGTTCCTCACTCATGATTTGTTGATGCGCTTTCTGCTACTTTTTTACTGGGTGTAATAAGAATGCAGCAGTATGTGTGTTTTCTTTTATTTTGGTTCATTAAAATGATGTGCTGTGACAGTTTGGCTGCAAAGGAAGCTATACAGTACACTTAGACTATACAGTGTTGTGGCATGCATCCTACAGGATTTCACTTATACTCAGGAAAGACCTGCCTGTTAGATTTAAGGCATGGAACATACTGGACAATGAGCAACTGCAATCCTGTTTACAGCGGCGAAGATTTTCTTTAGCTAGTTTATAAAGCTGCATTCATGCCTTAACTTGGGGGATTAAAGGCTCAGCTATAGAAAGCTTGTAATCACACACAAAATGATCTGTTGTGTGCATTTCTGTATGTACTCTGCCCAAGAGCAAGGCCACACACTTTAGTGAAGGAAGAATCTATTATTAAATATCTAGGTAAAAGTATGCTAATATTAGTATAAATATGTAAATATTGTACATGTTGTACAACATTGTTTACATATTGCTTATATTTAAATGTGAAGAATTCCATTTGAAGGCATTTATGCATTTGTCATCTGTCATAAATTGATGCAATTGCTTTAAAACTGGTCTATATTGTGCACCGTAATTTGTGCTGAGTACTTGTATTGGCCAGTCTTCCTTTAAAAGCACAAGGTTCTTCTGCACGTTGATGTCTGTGCACCTGCACACAAGTATCCTTTGTCTTCAAGGTCACGTGCACTTTTTTTTCCCCCCTTCCTTCCTCTTAGAAAGACTGTCAGTGCTTTTCACTCTCCTTCTTCCAACTATTTAATATCTCCCCATTCCCCACCCCCCCAACCTTTAGGTCTTAAACAGCCAGGCAAGCATACTATCATTGTTTCTGAGTAAATTAAGACCCCCTTTAAAGTGGAAAATGGGTTGTCTTCCTCTGCATGAAGCACACACAGCCCCAAGGCCAAGGTTTGATGTGCATCTTTGATGAAGTGGGAATTCTCCTGTGCAGTCGCACAGCTGAGGACTGTGTTACTGCAAACAGGCTGTCAGCAGGAGTGAGTTTGATCTCTTTTTACCCCATTTCACTTGTTCTGCAAAGGTACTGCCTTGTGAAATACAGGCTCTGTACGCCACACCTGCCCAAAACATTTATTAAGCCGCCTACCTTGATCAGTCTCTGAATTTTACTGCCAGTATAATTGGAATTAAAAGGATATGTTTGCTTTAAATCATCAGTTTATCAGTGCAGCTGAATTTGAAGGACTTGTCGCTCACGTGAACTGAAGGAACGAAAGCTGCGTCGGCAAGTAGTGTTCCAATTATAAGCGGATTTGGACCCAAGCTGGTTTCGGGCAGTGAGACATGAGCTAACACAGGAGCGCACAAGGGGGTGGAGACTTTCTTACACACTGCTCTCTTCATCACTTACCCTTGCTCCCTGCCTCCTTCCCTTCCTCCTGTACGTCGATTCTCTCCTTCGCTCTCTCTCCCCCTCCCCTCCTTGTTTCTTTCCTCTGATTGGCTGACAGAGAAGCCAGCTCTCTTCCCCCTTCCCCCCTCCAGCTTCCAGAAGAATCTACGTCACATCATGGAGTCCCAACTGTATAAAGCTCGCCTCCATAACTATGATTGTACATCGTGGCACAACCTACAAAGTCTTCTATTTTTAAGAGGAAATCACCTCTTAAACTCGGCGGGTAGAATTGGGTGGGAATTATCATGTCCATCTGCCGCCTTTAATACAGTAATAATGACAAGAGGATAATGGTAGATCACTGGGAATGAAGGAGAAAGGGAGAGGGGAGCGCAGGAAGGTGGGGAGGGATAAAGAATGGAGAGGAAATGGAGCAGATGTAGAGAAATCTGATGAGAGGCGAGCTCCAGCACTAGAGACCCACCCCCCACCCCCACCCTGCGCGCCACATTGCTGAGCTGCAGGGAGAGGGAGACACACAGACAGATTTGGGTGAAACAGGATCACACTATGCCGTACTGTGGGCTAGACTGGCATAGGAACCCCCACACCCCCTCCACAACCATACACATAAGCACACAGTCATGACACAGACATACACAGAACAATGTTGTAAAGAAGGTTTCATTTGTGACATTTGAGCGAACATGTCTGTGGGTATTTACAAGGCTGTGTGTATTACCACGACGCCCTCTCCCCTCTGTGTGGGCCTCAGCATTACATAACTCTTTGTTTTTGTGTGTGATCCCAGACTGGCCGCATGTGCGCATGTTATTCACTGCTGCCCTGCACACCACTCAGGATTTTGGCCAATCGCGAAGCTCTGCTCTTTATAACACATTTAGGTCGCAGCACAAAGATTTTCTTTTTCTTTTTGGTTGGTGGTTTTTACAAGACCCCCTTCCCCCACAGCAAGAGCTCAAAATACCATTGTGGCTTAGTGCGCATTATGTCCAATCAGCTGGTGTTTGGATCTACTCTTTTACAGTATGTGTAGCTCTTAAGCAATTTTTTTGCATCCTGATTGCATTCTAGTTTCCCCGCTTATTTTATTATGTAATAAAATGTGCTGAGGAGCTTATCCAGTGTGCTTTGTGTCTCATGCATCTCATTCTGGGGCAGCTCCGTGACCCCGAGCTGACCCAATATATTTGGTTTTAGTGGTGGCTCTCAGTCGCCTATTTACAAATTTAGCAACTGTAAATTAGCATCCCAGGGAGGGGCTTGGACTTCACAGTTCTGATATTTGACAAGTGGATCTTGTTATTTAAAGTAGCTATAATCAAGTGTTGTTATACCAACAAATCATATTTCAGTGTATATATTTCAGAGAGGTGTGATATGTAGTGATGAAGAAATAAGGGAGGCACCACCTGAGTCTGCAACTCTACTTTGATTAGCAAAGCTAAACAATAAGAACGGACCCATTAATAAACTGTCCACCTTTACTGTTTTTCAGTCTTACCCCAGTACCAGCCTTCCCAGCTGAAAAATGAAGCCATTGTGGAAGTACCAAAACCTGTAGTTATTCCATGTCCAATTGAGGCTGCCTCTAAAATCTAAATAGACTCCAGTGCAAAAATGCCCAAATCAGCAATGAAATGAACTTGTTTACACACTGTGGCAAAAGACAGTTTTGGACACTATAGCTAATTTCTCCCTTTATAACAACTATAAGAGGAATAATAAATATTTTAACTCACAGTTTAAAGATGGGACTGTGTGGCCCCTCTTGACAGGTGTGATGACATCTGCAGCTGTACTTGATTGTTGTCTGAGAGGCTTCCCCAGTATTTCAAGTCACTTATTGACTATGTTTGTACTGCTGGTGCCTTTTGCAGCATTATAATCGAATTATGTGACTGGTAACATGACCCTCTGTAAGGTGCAGCACGTCCAATGAGTTTGTGCTCCAGTTTTCTGGTATTTTGTTAGTCTGACACTAATTGGCAAATATCTGTTTATGTGCAATGCACCCATTTAGTCTATGGATGAAGATTGCTAGTGTTGGCTGATAATTTGGTTCTTCACCCTCCTGGCTCCAGAAAAT
Organism: Archocentrus centrarchus; assembly: GCF_007364275.1. Taxonomy (NCBI): domain Eukaryota; kingdom Metazoa; phylum Chordata; class Actinopteri; order Cichliformes; family Cichlidae; genus Archocentrus; species Archocentrus centrarchus. The sequence goes on along the minus strand of NC_044353.1, from coordinate 17,611,312 downwards.
CAAGATTGTGGCAGAGTTAAGCTAAGCTGGAGGCTTCAAAATGCATTTGCAAACCAGTAGGTGACATCAGAGTCTTTGCATCTGTTTTGTTTTGTTTTATACATACAAAGCCTCCAGTGCACACTGCCCTGATGGCACCAAATAACAGCTGGCAAAAAGATGGTAGATATGATGATGCAGTGGAAGAGAGTGAATATTTGAGTTTAATTTGCTGTCAATTTTGCAATTTGCTTTTTTAAGACAATGGTTTAAAAGTGATTATATGGCAATGTTTTGTTCACAACTTCTAATGCCCCTTAATTTAAAAGAAAAAATGTTATTTTAGGTTTCAAAATGATGTGTCGTTCTGAGGCTTGGCTGCTTGTGTGAAATCCTGCAGGGCTTAGACAATGAGAAATGGCTGGTCAGAGCAGAGAGAGACTCGCACTCTGTTGCTAAGGGTAACTAAAGCTAGTTGGATAAGAGCACTTGGCTTCAGCAGCCGTGCGAGCAGTTAATAACTAACAGCTTTTGTAGAGCGCTGAGAGGTGATCATTTCAGGGGCCATAACCTGCCACAAACCATGAACAGCTTATGTTGATAGTGCTGAGCGCTCTTTACAGCACTGTCCTGATGGAGACAATAGCCCACAATAATGTAGCAGGCAGGTCTAAGTCCATTATCTGATACTTGACCTCTTTGTCACAAATAATCTGCGAACCAGCACCACAACAGGCTGAGAGAGAGTTGGGTGTCTTGGCCATCCCTAAAGGCATAGTTCTCTCTTTTTTTTTTTTTTTTTTTCCCTTTCTTTTATAGTGCCACCCTGAGGTTATTACAGTCCTGTGGTTCTCCAAAGAGTAGCCAACTGTTTGGACTGACCACTGCCTTGAATAAATCTTGTGCATTTATAGATTTCTCCTCCTTTGCCTTTCTGAATTTAACATCATGGAAATTTTCCAAAAGTGTCCACAGCTTTGAAAAGAGTCAGTGAAGGAAATGCTTAACCACAGCAGCTTTGCAGAAAACATTTAAACTGTACTAGCAACTGTAATTTATGGAGGAAGAGGGCAGCTTCTTTTTAGTTGTCTGTAAATGTTTTACTTTTTAAAATGTCATGTCATAAATTAAATAAAACAGTCTTCAGTGAGTGATTTTATTTATTTATTTGGCAAGTGAGCCAGTCCATTTGCAACTAATCATGCAGTAATTCTTTGGTACTAGTGTGTGCTCAACAGCTCTGCTTTACCCCCCCCTCATCCCTGCATTTCTGCTTTCTTGTTGTTACCTGTCCCCTCCTACTTTTGCAGTGCCAGACTCCACCAAGCTCAACCCCAGCCCTCCTCTTCCCCCCGTCAACCCCAGTGCCATCCCATCTGTACCCCCAAGCAGTGGAAATGGCAAGCGCGTCCCCTCCGGAGGTCAACCGCAGACAGCACAGCAGTCCCAGACTCCGCTCCAGCAGCGCTACCCGCCCAGAGAGGTGCCCCCACGCTTTCGTCAGCAGGAGCACAAGCAGCTGTTAAAGCGGGGCCAGCCTCTTCCCTTGGGGACCCTGCATCTCATCACCACGGGACGTCCTGCCACTAGTGAACCTGCAGCAGCAACAGTAGCCATACCCTCCTCTCTCTCCTGCTCCTCTTCCACCAGCTTGCCCACAGGTCTGTTGGCAAGTCACTTTCCTTGTGCAAGTTCCAAAGAAGTGCACGTGGTCTTTCCTACAAAATCTTGTGATTTATATAAATGCAGTTAAAGTTGCTCTGAATTACTTATTTAACTGACAGAAAATGGATACAGGACTTTACTGATAATGGGGAGTGGAGTTCAGTTGAGTTAGATTATACTTAAAAGTACATGCCAGTGCTTTAGTATTATTTGGCCTGTTTGTGCTCTAGGCCATGACATAAAAATGATAGTGCTTTTATAAGGTGCATAAATGCAAAATACTTCATTTTGCAACCTGATGGCATCATATGTTATGCATAATTAAAGTTTTGTGGATATAAATTAAATGTCATGAAATTTAAAAAAAACGGACGCTTTTACACGGTGTTATAAGTGCCCGAATGCTAAAAACGGACCATTTTAGCCTGTTGCTAGGTGGTTGCTAGACAACATGACATCATAATATCTGATATAGATAAGAACCTTCAGGGACCTAAGTTGTACCTGTGTGCCAAGTTTGAAGGAGTTGAAACAAACAGATTTTGTGTATTACAGTAAGATGCTACACATTTTAATCAGCCTTTCACATGCAGCTTTCTTGCTCATACTTTCTACACTGTCAGCTCCAGTAAAGTTTATTCAAACAAGACAAAACAAAATAATGTTGACATTACTTAATACAATTAGTGCAGATGCACATTGCTGCAAGATGAAAACCTTTGGTCTGTTCTGGAGCTAATTTTAGTTTATCCCATCAGTCACTGTCAAGTCTGCAGTTTTGGTTGCAGCATGTTTAATACTTCAATAATATTAAATGGGGCTGGCTACAGCTTCTTAAAGATCTGTAGTTCATAAGTTACAACATGCCAGAACAACAACAATCCAAGTTTCTGTTCTTCTAACATCTCCACTAATAGCTGTTTGCCAGCACTCTTTGAGATAAGTTAATCTTGAAAAGCAATGGCTGCATCCACTCCTGTTTTTTGTATGGCACTGTGCTTGTAATGAACGGTGTACCTGCAAGGCAGTGCAAAAGCACAGGTGCTGCTGTCTGTTGTTTATTTTCATTCAGTCTGTCTGGGAATTAGGGATGGGGATGGAGGAATACTGGGGTAAAGGATGGCGAGTAAACACAGCTGGCTATCTTTGTGTGTACTTTCCTTCCTGTGGCTTTACGTGTGGCAATAAATCAGGCTCTTATGTGTTTTTAAGTGGCAGCAGGGAACAGTTATTTCCTAAAGAGGTATTACCTGCTCTTTGGTGACACTTTGGGGCACTGGGCACTTCTCAGTGTCTGAGAAGGAACACAAACTTTACCATAAGCTTGTGTCATCTGATGTTTGAATGCAGCTTTATCTCCATGGTGATGAGATGTTTATCCCGTCCATGTCTCTTTCTCCTTTCCCACCTCCTCCTCCTCCTCATCTTCCTACTCTTTGTTGAGCTTCACTGACCAGCCCTTCAGTATTTCCTGCTTTTGTAGGCGGAGCGACACAGAGCTAGCTAGCGAGCTAGCTGGCTGCCTCAGTGGGACTGACCTGGCATAGACAGAAAGACTGAGTGAGAAGGAATAAAAGAAAGAAGGAGAGAGCTAGCATGGCAGACATCCAGTTCTGTGGGCTGAAGTGACTCATGGCTTACGGTAAAAGCTGCTGTTTCTCCCCGCCCCTCTCTGGCAGGCCGGTTCGGCTCTGCTTTTGCTCTCTCTGCGTCTTTGAACGGACTGCTTACATTATGACTGACAGACTGAAAGATGGGAGTCCAGTGTGGGTGGATTTCCTCCCATATACATTCTGAGCGCTAACACTAAAGGCAGCTGGGATGCACATTTTTGCACAAGCATGACTCTGTTGCATCTGAGTCTTCACATGTCTCTTCAGTTAGGTATCTGGTTTTTTTTGTTTTGTTTTTTTACTTTACAGCTGAGTCTCTGTTGTAGCACATGCACCCATTTTCACCTTGCCTGCTGAGAGAAGGGTTGTCCCCTTCTCTGCTTTCATGCCTTGGTGATGGCCAGCAGTAGAAACCTACTAGCTGCATTCATTGAGTTCCCTTTTGCTCCTCTGGTTTCTCATGTTTCCATCTCATTTCACCCTGTATTTCCTGCACACTTGAGCACTTTTGACAAAGAATAAAGGTGGGTCTGTGTGCAACCCCATGTATACATGTGAATGCATGTAAACAAACAATTGTGATTTACATGTCCTTGCTTAATTTGACCCCTACAGTATTACTCAGCCTCTAAACAACTGCTGTGTTTTAATAGTCAGTCTCAGGTCAAGAGTTAAGATTTTTTGCCACAAAGATTATTAGCCATTATTCAGATTAAACAGCTGTCCCTATCAGGGGTATATGATTATATTACATAGGGGATCTTAGCCTCTCTTTGATTTGTTTAGGTAACCATTATGACTGCATGGATGGAAGTGCTAAAAATTTATAGCTACCTCCTTTTGTATTTGTGGAACACCCTGTGGGAAAAGCCCATAAAATCACGATCAAGTGTTTTTTGGTTTGTTTGTTTTTTAATACCCACAGGCTGTATTAGAGACAAATGGCAAAACATCTTACTATAAATAGTCCTTATCAAGTGAAAGAACAGTGCAGCTAATGTGCTAATAGTTTGTCTGGTGGAGTAGAGACACAAAGAGAGAGTACATGTATGCTAGACTTGATGTGCTCTTTAAGTCTGCTGATGATGCTGTAATAGAGCCTTGGGAATCCCCTCAAAGAGGACTGGGACATCTTGTGATGTGATTAAACATCAGCTCTCTGTTAACCACAAGTGTTCAGCGTTCACTTTCACTGTTTTTCTTTTTTTTTCCCTCTTTTTTTCTTTTCTTTCCTATCTTGTCTTTCTTGCTCTGTGTCCCTGCTCCTCTGACTTTCTGCTGTGCCAGTTTGTGCCAGTTTCCTAAACCTCAGCTATGCCAAAGACTACACATACTCTCACATACTACTGCCTTAGAGCAGCCATGATTAGTCAGGCTTCACATACTATATTATATGTATGACTGTCAGTCTTCCCATTATTATCGCTCTCTCTCCCCGATGTTGTCTTTTGCTTTGTAACAATTCATATCCCGAGGCCCTTTCATGTAGAGAAGGCATGAGAGCAAGCTATTTTAAGACTGGCATGCTGAAGAAAGACCTTGACCTGGTTTATCCTTTAGAGAGTGAGGAGAAAGAGGATACTGACAGCTAAACATGATGGCCAGATGTCGTATTTGTGTACTTTTTAAAAAGGCACAGATTGTCCTTCTGTTCTTTCTCTCTTGAGATAATGTTGCGATTAACAGCAAAGCAGCTGCATAGAAAGCATCCATTAAATCAGAATTTATTTATTTTTTTTGCGTGTATATTTGCACAGCTCCTGACCCTGTGTCACCTTTGTCAGGGAATTCAGCAAACTATCTGTGCCACTTTGGCATTTTTCCAATATAGCAGTAACAAAACCTATTGAGGAGTGTTACGTTTGCCTTCAACAATGCTGCTGGTTATGCCTGTGATTGATGACAGCTGGCATTGTCTCCTGTTCGACTTTGTCTTGTCAGGATATCCGGGTCACCATTGTCATGCCATTGAACCCTTTCTCAACCCAACCTTTAAATCTGTAATGCTTAAACACACACAGAGTATCCTGAATGCAGCATACAGATGTACTAAAAACTTAGTGATTAAATGGCTCTATCTTGCAACTTGTTAAAGTATGGGTATTTAGAAGTGTTTGTAGCAGTACTTTTTTTATATACCATCCACTGGAATAGAAATGCTGTATTACAAAAAAATGCCAACCTTAGTAATAACTTGTTAAATGCTCCCATTCTCAGCATTTCAGTTTAACCATCATCACTAACTGATACTTAAATTTCTTAGATTGTTTCAGTTCCTCTAACAATTTGTGCAAAACTGCAAATGCATTTAGGCAACCCATTTAAATACCTTTTTTCATTTAAAAAAAAAAAGAGCCCAGAATGCTACAGTGTTAGATTTTCTGGCTCATATGGAAAAGAAAACTATCAAATCTGCTTGTGTGAGGCAATCTGAAAAGTGACTCAAAGGATTCATAGAGAAAATATGCCCCATTATGACTGTGATGAAATACTGGTTAAAGCTGCTTACTTGCTGCTGTTAATGTCAGTAAGTGGGCTGCAGCGTAATAAAAATCAGACTAGTTAATCCAACTTCCAAACATCAGAGAACACCACGTTGCTGTATTTTTCAGTCAGTCACATTCCCGTCTGTGTTTTTGTGTTGGTTTGTGCAGAAGTGGAACAGGAAATATCAGTGCTTGCAAAGAAAATTTAAGCAACCAGTTGTGTTGTTTGCAAAATTGAGACTTCAAAACAGTATACAAAACCTGTTTATCTTGCAGATGTGACCCTTGATTTTTGTGCTGCTCCTGTAATGTTTTGCACTGATTACGATGCCTCAAATCAAACAGAGAATGTGGCGTTTGAGATCATTGCATGCAGAGGTAGCAAATTCCTGGGAGGTGCACATTTGTGTGTTTATCAGAGAGCTCATTCATCTGGCTGGCAGCATGCATTGTCAGCTCTGTACCATCCAGTCTCTCTGCCCCTCAGGGACTTCATTAAGCCAGTATCAGTACAGCTGAGGCCCACACAGCCCTCTTAGATTATTTCCTCCTCCTATCTCTCAACATCCATCTTTGTCCTTCATTTTCTGTCTTCTCTTTCTTTATGTTTTTATTCGTCTGGATCCCTCCCTTGTTCTACCCTCATACTACCTACCACCATTAGTTTACCTTCAAAGTATACAGTTGTCCTAAAAGTATTTGGTCAGGTTAACTATCAGAAAATATCAATCAAGTTTATAGGATTATTTCACATAAGATAGAAATCTCATTTGAGCAAGCTAGTTGAGCTAATTGAGCATGCCCTTATTGCTGTGAGGAAAAAGAAAAGGCAAGTGAGCACAGAGAAAAGTCAAAGCATTGTTTGCACAAAGAAGGCGACTTCAGCAAGGAAACTCAGTCTTCCTTCGCTTGTAGTCGGGTGTGTTGTCCAAATGTTCAAAAGTGAAGGGTGGCGACAGAAGCCACACAGGCAGACCAGCACCAGATCAGACCACATCGTTTTACAATCAAGAAAAATGAGGATTCAGCAAAATGAGCCAAAGTGTGTAAACCACTTGCTGAAAGAGAATTTTAAAGCAAACGGTCCTCCTGGAGTTCTGACCTAAATCCCACAGGCCACCTAGCTTTCCAAGCTAAATGATCACAAACTTAAATATTTGAACACTGTGAATTTTGGTGATGCCAACTCTGGATGTCTAAATACTTTACCTTTATCTTTCTGTGGCATTTTATTGTATACAAAAAAAGTGTCCAAGTAGCTGTCAGGAAGCTGTGTGTTTTGTTTTTTTTCCTCTGCTTGCCCAGTGTGGATACATACATGCAGTAGATGCATCATCTGTACTGTGTGTAAGTTAACACACAAAGCGAGCGAGTGGCCATGACCTCACTATGCATTAAGACCTCACAGCCGAGAGGCACAGGGGGCTGAACCTCAGCCACAAAGGGACTCTGTTCTCTACTAAACATTGACTTATTGTGTTGTTGTGTGGGTGCTGGGATCATTTGTAAACAATAGCAGCCTTGATCTGGAGAGCTGCTGCTCCCTGCTCTTCCAATCCTCTTCCCTCTCTGCCTTCTGTCTCATGGGTATCTTCCTCTGTTGTCTCTATGTGTGCATGCTCTGACTCCCCTGTCTCTCCAGGACCACATTTGGAACCAGACTAATCGTGCAAAATGAGCAGATCCATCTAAGCTTGCTTTATTTCATGTGCCCAGAAAGCAGCTCCATGAAGTGACATTTTTCTCTCCACAAGCCTACTGTTGCTGTTTTTGATTACTGCATTTCCGACTAGCGGCCATAAATTTAGACAAAAATAAACATTTGTCATCTTGTGCATTCTCATCATGTGCCTGCTCATGCATAAACATGTGCATGTGTGTGAGAAAATTGCCATTCCAGCTCTGAAGGGTTTCTCTTGTTCTTTTGCTGCTGCTGCTGCTGCTATTCAAGAGGTTTTCTGTCGTGGGCGGCAGTACTAATTGCAGATGGAGCTAAATGTTTAGTGACAGTTTTGAAAGATTGAAAGATGTGAGGGCAGGGGTGGAAGAGAAGAGCCCCCCTTTTGTTTTGTTTTACATCATGCCTTGTGAATGAATAATAAGTCTCCCCCATTTCTCTCACTCTCTTCCCCTCCCCCCCAGTCGGCCGTGTCTCAGTGCTTTTCCAGCGAGGGAGAATATCCTCCATCAGGATAGGAATAGAGCATGATATAAATAAAGCCAGAGAGAGGCAATAGATAGAAGAGGAGAGACCCAGCCAGAGTAGGGTTAGTGGGAGGGGCTGAGCAAGAGGAGTGAGGAAGGAAGGGAGGGGGAGGAGAAGAAGGAGGGGGGGTGGGGTGGGGGGTTGTCTCATGCCGTGCAAGAGCTGTGCAACTTCTTGGCAGCATTTCAGATATGAGCCTCAGAAGCTTGGCGAGCCGAGCAGACATATTGAGGCAAGGATGGTCGCTGCGTTGCACAAAACCTAGCTCTTTACAGGATGGTTGGGAGGCACCTCTCCACAGGTATTTTATTACTGTGTTGCACTCTCTTCTACTTTCTTCTAGCTCTCTGTTTTTCTCTCATCCCTCTATGTTGCTTTGGCTGATTGTGTTTGCGCACTTTTAAATATTAAAGCGACAGCACGCTGTGGGCATGCAGTGTTGAGTTATGATGTTTTGTGTGTTATTGTGAGTGAGGCATGCCTGCTATTGAAGCAGCAATGATGGTTATACAGACAGGAGATCAGAGCCTTTTTGGCTCTAGTTCAGGACTGAGAAAATGGCGGTCCTGCACTTCTCAGTCGAGTGACGCTACAGAACGACGGTGCTGTGTGTCAGAAACGCGTTGCCCTCTTTTCTTCCCCCCCCTGCATCCTCTCTCCCTTGACTGTAGTTGCAGGCATTAAAGTAAGCTTGAAAACATCTTGGTACACACATCCTATCACTTACCTCCTGTTGTTGTGACATGGTCAGTGGATTTGCATACAAACTATGCATGCATGTGAGGGCGCATGTAAACAACAGTGGCTTCAGTTTGAGGTACAGCAGAAATGAGCCCGTGTGGTGGCGCAAGGTTGATTATTTGGAGGAGAGGAATTTACTGTTTCAGCACTAGAAATCCAGGCAGATCACCCAAATCATTCTACTGGGAATAAGATGAAGCATTTTTCCTTATAGTTGTACATGTAGATGCTTCCTGAGGTGTATGTTTCGTGTTAAGTAGAGGTTATAAGTAAAGGATGTTGTCATTGATTTCTGCAATGTGGTTCCCAAGAGTGAAATTCCTTCTTGAGGTGACTTTTTGGAATAGGGATGCTACAATCCAGCTTTTTCCTTTTCCTATTCTATATCATTACTATGGCTTTGGGTATTTGCCAAAACTGCGTACAAACCCTATAACAGTGTTAAGCTAATAGGCTGTATTCCTTACTCTGAGGAAGGTAATTATATAAGGTAACATCAGGCTCAGCTTAAATACTGTTTTATAAATTAAAGTGTACCAAACAAATACCTCCTAGGATTTAAATATATTAAATCAGTATCTATTAGTGAAATACATTAAGACAAAGATAAATAAAATACATATTAAATAAACTTACTTTATTTACCTTGTTTATTTGCACTAGGCTCATTTCAGCTTAGTGTGAGAGTCACGACTGTATGCTGTTGTCCTTTACAAACATGCTCACGTCTAATTCCCTGCTCACACTCAATGTATTTACACACTTATTATTACACAAGTTACACACTTGCTTTGCAGCTCAAAAGAGATGGGAGAATTGAAATAATTCAGCACCTTGTGTTACTGGAAGTGCAATGAAAGCTTTCCAACACACATTAAGCCAAACATGAGTGAGACGCTGACAGGGAAAGCATGTTCATCAGAGTTTTTCACTCATGTCAGCTTGGTTCACCACAGTTTGTGGTTAAGTCAAAACGCTCTTCCTTAATATATGTTAAATGCCTTCAAACTACTGACCCTTTGCTGTTTAGTAAGATAAAAATCTAAATAAACTTGTGTTTATATAGCACCTTTCGAGATAAACATGGCAAAGTGCTTCACAACAGAATGCTGAAAACATAAATAGAGAAAGTTTTCCAAAAGCAAGTTTAAATAGGTGAGTTTTTACGTGCTTTAATAAAGTGACCAGTGAGTCTACAGGTCTCAGACTCAGTGGGAGAGAGTTCCAGAGTCCAGGGGACACGATTGCAAAAGCTCTGTCACCTTTAGTTCTCCGCTTTGTGTGATGCACAGCCATCAGGCCCTGATCACATGACCTCAGGGACCTCCTGGGGATGTATGGTTGCAAAAGTTCACGGATGTACACCTGAGTTTGTCTATACAGAGCTCTGACAGTCAGAACCAGAATCTTAAAATGGACCCTGATGTTAATGGGGATGAATGTTTGCTTCCTCCATTCTGTGTTGCGCTGCGTTCCATTTAAAGAGGGAAGACAGAAATCCAAAGTTCCAAGTCGGACTTTCCACTTGGAAAGTTGGAGAACCCCCACCAACCCCGACTTGACACTCCAAGATGGTGGCAGTGCATGTCAACAGTAGTAAAACTGTGAAGCCTGTAATCTGTGCTATAATGGTATCTGTGACTCACTAAGAAAGTCACACACAGAGAACTAACCAGGATCTATCCTGAATGTGCTGCAGCAGTGTTTTTAAGCACAAAAAAACACAGGTATTGTGTTGGATTATATTGGTAGTGGTGGCTCTATCGTGCTAAGGAGCAAAATAAAGCCCGTTTCTCCTTGCTTTTACTGCTAGTGCTAGTGCCGTCACTCCCAGCTCTATCTTCAGAGGTGAGATGAGCACAGCATTAATTCTCCCACTAGCAACCAGTGCACTGCTGCTGATGCCTGGTGAAGTAAACAGAGAGCACCCAACAGTAAAGAATATCACATATCAGATCTATGCATCAATAGTTGGAAAGGTGCAATTTCTAGCTGTTATGACTTCTGTTTAGAGTGTGTGTTGTTTAGACAATTTCAGCAAAAATATTTCACATGTAACTGTTTTCAGTTTGATTCATTTTTAACCCTGTTTATCACAAATAAATTTTATTGTTGCTTGAGTTGGATATACATCCATGCTCTCTCGCTCTATAGATAGAGCTAGATAGAAATAAAAAAAGGCACCTCTCAAATTATTTAAGCCTGATATTTAACTGATTGAGATATATATATATATTAGGGGTGGGACTCGATTAAAAAAATTAATCGAATTAATTACAAGCTTTGTAATTAATTAATCGAAATTAATCGCATTTTAATCGCATTTCAATATTTAACATGATAAATATTACTTTAAGTTTAGTTGATGAATGAATCAATATACATAAGCTTAAACTTCAAGATTTTGTTTATTTTCCCACCAGTCTACTACACAGACCAACGAAGGGTGGAAGTGCTCCTGTGATAAGCAAACACCTGAAATTAAAGTTAAGCATCATAACTGGATAGTTTTATTCAACATTAATGTCTCACTTGTTATAATGGAAATTAATCATTCTCTCAGCTGTATTCCTTGATGCTGAAATGTGTTATGCTTGTTTTAACAGCTTATTTTGAATTAAAGACTTAAAATTAAACCACAAAAAGGAGAAAAAGTTCGTTCTCCGTTTAACCAGCTGCTTTTACGCACTCACGGTTGCTAGGCGACATGAGCTACGCAGAGGTGACGGCAGGCGACGCTTATATGAAGGCTAGACGCTCACTTCCGGCCTTTGTGGGCTGCGAAAGACGTGGGCCGGGTCCTTCGCAGGATGCAGCCCCTAATTTGGACATTGTGCGTCGATATAATCTGTATGCCTGAACTCGTGCACTGAGAAACGTTCCACGGTGCAAAGTGCGATTAAAATGCGTTAAAATTTTTAATGCGTTAATTTCCCTGTAATTAATTAATCGAAATTAACGCGTTAAAGTCCCAGCCCTAATATATATATATATATATATATATATATATATATATATATATATATATATATATATATATATATATATATATATATATATAATATGAGATTACAATCACAAAACCTTTTGTGTCTGGACCAGTCCACTTCCATTATTTCCCAAAAAAGTTGCTGATATTGATTGGTCAGACCACAGAACATTTCTCCACTTTTCCTCAGTCCAGCTTAAATGACCTGAGGCTTAGAGAATTTGGCTCAGGAGGTAGAGCAGGTCATCTACTAATTGGAAGGTTGGTGATTCTATTCCTGGCTGCGCCGGTCTGCATGCCGAAGTATCCTTGGGCAAGATATTGAACCCTCATTTGCTCCCAATGTATTCATCAGAGTGTGAATGTGTGTGCAAATGCTAGATAGAAAAAGCACTTAGATGTAGGGGAAAAAACTGCTTGTATGAATGTGTGTGAATGGCTGAATGCAGTTGTGTTGTATAAAACACTTTGAGTTCTCAACTAGAGTAGAAAAGCACTATATAAGAACTAGTCTATTCACCATTTGCCATAATTTTTTTTTTTTTTTTTTTTTTCTGAATGATTGAGTAGTTTTAACTTTTAGTTTTTATTTTAACGGTAATTTTTTCAGGCTTTTTAAAATGTGACAGATAAATGTTCACATTCTCAAGTCACTCAGTATTAAATCAGTATTTTTTTGTTTTTAATTTTCCAGCTTATTAGGATAAGCGGAAGAGAATTTTACCAGAGGTGGCTGGTGTTACTTCCTGTACTAATAAACATAAATTTATGTTGTTTTGCAGTTTTAGAAATGTTTTGTTTTGAGAATTGCACTAAAGTAAGTAAACATTTGAGGAAAAGAAAGAAAAGAAATAAAAATATAATCCAGTTGTGCAGCATATCGCTTAATGCCTAATATTTTTAGTGCAAATTTTTAAATAGTACTGAATGTCCTCTGTAGTTACATCATCTTATTTTAGTTACTTCCAGGATAGAATTTGTCCTGTTTCAATGCACAGCATATTTGAAAATGGGTGTTGCTTAAAAATGTGTAGTATTCAAAGTACATTTTAAAAAATTTACTCATAAGTTAAAGCCCTCTCTGCTGTCATATTAGTCATATTACTTATTTTCTTTAATGTGCATGGCATGTATTTTAATTAATAAAGGACAGTGAAGACACCTTCCATGTTGCCATGGTATTTCAATCTTAAGCAGATGTGGGCGTGATGATGTATGCAACTTAGTCTCTGTGCTCTCATCATATTGCTCATGCTTATTTTTTGTTTGTTTGTTTTCCTTTCTCTTCACACAGAACTGCCCCCACAGAGTGGCCAGGGAGCCCAGTATGATAATCCCCTCTGGGGGCACCTGCCAGCCAACAGGATTGCCACGAGTGCTGCATCTTCCACCAATCTCAGTGGCTGGGATCAACTAATTATCGACCAGAAGGATACAGAGGCTTGGCCTTCTATTACACTCAGCCAGAGCCAGGCCCCTCCAGGAGGATGCCCTTTGGACAGTGACTCTGGTCACCTGGCCAGCAGCAGCAGAAGCAGTAGTACTAGCAGTAGTTGTAGTACAGTGAGTATGGCCACGGGAGCAAATAGCCAGACAGGCCACTTCCCTGCCAACCACCTCAGCAGTGGGCCCAGCCCTGCCAATCATACTGGAACCAGCATGCTCTCTAGCCAGGTTGCAACCAATCGCAGCTGGGGCCCTGGGGCTACACCTTCCCATTGCCCCCCTCAGTCCTCAGTGGGGAGTGAAACAAAGAGTGACAGCCCAGGTGGAGGAGGCAGCAGTAGGGGCTGGGGTCCTTCATCCTCCACCACCAACTTTAACTTGAACCTAAACCCTAATGCCAACCCGTCTGCCTGGCCAATGTTGGGGCATGACGAAAGCGGCACAGGGGGAGGCAGCTCAGGGGGAGCCAACACCATTTCACCTCCTCACTCTACACCCAACCTCTGTAACCCATCTGGCCCCCCACCAGCCAAGACCAGCACCTGTACCGGAGCCAACACTAACAGCAACTCCTCGGGGATTGGCAACGCCTGGGTTACCATGATGGCTTCTGATGCAGAGCCACACCCCTCCCCGTCCACGAATGTGTCTTTCAGTTCAGAACCTCAGAACCTTAAAACTGATGGACCAAATCACACTAATAAGCAGGAACCCCCCAGCCCCATCCGCAATTTGCCTGGCTGGGGAAGTGCACCTGTAGGCTTGGGTTCCATGAGCCAGGCACCAGCAGGAGGCTCACAGGTCAATGGAGAAGATGGTAATTCAGTATGGGGTAACAGTGGCAATTCAAAGGCAACTTCATCTAAGGAGGCACCTGGCTGGGGCCATGAAGCAGATGGACCAGGGAACTCTGGAGGCTGGGGTGAACATCCTGAAGAGGCCCAGGGAGGATGGGATACGCCCAGCTCTCCTGCACAGGATTCACAGTCCATTTCTTGGAGCAGAGCTGTGAGCACAGCTGGGGCTAGCGAAGGGAGCAGTGACAGCATGGAAGGACATCCCCAGCAAAAAGACCGGGTAGCCAGAGAAAAATCAGCTCCTTTGATACCTGCCCAGGATCTGGACCCCAGGGTGCTGTGCAACAGTGGCTGGGGACAGACCCCCGTTCGCCAGCACACCTCCTGGGACATGGACGATACCAAACATAAGAATGATGTAGGCACTGGATCATGGGGCTCTGGCTCAACCACTCCAATCGATGCCCAGGGTCCCTCCAACACTAACACAGGCCCTAGCCAGATGACTGACTCTGGGAGCAAAAATGATGCACCTGGTTCTCAGGGCGCTTCTGGTTGGGGTGGAAGCATAGCAGCTGCCAACCAGCCAAGCTCTGGTTGGGGAGAGCCACCCAACAACATTAAGCCCCCAGGTGGCCCTGGTGGCTGGGGAAACCCGCCACCAGGAGGTCCAAGCACCAGTATACCCAAAAATGGTGGTCAGTCCTGGGGAGAGAAGCAAAGTGGCTGGGAAGATTCTCACATCAAGTCAGCATCCCAGAACTGGGGAGAGCAACCCAAAGTGTCCCACAGTTGGGCTAACAGTGGAGTGAGCAATAACACGGGTGACTGGGGGGACCCAGAAGAGAGTAAAAAGAGTCCCACTAACACTTGCTGGGAGGGAGAACCACGAGGTTGGGGAATGTCTACTTCAGGACCTGGAGGTAATGGTGGCTGGGGAGAGTCACTTCCTCAACGTCCTGGTGGCCCTTCTCAAAGCTGGGGGGGCAAGCCTCAAGATGGGCTTAGTGGTAACAATGGATGAGGGGGCGTGGGTTCTTGGGGAGGCTCAGGCTCAGTGAAACAAGGTGCAAGTTGGGGTGGAAGTAAGCAGGAGTCTTCAACTGAGCCTACAGGCTGGGAAGAGCCTTCCCCTCCTTCCATCCGACGTAAGATGGAGATAGATGATGGGACCTCTGCTTGGGGCGACCCTGGTACCTACAACAAGGCAGTCAATCTGTGGGACAGGAACAATTCAGGATCGTCCCAGGCTAAAGTTACTACTGGAGGCAATAACCCCCCTGGCCCCAACAACAACCACCCCCACCCTCTCAATCACACTTACCACGGGCCGCCTGCACCTTTACAGAACCACAGCCAAAACACCCAGAACTCAGCCCCCACCAGTGGGCCTTTAGATCCTACTGTGCAACACCAGCCTGGAGCGTCTCACAATAGAGGTCCCCTGGTGGCTCAAGGTAAGATGATATAAACTATATATTCAGTTTGTTTGTTTTGCTGCAGATTGTAATCATCTCATATAGCCAGCTTGGTCAGAATTATAAGCTTATGAATGCTGACAATGTCGAGTTATATATTGTCAGCATTCAGCTTTTAATTATTTGATTGCAGTGCATCAGATGTAGCTAAAGGTAAACTATAATGCCCACCTGGGTTTCCTTGTTTCTCTTTCCTTGTTCAGAGTAAAGGTGTTAAAAAGCTGGTTTGGTGGTTGGCTCTGTGCACTATTAAGCTCCAAGCTGTTGATCCACTTAAGGGCAAAATCTTAACCTAGTTAACTCCCTTGGGATTTACCTCTAATCAACTATCTAAATCAGGTAGGCAGTGCCAGTCCTGTCCCTCAGCGAGGCCCTCACGTTTCACAACACCCAGGCATGACTGCGGGTAACCCTGGTAACCTCACATGGCAGAGGAAGCACAAGAATGCTGTTTACAAAGGGCCTTGTAAAAATATTGATTCACCACAAACTGTTTGAGACGGATAGGAAGTGTGTGATTATATAGGAGCCACCATCTGTCGGTAGTTGAAGGGAGGAGGTGGAGCAAGATCCTGGACATTGGTGGGGGCAGACGCCCCCTGCTGGCCCTCATTTGACTCTTTATGTTGATACCATGTTGATAGCAGACTGTTGACTGGTTTTTACCTCACTCTGTACCAAATAGCTAGGGTGTTAGTCACTTAAATAGGATAGAAACAAAGTTTTTGAACCATTATGTCTTGTTTGGATTAGTGCAGCTCTTACCCAGTGACCTGGTGAAGGTTGAATGTTAACTGTAATTTTGAAGCAGCCTTTAGGACTTGACCTTTCCCTGGAGAGAGATCTAAACTGAGCCTGGCGCTGCTGCAGGCCTAGAGACAGCACTATGTCTTTCTTGCCAAAAGGGACGCGACTGTGCCAAATCTTAAATGGGCATCTCCTCTCTCCATCAATCTTCCTGCTAAGCCAAACCCAGGTTTCTGCCTCTCTGCATGGCTGGCATTTCACACTCCAAAACAGAAGGATAATCAGTTTAATGGTGTTAACCAGCGACTCGGTTATATTTAAGGCTCAGTTTATTAGGGAACAAACAATTAAAAAAATAAGTATTTAAATGTATTTGAACATTGATACGGACCAGACACAGTCAAACATGCTTGTTAGATTTCTGTCCCCCTTTCTCTGTGTTAGGCATATAAAAACTTAGCTTGTGAGTGGATGGCCATTTAGTAAAAAACAAAGTAAACCAGGCCCCACTGTGTGGATGAAATTGCCTTTGTTGTGGTTCTATATGAAGGAAAAGAAGATGATTTGGTCTTAAATTCTTAACTATCATTTCAGCAAAACAAATTTTGCAAACAGAAGTCAGTGTAATGAATAAAAAGCATCATAATACCTAAGTCTTTGCTGATTTGTTTGACACTGCATGGCTGCAATATTCAAAAAAACACCATATAATCTGATTGGTTTCTGAGCAGTGAAGTCATTTTATTCATTGTCTTTGTGTGTCCTCCAGGTTGGGGAGAGATAGCCAGCTCCCACACAAAATCAGAGAGCTCTTGGGGGGAACCTGCATCTTCTCCGGTCAGCGTTGATAATGGGACGTCTGCCTGGGGCAAACCCAGCGGGAACTGTGGGGGCTGGGGGGAAAACAACCCGGACAGCTATGGCAGGGGCAACCCAACAATGACATCTGCATCTTGTAAACCTGGTAAATGGCTTAATCTGTATATCTAGCATTGTCTTGTCCAAGTGTGAATAGCTTTGTGGTACAGTCATACTGTATGTGTGCTACACTGCTTAAAAACAAAAGTTTAAAAATTCTCTCCTGATGAGTCAAGTCAAGGACATCAATATGGCACAAGGGAAGCAAGAGTACTTGAGTTTGCACATAAATCTACACTGACCCCTAGTGGCTACATTGTTTGTTTTTTTTAAAGTGGTCTCCATGTGCAATGTTTAGCTTTGTCAGTCAAATGTATCCAGATCATTTTCTTAAACAAGAATCTCACTCAAAATGACCAAACACAAACAAACTGTTCTCAGAGAGTTTGTCTCTGAAACCTCCTAAGCTATTAGTAAAATTAATACCTGGACTAACAACTGGTATTAAGTCTCTAACCTCTTCTAAAGCCAAAATATGAGACTTTATGAACCAAAAGTTATGAAACCTGCAAATTGTATTAGGTGCAAAACAGTACAAACAACATTTTATCTAATAGTTAGAAACCTTACCAGCCCAAGAAACTCATGCATATGACCCCCCAATAACCACCACCCCACCCGTCCGTCAGGGTTTTTGAGCCAGGGTTGACAACATGGCTCAAAAATCCTGCTGTATACCTCTAACTGGAACCAGGGTGTGGTAGGTTAGAAACTGTGAATAATTAAATCTTCTAGTATTTTGAGGTATTCTAGATTTGGAAGACAACATGCACTGTTGGAAAACGGTATAATTTAAGATGTAAATATGCAATTATTCAACATTTGAATTTGCTGAAATATGATAAATGCTGTTCAGAATTTACATGTACTACTACTACTCTGTCATACTGCATTGTACTGTACTCTTATGGGTTGTTTTTTTTTTAGTAGTTAACTTTTTGTTAACTTTTTTGTGTTTTTTGATTTTTTTTTTTTTTTGATTTTTTTTTTTTGCTTACTTGTTTGTTTGTTTTTTATCAAACACACTTTACCTACATGTATTACATATTGCTCATGTTTTCCGGCCTGCCATATTATTGCATGTGTGGCTGAGTGTTGTCAGCATTTACTCTAGAAAAATTAAACCACAGTTTTGAGGGTGTGTGAACAGGGTCTGTTAGTGTATTTAATGCATAGTGCTGCAGTGTGTGAAAGAGGCGGCTGCCCCCCGCCCCTCAGACAGAGGCTTGGAGAGAGAAATTGTGCATGAAGAATAGAACTAATAACATTTGATCAGACTCATTCGACGGCTACTGTCTTTAATAATTTGGGCCAGTGCTTGTTTTAATACTGGCTTTCAGTATCCATCCCTGTTGGTATGTGGGATATATTAGTAATTTGAGCAAGGTATTTTAAATAAAGGCAAGCAGCACAAATATACCACATAAGATAGCTGTTTTGCCTATGTTGTTGATGTGTTTTTGTGTGTGTGTTTTCCAGCCCCCAAACCTATGCAAGATGGATGGGGAGGTGGAGGTGAAGACCTGAGTCTGTCAGGCAGTCAGTGGGATGCAGAGGAGGTAGACATGTGGAATAACACTGCCTCCCAGGAGAGCAACTCTTCATGTAACTCTTGGAGCAATGCAAACAAAAAGGCCCCACAGAAGGTGTGAAGCAAAGATAATTGCATGAAGAACAGTCCCTTATATTGACATTGTGATTTCATAAGAGACTTGCATTGGCATGCCAGTAATTTTTGATCATATCTCCCACAGGGAAAGGTCCCGGGGAAGCAGGATGAGGTCTGGATCATGAACCGTCTCATCAAGCAGCTGACTGACATGGGCTTCCCTGTGAGTTGAGTTATCATCAAGTGTTTATTTTTGTCTTTAAATATATTTGAGGGTCTTTTTATACTTTATTGGAATAGGAGAGTATAGAGAAGACAAGAAAACTAAGGACAAAGACTGGGGGGGAAGACACGCAACACAGTACATGACCTTAAGGCAGATTCAAACCCGGGCCTCTGCATTAGCTTTACAGTATATGTGTTGTCTGCTCAACCCAGTGAGCTAATCTGGTGCCCAAGTGCTTATTCTTTTAACATAGTGCACAAATTTACAGCGAACTTTATTTCTTGATTTCCGACAAAAATATTCGAAGACACTCAATCACCATTATATAAATTTTTGATTAAAAGACTAGTAATTAGACTAAATTTGCATTTGTAGAGATAGTCACAAAAGACTTTTAACAGCGTACATCAGATCATCGCATTTTGGGATTTATCTATTCTCAGAGGGATCCAGCAGAGGAGGCTTTGAAGAGCAACAACATGAACCTGGATCAGGCCATGAGTGCTCTGCTGGAAAAGAAGACAGAGCTTGACAAGCGTGGGATGGGGATAGCTGGCCACGACTACAACAACGGGCTCATCAACAAGCCCATGAGCTGCCCTCGGCCTCCGCTTCTTCCCAAAGACCCCTCAGCAGATCCCCGCTTGCCCTTCATGGATAAGGTGAGTCAGTCGGTCATTAATCTGCATTTGAATGTGCTGATCTGGTCTGGTCTAACCTTAAATTAATTTTTTTTTTTTTTCTGTTTTTTTTTTAAGACACTTAAAAGCCACAAATGTAGATCATCAGCATTTTTTTCTTCTTTTTTTTTTTTTTTAATGCCCACTTTAGTCAAGTGGATGCTAAAGAAACCGATTAAAGAAAATGGCCAGCATTCTCTTGACTCTTCTCTTTTCGGCAGATGCAGAGTGGAATGTTTGGCGGTGGTGGAGCAGCACAAGTCCGGGCCATGCAGCAGCCGCAGCCGCCTCCTCAGCCACCAGTGCCGCCTCTCAGCTCCTCTCAGCCTAGTCTACGTGCTCAAGTGCCTCAGTTTCTCTCCCCTCAGGTATACTAGTACACACAAACACAGAGATATGAACTTATTTAAAACTTGCCATCTATATACATTAGTAGAGAACAGGTTTAATGTATACAGTGGTAAATATTTTATAATCCCATCATAGCCTTTAAAAGCACGCCATGTAAGATTCTCACATTTATTATTTAATCAGTTCAAGTGTCTGTGAGTTTTGCACACGAGAAAGGTGCAGATTATGCATTAAGCATTAACAAAATGCTCAGTTTTACTTCTACATTTTGGTAAGCCTTTGCTTATGTATCGTATTTTCCACAGGTTCAAGCACAGCTCTTACAGTTTGCAGCAAAAAACATTGGTCTGAATCCTGCACTTTTAACCTCACCAATAAACCCTCAACATATGACCCTTCTGAATCAACTTTACCAGCTGCAACTGGTGAGTCTCATTTAGCTTTGTTTGCTTTCAGTTTTGTTAGATACATTTGATGAAAAGCTGAGTGCACATAATACATATGTTACTCTAACACACCCCTATAGCACCGATTACAATAAGAGCATTTATAAATTCACCTTTAACTTAATGGCACGTAATCACATTGTTTAAACTACATTTATAATACGTAGTATTGAGAAACTTTAAATCCTGTTCATGCCTGCACAGGCGTACCAGCGTTTACAAATTCAGCAGCAGATGTTGCAGGCGCAGCGCAATGTTTCTGGCCCCATTCGACAACAAGAGCAGCAAGTAAGTTCACTTTTTATTTCTCTTACAGGATCACTGAAAAAAATAACTCCAGTGTATATTTTTGTTTATGCCAGCTGTAACACATGCACATTAAATATCCATTTGTGATGTTTTTCTAGGTTGCACGTACAATCAATAACATGCAGCAGCAGATCCAACAGCACCAGCGTCAGCTGGCCCAGGCCCTGCTGATGAAGCAGCAGCAACAGCAGCCGCCCCCTTCCCACTCAGGCCTGCATCCTGGTGGAGCCAAATCCTCCCTGGATTCATTTCCAGGTCATCCCCAGGCTCCAGGCCTCCCTGACTTGCAGACCAAAGAGCCGCAGTCATCTCCCAACACCTATGGCCCCTACTCTCTCTGTGAGTAGTATCAGCTTTGCTCTTTGAATGTGGAAATGTAATCTTTGCAGTATTGTGAAGTAACGTCTCTCTGTGTCCTCAGCTGGACTGAATGTAATGGAGGTGGGAAGTCTGTCAATGAAGGAACCCCCCCAACCTCAATCGCGCCTGTCACAGTGGACGCACCCAAACTCCATTGAAAGCCTCTCTGGAAACTCTTCTCCATTAGAGCCCAACCTGGGCAAGCATGGTGAGAAAAGAAAGTGGATTATAGTTGTGATTATTTCACCTAAAGGCCCTTTGAAACCAAGGTCCTGTCTTCAACATGTAAAATGCAGATTTGATATGTGGGCAGGAAGTTGTGTATGCAGCATTATATATATATGCCAAAATTCTGTTCAGTTCAGCCACATGATTACTCGGGACACCGAAGGTCGGGGGGGGGTGTCTAAAACTGTTTCAGGTTTCAAATATAAAACCTAAACCAGGGCATTTGTTTGATTTTGCTTTTCTCAGGTGCCAACCTGGGCCCTCCTGGTAAGCCCACTCAGCTGGATGAATCTTACAGCCCCTACAACCTGATATCCAGCACAGAGTCTCCTACCAGCCCTCTTGTCCCCCCAGACAGCTGGGGACAGGGCAAGAGTAGCAGTGACAAGATGGCCAATGGGACCAATATCAACTGGCCACCAGGTGAGGAGCACTAAGGTTCTCAGCTTGTCAGCTTTTAGTTTCTGTTGGCAGCTGCAACTGCTTTGTCATATCTTCAGGACATGATTTTCAATATAAATGCAGCAAATGAGCATCCTAGAAAAACCTTTACCTGTGAATTATTACTGTTTCTTTTATGCCCTGCAGTTATGAAAATCATGCACATGCTTTCCTTTTGCTTTCAGAGTTTTGTCCTGGTGTACCCTGGAAGGGCCTCCAGAATATCGACCCTGAAACTGACCCCAACGTAACCCCCGGCAGTGTCCCAAGTGGACCCACCATCAACACCAACATTCAAGATGTCAACCGCTACCTGCTCCGGGACAGGAGCGGAGGTGAGTACTGGACCAATGAGTGAAGGCTGCACCATGGCGCCTCCTCATCAACATGCTCAGTTTGAGTGTTTTGGTTCTGCCGTTCAAGTCAAATAAGTAAGCGTCACAGTAGACCCAAATAAGTTGTGGAGTTTTTTTTTTTTTTTTTTTTTTAAATAAACAGAAATCAGCTGCTGCCACCAGAGAGCCTGCTCCTTATTCTTTTGTTCTTCATTTCCTACTTTTAACTGCTGCTATAATCATTGTCAGCTCTATACTCTTCTCCTCTTAATGAACCTTACTATCATCATTTGTAGTGTTTTTTCTTTATTCCATTTTCTCTCTGCTACATTTCCTTATTTGTTTGTATCTATTTGTTTGTGTTGCTGGCATCGGCTTAGGCTCCTCTCCCACCTCATCTCAGAATGAGGTTCTACCTCCATCCACTGATTGGCCAGTCAGTGGCTACACTAGCTCGTTCAGTCTTTCGTCCCCGGAGATGGAGGATGCAGGTACATGGTTTATCCATAACCTTCCCCTCACCACACTGCAGTGGCTAATTTCACTGCAAGTCAGCATTTTCCTCTCCTTCCTGTTACTTTAATACCCAGAGCTTCAGCCATTCACTGGAGAGACATGCATCTTCTTTTCCATACAAGTCACTACTCCTGATTAAATGTGACCTTCATTTGAGCTCTATCCCTATCAGCTTTGTATATACCCCCCCCCCCCCCCCCCCCTTCTTCTTCCCCCCTCTGTGTGCAGCATGGAGAGTGTAGCGTGTTGTTTTTCCCCTGTTTTTACAGCAACTCTTAACTCACTAGTCTGTTTGAATTAAATAATTTTCCTTTATTGCGTGTCTCTCAAACACACCTCATGCATACACTAACAGACTGTGGGGTTTTGTGCCACCTCCCCCACAGACAGATGTGCATGAAAGCCAGCCAATTAAGTTATTTTTGCATTAAGGTTCATATGTAAAGTGTGATTGAGATGTCTGAATATAGTGTGGTTCACAAAAACAGAAGATAGATTTGTGCCATGATTAGAAAAAAAAAGAGATTATTTTGGAGTAAAAACATGTAAAATACTGTCAGGGATCCGGTGAGGGCTGTACTTTTTAATGCAGTCTTCCAAATTTGTATTCTCCTTCGGACAGTTTCTCAGAACTTTTCAGTGATTTCATCCTGCAGGACTCCCTCCTGCGGGAGTTGCTGTCTTTCGGCCGAACGATTCTGCAGACCAACCTTTGTCCTCCTCTTTTCCTTAAAGGTAAACTGTCAGAGATGAAATCTACTTGGTCTCCAGGCCCCATTTCTCACAGCCAGGCCTCTCTGTCCCACGAGCTGTGGAAGGTCCCCCAGGGCCCTCGGAGCAGCACCACAGCCCCTTCCCGCCCTCCGCCTGGCCTTACCAACACAAAGCCTTCCTCCACATGGGGGGGCAGTTCTCTGGGTCTGGCCCAAGGCTGGAGCAGCTCTTACACCACAGGTAGTGTTACAGTGACATTATTTTAGCTGTAAAGTTTGTCATTTTCCTCTTCAAATGCCTTCAGCAGCTGATTGTACCGATCTTAAAAATTCAGGCAAATATTAAACTGTTAAAAGAACAAACCAACTAATTTTCTTCATCATTAACAATTTATTTTTTGAACCTTCTCACAAACTCTTGAAAGACAAATACATCTTGTAACAGGAATTTTTGTGTAGATGAATTGGCAGAAAATGTCATTCATTTGAAAATACTGGACATTAAAAAATGAAAACAGTGAAATTATTTAGACATACTGTATAACTAAGACAAAAAAGCTGAAGATGTTTCTTATGCTGAGAGATGTGCAGAGGTATGAGTGTATTTAAAGTACTCTGTGGCCTCTTTCCCACCAACAGGGTTCCGGAGCCTGTGCCGTAATTTGAACCGTTAGGCGGGTTTTCCACCGCCGAAGCACTCGGTGCTCGGCCGAAAAACTGGTTCAATTCCGGCCTCACAAACTAGCTGGTCTGGAACCAGGAACGCGTGCTGAAAGCGGCAGAGGGGCATGACTCTGCTGTCTCAACATCAAGTTTTCTACCATATTACATGTGTATTACATGAGAAAAGCGAAGCGATTTTCACAGCTGTGAATTAGGTTGGACTTTAAGGCTGAACTTGCTGCTTTGTATCAGTTCATATCACAGATAAAAGGACACAAAGTGCGTACTTGTCGTCTTGCTCTAATTGCTGTCTGTGTTTCCCTCTGTGCTGCACACAGATGCTGCAGTAGTTTGGTTTGGACCGTAAACCGTATTTGCAGCACAAGAAAGGGGAGCGTGTTCTCCCACGTTTGTGCGCTTCGGCTTCCGTGTCCAGACGAGGACCCGCCCACGCTCATACGTAAAGGAGCAGTTCACAGAAACGCGGTGGGAACGCGGGCCCGTTCTTAATCGTTGCGCCGGTTCCTTGGGATCGGCAAGGGAACTTGCTCCGGCTCCGGAACCTCAGCGGTGGGAAAGTAGCATGTGTGTGTGTGAGGATGGTTGTGAGTTTGCAGTATGAGCATATTCACATAGGAGGAGGCACTTTGATGTGGCCTAGAACCACAAACCTGCTGTAAAGGTACAGAATAGGCAGGAATAACAACGCCTTGAGAAGATCTTGTTGTGGTTGAACGTATTCAACTGACATTGGTTGGTTTTTCTTTTTTTCGTGGTGGAAGTTGACACCACCCATTGAGCCTAACCACATGCCATGAACCACAGGCCAACAGACTTCTTCTTTCTCACTGCGGTTTCTCTCTTTCTTATATACAGCAGGTACCACATGGAGTACAGACAGCTCCACCAGAACAAGTAGCTGGCTCGTGCTGAGGAACCTCACTCCACAGGTAGGAGCTGCTTTTTTTTTTCTTTTCTTTTTTTTAATGCCTTCATATTTCTCTTTTGAAAATAAAGCCATGTCTGTGTTTTGGAGCTGAAATAAAATGAGTTGGGTCACTAATGGTGGATATTTTGGCTTTTTCAGATTGATGGTTCAACTCTGCGTACACTGTGCATGCAACATGGCCCCCTCATCACATTCCACCTCAACCTGACACAGGGAAACGCTGTGGTGCGCTACAGCTCCAAGGATGAGGCTGCCAAGGCTCAAAAGTCCCTGCACATGTACGTGTATTAATGCGATGGTTAAGTTGATTTTTTTTTTTTGGGGGGGGGGGGGGTCTTTAACTATGAATCATCTATATGTTTGCTTCCATCTCTGCGCAGGTGTGTGCTTGGGAACACCACCATCCTGGCTGAGTTTGCCGGGGAAGAGGAAGTGAACCGCTTCTTTGCACAGGGCCAGTCGCTGGGAGGAACAACCAGCTGGCAGGCCACTCCGGGCACCAATCAAACTAGGATGGGCGGGACCGGGTCTGGAACTTCTCATCCCATTGGTCACTCACCCCACTGGAACAACAACAACAATGGCGCCAGCAGCAGCAGTAGCAGCAGTCTGGGAGGGGGTGGAACAAAAACAGGCGGAGAGCTGCTCTGGGGTGGCGTTCAGCAGTATTCTAGCCTGTGGGGACCCCCGAGTGGAGAGGAGGGACGGGTTATGGGGAGCCCCACCCCAATCAATACACTGCTGCCTGGGGACCTGCTGAGCGGGGAGTCCATGTAGGACAGAAGAGCCAAGGCTTAAAAAAAAAAAAAAAAAAAACACCAACAGGAGCAAAAACCTTTGCAAATCAATGTGGAGATAATCAGTGTGGATGTAAAGGTGGAAAGGAGAGAAGGAGGAGGATGAGGATACACCTTTGCTGCTCACCCTTGTCAGCCTCCTCTACTCCTTTGAGTTTTTAATGACATTTCAGTTGCAGTTCTGTTAATCCCAGTAACAGATATTGTGGTCACAGTGTTCAGCTTTTATTTCACAGGAAAGAGAACTTTTTGGAGAAATGAACTCTTGAGAACTTTGCGAGACGTACTTTTAGTCAAACTGACACAGTGACGAGCTGCCATCTTTAAACTGATCCCTCACTGCCTTTTTAGGCAATCATACTGCACCTCAGAGATCCATGGAAAAAGGCATCATTCCCAAAGTAAAAACCCTTCAATCAGAGTGGTTGTCAAACTTTCAGCTGGTCCAGACTCGACATTTGTTTCTCTCAGCACTAATATTAGCCTTAAACTATTTCCTGCCCTGCTATCCTCACTCACTCTGTACTTGGTGAAGAAGCATATGGACACCTGCACACCCTTATTTCTGAGCCAGTGAAACCTGAGTGGAGAGTACATGCTGCTGCGGCTTAACGTAAGCAACCACAGCTCGCAACTTCAGTGCATTTTATTTTTCTCTTTTTTCTTTGAAAGCAGATTGAGTTCCCCACACAACTCTCAAAGGGAATGATGCAACTCTGTTCGCCTTGTTCAAGCCATTTATTTTTGTAGTGTTTTTTTTTTTTCTTCTTGAACCATTGCAAACAAAGCTAAGAAATGATATTATTCAAATGTGTCTGTCAATCTTATGTGGGGGTGGGGGGTTGTCGCATGTACAGTTAGATGGGCGACAAAAATGAACCACTGCTATTACTATGGAACTGTAAAAACAAACACTTCGATGCACCTCAACTCATCTGCGGGGGCACCTCGCAGTTTGGTCTCAGTCTCAGACCTGCTCACTGATGTTTTAGAGGGAAGTTAAAAAAAAAAAAAAAAAAACTCAAGCCGTTGCCTCCCACCACCCACACCCCCTAAACCCAATCTCCCACCCCCCGCCCTTTGCCGCACGCCCACTCCACCTGCAAAGGAACCATTTCAAGTGACGTGCAATATTATAGCCACAGACTACCGTCCAAGCATCGCGGGGAAAAAAGAGGAGACTGTAAAGAATGAACTGCAAACACTTTATCTGCACCGCACCACCACCACCCAACCCCCAGTACTGCCCCCTCCCTCTTCCCATTGCAAATAAAAAAACAAAAAAACAAAAAAAACCTGCCACTACAACTACCCTTCGTCTCCCCCTGCAGAGTGTCAGGAGAGTAGCGAGCTGGTCTTCAACCGTCTTCTGTTTAAAACACAAGGACGTTTATATGAAGCACTTCTCTAGCCAGCCAACTCTCCGCTCTTATGCTAATGACTAGGTTTTGGGGAGAAGAGGGGCTAGTGTGTGTGTGCGTGTGCGCTTGGGGCGACGGCATCAAACCAAAACAAGAAGACCAGATGACTATTTTTTTTCTCCTCCCTTTTGCCCTCATTTGCATTTTTAGAAAAGTCTGAAGCAATGATTTGTGAGTAGGTGGTCTGTCACAGCACATAGCAAGAGCACTGCTGCTCCTTAAACCCTCAATGCCAACAAACAGAAGGAAGGAGAAGCAACACTGGCAAATAAAAACTGAAAAGACAAAAAAAGCAATCTGCTTAGTGGCTTCTCTGTATGCTTATTTTTGAACTTGACGTGGATGTGAATTTCCTTTTTATTTTTTATTTTTCCCCTCTCTTTTTGGAGTCCTTCTTCCCTCGAGTCAGCGGGACCAGAAAGGATGTCAAACAGTAGCAAGGTGAAGGGAAATACAAAGAAGAACTAATTCAAGTGATGATGGGTGTGGCAGGGAAAGACCTCAAAGCACTCACCCTCTTTATCAGAGTAAATATCACTGTTACATTGCAACTTTTGAAATCTTTATCCTTGGTGTCTGGAAACACTCGACGTGTTCGTGTTCTACTGGGTCCAGCAGGGAGGATCACCATCTCTTCTCTCCTTTGTGTTTGATTTTATCTATTGGAGGCCCTGCCAACCTGTGTGATAGTGTGGCCACTGAGTGCCTGCCTGCTGCAGAGTGCAGTGCTGCAGCAGCCCTCGCCCCCTCCCTTCATCTCCCTCGTTCGCGCGCTGCCTCCCTGCGGACCCCTACAAGACTGGCTTCCCTCCTCTTCCTCCTCCCCTCCTGGACCTCCAGGCCAAGAGCAGCTCTTTCAGAACTGGCCCACCTGTATTGAATCAACTACTGCTACGCCAGAGTCTGTCCTCAGCAAACCTCCACTTCCACTCTCTCTGTCTCTTTCCTGCAAGGATTACTTTAGCCAGAGAGTTGATTGATGGTGTTTTTGTTTTTTTTTGTTTTTACTTATGGAATTGCCGGTGTGCATTTTAATTCTGTTTTTGTTGTGAGAAGTTTGCTGATGTTGTTGCTGTTATCGTTGATATAGTTAACGATTATTTCTGATGATTTCATGGCTTTTAAATATTGGTCTTTATGCAGTGTTCAGCTTCTCTCCTGTCCTTCCCGATGCCGCCACTGCCTCCGAGGCAGAACCAGCGTGTAGTTTAGAGGTACGGCTCAGCTGCATGAAACACTGCAGCTGTTGCAGTTGGGGGTGAGGGTGAGGGTGGGGGGAATGAGGTGTCAGATCAGGATGAAGGGGGGGGCAGAAGTGTAGTTAAAGGTTCTCCAGGATAGGAACCCATCCTGGGGCAACCCAGCATGCACTGCGCTGTCATAACACACCCATATTTTAGTGTCGATGGGCCTCACTCACGCTGGTGCTTTAACTCTGGGAGCACCCAGTTTTCACTTAGAACCACCTCAACTGATGACAGCCTTCCATTTCTATGCAAAGACAAGGAGGTGTTCGCTTACAGCCATCCCCTGCATCTGCCAATTTTCACTTACCCTCTCAACTTTTACTACCAGGCAGCTTCTCTCGAATCCTCCCCTGGATGAAATGTAGGGGACGCCGATAGAGCCTCTCTTCAAGAAGGGTGTAGTGGACAGAGCTGTTAGATGACACTAAATGATCTGCTGGAGGTTCCAGTTGTTGGCAGATGGGCACTTCTTCAGTTTTTGTGCCAACTGATTTATAAAAGTCTGCTTCCAGTTTGCCACATCCTGATTTTTATCTTTAGCAATGATGAGTTTATCTTATTGCTGTGGGAGGCTCAAGGAGCAGGAGGGCAGGACAGATGGAGTGGTGCTGGTCTATCACCAACAAGAAGTTTAGGTTGCAGTAGGGAGAGGAGGTGGGAGGGTGGGGAGGGTCCCTGTATGTGTCTGTGCACTGTTTATGGGTCACATCGGGTACATCTCTTTAAAAACCAAAAACATTATCTTTCTTTATCATCAAGGTTTTTGCAAAAACTAGAAACTACAAAAAAAAAAAAAGTCTGTTTCAGCCGTGCACTCCGAGGCTGAGACGCCTGTGTTCTGTTTCTCTGCAAGCTGCCGCCTTCTCACCCTCTCCGGGCTCGTTTCTCCGAGCCACGCCTGGAAGAAGCTGTATCCAGGAGGTTCATTCTGGACCTCCAAATCTGAAGGTTGTGCCAGCTATATTTTTTAAATAGTTACACACACACAAACACACGACTTTGGGGGTCCAAGTAGGGACCCGACGTATCAGCAGAAATAGAGACGCACCTCAAGTTTGGTACCAAGTCTTAAAACTTTGGGGGGGGGGTGGGGGGGTTACCCTCTTCCAGAGTCACTTTAGACTCGCATCATTCAACGAAACAATCACTATTGCCTGTGCTGTTTGTCTGTGTGATCGTTCCTGAAAACCTGCATTTACTCCACACTGGACTTGAATCAATGAACGGTGTTGAAGTGGGGAGGGGGAGTTGAACCAAGTGGGAGGACAGGTGACTGGGACCGAGTCTCAGACGTGCCCTGGGATTTCACCAGCACTGAGAGCCCACCCTCTCCCACGCCTTCGTCTGCACTCTTATCTACCTGTCTAGTGTTGGAAATCAGAACCACCCCCCCCCCCCCCCCCTTTTTTTTTTTGTTTTCTTTTCAAGTCTCATGGACTCAAAGGCAACTGGAGCTCAAGTAAAATCTGCTTCTCAATTGTGGATCAGACAAGGGTGAAGGGCAAAAAGAGTTGAATTAGCAAATCTCTTTAATAAAAAAGAAAACAAACTAGGCCTGGGTTGAATATGCACATTCTAGCTCATACACAGGATACAACCAAGCGTATATTTGTGGGTGTATGTGTGTATATGACTAGATTTCTGTTTCCCACTTAAGCCTAATCCCCCCCCCCCCATCTTCCCACTCTGCCCTGGCTTCAGTCCTTACCCTGTGTATCCAACATTATATTTCCCAGAAGACAAGATCATAAACATATCAGAGTAATACAAAATAATGAAAACAAATACTTGAATCAAAAGAAGCGCCAATAATGTAATGTGAACACTTTTTTGTAGGTTTTTTTTTTTTTTTGTCTCATTCATACACTTTGGAGATTTTTTTTTTTATAGCATCAGTTCAGAGTGAAAAACAAAGATCGATTTTAAAAACAAAAAAAAAAGGCAAATTTACATCTGTCGTATTTGAGTGTTTGCACAAGGCCGCTTGTACTGTACGTTGTGAATGAATGTTTGTGAGGTGAGAGGATGCGTGAGAGCTCGTGATTACAGCGGAGGAATTTCCGCCTCATGTTTCTTTTCAGTTCAGTATACTTTTGTTGTTGTTGTTTTTTTCTTTTTTGCTTGTCAAATACTATATTCTGATGTTAATTGTTACTAGCCTCTAGCGTTGCACTGAGTGTCAGCCTCACCCCTCATCCAGCTATATGAACAACATGATACAAGTACTGAGGGGGGATGGGGGGCAGTTCATGTGTAAATGTTTACTCAAGGACTAAAAATGTTTTTTGGTTTTTTTTGTTTGTTTTTTAATGTAATGTTTATCTACCTTAGTGGCTTTCATTGTGGAATAATCCAAGAAAGTATGGATCATAATTGAGTATTGCACCATTTTTCAGAGTATAAACCTAAAAAAAAAAAAAAGAGAAAAATAGAAAAAAAATCACATATGTATAAAAAAAAAAATCCAGCAAAAAAACAAAAGTATTTTGCAGACCTGTGGCCATAGATAGGGGTAGAAGGACTTCAGCTCTCCCAAATCTGAGCAATGGAGGGTGAAGGACACGACATCAGATGGAGCCTTGGCTTCTAGGGCTCATTCAGAGGTGCCTACCTTTTATTTTATTATTATTTTTTTGGAGGGGTCGTTAGCTTTTGTTCAGTTTTCTTAGTTCACTCATCTGTTCTTCTGCAAGGCCACTGACAGTTTACAGTTTTTATTCTGGAGTTCAGAAACAAATCAGCAAAACAAAGGAATTAAACCATGTGGGAATGTTGGGGGGAAAAAAATGATTTCAAAAAAAAAAAAAAAAGAGGACAAATGCTTCCATTTTTAAGAAAAAGTGCAACACTTCACAGAATGAAGATTTTATCGTGCTACTTTCAGAACTCTGGGATTGAACAGTGTTGTCTTGTTCTGTTTAACCTTCTTTGTTCTGTGTTAATGTTGTTCATGGACTATCTGAAGCCTGTATGTTTTATGTTGATTATATATATTTTTTCCTTTATATAAAAAAATAGCGAAAAGAAGAAAAAAAAAAAAGACATAATTGCTCACTATCTTGCACACACACGAAAAAGTGGATCTTGTCTCAGGAAGGCCAGGGTTCCAGAGTACCAACTCCACGCCATTTTAATGTACATTTTTATGATGAGTTTAAAGAAAAAAAGACAAACAGAAAAAAAAAGGATGACTTAAAAGAAACAATTCTAAGCACTGAAAGTTATGGATTTCAGAAGAAGAGAAAATACCTTTTGTTTCTAAATCCGTAGCAGTTACATAATAACCAAATAATGGACTTTAAATAAAAATGGAGTGCTTTATATATAAATCTATATATTAAAATTGCTTTACATGTAAAAAAAAACAAAAAAAAACAAAACAAAAATGGTCAATGAGTTTGTTTAAGAAAAGAGAAAAAAAAGACGGTGAATAACATGCAAAATGCTGTATGTTTGAATCTTTATTGTGTTTTCTTAATGAGGTCCCGTCCTGACTGAATCAGGAAACATTGTGCATTAATCTTTCTTTCTCTCTCTATCTCTCTCTCTCTCTCTCATTCTCCCACAGCGGGTATTATTATTATTAATATTAATAATAGATAAATCTTTTTTTGTGGAACATTTTTCACAGCTTGGAGGATGTTTGTAAAACGTGAGCTGGTTGTAAAAGGATCATGAAACTATGCACAAGTGTTGGGAGGGGTGGGCGGGAGCAGAAGGTGGGGGGGGGGGGTTTATGGCATACTTGTTCCAAGTGGCTGAGATATTGCAGGGGCTTTGGGGATCCAATGTGTTTGTTTTGTTTTTTTTTTTTTAATTTGTTTTAGTTGGGCGGAGAGGAGCTGGAGAGGGGATTCGTGTGAAGCCCTCCGTCTCCAGCTTCCTCGGCCCTCTGATTCAGATTGGCCTAGCGCTACATCACCATGCTGTGTATTCCTAAAACCAATGAGCGTCTCACTCTTTAGCACTGTGGGATTCTAGCCTGTCACCCTCCAAGGGTTTTGTTTTTTGTTTTTTCTCCTCAGTTGTTAAAGTTTTACAGAGGGAGGGTCGGGAAGTTCTGGGATTAGGGCTGCTTTTTTTTGTTGTTTTTAGGGTTTGTTTTTGTTTTTTGGGGTTTTCTTGCCTTTTTTTTTGTTTGTTTGTTTTTTTGGTTTTGAAAATATTAAGTAAAAATGTCTGTACTGAGAGTTGATGAGAAGTCAGTGGCTTGTAATGTTTTATTTTTTTTTCTCTGTATATCTCTTTCTCCTCATAGAATGTGATTGTTAAATGACATGCACCGAAACAAATGTTTTCATGAACTATGGAGCTTCTTTCAAATATTAATAAAAATAGCATTTTTTTTTTCTTGGCTGTAAAAGCTGTCCCTCCCCCTCCTCGTTATTTATCCTTTTGTATCCTGGATGCGACATCGCCATCGGTGTGTTTGCGGCTCTCGTATTTTTGCAGATGCGTTGCTGTTATTTCCTGTGGCTGTGTCAGGCCCTGAGGATGAGCTGCCTGGGGCAGGCATAGTAGTTGTCCTGGGGTTGTCGGATGTTTGGGTTAGCGTACACGGGGAAGTTGACTTCCTCCAGGTGTGAGGAGGCCTCGTGGTTATTCTGGGGGCTCTGCTGCTGCTGCTTCCTGCTCATTTCCTCATATATCGGAGTGTGAGGTTGCGGTTTGCGATGAGACCTCATCTTCACCTATAACACAGTGTTTGGGGAGTTTTTTAGACAGTGACAGGTTAACAGTTTTCAGCCTTTGTTTTGTTTATGTTGGATGTGTTTTTTTTTTTTAAGTCAGTCAGAGGTTTCAGTCTCAAAATGCTCCAGCATTTTTTCCATCAACTCATTTCATCATCACTTGTTCACAGAACTTGTAAAGAAGATGTGACTTTAAAAGAGAGATAAATGCTTCTTATTACAGCTGAAACAGTCAGATTCTCTAACTCTGTGAACAGTAAGTTGATGATTAGCACAAAATTAAAATAGCACTTAAAAATGTGCAGTATGCACTAAAGATAACAGCAGTGAATGACGCGTGCAGTAATTTGAATGCAGAATGTGATGAAGTCATTTCTGAGGTTTTCGTGTCTCTCGTTTGTTGTCAGATATCCTGTCCTGGTTCACCTCTGTCCTTTTGGACATTTTGAATAATGTTGCAATCATACACCAATGATCCCAGCAGGAATTATCCCAAAATTCCCTCACATAAACAGATGGTTGTCAGTCTTTTATTACAGCTGACACATTAATTGATAATCAGCTTTGTGTGACTCACTCGTCCAGCTGTAGTTGTCATTTTGATGGAGTTACGCAACAAAGGAAAGCTGACGTTCACTGAAAAGGCTGTTTTACTTCCATAAACTCAACAGCTTAACACAAAAGCTCTGTTAAATCTGCATCTCTGCTTTGTCAAATAGTCACTAAGGGAACTACTCACACATTTCTCGATGGCCAGCCAGGTGAGTGTCAGCAGAAGAAACCCTGCTGCTGTAAAGATGGTCCAGAGTAAAGGGGGGTAACCAGGAGAGCAGTGGCATGGCCTCCCTGCAGCACAAACACCAGTTACATCTGAACAGAAGCTGAAGCGCTGTACTGTGAGGTGGTTTATCCACATACCTGTCCCTTCAACCAACACAAAGATCTTCTGGGCGCAGAGGGTCATCTGATCAGAGCCGTTACCATCTCTGGAGCTCAGCTCCCACATGTACAGCCCCGTGTCACTCAGCTCTAAGTGAGAAATGGTCACATTGACCTTCAGGGAGCTCAGTCCTCCACTGAGCTGCAGACGAGTTCTGTGATCTGGGCCCATCCTGACCTCACCGCCCTCAGTCAGGGACAGCAGGGTGGTCTGGCTCTGGACGCCACGGTGGTACAGGTGGAGACCTGTCAGGCCACCATGGGTCTGATCACGGGAGCAGGAGAGTGCCACAGACTGACCCTCCATCAGACGTTTAAAGATCACCTCTGCACTGGCTGAAGGAAGAAATAAGTGTTAATCGCACACTGGAATATCTCTCTACATTCCTGAATGAACTGCACTGCACATTTAGTGCAGTCGTGGTTCCCAGAGGTTTAATGCTCCCCTCTATCAGATGTTTAAACAGGTATGTGATGGAGCCAGGAAGAGAAATTCTGCCATTCAGTAAATCAGATGTTCTTCCTCCACATGGAGTTGTGGACATTGGCTGATTATTTATTTATTTTTATTTATTTATTTTTTTTGCTCCTTCCCCATCATGAGAGCAAATTTTCCCTTCACTCGTGGCTTTGGTTTATGATTTACAACCTACAAAGGTTAATGTTGGTTTAGCAGAAAATACACTCTTTCAAACTTAATTTCAGTTTTAACTACACACACACACACACACACACACACACACACACACACACACACACACACACACACAGCTGTGGTCTAATGATCATCTCCAATAATACTGTGGACACATATTAAACACATACTGGAGGAAAAATTACCAAAATGGATATTAAAAAAAAAAAAAAAAAAAAAAAATGTAAACATGCTTTTTTCTTACCTTCAAAAAGCTGAAAGAAAATAAGAATCCAAGCCAGGCTCGTTTTCATTGTCTGTTCAGTTACAGAAGCACTGATGTGCACCAGAGCTCAGTCATAATGTGCTCTTCCTCTTTGCAGACGGCTTCACCCTATTTATTGTTCTTCACGTCAGAACAGGAAGATGACTTCAAAGCAAGAACGGCTGTTAAAAGCCTCCTCTTGGTTACTTGCGTTTTGAATGTGACACCCGCTGGGTGCACACCCGCTGGGTGCACACCCCCTCTGGTTACGTATCAAACCAAACCACCGTGAAAATGGAACCATCCTCTCAGGAGTTTTTAATGAGTTTATAAGTAAACATTGTTCCAACACTTGAATCCTCTTCTGACTGCTTCCAACAATCAGGTTACAACATGCCACTCACACCAGCCAGCATCCATGAACCTCCTCTGAGGTCTTCCTCTTTTTTTTTCCTTCCTGGCAGCTCCATCTTCAACATCCTTTGTCCAGTATATCCACTCTCCCTCCTCTGCACATGTCCAAACCATCTCAGCCTCGTCTCTCTAACTTTGTTTCCAAAGCACTCCGGCTGAGCCGTCCCTCTGATGTACTCATTTCTCCTGTATCTTGTCCCTCCTGCTCACATCCAGTAAAAAGCTGAACATCTTCAGCTCTGCCACCTCCAGCTCGGCCTCTTGTCTTTTTGTTGGCGCCACCTTCTCCAAACCATACATCATAGCAGATCTCACTACCATCTTGTAAATCTTCTCTTTCACTCTTGCTGGCGTCCTGTCACAAATCACCCCTGACGCTCCACCCTGCCTGCACTCTCTTCTTTCCTGAAGAAGAGGGCTCCTTTTCACGTTCTTTCCTGCTCACAGGAAAAAGAATGATAAAAACATAAATACAGACTTCAAGCAAATGTGTTCAATTTAATCAGTGTGCTAAGTGATTAAATTAGGACCATTTACAAGAAAACCTCAGGATTAAAATATATAAATATAAAGTGCACGTAAAAGAAACTAAGAAAAAACAAACTAGGAAAGCTTACCCTCCAGGACCCACACCCACTACCAGAGAAGGGCCATGTATACAAACAAAAAATAAGTAAACAAGAAAAATTATACATTTTAACCCTGAAGATTTAATGAAACGCATCTTCTGAAATCGATATTTGCATGTGATAGACATCCCTGACTGTGCGGTATATTAAAATCAAGTGATACATTTATTTTCAGCAGTCATCGCTACTTTGACAAACTGCACCGTGTTTCTCTTGGCAAGCTGGATATCGGATGCCGCCTAATAAGGCGCTCCCTGTGTTGATGAAGGTGCTGTTACTGTGCATCACCCCCCTCAGCATATTGCAGCATTCACACATTAACCTAACACACTAACACTGCTCCATTCACAGCTTTGATAGACATTTCACTTTGGTACGTTACAGATTGGCACGCTGTGTGCGCACTGCTGAGATAAAGACAGCCCAGTTCAGCTGATTTCTGCTCTGTTTCATGAAAATCTGAGAATTATTGATGAGCCAGAATAAGCGGGCCTCAGCCGGAAACCCTCATCGCGAGGAATGAGTCAAGTGTTTCAGGACAGAGAAAGTTTTAGCACTGCGCTCACGGCTTTGAGCCATCCACCTAAAGTGCCAATTACGCACTCGTTCTGATGACATCACCTCCTCTCATTCCAAATAAACTACCACTACTACAGACGCAACTACCGCAACCACAAGAAGCATAAGACCCGCTTTTTTTTTTCCCCCGGTGTTTTATTTGGCGCAATTTACAGTAAAGTGCGTGCCGCAGACGGCCACTAATGGAAACGCGGCTTAAATCACGCTTAAATCCTTTAAAATTCCAACCTTTGGAATGAAATAATATTTTTTTACAGACTGTTCTCGTTTATATGACCTGCATAAAATAACGGAGTAAGAGCACGTTGTGGTGAAGCAAGTATTTCTCTGCACATTGGAGTTAAAACGGCGCACCGCGCTTCTCTTTTCCTAAATCCTTGAGTCCTCATTCCCACCTTTCCCTAACCTCGTTTTCATCGAGGTCAGGTTAGAGCAGGGGTAGGGAACTCCAGGCCTCGGGGGCCGGTGTCCTGCAGGTTTTAGATGTGTCCCTGATCCAGCACACCTGACTCAAATGACTGAATTACCTCCTCAGTCTCAGTCCTGCTAATGACTTCTATATGTGAGTCAGGTGTGCTGGATCAGGGACACATCTAAAACCTGCAGGACACCGGCTCTCGAGGCCTGGAGTTCCCTACCCCTGGGTTAAAGGTAGAAGGTACCGTGAGAGTGTGCGTGGAGCCAGTTAGAACCGCATTAGTGTTTAATTGGACTCAGGTGTGCGGCGACGAGCCTGATTGGTGGAAGTTTAAAACGCTCCGGGTCTCATCCTGTTGTGCTGTCTTGTGGGTCAGACAGGAGCGCTCCCGGTCTGAAGCTGTTTGCGCCCTTTTATGTGACGTCCATGGAGCTTTTAAATTTTAGGATTAACCTCCTCGTTGGGCTCTTTTTGTCAGGGTTCTGCGTTCAGTCGTCAGTTTTACCGCCGCCACATGCTTTCTTGCCGAGAGCTCCGCGTCCGTGGAGCCACGGTTTCACGCACGACGCGCACCAGCAGCAAAAGGAGCGGGAGCATGTGAATACCATCGGCGTGATCTGCCATCCGGACTCGCTGGAGGTTGTAATCAAAGCTGACATGTTTGCTGTTGGGACTCCAGTTAACAGCGACGAGCTCCGCCTTGGAGTGGAGGACAGTGATTATTGCAGAGCCGCGGCTTTCTCGGAGGATGAGTACAGAATCTCTGTTGGACTCGCAGACTGCGGCACCAAACACTGGGTAACTTATTTGTGGTGCACCTCAGGCACCTATTAAACATAATTTCTACTTCTAAACACATCTGCTACCCACAGATGACTGAAGACTCTCTGGTCTACACAAACCTCCTCATATACTCTCCTGTGGCCTCTCCTAATGGGGTCGTCCGAATGGAGGAGGCTGTTGTTCCAATTGAGTGCCATTATAAAAGGTTTGTGTGCAATTTATTTATTTATTTTTTTTAAAGCATCCTCAAAGCCCATCAACGAATCCTTCACATCTTTTAATGGCTCTTCTTTTTCAGGAAGTACAGTTTGTCCAGCGCTCCACTCCAGCCAACCTGGATCCCCTTCACATTTACCCAGACTGGCCTGGAAAACTTAAAGTTTTCATTGAAACTAATGACAGGTGAGCTGAGCTGGCTTCCTGAATGCACTCTTGACCTCTATTTATGCTCAACACTCTGATCTGTGTGCAGATGACTGGCAGCATGAAAGGGGGGTTAACGTGTTTTACCTCGGCGAGCCCATCAGCATCGAGGCCTCAGTCGGAGTTGGACATCACATGGGGCTCCGGGTGTTTATGAGCAGCTGTGTGGCTACTCTTCACCCAGATACGTACTCTGAACCCAGATACACATTCATTGAAAATGGGTGAGCACATGAAGGCCCACGTTTGTTTGGGTGGGAGACCAAAATATTTAAATCTACACTAGTTTAACCAAATCTCTCCAATGACCCATACCTTTTTGTAGGTGCTTGGTTGACTCTCAGCTTCCAGGTTCAAGAGCCTTCTTCTTACCCCGGAGACAAGATGACAAGCTCCAATTGGTCATTGATGCCTTTAGGTTCCACAATGATGACAAGGCAGAGGTGAGGATATATTGTCATCAGTTCATACTTGTGCAGATGTGCATTTTTTTTTTCACACAGACTACTTCTCTTACAGCTCTACATCACATGCCACCTGACAGCTGTACCAGTGAATGATGCAGAATCACCAAATAAGGCATGCACTTTCATAAATGGAAGGTATGCCTGAAAATATGTCCAAAGAGAATTGATTAAACTGTGGTAATGTAATAACATGGCGCCGATGCTCTTCAGATGGCGGTCAGCTGATGGTAATGACTACCTCTGCGGGTATTGTCAAGGCAACAATGAAGTTGTCCAACCCCGGAGTAAGCCCATCAGCCACGGCAGATTTGGTCCTCGTGGGTTTGGGAAGCCGGCGGAACCTGAACCAATGAGGAAATCTGGACTGAAGACTAATCAGGGTAGAGTTTCCTAGAGGAATCCTCTTGCTGGGTGCTCTTGGTTCACTGTAGTTGCTACCTGTCAAAAACCACTTAGTTTGTGCATGCTGTTAACCACTAGATGTCAGTGTTTTGTGGTTTTGTTTTGTGGTTGAAACTGTGTAAAGGCCTGTCTTTTTTTGTGTGTGTAGTGTGGGAAGATGATGCTAAACTGGGACCAGTGACTGTCCTGCAGTCACAGAAAAGCAAGCCTCTACCTGCGGCTGAACTGCCTGTAGTTCTCAAAAAAATCGACAGACCAACACTGCACAGCAGCCAGTGGAAAAGTGGGATAAATGAAATTGGTAATAAGAATCACATGGTCATTGCTAATTTTGAGTCAACTTTTGTTTTTAAAATCTAACTCTTAATGCTAGAGCTGGAGAAGGAACTGCTTCCTGATCCAGCTACACCAGACCCAGATGAGAAATATGACAAAACCGCTCAAGAAGGTAAACTGAAGTCTTGACAAGTCTTTAAAAATCAGACTTGTGATAACATCTCTTTTGCAATTACAGATGGCAAAACAGAAAAAGAAGCTACACCTTTAGAAAAAGCAGCTCCAGAGTTCAAAGTGAAACTTGTGGAAATGCCTCTGGACAACAGTACCACCATAGCCCCTCCCCATGATGTCAATGCTACCTCTGAGTTTGAAGTGGAGGAGACCATGCTGTCTAATGCAACTGCCACAGTCTGACCCTAAGAAATAAAAGACTTACAACTATACTTTAGTCTCTGCTCTGACAATGCTTTAATGCTGATTGTGGGTTTTTAAAGTTTGAGTTGTCACTTTACCCTACATCATGATGTAGGGTAAAGTGATGGCCTTTTGTTTACTGTGTGATCAGGACACTGCATGCTGATAGTTGTGGTACCCCTACAGCTGTGGGGGAACTGAGTGTGTTTGCATTTTGATACCAGATCTATCATAACCATGAACCCAGCCATAAGATGCTGTATTTCTCGAGCTGGTGCCTGGCCTGGATAAATGAGGGTTGCATCAGCAAGGGGGGTGGGCTTTGCCAAAGAAAGCATGACCAGTAGGGTGCCAATGGAAACTCTGCTATTGTTGGGTGGGTATGGGGGGGTGTTAGGAAGCAGGAGTGTGTACTGAACAAAGGACTAAGGTGGAGCTGCCAGACAGGAGGAGGTTCATGGATGTAGTGAAGGACATGCAAAGGTTTGGGCTGAGATTGAGGCAGATCTGCTGCGGTGACCACTAAAGGGAGCAGCCAAAAAACTTGTCTTCCATGATATTTTCTAGTGGTTATACTTCCATCACTCATAAATGTAGCTTATGGGTGTGAAATGGAGGAACAATGTTGGTGTTCACATGTTTTATATAATAAACTGCTCAGAAAAGGTGAACACATAAATCACACATCAGATCTTTAAGAAATATTCAAGCTGAAACTCTTTGGATATACATTGTGTAATTCATTGAGAACAAAATAACTAATGGTCAATGAAAACCAAATTTGTCAGCCCTTTGAGGAGTGCTGATTCAAAAATCAAAGTAAAAAAAATGCGTGTTCCCTTAAATTTTGAGTAGTTTGGCCATAAAACATCAACCGGGTGGGAACTATTTTGATTTTACATGGACTAATCCACTGGTCTCATTTTGTAAGACCTTTGTGTCCATTTCATTTTTAAAGTTTCCTCCCTGGTTCCAAACATTGGAGGAAACTAGAATCCTCATAGCAGTAGAATTTCATTTGAGAACTTATTTCTAGTGATGAGATGAAGCTTCATGAAGCATTGACCCTTTCCATTCAGTTGGTGAACCCATGGGCCATAGCTTCATGGTGCTTCATTTAGGCTAATGCGCCATCAAGTGGACAGTAAATGTAAAACAGGCATTGTGATGCTGATACATAAATTCTGAACTTATTAATATGGTGTCTGTCTTTATGATACAATGGTGGGGTCAAAAGGGAAAGTGGAAACAAATTGGGGAGAGGTTTGTGATGTGAATGTGATATATATATATATATATATATATATATATATATATATATATATATATATATATATATATATATATATATATATATATATATATATATATCACAATTTTTTATTTATTTTTTTACTTGTTTGTAACTCTGCTTATGTCACTAGGGACATTTTATTTATTCATTTTAATTTAAAAATAACAGGCTTTCCACAGCACTTTTTTTTTTTTTTTGGATGATTTCACCTGATTTAGAAAATAGCCTTTCACATGGTACTGAGAAAACAGCAAGTTTACACAAGGTGGGATGTACATTTTTCTTTCCTTCCCAATAATCTAGGGGGGTCTCCAGTCTTCCAATGTTTTGTTCTCCTAGGTACAATGTGACAGGTTGTCATATTTATCAATATT
The DNA here is from genome assembly GCF_007364275.1 of Archocentrus centrarchus. Classification (NCBI taxonomy): domain Eukaryota; kingdom Metazoa; phylum Chordata; class Actinopteri; order Cichliformes; family Cichlidae; genus Archocentrus; species Archocentrus centrarchus. Next base: position 17,569,951 of record NC_044353.1, on the reverse strand, counting down.
ACACTGCTTATTATTAGTATTAATTTATTAGTATGTGCACATCTTATTAGGAGAGATCAGCTCAAAATGTTCCCTGACAGGGTAAAATTTCCACTTTCTAGCAGGTTCCATTGCCAAGGACTTTGTTCAGGAGTCTTTGTTCAGGACTGCATTAGGGTCTGTAAACACAGGTTTACCATGAAAACAAAACATGAATCTCAGAAAGCTATAAACATGGGCAGTAGTGTCAAAACTTTAACTCTGAGCTAAATATTTCCAGAAACAAGTGTTCTCGGGGATATTTGTTCACTAGTCGGCTATCATTATTGCGCACCATGTCTCAGTGCTTGTAACCTTACACGGCCAATCTTGTCTTTAAACTGTAAAAATGTCATTAAAGGATCAGATCACAATGTATCAATAATGGGCTTCAGTACTCTTATATTCCAAACTCCATACATAAGGATGAGGCACTGATTTAAATGCTGGATTTGCTCTCATACAATGCTTTGTTTGTGAGAGTCAGTGAGTATGATTCCAGCTTTTTCTCATTCTCAGCTAATAGGTAAGTGCTTCCAGCTGTCCTCTGCAGGTGATGTGATTGGTCTGAATCAATTTGAGCTCCCTCAGCTAGCGGGAGCATTGGCTGAAGTGTTTCAACCTTTGGCAAGCCTCAAGTCTGTCCTTGATGTTAGAGCACGATGGTGATAACAGGTCCTTTGGCCTCTCTGGCTCTGCTCATATCACTTGCATTTGGTGTTGCAGATGCCATTAGAACTTTGAAGGATGGACCCATGATTGATGCAGAAGGAAGGGAATACAAATCTGCTCCCCTGAGAACTGATGCAGACAACAGCTGGCCGAACTTCAATGATGGACCCACTGTCCGTGTGGAGTGCTCAGAGGTGTCCATGATCGTCACGGTAAAAGCCGACCTGTATAAAAATGGATATCTTGTGTCACCTGGAGAACTTTTTTTGGGAGAAGAGACCAGCTGGTGTGGAGCTGTTGCTTCTGGTGACAGCGAATACGTCATTGAAGCTGACCTGCAGGACTGTGGCACCAAACTGAGTGTGAGTTGCTGATACCTGTGGGTGTCATACTGATGGATTAATCTGAATCATGTTCATTATGTTTATATTATGACCTACAGATATCTGAGGACTCTATAATCTACTCAAACCAGCTGGTGTTCTCACCAGCTGTCACATACCGTGGCATCACAAGGATGGCCCATGCTGTAGTTCCTGTTTCCTGCTACTATAAAAGGTCACATTTATTCATTGTGTTGTCCAGAGAGGGGAAACCTGTTGTTTCATGATGTGTTAACTCTCTGAGACAGGCGACACACTGTGAGCAGTAACGCTCAGCAGCCGTCTCTGCTCTTCTTCCCTGCGACGTATTCACCGGGGAGCTCCGCTTTCTCTCTGAGGCTGATGAGCGGTATGTGACAAGTTTAACTGCTGGCTTTTTAGTTTTTTCTTGAACAGCATATACAAACCATGGAAAAGTTATAGACTCGGCACACTTGTGAGATGTTCAACCTTTATAGCAAACACTACTTTTAATAGCTGAACCTTCAGACTGCATTGTTGCACCTCCTCTGGAGGCACCTCCTCCTCTGCTGTCACAGTGGTGTGTTGGCCAAAAAAAAAAAAAAAATTAAGTTGACTACTACAAACTCATTGGTTGATCGGGTACAAACCACCACAAAAGACGACATGCCGTGGTTATAAGAGCTCCTGCTAAAGCTCAGGTGGGGGCCTGTGTTGAGGTATGGACTTCACCACCTAATTCAATAATCCTCAATAATTCAAACATTCTCCATCAATCACTGACAGCTCAGCTCGTCGCTGACCATTCTGTTGGACTTGCATCCAGATTGTTGATATTATTCCTGAAGAAAAGTTTTATCACTCTTTGCTCTGTGACAAGACACACCATCATCCTGAAAAATGACTTCATCAGAAAACCAACTTTATCAGTGGAATAACAAGTGTCCAGAATCTGTGTTTACACCTCTGCATTTACTGTTAAGGCAATGGCTGCCAGGTCCCCTGTTCCTTCACAGCATATGCACCCCTGACTCATGAATGTGCTGTGAAATGTAATTGTCATCTTCAGGCAATTGTATTTGTTTTATTGGACTGGTAGCAGATGAAAGCCCCAGCATCATCTGTTTGATCTGTGCAGAATCCTCACAAAGCATCATTTCAACTAAACAGCTGGTCAATGATTGCTTTTCTTTAGCCTTTAGTGTTGGCTTTTCATTTGACTTGTCTGTAAATCCTATTTCTTGCAGTTCTGTCACAGAATTGGTATTTTGAATTTTTGGATGTGTGCCCCACCAAATCACACAAACTGGATGGATATCTGTGTTTGGGGACTGTCACTCTTTCCAGGGGTTGTAGTGATGGATTTTGTCTAAATGTAGATGACTGGACAAGGGAGCTGTCCTCAAGATACTTCTATCTTGGTGACCTCCTGCACCTCGAGGCATCTTACCATGGTCCTGATTCAGGACAGAGGAGACTCTTCATCAATAGTTGTGTTGCCACACTGACACCTGATGCCACTTCAGTCCCCAGATACTACTTCATTGAGAACCATGGGTAAGAGCAGCTCAGCATATAGTACAGATTATTTTATTTACTTTGACCATTGTGTGGTCTTGATCACTACAAACAAGATTTGCAACTGACCCAGTTGCCTTTGCAGCTTAAAACAATTCATCTATTTTAACAGGTGTCTCACTGATTCAAGAGAGGGATCAAACTCGCTGTTCCAACCTAGAAACAGGGCTGATTCACTTCAGCTACAGCTCGACACTTTCCTGCTTCAAGAGGATTCAAGGAACTCAGTGAGTCACCTAAATCACATCATTAATTTTTTTAAATAAATGAACAAATGGCTCTCTTGCATAATGGATTTTGTTTTTTTTGTTTTGTTTTTTTTGGAAAGATTTATATAACTTGCCAACTGGAAGCTACACCTGCAATATGGAGGAGCAGCCCCATAAACAAGGCCTGCAACTACATATACCCAAGGTAGCCTGTCAGTTTTACTCAGTAAGGTTCCTAATGCAGTGAAGTGATACTGAAACATCTGCTTGGCAGCCATAATAAGAGCTGTCTGAATACGCTGAATGCTAAGTGAAGGTGCCTCAAAGCTTAATACGTTTCCTGGAAGGGAGGTGATACCATCCTACTAAGCTCCAAATAAACATTGCACAACAGTGGTCAAAGTGAAATTAAGGCTTATTGCAACTTAGTTTGGTCAAGGAAAAGTGATTTAAGGAAAAGGTAATGGGTTCAATTTCTTTAACTAGTGGACATAACCTAGGAGTTTCTCGGGACCCGCCCACTTCAGTCCAACTAAAATAACTGGGAACAAATGTAAAGGTCAAATTTATCTTTTTAAAACTATAATTTATGAAGTCTAACGTGTGTGTGTGTGTGTGTGTGTGTGTGTGTGTTTTTTTTTTTTTTTTTTTTTTTTTTTTTTTTTTTCTCTCCTCCCCTCCTCTTCCCCCTGCATTATATTGAAAGCTAAATGCCTGCCCGTGACTGTCTATATTCTGTCTTTAGGTGGAAAAATGTGGATGGGAATGATGGCGTTTGTCAGTGTTGTGACACTACCTGCACACCCTCAGGTAAGTAAGCTCTAGAGCTGTAACTTCAAAGCCTGGAGGTGTTCCACAGCTTATAGTTGGATGCGGTTTCAATCTTTACATGCTAATGAATCATTTTGACAGTTTCAGATCCCGTGCTTGGCGACACTGTAGTTCTGGGACCGATGATGATTTTCACCAATAAATGATAAATTCCTGGACAACTGTCAACAAACCTTCACTACTTTATTACCTGGCATGATGTAGTGTTAAAGGAGGACATGACAGATTTGGATGTACTTAATAAAACTATTATCTAAAGTGTTTTGATTTGACTGAAAATCCTAATCTGCACAATGTTGTACGGTTTTGCAACTGCTACTTGGGATCAGGCAGACTTGTTGAGAGTTTATTGGTAAAGTAGCTTTGATGGTGAAGGTAATTTTAAACAAATTCAAATAGCCTCAAATCGTCTTTCAGACAGGCCTTCACTGAAAACGTGAATCTCCACTTTGGATGACCATCCGTGTATGCTGCATTTACCCAAAGGAACCAGTAAACTGGAAAAGTTAAAACTGCCTCACCCCATTATACACCACATAAAACTACAAATGTGCGTACTTTATTTTTTATTTTTTAAACTGTATTCTCTCGACAGAGTTGAAAGTCTAAGTTTCAATTTCTTGCTTAGTTTCTATTACTGCACTGTCGATTTTAGTGACGTCTAGCCGCAGCCTGTGTAGACACACCCACAATCACAAACACAGGAGGCTCTTAAGCAGTCCGTTGTACAGTACAAACCCACAACTGCGTCAAGTCTAGGACGTGTTTGAGTCCACTGATATACTAGGTAAGTGCAATATAAGCTTTAAGTAGCCATAAGACTTTATTTATTTTAAAGAGTAAGACGTTTCATTCTGTAAATGTAATCGTCATACACTGGGGGGGAATAGAAACTTAGGTCTCCCCCGCGGTTTAGTTAACTCATGAGTTTAACCCTGAGATGAGCGGAAACTGTTTTGCGTTTTTTTTTTTTTTTTTCCCAGAAAAAATGCTTTTAAACTCAGTCACCGGGGTAAGGAACTCTAAACTTAAACTGCGTAACATGATGCATGAACAAAGAAACCGATGAGTCATGGGGAAACGCGCTCAGACGGATGGATGGGTTTGGCAGACCAGTGTATTTTTAGTGAATTATTAATAGGGTTAGTGCTAAGATGTCTCCCTAAACGCATGGAAGTTATAACAGTGGAGTGAGACAGGAAATAGGGGGAAGATACAGGGAAGACACGCGGGCAAACTGGCGACGGGCCAACTCCCGCCGCCCGCACCGCAACGCGGCATAGGTATGTGGTCGCTAGTGATGGGTCGGTCGCGAACGATACGGCTCTAAGAGCCGCCTCTTGGAAGTGAACGATGGGAGCCGGTGTTGTGTCAAAAAGTGATCGTCTGCCAGAAAGTGTTTTTTTTTTTTTTTTTTTTTTTTTTTTGCTATGTGCTTTTATGTGTAATGTCTTTGCTTATATTGGTGAATAGAGTGTAGTCAATAGGATTTATTAAGGGCTTAGATATAAAATGAAGAAATGACCTGTTCCAAGTATGTTTATGATTCTGCATTATTGCACGTACATTATAATAAATCCAGTCCTCTTTGGTCACTTAAAATATCTTTATAGAGTGTAATGTCATATTTGTTCTGATTTCTGCTACCCTCTTGGTCAGATATCTCTTTAAAATCTGGCCAATCACAGTTTTTACCCTGATAAATAAAGAATATATAAAAGTTGCTGCCAAAAACTGATTGCAGCTTCTACCTTGTGACAGAAACATTGTTTCTTACTCAAAATGACTTGATATCATTCACGAGAGATATGTTTGACATATTTTTCACAGATTATAGGTCAGCAAGTCATTTACAACAGTTTAAATATGGGCAATCATTTTCTGGCAATCACTTTTTGGCAGACGATCGCTTTTTGGCGCAACACCGGCTCCTGATAGTGAGCCGTTTTGTTTTTTTGTGTGTGTGTGTGTGTAAGCTGCACGTGATTGGTAGCATACGATCGTCTACACTGAACGGGAGGGGAGGGGGCACAGGCACACTGCCAGTGAGTAAACAAACACCAGAGAGGGCGGGGCTCCTGCAAAATTGGCTGGGAGACAGGAAAGAGCTAAAGGAAGTTACGCTTTACATAGAGGCTACAAGCCGAAAGGTGAGGAAAATGAGTGACGGAAAACGTAGTAAAGACTGGACACATTTCAACCTTATACCTCCAAACGTGTGGAAGCAGACTTGGCGTAATTCAAAAGTGCCGGCGTTTGCGGACTTCCGGCAACAAATACCGTAATACCACTACATGACTGTGAAGTGCAATTTCTGAGCTTTCAGGAACTGTTTGGTTTTTTGTTTTTTTTTTTGTTTTTTTTTTCTATAGTACGAATGGTCGAGGAGTTTGGGTAAAAAGCCAGCTGATCAAGTTCCTTTGACCAGATGACTCTGCGGTGATCTTAATCAGCTTTTCGCAGCTAGTAAGGTCAGGAAACCCGCAATTCAGCAGCGATTGCCTGGAGTTAATCTGATTAGAGTGTAGATTGCAAATTTAAAATTTAATATTGAGCAGGCTCCACAAACAACCTGCACAGGCATATACGAATTGTTCATCCCTCAGTTCAAGTAGAAGAACAAAAACAGGGTAGGTCATCAGGCAGGAGAGACAGGATCAACTCCTCAAAGGTCCTTGTTTTTTCTGATTTCCAATCTTTTGTTTTATAATTTGTATTTGGAGCACTCTATTATATGTTGAGTACATAAAGAAACATTTGATATAACCCTAATGCATGTTTTTACATTAGCAATTCATTTTAAACTTTTTTTTAAATTAAAATCTGAGGAGCCACTTGGGAGCTGAAAGAGCCGGCTCTCTGAAAAGAGCTGGAATTCCCATCACAATACTGCTTTCACTATACTGTATGAATAATCTCCATCTCATAACATTTAGTTGGTGAGGACTGCCAGAGTCTGGCTGGCTCAGAGGCTGCTTCTTACACACCTTGCAGTTGTATTTTATGCTAAAATATTATTAGTACTAATTTTGAAAGAGGAATTCTTTTGTTTTTTTGTTTTTTTAATAAGTTTTAATTTTGTTCTACTTTAAATTAAAAAGTTAATGCAAACCAACCCATTTGTGGTATATTTTATTCACTAACCCAATGAGAATCGATAAGAGAATCGACAAGGAAACGAATTGATAAGGGATATTGATAATGGAATTCTTATCAATTCCCATCCCTATTTATAATACTGTAAATATGGTCATTAATTCACAGTATTTGTGTGAACCTGAATCCTGAAGAAAAAAATAACACAAATATGAATCTAGATGGTTCGGACAAATGTTGGTGGATGGCTTAGTGTTGCCCGATTGGGCCAGATTCTACATTATTTTTTTAGTTGGTGGTTATACTTTTAACTTACCTAATATTACAGTTTGTTTTTTGTTTGTTTATAGTAATATTTCAGTTTCTTCCATGTTTTTTTTTTAAATAAAATTTTAAAAGAAATTCTGATTGTGCCTTTGGTGGTGGTGGGGGGACCTTCTGTTAAAACCTGCCTGTCAGACCATGGCAGAAAGCAGACAGAGGGCGCTCATTACCCCCCAAGTGGAGTAGTGCAGTAGGCGCTGCTGCGGCAATCGCTATGGGGGGGGGTGCTCGCTCAGGGTGCCAAACAGGCTAGGACCGCCACTGTTCATAGCACCCTCAGTAAAATGCTTAGCCCCCCCTTAGCACCTGCAGAAAAATATTTCTGGAGCCGCCACTGGGAGTTTACCCCAGAAAACAGTCAAATAGCTAATAAATGTCAGTCGGGCTATGTAATTTGAGCATCCAGTCCAGTAGGTGGCGGTAATGCACCTCTAAGCTGGTTTGCCAACCGCCAGTAAAACCACTAAAAGAAGAGGCAATCATTTTTCTGGCAAATACCGGAAATGGCTTTTTGGCAGATGATCACTTTTTGGCACAAGACCGGCAATACCCGAGGGATCCAAACCACTGCACCATTGTGTGGTTTGCAGCGATATGGCCTTCGGTCTGGCGGATCAGTTCAAAGGCCTGATTGCTCCTCTGAAAAGGAAAGCCTCAAATCAGAAGTGCCTGACTCCGTGGTATAATTCGCAAACGCACAGCTTAAAGCAGATAACCCGTAAGCTAGAGAGGGAATGGCGTCTCACTAAATTAGAAGATGCTCATTTAGCCTGGAAAAAGAGTTTGTTGCTCTATAAAAAAGCCCTCCGTAAAGCTAGGACATCTTACTACTCATCATTAATTGAAGAAAATAAGAACAACTGCAGGTTTCTTTTCAGCACTGTAGCCAGGCTGACAAAGAGTCAGAGCTCTGTAGAGCCGAGTATTCCTTTCACTGTGACTAGTAGTGACTTCATGGATTTCTTTACAAATAAAATTTTAGACATTAGAGAAAAAATTATTCATAACCGTCTCAAAGATTATTCTTCATGTTCGGCTGCTTTCAGCACTGCTGGTATTTGTTTAGACTCTTTTGCTCCAGTTGATCTTTCAGAGTTAACTTCAATAGTTACTTCCTCCAAACCAGCAACATGTTTATTAGATCCCATTCCTACTAGACTGTTCAAAGAAGTCTTTCCAATTATTGATGCTTCTATCTTAAAAATGATCAATCTGTCTTTATTAGTTGGCTATATACCACAGGCCTTCAAGGTGGCTGTAATTAAACCTCTACTTAAAAAGCCATCACTTGACCCAGCTGTCTTAGCTAATTATAGGCCAATCTCCAACCTTCCTTTTCTCTCAAAGATTCTTGAAAGAGTAGTTGTAAAACAGCTAACTGATCATCTGCAGAGGAACGGTTTATTTGAAGAGTTTCCATCAGGTTTCAGAATTCATCACAGTACAGAAACAGCATTAGTGAAGGTTACAAATGATCTTCGTACAGCCTCTGACAGTGGACTCATCTCTGTTCTTGTCCTGTTGGACCTCAGTGCAGCTTTTGATACTGTTGACCATAACATTTTATTACAGAGATTAGAGCATGCCATATTAAAGGTACTGCGCTGCAGTGGTTTGAATCATATTTATCTAATAGACTCCAGTTTGTTCATGTAAATGGGGAGTCTTCTTCACACACAAAGGTCAGTTATGGAGTTCCACAGGGTTCTGTGCTAGGACCAATTCTATTTACATTATACATGCTTCCCTTAGGCAGTATTATTAGAAAGCATTGCATCAATTTTCATTGTTATGCAGATGATACTCAGCTTTACCTATCAATGAAGCCAGATAATGCACATCAATTAGTTAAACTGCAGGAATGTCTTAAAGACTTTAAGGCCTGGATGACCTCTAATTTCCTGCTTCTAAATTCAGATAAAAATGAAATTCTTGTACTCGGCCCCACAAATCTTAGAAACATGGTATCTAACCAGATACTTACTCTGGATGGCATTACTTTGGCCTCCAGTAACACTGTGAGAAATCTTGGAGTCATTTTTGACCAGGATATGTCCTTCAATGCACATATTAAACAAATATGTAGGACTGATTTTTTGCATTTGCGCAATATTTCTAAAATTAGAAACATTCTTTCTCAGAGTGATGCTGAAAAGCTAATCCATGCATTTATTACTTCTAGGGTGGACTATTGTAATTCGTTATTATCAGGCTGTCCTAAAAGCTCCCTGAAAAGCCTTTAGCTGATCCAAAATGCTGCAGCTAGAGTACTGACAGGGACTAGAAAGAGAGAGCATATTTCTCCCATATTGGCTTCTCTTCATTCTTCATTCTCTTCCCACAATAGACTGTTTCTTTTCATTCACCTTATTAACTTTGTTTATACTCCACTCTGCATTTAATTATTAATTGTTATTAATCTCTGGCTCTCTTTTCTCTCCCCTCAGCCCAACCGGTTGCGGTAGATGACTGCCCCTCCCTGAGCCGGGTTCTGCTGGAGGTTTCTTCCTGTTAAAAGGGAGTTTTCCTTCCCACTTTCGCCAAGTGCTTGCTCATAGGGGGTCGTTTTTGACTGTTGGGTTTTCTTTGTGTTATTGTAGGGTCTTTACCCGCAATACAAAGTGCCTTGAGGCGACTGTTTGTTGTGATTTGGCGCTATATAAATAAAATTGAATTGAATTGTATGTACAAAAGTCATCAATGTCACCGGAAAAGGTCGATAAATTTGTTGCTAGTCGCTTTTTGGGAAAAAAGTTGCCAGCGGGGTTTGAAAAGCCGCTAAATCTAGCGACAAAGCTGCTAAGTTGGCAACACTGCCATGCTGTCGCTTCCTGCATGATTTACGGGTCAAGTGGTGAGGGAGAGAGGCAGGGTAGTGTGAAGTTGTGCAGAGACAAATTGGGAGAAGAGAAAGGTGGACTGGTGGATCTACAAGTAAGATTGTAACGCCAGAGCCAGCCCAAGCCTTGAAGGGGCCCTAAGCAAAATTTGATTTTTGGCCCCCCCTCATACCCCTTCATTGTCCCCTGAGCCTAACCATTATTAATGCTGCAAGGCTGAAGTTGAATATTAATTTTTTGGGATGCATCGCTGTTTCAGTCTCAGCCCATTGAAAAACAATGTATTTCAATATGATAAACATTGTAAAACTATGTCCATGACATTGAGGAGAGTAGATATGGCATGACTGATAGTTGTCCCAATCTACAGGCCATAGGCTTTTTAGGAAATATGTGATTTAGGGTGTTTGACCTGCTTTTGGACATGTTGGACATGCTCTTTTCACCCAAAAGATGTGTATTTTTGCATAACTGTGCAAGTGCACCTAATTACAGGCTAGTAAATAAGCCATTTGTAATTATATAAATAATAATTATTCAGCATACAGAATTGCTGAGCATCAATGGAATAATATCAAAAACAAGTGGTCAGCAATTGGGCCCAGTATTGTACATGTTATTGCGCTGCTATACCACAAAATGGTGTGGTGGCAGTACCCCAAGAGCACAAATGAGGCATGAAAGTGAGGTCCACTAGTCTATCCATGCAATGTGACCACAGTGTGAAAACAACAAAACGCTGTCACCACATGAACAGTGATTAAACCAGTCGGATTAAAGATTCAAGATACCACTACAGCTCACAAATGCAGTTATGTCTGAACATGCATGCATGAATAAAACCAACATATGCAAAGCTAGCATGTCCTGTCCACTGTACCTTGTAAATAATGAGCAACCCTGACATATAAGAGTCATGATTCTGCGGTGTCGCATGCAGGATAAGGACCGAAACACAGGCCTCAGGAGGGAAAGCATGAACTCAGTAATACACAACTTTGTTTCTGGATGCACATCAGGTACAAGGAAACCAGAAAGCGCACCTGGAGCTAATACGTCAACAACTAGGAATACTCAAGGAACCAGTAAACACACTACCTGAGCGAGACGATGTGAAAAGGAACAGGAGGACACAGATGATACACACACACACACACACACACAAGGTGATCAGGGAGTTAGGACACACCAGGGAGCACAACTGAGCAAGACAAGGGGAGTAAAACTGAATACAATACAAAGAACTGCCAAAGTAAAACATGAAGTAGACATGGAAACAAATGCTGACTTCACACAACACAGGGAAGCAGACACACAGAGGGAATACAACACCTACACTAGAGGAACAAGATCATAAATAGACACAAGAAGAGTCCTTAAACAACAGCACAAGGAACAGAGACCAGGACTAAATCCGCTTAACAGAAGAACAAACCAGAAGCAATAAAACACCAAACCAAGCTGGGAACACAGGAAGCCTTAGAACTGAAACAGGATTAAATAGAAAGTGAACAACAGCCAAGAACAGAACTCAGATAATTAAGAAGCCTAAAACTATTTTAAAAAATGACACCAACCAAGAATTACCAGAATAAGACAAAAAAATCAAAACTGCAAAAACAAACTGTAACCTGAAACAATACAAAAATCAAAGTCCTAAAATTAAAAACGCTGGGTCATAAGCCCAGGATGAGGACAATAAGAGCCAAGCAAAATGTATATTAACTATATACACACTGAGGACGCTGACGCAGGCTGACAGGTAGTTTTTGACAGAGACACAGCGAGATGACAAATACCATACTTAACCAGCTAGCGATAGCTAAGTACGTTTGGAGCTGGTTACAAACTAAACTCGTAATTGCTTATAAAAATATACCTTTGTCTTTTTCTTCCTCTAATCTTCTCCTTTCCCTCCTCTCTGCCTGAGAGGGACAGCTCCTTTCTGTCACATTTCTGTTTCGTATCTTCATCCAAAAATGACCGAAACTGACGGACCATCAGGTCACCTGGAGCGCTGCCGATGCATATGCCTGCCCAAACTACCTGAATTCATGCTGACACGCAGTCAGTCAGCAACTCATTAAATTAGTGTTGTTACAATTGTACAAATATGAAGAGGTGGAATAGTTTCTTCTTTCATTTAGGACACTGGGATGTTAAAAAAGAACAAAGTTTCATCACAAATGTAGGTGAGCTTGGGGGCCCCCTGGTGGTCAGCGGGCCCTATGCAGCTGCATATGTGGCCTATACCTCGGGCCGGCATTGTGTAACGCGACTTAGACTATATCGATATAAACTATATTGTCTCATCTTATATCGTGTATGAAAATATATCTATTTCTTAAAAACTTGATATATCGCCCATTCCTAACTCTGCGTTATTTTATCTACATTATAATCAATCCAGTCCTTTTTGGCTACTCTTTAGAGAACTGTAATGTTATCTTTGTTGCAATTTCTTCAGCCCTCTTGGCAGATCTCTCAGGAAAAAAGACATTTTAAATTTCAATGATAATTTTTACCCTTATTAATAAAGAATATATGAAAGTCACTTTGCCAAAAACTGATTGCAGTTTCTACCATGTGACAGAAATGTTCTTTATGACTCAAAATGAATTGATATCATTCATAAGAGACAATATTTGAGATATGCTTGACATTTTATAGGTGCCGAAGTCATTTACAACAATATAAATACCAGCAATAATTGTTTTGGTGCAAATACAGGAAATCACTTTTTGGCACAAGACCAGCTATTCAGATGCCAAATCGCTCCACTGCCACTGTGTACAGTGTGGCGGCGTGTACATTTTGAGTACAGACACACAGCGTGAGCTTTTATTTTATGAATATATATGATATAGATGAATAGGTATGTGTCCTCCATCACTGTGGTTGTTTATGAGCTGTTTATGTGTTTGTGGCGATCAGTGATGGCATGGTTATCTTGAAAAAGTAATCCGATTACTGATTACTCCTTTAAAAAGTACCTTAGTTACTTTACTGATTACTTAATTTTGAAAGTAACTAAGTTAGATTACAAGTTACTTTATTAGTTACATTCAACAGCTGCTGGTGTTGTGCCATAAAGTGATTCCAGTGTTTCTATGTGCTTTTATGTGTAATGTCTTTGCTTATATTGGTAAAAAGAGTGCAGTCAACATGATTTATGAAGGGCTTATATATAAAATGAAGAAATACCCTGTTTTTCAAGAATCTGTAGGAGTCTGTGTTATTGTACCTACATGATAATCAATCCAGATTTTTTTGGCCACTTAAAATATCTTTATAGAACTGTGATGTTATATTTGTTGTGATTTCTGCAGCCTTCTTAGACAGATATCTGTTTAAAAAGACATTTTTAATGTCAATGACAGTTTTTACCTTGATAAAAAAATCAAATATATAAAAGTCACTTTCCCAAAAACGTATTGCAGCTTCTACCATATGACAAAAATGTTCTTTTAATAAACCGGCGAAACGCTTAAGAACGGGCCCCCGTTCCCACCGCGTTTCTGTGAACTGCTCCTTTACGTATGAGTGTGGGCGGGTCCTCGTCTGGACATGAAAGCTGAAATGCACAAACGTGGGAGAACACGCTCCCCTTTCTTGTGCTGCAAATACGTTTTACGGTCCAAATCAAACTACTGCAGCATCTGTGTGCAGCACAGAGGGAAACACAGACAGCGATTAGAGCAAGACGACAAGTAAATGGTAAATGGACTAGCTCTTATATAGCGCTTTTCTACTCAGTCAGAGCACTCAAAGCACTTATACAACATGTTTACATTTACCCATGCACTCACATTCATACAAGCACTTCCATGTTTATACTAAGCTAAGTGCTTTTAATTAAGTAGCATTCACACACATTCATACTCCGACAGGATGGTCGGAGAGCAACTTGGGGTTAAGTATCTTGCCCAAGGATACATTGGCATGTAGCCTGGAGTAGCCAGGAATCGAACCGCTGACCTTCCGATCAGTAGGTGACCTGCTCTACCTACTGAGCTACAGCCACCCCAAGTACGCACTTTGTGTCCTTTTATCTGTGATATGAACTGATACAAAGCAGTAAGTTCAGCCTTAGAGCCCAACCTAATTCACAGCCGTGAAAATCGCTTCGCTTTTCTCCTGTAATACACATGTAATATGGTAGAAAACTTGATGTTGAGATGGCAGAGTCACGCCCTTCTGCCGCTTTCGTCACGCGTTCTTGGTTTGAGACCAGCTAGTTTGCGGGGCCGGAGTTGAACCCGTTTTTCAGCCGAGCACCGAGTGCTTTCGCTGTGGAAAACCCGCCTAACGGTTCAAATTAAGGCACCGGCACCGGAACCCTGTTGGTGGGAAAGAGGCCTCTGAGTCCCATTTCCCTATAGCAGTGCTTCTCAATTATTTTCTGTTACGCCCCCCCAGGAAGCTGCGACTATAAATAGTCACGGCGGAGCCTGCTCTACGCTGTGAGTAGGCAAAAAAAAAAAAAAAAAAACGTACACCATAAAGCTATTACTTACTGAGCACACTGACAATGAGAGCACCACTGCCACCTACTATAGTGGATGTGCAATTACACTTAATTCTAGTACGGCAAAAAAAAAAAAAACAAAACATGTTCCCTGGGATCAGACGTGTATTTAAGAAGCACTGCCCTATAGCAAGGTTGGACTGAAATATAAGGGTACAGGCAAGTGTATGTGCAGTCAGTGCTGACTATACCATTTCTGTGCATGAATACTGTCTCTCCAGCTTGTGAATGTCTGTGATGGAATTTGCATTTCCATTAACTGATGTTTCATGGGCCTTACTACTCAGGTCTCAGCACCGCTATTTGCTGCTGATCCAGGATTTTTTTTTTTTTTTTTTTTCTTTTCGGGGGGTGGACTCAAGGAAAAAAAAATCCTCAGCACTACCATTGGTTAAATTAACATTTTGAACAGACTAATTGTGCTCCAACATTCAGACTATGGACATCATTTAGTTCTTTAACACAGCTTAAGTTGGCTTGTTCAAATGAATGACCTCATCTGAGTATTCGTTTGCGTTTACATTGGATTCAAGGCCATGTGTACTAAAGGAATGAGAATTGTACACATCTGAAGGAACTATAGTTGGTTCAATACATTAACTGATACTGTTCTATTTTGAGAATAATTTATACTTTTACTCTTTACACTTGTATCAAATCATAAATACCTGATGACAGCCACATAACCTGGCACATAGTGTTATTTCAGGCCAAGTAAACTGACTTCAGACTTAAATAAACCAAACTACATTCTGAATACGTCATTTTTAAACATGTTATTTAAATAATTGATAGGGTGCTGACTCCATCACCAACAGAGATACCAAAGGAGGGATGATCAACTAAACTAGTGCTCCATAGTCTGTGCTGCATGTGGTAAGTGTGATCTTCTACTGCACCTGTACAATTCAATTTATTACAAAATACAACATAATAAACATTGAACTTTATGCTTTTCTGTTCTTAGAAATTATCATAAAAATGGACAGCAGCTCCTCAGAAATGGGTGAGTATGAAATGTTGGATATCACAAGACCACATTAGAAACAAAGGCCTGCTATAGGGAGAAATTACAGTAAAATAGAATAAAGATCCTTCATACAGTCATGTTCCAATCTATAACCATAGAAGAATAAGAAATACTTTAATTTCCCAAATATGAAATGACTAATCTAATAAAGATCAGTTTAATGCAAATTAATTTACTGCTGCTTGGTACTAATCTGATAATGCAGGAAGTAATAGCATGCAAGTAATAAAGTAATAACCGAGAAATAACTGTCTTAACAATGAATATATACCTGATTAATACTGAATTAATAGTAAATTTCTTGGCGATAATGTACCGATGACCAGATTACTATAATGTTTGGATTACAGTTGGCATTGACATTAATGCATTAACCAGCTGATAATTAACATAACTTGTCAAAATCTGTAATATTAAGCTTAAATGCTGTTTATGTTCCAGTGTCTTTTATTTAAAGGTTATAATGTAAAATGTACATATAATGTAAATTTTTACTACTGTAATTTCTTCCCTTGAGAAACGTGAGACAGTGTTTCAGTGCAAGTCATGAATCAAGACAAAAAAAAAAGAAAGCATTTGAAATATTATCTTTGACCTGAAAACCAATAATAGAGGAAGAGGTCTGTAAATGTAGTGATAATTTATTAATTACAAATTATTTACTGTACAAAGACACCACTAGGAATGAGACCTTGATTAAATTAGTTTAACTTTTCTGGGCTGGAATAAATGAGGTGTGGCTGCATTGTGTTTGAGCTCCATCATGGCCACAGGAGCTGATCACAATCACTGAAGATGATGCTCGCAATTCCACTAGAAGCATAGAACAGCTCTGGGTCTTTTTGTTATGGAAGCTTCAAACGATGTTGATGGAGACGGCTGAATTCAAAGACCCCACAGATCAAAGTGAATAAATGTGGCAGCACACTAGTCCATTTTGACTAAATTTCATTGCAGCAATTCAAAATGGTACGCAGTAGTTTGTATGCATACCTGATGACATTGGGACATGATCCTAATGAGATGGCGAATGGTGTCCTGTGGGATCTCCCCCCAGATCTGGATCACTGAGCTCCTGGACAGTCTGAGTTGCAACCTGGTGGCATCAAATGAACCAAAACATAATGTCCCAGAGGTGTTGGATTTAGGTCAGGCAACCGTGGGGGCTAGACAATGGTATTAATTCCTTCATCCTCCAAGAACTGCCTGCCCTGTCCAGCTCTCCTAGAGTAACTGCCTGTCTCCTGTAATCTCCTCCACACTCTTGAGACTGTACTGAGAGACACAGCAAACCTTCTGGCAATGGCACTTATTGACATGCAACCCTGGAGGAGTTGTACTACCTGTGCAATCTCTGTAGGGTCTAGGTATCACCTCATGCTACCAGTAGTGACACTGACCCTACCAAAATTTAAAACTAGTCAGTGGCCTTCACCTGTAAAACTACTCCTGTTTTGGGGGGTTGTCTCACTGTTGCCCCTCTAGTGCATCTGTTGTTAATTTCATTAACACCAAAGTAGCTGAAACTGATTAACAACCCCCTCTTCTACTTACCTGACCAGATCAATATCCCAGAAGTTGAACTAGCATAGTGAGCATGTACACAACTTAAGTTTAATAAGTACAGTACCAGTCAAAAGTTTGGACGTATGTAAATACAGTACCAGTCAAAAGTACTGGTACTGTATTTACAGCCCCCCCACCCCCCGCTCAACTGACACTAGATTTTAAAATTTTGTTTCAGATTGGTGTGAGCTGTCGTATGGCAGCTGGGCAGAATCTCATGTGAGCTCCTGGCTGAGATCCATTGGAATCAAAGAAATGTACATAATAAAAATGATGGAGGAGGAAGTGACAGGACCAGTTCTCACAACTCTACACCGGGATTTCCTCAGCAATACAATTGGAATGAAAAGTGGCCAAATTGAACATCTACTGAAGAAACGGGATGAGCTTTTAATAGCAGAACAGCAGAAATTAAAAAAGAAAAGTGATTTGTCTGGTAAGAGCAGAGATGGCAAAAAAGAAACTGCTACAATTGTAGGACAAGAACCAAAGCGTTCAACACAAGAACTATGCGATGGAGCAAAGCATGAAACTAATCCCACAGAAAGCAGTGATAACATATCCTCTACAGAAGTGGTTTTCTGTGACTATCGGAAATTTGCGCAGGATGAAAAGAACTTCAGGTATGTGAAACACAACGTGCTTCCTCCTGAGACAGGGACTGGAAACATGATTGTTCCATGTCATGAATATAAGTCGCTTGAGATTGCACACAAACTAGATTCAAAAAGGCTACAAGTAAAAGTAGCCAGTGAAGTGTTAAGATTTGCATGTGCATGCATGAATATGAGAGCAAATGGGACGATTCACTTTGGCGTTATGGATAAAGTCAAAGGCAATCACAAGCATGGGGAAATCATAGGGATACCTGTAAATAATCAAGAAGACTTTGTGGATGCATTGGACTACATTGAAAGATGCTTCAAAGGGTCAACTCAACAAAGTGATGCCAGAAGTTGCATAAGGAACCCCCGATTCATCGAGGTGCTTGACAGGGAAAGTACTGAGAAGACATGGGTCATTGAATACGATGTTGTCCCAAAAGCAAGCATTGTAAAAGATAAACTCTATTATGTTGGTGTCCCAAAATTCTTTGAGAAGGACAACAAAGTCAAATGTGAAGAGAAAATTCCCTATTCCAGAGTTGGAGCAAACACACCACGTATACCTGAAGATGATCTTGTTCCTTTCATTCAAGGACTGAGAGAAAAAGACCAACAGAGAGAGGAGGCAGAGTCTTCAAGCAATGAAACAGGTGTGGACTTTGGAGAGGATCAAAAGAGGAAACTCACCATCCTCTTAACATGTGGGAAAAAACACATGGACAACTCTCTGTTTTACATTGTTGTGACAAACAAATTTCAACCTGCACATCTTGACAGCATATGCTTCTTAGTTCACATGAATTTATTCTGTGTGTTTGATTTTGACCCAGATTCAAAGACATCTGGTCTTTGTGGACGATACAAGGAACAGAAGGCGGTAAACCTTCACTTCCTTGATGACTATGCAAATGACAATAGGTTGGAAAGGGCTGACATTAAAAAGTCTTTGGACCTTTGTGAGAGAACAAGTTGGATTTTTTGCAATGGAAGACATGACTTCCCAGGTGGAGCACAACCATGTGATGAGAAAACTTGGATAAAGACACAAAAAAGAAAACTGAAAAAAGCAGTGTCGCTCATCTGCAATGACATCCTTCCCGGACGTTCATTTGTTGTCCTCTTCCTGCTCATGTCTGATGTTGAAAACCCACTTGTTGAAACTTTCCATGAATTCTACGCAGAAATGAGTGGACACGAATTTTTGGCAGTTGTATCAGAGTCAAAGGAAAACTACAAGAAGTGGTCAAGTCTTGCCCAGGTGTCTTGCCCCATTCCTGATCTCAAAGAAATCAGCATTGTTGAAATGCCACTGAGTCATGTGGATGCCACAGTTCAAAGCATTCAACTGCTGAAGAATCAGTCCACAAGGACATTACCAGTATTAAATGGAGGTTTGTGCTTTATAAAGTCTGTTGAAGAGGCTATGCTAGATTCTTTGGAAATTGTCAGCGTTGATCAGTGTGATGATACAAAACTAGACATCATGAGTGAGGAGGAAATCCAACAAACTGAGAGCTACTTCTATCGAGGTGGAAAGATAAACTGGATCAACTTCTGTCTTGCTGACAAACATAAGTGTGGGGTGATCATAGAGAGGGATGCTTACAAAGAAGCAAATACCATTCTTGACAATATAGTGCATCGTACCAAAGCCATACGCCCCATAGAGAGTGTGAACATATACCATCATCCTGGTAGTGGTGGAAGTACAGTGGCACGACAGATCCTCTGGAGGTGGAGGAATAAAGTCCGATGTGCAGTTGTTAAGCAGGGTAAGGAAATCACAACTGTGTGTGAACATGCAGTGAAACTGAGGGAACATGATGAAAACAACAAAAATAGCTGTCTCCCAGTGCTGCTCCTACTAGAGGACCACAATCCAGATTACATCAATGACCTCAGAGGCCATCTTGGAAATGTCATTGCAACCAAAAAGATAATTCCCTCTGTGCTGTGTTTTATCCTGATCATCTGCAACAGGTCAAATGATCCAGAAAGTATGTGCAGAGCATCAATATCCCAAACAGTAGCGGTCACACACAAGCTGTCTAATGAAGAGAAGCCTTTGTTCTCAAAAAAGCTGGAGCAACTCAAACTGAAGTTTGAACCAGACTTCATCCTCACGTTTGTTCTGATGACTGAAGGGTACGAGCGAAGCTACATTAAAGACTTTGTAAAAAATCTTATAGATAAAATTGATCATTCATCATCCATCACTCGCCTCATCAGATTTGTGGCTCTCTTAAATTGCTATGTAAAAGAGTCTTACATATCTGTGTCACACTGTGAAGCATCGCTCGGTATTGCAACATACATGGACAGAACTCGGTACCATGCCTTTGTGGATCATCTAAGTGAAGAAGCCAGGCTCATTTTCATCCACCTTAACCAAAGTTCAACACACATCCCATCAATTCGAATTATTCATTCACTGGTGGCAGAAGAAATTCTGAGTCAGCTCTCTGCCAATTTGCCTCAGAGTGATATTGCCATGAATCTCATCGATGACACAGTGCTGATCAATCACAGGTTTGACAGAGATGAGTTTCTGAAGTTCATCAGAGCTCTTTTCATTAGACGCAACAAGAAGAGCAGAGGAGATCCTAAAGACACAACTTTTTCACCCCTCATCGAGCATGTCTGCACTGCTGAAAAAGTTGGTGTTCAGAAGGCTGTTGATCTTATGAAAGCTGCTTACATAGCTTTGGGAAAAGATGCATATGTGGCACAACAGCTTGCCCGGCTACTCTATACAAATTTGAGATTTGAAGAAGCCCTTAAATGGGCAGAGGAAGCAAAATATCTTGCACCACAAGATACATTTATCCTTGACACACTTGGACAAGTGTACAAATGGTGGTTTTACCACTTGTATGATACCCTTGAAGAAAAAGAACCATCCCCTGAAAGCTGCACTGAAATCATAAGTACTGCACTCAAAGGAATTTCTGCCTTTCGGGCCTCTGAAAAAACACCTAAAAAAGAGGCTGTCAACCTTAACAATTCATACTATGGGGAGGTAGATGTTGGCTGCAGGCTTCTAAAATTCCTATCTGGAGTAAATGTTTTTTCAAACACTACAGGAAAATCAGAGCTGATGCAGTACCTGCTAAGAGACTACATACCAGCAGAGGTCAAAACACCCTGGCAGAGGTTTCATCAGCAGTTGAAAGGGTTGCAGAAGAGCTTGAGCCAAGCACTTGAGTGCATTTCTGAGGAGCTCAGCTACTTTCAAACTGACATTAGTGAAGAGGATGAAGAGCTTGATGCAAGGGATCGAGAGCAAGTACACAATCCCAGAGAGTGGCTGACAAGAAAGAGTGCTGTATATGCTGAATTCTTTTGTGTTACACTGGATGAGAGTGACCAAACAGCTGAAAGCAGCAGCACTGACGTCGCTGGTCCAGTTGAAAAGCTTTCTCCATTCCAAAGACAGATGAGGACCTACAAGCTTGGTGGAGGAAATGTTACATCCATCCTCTCATTACTTTATGACAAGAAACCAGAAAGGGCAGGGAAAAAACTTGAGACAATCTTTAGCCTGTACCCAGACAACCTGATGTGGAATGACCTTGACCCAACAGAACTCACAAACTTCATCTTTTGCCAGATAGCACTCAACTGTATTCGGCCTGGGTCCTCCAAGCTTCTCTCTCTTCAGAAGCTACAGGAACTCAGCAAGAGATTCATCACAAAAGGGAAACACATGTCATCAGCAAGTGCTCTCTTCCTTCTCTCCCTTCTGTTCTGGCCTGAGACAAGCGAAGACATCAGTTCTGACGGTGCTCAGATCCTTTCCTCAGCCATCGATGCCCTTCAGAAACTCTGTGAGCAAAAGACACAACATAGGTCTCAGAGGAAAAGCAGGATCGTGACCCACTTCTTTCTGGCAAAGGCAAAAGGTCTTAACAAGATTGTCCACAGAAGTGCTATCGAAAAGGAGATTAAAGGCACTCTAAGTGAAAGAAAACTAAAATGGCTCGGAGGAGAAGTATGGAAAACCAAACAAGTTGTGCAACTTCTCAAACGGGTTGAAGGGTGGACAGAAAATGAGAAGTTGTTTGTGAAATGTGGCAGCAGAGGCAGCAAGATCAAAGTAGTTCCTCGGTATAGTGCCTCCCTGCCACATGGAAATGAAAAGGTCAACTTCTATTTGGGTTTCTCATTTGATGGAGTGGTTGCATGTGACATCCAAGTAATGGACTAATGTTAAGTCTGCAATAAGCTTATGGATCAATCTAGTTAACATAATTTTTAGCCATAAAGGGCTACACAGATCTTTATTCATTTGCTGATTTGATGAGTTCTTTTATTCTGGGTTTGTTCTTGTTTCAGTTCAAAATGCCAAAGAAAATGATTTTGCCTGTATTATTGATCTAATTATGACAACTCTAATACATATACACAATGTTGCATTATTGTAACTACTTATTGTGATGGATGGATATAAAGAGATTTATCTATTCATCCTCAAAACAGTCGATCATTGTTCTAATAGTAGTTCAGATCTGTTATTGCATGATTCACACGTTTGTATTCACTTGCTTGTACTGAATGTTTGTTTTTCTTATATTGTTACATGTTGCTTTTGTAACTTCTGCTGTCCTCTTGGTGAGGTGTCTCTTGAAAGAGATTTTAATTTTAATGTGACTTTTACCTGGCAAAAAGAATTTTTTTCAAAAAAGTAGTTCCAAAAAGTCAAGAGTGGAAAAAAATGCTGTCAATCACTTAATGAACCCATTTTTTAAACAAACTATTTACCTTTGGAATAGTGTTGAACACTGACTTTTGCTATTAGTGTACTTTTTTAAAATGATCTGAGACTGGCAATTTGTCTAAAAAAAAAATGTGCCTCATTTCTGTCAAAGAAAAAGCATTTTCTTGAAAGACTGCAAATGTGTTTTGAGATAATTTTAATGTGGGACAATACAGTTGAGCAGAATACCTTTCATGTTAAACTTGGTGCATTTCACACAAGAATGAACTTGCTGATATTTGATGATAGTGCTTTCCTAAATGTATTGTTTTTTATTCATTTTGTGTTTGAATCATGAAATCTAGAAATGCTATTTACATTTATAATAAAGCTATTTAGTGAAAATCTGTATTCAACCTTAAGTGAAGAAAAAACATTAAATGACACAAAGTTTAAGAGCGTGCGTGTGTGTGTGTGTGTGTGTGTGTGTGTGTGTGGGGGGGGGGGGGGGGGGGGGGGGGGGGCATCACAAGCACACATCAGCGGTTATGAACTGGTTTATTCAAAAACATCTGTAAAACATGTTACATAGCTTCAGTTTTCAATCTAACTCTTCTGAAGTACATTTAGCCCAATACCATATTTTTTTGCAAGTTATGCAATAAATCCAAACCAATCTTTTTTCATGAAATTGTATACATCAAGAAGTAAACATTTTACTGAATTTTTTTCTCACTACTACCATTCATTGGTAGTAGTGAGAAAAAACAGTGCTACAAACCAACAGAAAATTACTTTCCAATTTATGAGGCATGAGTTTTTTTTGGAAGAATGTACATGTCAGACATCAAGATGTTGTATGTGCATACTAAATATAACTTGATGTACACCAAAATTATTTAGTGGTACTTACTGCTTTAACTAACCTGCTACTGGCAGAGATTCTCCTTCATATAAGTAGTTAAATTCAAATGATCAAGTGAGGAAAGCTGATAAAACAAACAGGATTAAGTGGTAAAACCATTTTAGGAACAGGTGTAAAGTCATTTATTCATTCAAACTTCCTGCCACATGTTAACTACAAATGGTGGTGCTAGTGTAGAACGTACATGTTTAGGCCTTGAACCCAGCCTTGCATATTATAAATAATGGTAAAACACATTTAAAAGCTCTATACTTAAAAGACATAAAAGAAAAGAGAGCATCCTGATGGTCTCACCAGCAGAGATCTTCATGGGTCCAAAGATTCCTACCCAACTTCCAGGTCCTTTTTCTACCTGTCAATCAAACTAGACGCAGCTGTTATTTAAAAGATGGGATGCAGAACCAAGAAATTACCAACCCAAACCCCACCAGGAGAAATGGACTGCATCGGTGTTCACAGCTGACTTCTGTTAAAAAGTAATCATGAATTTTAAGGTGGTTAAGATAAAACTTTGTATTGTTACCTAATTTAATGCTAGCTTTCGCTGCTGTGCCTGGCTGAGATGTATTTCTTTGCCAAGAAAGCTGATTTTTGTTTCCCTCTCTTGCTGATAGAAACAGCATGGCTAATGGACTCATTTTAAAAGCAGCACTAACAATTTTTCTTTTGAACTATAGCTTGTTCCATGGTTATGGCTGTACAGGGATACTCGTTCTCACAGGTCATTTACTACAGATCACTTTGTCCAGCACTTCCATCATGATCTGTGCTGTCTGATCACAGCTGATTTTCTCCGATCCATTCAAATATTACACAAACTGTTCAAAGACCCACAACAGGATAGTAAGGTCTCTGGTCCTAGGGTCAGGCAGACCAATGAAGAGCTTCACCAGTAAATAATGGAGGACAAGGCAGATATAGCTTAATAAGAAAGAAAGGAATATTGCTTACATGAGTTAACATGCCTAAACGCAACAACACAAACAAGGGCCTTCACCAAACTTGCTACAAGTTTGGGGACACTGATATCCAACAGCGTGTAAGCTGTGAGGGCCCCTGTTAATGAATGAGAAGACAGAAAACAGTGAGACTTGCCTCAGGCTGAAACAGGGCTACACTGAGACAGGGCCTCAGCCAGTCCCCCATGGCATTGCTACAGGGAGAAGAGAAATCTGGGTTTTAGCACTATAGCCACTAATGACCCGGATGTTATGCAGCTGTACAATGCACTCTGTCAGTGCCATGTACAGAGCATCAGTAAAAGACTGCTCACACTGAAAATATTTACAAGCATTTTGCATTTCATATACAAGATATCAGTGCTCATGTTCACCTTCAGCACAATAGAAGCAGTCACAATGTAGTTTACACCAGGAGTACAAACCTGTCTGAAGTCTCTGCCCAGTAACAACCCACAAAAGAAAATCTTACATTTTCCCACATTTTATTACAAGTTTCACAGTCATACATGTACCATTAAATACATCCTCTATTTAAAGTCAAGGGAGTAACTGTTTATACAATTACTAAGATAAAGACAGAATTAGAGAAAAAACAGCTAGTAGAAGCCCTCACCAAACAAAGTTGGGGACACAAGTCCAACAGCACAATGTGCTGTGAAGGCCTCACTGTTTAGCTTAGAACAGAAAGGTATTTACATAAAACTTGCCTTGATAAAGGGTGCGTACTGCCCATGTAACTCCAGCGCCTTCACAACACTACGAACCATATCTACTACACTTCTACACACCTAAACATGAAAAGGAAAAAAACCACAAAACAGAGATGGTTTCAATCAGAATCAAATCAAACAAAGTCTTTGATACAATGAAATATTTCCCATGTGCTCTGGGATGTTTTTATAGCTCTGTTTACTGTTTAATGTCTTTTCCTCTCAGCTCAGCAGCAGAACATCAGTACACTTTGGTATTATAATACCAGTACTGGTTTCTCTACTAGCCGCAGAGGACATTAGAAAATGGTTGAGTGTCCAAACCTACTGATGAGAGGAAGCAGACTTCAGTAGTGGCCTCCAGGAGACATGACAGGGGGTCTCGCGACAATGGGCGGCCGTGGAGGGGCTCCCTGGTAAACTGGGGGAACAACGGGAGGGGCCTGAATATATGGAGGTATCCGCCCAGGTATGTACCCTGGCATCCCCTGCTGTGGCCCACCATATTGACCTGCAAGGACCCAGGCTCATTGGTTCACATTCAAAAATTCAAAAATTTGAAGCCAAAAACAAAAAAACAAAAAAAAAAGACTTTTATTGTAGTGTTTTTAAGACTCTTCAAGCATTATTTGCACAATACTAAAACAAGGTAGTTTACGTAACCAGGGTTAAAACATTTCAAGACTCCAAAAAGATTCAGGGAATTAAAATAATGGAAAAAAATAAATAAAACTCAATAATAACAACAGGTAAATTACTGGCCATAGAACAGACATCTTGGCAATAAAACAGCGTTATGTTAAGAACTTAAGAAGTCATTTAAATGTGCACCTAACACTAACTACCTAGCACCAGATTTTAACAACAGGCAGTATATACCAGGTACGGGGTGCCTCATGTTGTGCTGCTGAGGAGCCATCATGCCACCCACAGGACCCATTGATGGTGCAGCACTGGTGGTCTGGCTTTGGCGGGGAATACTGCACTGGTACTGGGACAACTGAGCCCGCAACTCTTCCTATGGCACAAGGAGAGCAAATGAAAGGAGCAGTGATTTGACACTCAAGTTGTGTAGCTCAGCTAGGAGGAAAAAAAAAATAACAAGCATGTTGCTTCTTATCAGCTGCATAACTACTAACTTTAAAAACAACAAAGAGAGCGTTCTAGCTTAGGGCTACTTACCAGTGAGATATCCTCATCGGGGTGGATCAACTTACTGGTTGCACTGGAGGTGGTGAGTGTGGCAGGCTTACTCGTCACGGTGGAGGGAGGTTTGGAGACCGTACTGCTGCCAGCATTAGGGCTGGCCAAAGCGGCGGTGGCCTGAGTGTAGGCTGGGAATGTGGGCTTTGAGAGGTCAGAGGTGGTGGAGGGGGGAGTGTGAGGGGACCCCGACACTGTCTGCTGACTCTGAGGGTGAGAAAGCAGGTTAGAGAGACTCTGCAGGAAAGCATTTAAATTTCACAGGGGGGTCAGTTTTAGTCATACTTCAGGATTACTCCCACAATTTAAGTTATTTGGTCATTTACTTGTATCCATAATATGAATGAGAGCCAGGAAATATGTTTCTTGCATGAGCTCTTTATTGTTGGCAAAATTTGAAATTGTGAATTTCTGAGGCTCAATGAACTGGAAATTTACACTTAAAAAAAATGAAATCAGCAATGTGTCTCCAAAACAAAACCTTACAGGCTTCACTTTGCAATGCAGTGCAAATATGTTCTCCTCCTGCAAAAGGGCTTCTATACCTGATTATGACCATATTAATGCCAAGCCTATAAGCTGGGTCTTGGTTGTGTCTTTAAGATTGTACTACACTGTTGTTACATAACCGAGAGAGTAATCCTTCAGCGTGACTAAAATACAACCAGTTTATTTAAGCCTGCAGGAAAACTAATGTAATGCTGAGCATGCCGTGCTATTTTGCCCAACAGCAGAAGCCCACTGTACAAACCTGCGTAACTCTTCACTTTGACATTTGATTTTAAGGTGATGAAGCTATTTTTAATATTCCATAAATGCAGATTTGCAGTAAATAAAAAGGCAAATTGTTGTTTTAAATTATGAACAATGGCTAAACTTTTTGATTTCTTGCAAAAACAAACCAAAAAAAAACCAGCTTTGCAAATGAAAAAGAATCGACCTGCCCGCCACAAGCAAATCATACACAGTCGTGTGCATGCCAGCTGTAAAGCAGCAGGCTGTCACAGTAAAGAGGGCAGACAGCCTCATACTTGTGAAGTGATAGGGAACAGAGCTTTAGGGGAAGCACACTGAGTGTCTGCACTTGGTGAGGCTGTACTTGTAGTTGCAACTCGACTGCCCATCTGTAGCACAGGAAAAAAAAAAAGTAAAGAATAGGAAACGCAAATAGAAAATGTTTTCAATTAAAATAAATTCTGGGTAAAGTCTCCTTTTTAATCAGCCTGCGTGAGTTTAGACATGTCTTACTGAAAAAGACTGTAATGTCCTGTCAGAATGCTGAGAGGAGATGAAAAATGTGCAAGAGTGTCAAAGATTTTACCTGTCCAGCACTCGGGAAAAGAGGTTTTGTGACATCAGGTTGCACTGAGGGGGCAGTGGCAGCAGGAACTGTAGGTCTGGGCAGCACACCTGCAGCAGGGGGGACCTGAGGCATGTGTGTGATGGCTGGACGGTTACCGACTGGAGGAGGAATGCCTGATACCAGCAGAATAAATTCATTCTATGTGGGCAAACCCTTCACTGCAGTAGTGTTACCATGTACCATTTAATAAATTACACTGGGGCAGTTACAGGGATTGTAAGTGTGCTCTAAGGGTGTATGTTAGCAGGGCATTACCTGGTGGCACACCTGGCATCATCGGTGGCATCATCCCACCCATTGGGATCATCCTAAATATATGAGAAAACACAATGTTTACAATATGTTGCAAAGAGGTGACAGAAAGTTTTGATTAACAATGACAAAGATTCACCCTGGAGGCATTCCCGGCATGACAGGGGGCGTTCCTGGCATCATAGGTGGCACGCCTGGCATCATCGGGGGAATTCCTGAAACAAATATTTATTACAAATGCAAACGTGTTATAACAAAATGCAGACTTCTTAATTATGTACACCTACAGTATATTAATACAATTTAGTACAAAACCAACACTGTGGCCTCCTTGTGGATTGTGTTGTTACTTCAGGTGGGCTGCAGGAAGTCATTAAAATTCCCATAAGAGGACACTGGTTTAGCTCACAGGTTGAGCAGGTGACCATATATTGCAAGGCTAAATGCACTGGCCTGGGTTCAACTCTGATCTGAGGCCCCTCACTGTCTGTCTTCCCCCCGCCCCCTTTTCAGTATATAATAAAGCCAAAAAAAAAATCTTGAATTAAATATTTACAATCAAACATATTTTTATTTCTTTAGATTGTTGGGGAATTGCAACTGACAGAATACCTCTTTAGTGGCAGAGAAAATAAAGAGGTGGGTGTGAGTGCCAATCAGTGACTCGGCAAAGAGCAAAATGAATTTAAAGTGTGCGAAGACACCTCGGTTTTGTGGTGATCAGACATGTAATTAAAAGGTCTGAGTGAGCCACAGAAGATTTTCAGGTTACAAAGTGCACTGTTCCAAACCCTTACACCTCTACTTTTATGAAGTTATATATCACATGGCTACTTCCAGCTGCTCCCTTATTCACAAGGAGCCACCCAAAGGGAATTTGTTTCTCCTCTCAGGAGTGTAGTGTAAACCACTACACTAGCTCCACAGTGTAGTGACATTTATATCGACTTAAATAAAAGTAAAAGGGAAAATTAAGCAGTATACTTGTACTACTTTCAGTTAAATTAAAATACATTAGCCTAGCTTTGATTAAAAAATAAAGGAGCATAACTGCAATACTGATGGGCATTTAAACATTTTTACATCATGACTAGTTTTTTAAATATTAAGAAACTTCTTGCAACACATATCAGTATGTTTGAGGTTTGATCATACCTTAAGTAAACTTACAGTTAGGAACCAGCAATTAGATATAAATACTGAAAATCTGGTGTTGCACAGCCACATGGGGTCACCATCAAGTCACGTAAGCAGCAATATGATGGGAAAACACCATAGGCTTTTCTCATTTCTCTAATTCGTGCCTCCTCATCTCCTCTGTTGAAAGATGTTTCAATTCCTAAAATGCTTTCGGACGGCACAGGAGGCTTATTAGAAGAGATATAACATATAAAACATCTGTGATGTATGAAAGAGAAGTACCACACAGCTGCGATATACAAACCATAGTGCAGGGAGGACTACTTAAACAGCTAGACCTTTTTAAACATATGTTGTTCCAGTTATTTAGGAAGTTTCAACTGCATGACCAAACTTTCTGCCCTTCACTGTTTGTGTGAATAAAAACAGGTTTGCTATCTTGGGGCACAGCGATTAAAGCAACACTGACATTATAAAATAAAGCAGCAATGTATGATGCACCGAGTCAAATACTATACATAAATGTCATTGCTTTAAAATGAAGCTCCAAAGAAAAATGTTTTATTTTGTAGCCTCAACCCTCTAACACAGTGGTCCCCAACCTTTTTTGAGCCGCGGACCGGTTTAGTGTTAGAAAATATTTCCACGGACCGGCTTTTAAGGTGTGGCGAATAAATACGTCAAAATAAATGATACGACTATATCCAAGTGTGATATTTTCTATGTATAATAATAAAAAACGGAAATCCACTTTGTATTCGTATGCAACTCTATCAGCAGCGTTCTCGTAACATCCCGCCTCAACATGAATAACAGGCTCTCTGCCCACAGCGCTCCCTGGTCAGCTGTTAGAGCCATGGTAAAACATGCCTTCAAAATAAGATACACCGCAAAAACAAATACAGTAGAAATCACCTCAGTCGGATTCAAATGGCCCAGTTTGGGGTCTATTATCGAATTTCGCTGCAATGGCTTCTGCTTCATCTATGAATTTGCTTCTGCAAATTTTATAATCTGAAATTTTACTCGTAAGTGCAAGTTTGTAGCTTACACTTGCCACGATTGTCCCCGGTGAAATGAACTGATATAAACACTAAAACAATTTCCAGGTGTTGTTAGTGTGTGTGTAGTTGTGCACGAACGAGCTGATGCATGGAAGTGGGCGGACAGGAGCTGAGGAGGGTTTTAGCGCTAAACTCATCCAGTTTATGCGATCACATTTAACTGGAAATTTATTACAATGGGACCAGATTTTTCATCCGAGGTAGGTGAATATCCGACGGATTTATGTGATGATTTTATTGGAATTAATGTTAGGAAAAATCAGGACCTGCAGATGCCATCCAACTAGAGCGAAAACCCGATTTGTGCGACTTCGACTTAGGTGATTTTTACTGTATAAAGCGCATGAAAAATACAACTCACCACAACACTGAATCAGTGTAAGCCCCCTGAGCTTGTTTCTCTGATACTCATTTTTGCTGGCTTCTGGTTTGACTGGGTTCGGCCGATTTCACATGGAGCGTGGCTGCAGAGCCGCGGTGTCAAACGCTGGAGAGTCAGTTTGATGGCTGGGTCTACCTCACTGCTATCCCCGGTGTTGATAAATAAAAATGGTAAATGGACTAGTTCTTACATAGCGCTTTTCTACTCTTGTTGAGCACTCAAAAATTTAAAGAAGCGTTATGTAGGTCAACCAACCGATTTCGTTAGACAGGCCTGAAGCTTCTGGGTTTAATTTTAGCGGTGACGTATCATGTGAGCAGAAACGTCTTGACACGTCAAGAGGAAGTCATGGAGGGAAGTAACGGAGCGAATCCGCCCATTTTTCAAAATAAAATATAGTTTAGGCGCAGATAATAAGTAAAACGGAAATAATTTAAGTTATTTATTCTTTATGTGCGGCCCGGTGCCAAATGTCCCACGGCCCGGTACCGGTCCACGGCCCGGGGGTTGGGGACCTCTGCTCTAACATCAGTTCCTTGCATCTCTGATGGGACACAAGGAGAGAATGAGTGTAGTGTTACAATAATGTGTAAACTGCATGTCGAGTTAAGTAACTGTTTCCCACCTGAGTAGCTGCCTGGCGGCATTCCTGGGGCCCCAGATCCATGAGGAAGCATACCAGGCTGGGTCATAGGGGGGACAAAACCTGCCCGCAGCTGTCCTGCAGCAGGATGCTGAAAGGAGGGACCGGGCTCATCATCGTCTTCATATTCATCAGAGTCATCCTGGTTCTGCTTCTTCTTCTGAGTCTCTAAAAACAGGGACGAGCAGAGTCAGCCTCTAACACACAGCACAGACAGTTCATGAGAGGATCATGGTGGTAATACCTTGGTTCTTCTGCTCCAACATCCTCCTTCTCTCTTCCATGTCTTTCTCTGGAATACCCTCCATCCCGTATATCTCCAGCTCGATATCTGTTCTTCCAGGTATTGCATTAGGAACTCCATCAATGGTCTCTTTATGTACCTACATGTGAAGTGGGACTGCGTGGTAACTTCGGTGCACATGAAACGATTTTGTTTGACTTTCCTTGCATTATTATAGCTTGCTCACCTGCATACAGTGGATTGCGAGCCCGGGGCCGGTGTACAGTTTCTTATGGCAGATGTGGCACTTGAAGTGTTTGGCTTTCTGGTGCTGGATAAGAATTTTTTCATCGTCGAAATCTCTGTTACAGTACCTGGGAACGGTTGAGGAAGCCGTACTTATAGGTGAATGTGCCCATTATATCATAGTTTACTCAGAACAGATATTTTTTTAATATGTATTTTATTCAGTGTCACTTAAATGAAGCAGAACATCAAACAGCCAGGTTTAAAAACTGTCATGTTAGCTAAGTGTTGGTTTGGGACTGCTACACATAAAGCTCAAGTTAGCTCCGCTAATTCACGTAACCACTAGCTGTTACCATAAAAACAGACGCCGATAGAAGCGATATAACAATAACAATGAAATGTGTGTGTGAAAGGATACCAACACCAAGGCTTCATTTGCTTTTTCTTCTTCCTGCCCATGATTTCAGCGCTGTCACTTCTCTGCCTGCTAAAAATAAAAACACCTCACAGAGATGGCGTCGGCTCTCCAGCATCCCACAACACACTGCGGCCCCCATTTCCTCCGTAGGTGTGTCCAAAGCTGACGTACGCTGATACGCTTCAGCACTTATAATTTGGTAATATATTGGTAAAAAACACCCATATCGGTTCCGTTTTGAAACTACAGAGGTCAATCATCAGCCTGTGCAGCTAATTTTCAAACACGACTCTACTAGAAATTTGCAAAACAAATGGGATTGAAATGTGTTCATACTGATCATTCATTGATCCACTTTTCTGCACCTAGAGAAAAGAGCTCCTGCATTGAAGTGCTGGCACGTGATTGGCTGATTAGATGTTTACATTATGGGCCTAGGAACTATCGGGAACTTTTTTTTTTTAATCTTTATTTCACCAAATTATAGCACCATATGACCAAAATTGCAATACAAACAGAGTGATATACAGTCAGTTGGACTGTAATAACTCTTAACTTAAAAGTGAACATACAAACAATATGGAAATAGAAATAATTCTAAATAAATGACAAAACAAATAAAGAAATAATATAAGATAAATATAAAGAAAGAAAGAAAGAAAGAAAGAAAGAAGAAAGAAAGAAAGAAAGAAAGAAATGAAGAGGCAGACATTTTTCATTCGAGGCATTCTGAATAAAATTGAAGGGCTGATAAGCATTTCTTGCTTTCTTTTATATATTTTACTGAATTAAAATAAAGTTTCATTTCAATACTATCGGGAACCATCAGCAAACTACTTTGTAGTCGGAGGTATTTTGAAACGTACAAACTGGGCATGCGCAGTAGGAACATAATCGAAGCTATTGCTTGTTACCTCTCAGTTTGATATCACTGAGGACTTCTAACATTAATAGTACATTTTTACCAACGCAGCTCAGCTAAACAATAAAGCCTGTCCCTTTTCCTGCCATTTTAGAGGCTGGGAGCTTCCTCTGTGCAGCATGTTTACTTCCCAAACTTCGTCCTTCCAAGACTCAATCGATGTGGAGGAGAGGGATGACTTTGACAGCGAAGAAATAGCTGGATTCAGCCAGAAGATTCAGCTGAACTGCTACTACACCATCTACCTTTATCAAGGCACAAGGTACCCGTGGATATTACTCGGCCAGGTTTCTGCTTTGCAGAGCATTGCCTGCAGCCACATGATGTATGTGGCTGCAGCCTTCCGTTTCTTGTATTGATAACAGGAATTTAGGAGTATGTTCAAGTGTTAGGATTATTTCTATTTATTTAAACGTGTATGTATTATGTGTTGTAATATGTATTGCTGTTCACAGTGACGAACCCTTATCCTGCTTGCTTTTTTTTTTTTTTTTTTCCTGACTTCAACCAGGAAAAACATCCCTGTTGTTTAATTACCCTGTAGATTATGATTTTATTTAGCTGTTCTTACATGTCCCTGCACCTGCTGACATGCGGGTAAAACCGACCTTATATACATTAAAATCTAACCAGGTGATGAGTAAACTGTCGATTGTCTTAGATCTGAGGCTTCTGGGGAAAATGTGGCATGGAACCAGAGACGAGCAGACTCCACAACCAGTCAGGATGACTTTAGGTAACAGAAGGAGCCACCCGCCTACCATCCACTTGCTTTCCGTGGTCTTTTCTCTTTGGCTTTCTTTGTTGTGCATCAGTGTCTCCACGAGCTGCCACCGGCAATCTGATTAACATGGAGTTAGTGCTGCTTTCATTCATGGTTTTTGTTCTAACTGGTCATCATTGTGCTGCTTTTGGTCTTAAGGTGCCTCCCGATCTAAACGGTGGCTCCACGTTCATGTATCACCCAGGGCTGGTAAAAACTAATTATAAAACGCTTGTATGTCCTAGTAGAGTGTTGAAAAGTTTCTCGACTATGTGACTTAGTTGTGTGTTGTGTGTGGCTTATGGTCATCAGCTTTCTCCATTTTCTCTCCATCAACTTGAGTGGCTTCCAAAAACTTCTCATCACCTGCACTGGCTGCTTGTATCCACAATGACTCTCTGCTTTGCCCACAGCCTCACACTAATTGACAGCAGCCTGCCATCAGAGGCAGAACCAGAGCTGCGGACCTACATTTCAAGGCGTCTAAGCAAAGGAGCCCTGCTTGGAGGCATGGGCAACATCGCCACTGTGGAACTCAGGTAATAATTCTTTCTCTACGGTGGAATGATTGTACAGCATACACCTTTAATAATTAAAAAAAAAAAAAAAGAATTTGGTGCACAAGTTTGAATGTATTTGGTATTTTCTCTAATCCACACAGGGTCAAAAATCCACACAGGGTCAAAAAAATACATTTCACTGTGCATTGTACTGTGTATAACTGTGCATGTGACGAATAAACACTATCTTAATCTTAAAAAAATGTATACATACAGGCTCAAATGCATACATATACCCCCACAAAACCCCCATATTTAGTTAAATGTCTCTTAGCAATTTGCACCTTAACCAGATGCTTTTTGTGGTCATCAACAAGTTTCTGGCATAATTCTTAACCTGGCTTTTAAGCATAGTCCACAAATTTTCCATAAGGTTGATGTCTGGGATTTGGGAAGGCCATTCCAGCAGCTTAATGTTAGCCTGCTTTATCTGTTCCAAAACCAGTTTTGATGTGTGTTTGTGATTGTCCTGTTGGATTATCCAACTGTCTCCAAGTTTCAGTTGTTGATTTGAGGTCAAGTTGAAGAATTTGGAGGTAGTCCTTCTCCTTCATTATTTCATCCACTTTGTGCAATACACCATTATCACTGGCTGCAAAACAGTCCCAGAGCATGATGCTACCACCAACACCATGCTTGACAACTTTTACTCCTCCAAACATAGCTCTTGTCATTGTGACCAGATAGTTCAATTTTTGTCTCTTCTGACCATCAAACCTTTCTCCAGAAGGCATTTGCCTTGTCCATGTGGGCAGCTGTAAATTTCAGTCAAGCTCAAAGATGTGGATTTTGGACCAAGGGCCTCTTTCTTGGTTGGCAGCCTCTCAGTCCATGGTGAACAGTGATGCTGGTGTTCCAGCAGTTTCCAGTTCATGGCAGTCTTGAGCCTTGGTGGTTCCTGAGTTG
Organism: Archocentrus centrarchus; assembly: GCF_007364275.1. Classification (NCBI taxonomy): domain Eukaryota; kingdom Metazoa; phylum Chordata; class Actinopteri; order Cichliformes; family Cichlidae; genus Archocentrus; species Archocentrus centrarchus. Next base: position 17,534,929 of record NC_044353.1, on the reverse strand, counting down.
CTCCTGAAGATTCTAACCAGTTTCCCCTCATCTCAGGGTGACAGTTTGGGTCCTCTTCCAAATCTTGGCAAAGTGGTGACACATCCAAATAACTTGTACTTGTGTACAGTTGTTTGAACTGATGATCTTGGAATCTGCAGTTGTTTAGAAATGGCTCTAAGAGACCTTAACAACTTGTGTAAATCTGTAATTCTCTTTCTTTGATCTTTATTGAGTTCTTTGAGTTTCCCATTATTCTGAGTATTGGTTAATTGATATTGTCTCAGCAGGTTACAAAAAATATATATATTCAAAAACTGTACTTTTTTTCCCCAAAACATAATACTAGGGTTGATGACTGATGCCTTAAATTTCATCACCTATGTTACCTCAGTTTAGCTGGAAAATACAGCTTAACCATGGAATTATAGATCATTAACACAACCATGCTGAACTTTTACTCTCCCCAGCCTTCCAGAGCAGGCTGTCGGCTGCTACTGCTGCCTCTTGGAGCAGGAGCGGTCTCCAGAACAGGCAGATTCTGATGGGAATGGATATGTCATCTGCTTTATGGGAGGCTCTGAAAAAGGACTGAACTTATATCCTTTTGTATAAAAATAAACCAAAGTTATAAGTAAAATGCAATGTTTTCCAAGATTAATATTAAAATGAATCCTTCAGTTACAAAATGTTCTTCACCTCATTGTTGTGGTGCTTCTGTGGCATAGAGCCAACAGTTCAAATTCCTTGATTCAGTAAACATTTAGATTAGAGCTTGATAAATACGTCCAAGGCCTGCATAGCAGTCTGCAAACTCCAGAGGTATGACAGTGCAATAACATTGTAATATGTTATAGTATTGTTAGTGCACAACTGAAGTGTCTCACTCTGTTTGTGTGTTAGCTGCAGAACCTCGAGACAGAGGTGCGCCCCTATCTGAGCCAGTGGTACGAGGAGTCTGTGATGCACATTTATCGAGTGGCGCAGCTGGTCCAGAGCAACATCAGCTTCCTGCTCCATGCTGTGAGTCATTTTTCACCACTATACTGTGTACTTAAGTATGTGCAGTACACATAGCTGCTCCACAAACAGAGGTTTGTATGTTGTACTCAAAAAAAGATAGAGTAAATATTTTTCCCCCTCACGTGATAATAAGCAGGTGCTTTTACTTCAAGCCATCAAAGACTGGTGGAATCATTGTAAAACTGTAAAATACTGTGATGTGAACTAGAGAGGAGCTTTGTGTAGTTGTGCTCAGAAGCTTACATACACTCATCATGGGCAAGAACTTTATGGTATTTTGGGGCTTTTCCAATTGTACAGCATACATCATTAATGACTTTAAAAAACGATAGTTTTTTAAAAACAATTTATTTTGGATTTTCTCTAATCTACACAGGGTCAGAATTATATGTACTATAAGTATTTATATTTGTATTGTTGACATAAATTGATATTTAACAGTCAGTACTCTATGATTAACAGCTTATTGAGTGCAAACTCAGTTTCTGAATGGCTCAAAGCCAGTTTGGCAGTACTTTATTCCAATTTCCAACTGTTGACATGAAGCAAGGACAAGATGAAAAAGTCATGAAATAGTTGATGTGGGCAGAGAGGCTGGCCCTGGATGCTCAGGATGCACAGGCTGGGTCTGCACAGGGAACATGGTGGCCACCTTCGGGGACATGATGGATGCAGGGCGCTCAGGAGAGGTCAAATGTGACATGATATTTTAAATATTTATATGGTACTTTCTGTATGTTGACAGTAGAAGAAGAAGAAGAATCAATTTGTTGTCATCACATGTCAGACATGTAATGAAAAGAAATTCCAGAAGGAATTCCATCCAAAAGGACAAACAAATTGAACAAACGGGGGATGATGATGTGGGGTTGTTTTTCAGGAGCTCAGCTCGGCCTCTTAGTTCCAGTGAAAAGAACATTTTGGATAATTTCCTCCTCTCAACTTTGTTGAAACAGTTTGGGGATGGCCCCTTCCTTTTCCAACATGGCTGCGTACCAGTGCACAAAGCAGGTCCATAAAGACGTGGATGAGCGAGTTTGGTGTGGAAGAACTTGACTGGCCTGCAGAGAGTCCTGACCTCAACCTTATAGAACACCTTTGGGATGAATTAGAGTGGAAACTGTGAGCCAGGCCTTCTCATCCAACATCAGCGTCTGACCTCACAGGTTCTTCTGGAACAATGATCAAAAATTCCCATGAACACACTCCTTAACCTTGTGGAAGGCCTTTTCTGAAGAGCTGAAGCTGTTATAGCGTCAAAGGATGGACTGACATCTATTAAATCCTGTAGCTTAAGAATGGGATGTCACTCTAATTAATATGTGTGTGAAGGCAGATGACCAAATGCTTTTGGCAATATAGTGTAGTCCCACCAATAAATCATTAAGTTGTCCGTTAAGACCTTGGTGACTGTAGGGGATATTTTAATAGATTAACATCACCGCATTGTACCCACTTCCCCACTTCTGGGAACTATTTGAAGTCTACATGAATCCCGTGATAATTGCAAACCCCGTCTGATGCGACTCTTGACTTAAGGACTTTTGTTTTTTTCAACACAGAAGTCTCAACTCCATCAACAGGTTGATTGTGACCTTATATGTATGTTCTGGATCATATCCTGAGCCTTGTTCAGGTTTCTCATAATGCTGGGTCATGTAGACTTGGTTGATTCTTTTTCTTCCACCCTCCTGTTCACTGATACTGAATATGATCCGGCTCCTGTTTTTGTCAAGGACACAGCGTGGTCCTTTGTTCTTTCCTCTTCGTCTCCGTGGCTTGATATTACCAATAGTGTAGTACTGAGAACCTGCTGGCAATCTTTCTAACAAGAGCTCATAATTTTTATAACGATGTGAGCCATAGTTTTTCTGGGGGTCAAAGGTCAGCCGCATAATGTTATTTTTAATGGCAATTCTATTGGCAAACCAGTACAGCAAACGGAGGCTGTCCTTGGGCACAGTTTTCCCAAAGTTAATTGACTTCAGATCTTCGATTGAATTGAGCGCGATGGTTGTTCGTTTTTTATTTTTGGTTGTTCTTGACGTCATCAGCCTGTAGAGAGATTTAGGGAGTTAGGGGTTTTTTGTTCATCCAGATTGTACATTCTTATCTTACATATGTTTATATTTTGAGGGTTTTTTTTTTCCAGGCTGTCTATAAACATTCACATGGAAGAGGTGGAAAACAAGTTGTTGCTGTGTACAGTGTGTGTACCACTATGGCACTCTAGAATCCGTTTTCAAGTTGTGCTGTTAATGCTTCGAACATCCAAATGCAACAAAAGTTTGCCGTCTTCACCTGAAAACTAGTTCTGACTATGCAAAAGTTAACATAAGCTAGTTTGTAAGTCTCGCTGAAATGATATATGCATAGAAGAAATTAATATTAATTTCCAACAGTTAAAATATTTTGGGTTTTAAATTGTTGTTGTTTGACAGGTAGCGTGATTTGTTTATGAAGATAGACACCTGAAACACTTAAATTAAAAATTGATAACATTTAATCTATTAAAGAATCAGAAGAAATCACATGTACATGAGGGCAAAAGCATTGCACTAAGCTAAACATAACAATTTTAGACTACAAACGTTATCAAAAACAGTTGGAGAGAGCCATGGTTAGAGCCAAGATAAACATATTCTTCTCTGAGACTGAAAAGATCATAAATAAGATAAACATATCGCCCAAAGGTTGTGAAGTTGGTCCAGCACTATCTATCTGTTGCTCTCTGTCTAATTAGGGCCAACCTGTGCAAAGGCCCTATTGTATCTGCTTTGGATTATTTAGGCAAATGAATTGCTTTTTTCAGGGCCTAAACATGCTCATGAAACTCATGAAATCTGGCGACCACATACACTCGAGTCCCAGCCCGTCACCAATTTGCCCACATGTCTTCCCCTGTATCTTTCCCCCATTTTCCTGTCTCTTTCCACTACGCCTAAAAAAGCTGCTGTGGCCAAAAAATGGAGATTTCCTGCCCTTACACTTTCTCTAACTCATAGGTTTTTGGATGTTATATTTCATGCAGCTGCTAGAGCTGCGTAAGAAAGAAACGCGACGTGAACAGAGCTATCTGCAGCAGCGTGCACAGTTTGCTAGAACACGTGTTATGTATAACGCAATGACGTACCTAAAGCCTTTGTGCTTTGCGCTGTTTTGTAATTTTGTAATATTGTGCTATAGTTATAGCTCTAATATCTCTGTATATTTGCAATTTGTATACTTGTATATTGTCTTATAGTTTTTATACTTATTTGTTTTTTCTGTAAGCACGAAGTACCGCAGCAATTTCCTAATGCTGTGAACCTGTTCACCCCATATGGCAATAAAAACCTTCTGATTCTGATTCTGATTCTGATTCTGATTAATTTCGGAGCTACATTGTTAAAGTATACTCACTTAGAGAATTTGGCAAAGGAACGTAGAGCCAGGGAGCCATGTTGTTGTTCATAGTCCGGAAGTGCGTAGTGCTGGTCATCAGAGGATGTATTTTCATCGGAAGCTCAGCAGTTTTAATGTGGATTTACCTTTTATGAAAATGTTTTACTCTTGTTTTATTTAGTCGGTTATTACTTTTAATCTCATCTGCTGGTTTGGTTTTTTAAATGTTAAGAATAGAAATAAACTGCTAGGAGTTGTAAAGGTGTGTGGAAAAATTGCTGGCCTAGCAGATTTAGACCATCCACTGCACCAGGAGTTTAAGTTGCTTTCTTCTGGGGCGCCTGGGTGGCTTAGTGGTGAAGCCGGCGACCACATACACATGCGGCGTTGCGGTGCGGGCGTCGTGGGTTTGCGTACCGGCCCGTCGCCAATTTGCCTGCGTGTCTTCCCTGTATCTTTCCCCCCATTTCCTGTCTCACTCCACTGCCGCTGTGGCCAAAAAAATGCAAAAAAAAAAAAAGTTGCTTTCTTCTGGACGCAGATATCGGTTACCAGGTTGTAGGACAAATAGATTGAGGGAGTCTTTTGTCCCAACAGCGATTAGGTTTTTAAGTTATCTGTTGTGATTTTTAGGCCCGAGCCTCACGAAGTGATCGGCGAGGAGCCTATTGTATTCGCTTGCGCGAAAAACGAAAAAGGCTCAAAGTCGAGCGCGAAGCGCTCGACTTTGACAATGGACCCTCAAACAGGTAGGTCAGGTCGAACGCTTCTCGAAAACGTATATATGGGGGTGAATGGAACAGGCCATAATTGAAATCGTTAGCATCATCAGCTAGCTTGCGCGACGAAAGTGGGTCAATGACGAGCGCGTTGCGCTCGTCATTGAACATGGACCTCACGACAACGTTGGTCGTGTCGAGACGTTTCCGAAAACGTATATATGAAGGTGACTGGAATGGCGCATTATTGGAATCGTTGGCGTTCTCCATTATTATTATTAGGCCCGAGCCGACGAAGTCTCGGCGAGGAGCCTATTGGATTCACTATGCCACATACCCCAAAATGCGTTAAAATCCCCACGGTCGCATGGGACGCGGTCGCCAGTGACCCCCGACCTCATAGGGACGTGGGTCAGGCCGAGACGTTCCGAAAAGGTATGCGTCGGGGTGACTGGGAAAAACGCCTAATTGTTTTTGCTCGAATTCTCCATTATTCTTTATTATTATTATTATTAGGCCCGAGCCGACGAAGTCTCGGCGAGGAGCCTATTGGATTCACTATGCCACATACCCCAAAATGCGTTAAAATCCCCACGGTCGCATGGGACGCGGTCGCCAGTGACCCCGACCTCATAGGGACGTGGGTCAGGTCGAGACGTTTCCGAAAAGGTATGCGTCGGGGTGACTGGGAAAACGCCTAATTGTTTTTGCTCGAATTCTCCATTATTCTTTATTATTAGGCCCGAGCCGACGAAGTCTCGGCGAGGAGCCTATTGGATTCACTATGCCACATACCCCAAAATGCGTTAAAATCCCCACGGTCGCATGGGACGCGGTCGCCAGTGACCCCAGACCTCATATGGACGTGGGTCAGGACGAGACGTTTCCGAAAAGGTATGCGTCGGGGTGACTGGGAAAACGCCTAATGTTTTTGCTCGAATTCTCCATTATTCTTTATTATTATTAGGCCCGAGCCGACGAAGTCTCGGCGAGGAGCCTATTGGATTCACTATGCACATAACCCAAAATGCGTTAAAATCCCCACGGTCGCATGGGACGCGGTCGCCAGTGACCCCTGACCTCATAGGGACGTGGGTCAGGACGAGACGTTTCCGAAAACGTATGCGTCGGGGTGACTGGGAAAACGCCTAATTGTTTTTTGCTCGAATTCTCCATTATTCTTTATTATTATTATTATTATTATTTTTCTTTATTATTATTATTATACTTTCTCTCTCTTTGAACCTAAATTTGACCCCCTGAACATGCGCGAAAAGTCACCATTTTTGCATGGTGGTCAGGTCTGGCGAAAAATTACGTATTTTAATGTCGCCACAAACTAACTCAAAACACGGCTCCACAGCGCCCCCTGGAAATTTCATTTTTCGGGGCCCTTATGGGAGAGGCCAAATTCAAGTTTGCCCTAGAGTCATGAAATTCTCGTCACACATAGAGCATGTCTGGACAAACAATAAATCCTCTTGAGGCACCCCTCCATGATCCACAGGAAATCCACCAGGTTGACTTGAAATTTGGCTTTCGCCGAGTCAGCACTTTCGCTCACCTTGTATTTGCGCGAACTTCTCCTAGAGCATTTGACCCACAAACACCAAATGGCTCAGCATCATTTAGAGACATAGGGCATCTAAAGTTATCGAAGGCTTCGTATTCATTCAATGGTCTTGTCACACTAGGCCCCTGAAGTTGGCCTTCGTTTGACCAAAAATTCCGGTCCTCTTTCCTGCCATCAATCGCACATGCTTTGCCCGATCTGCCCCAAAATGGAATCATTTATGAACACACCTACACTGAATCCATAAGTGCAGAAACCATGTCGATTGATGCAATAGCGCCCCCTACAGAACAAAATGAAAATTTGTATGGGGGTCCACAAAATTAGTTTCTCTGGTATGCATGAAATTTTTTTACACCATCTTCAGATCCTCCTGGTCAGAAAAGGCAATCAGACCTATGCCCAATTTTGCACGCCACACGCGCCACCACACCGCAAATGTGCGTTGCGTTTATATGGGGAGCCAACAATTTACTTTCTCAGAAATGCATGCAATTCGAGACAAACATTCTGTACCCCAGCACGATCAAAAAAGTCAATGAGAACCATGCCCACATTCCCACAGGAAATCCGCTAGCTTGGCTTGAAATTCTGTTTTTGCCAATTTTGCACTGTTGGACACCTCATATTTGCTCGAACTTCTCCTAGGGCATTTGACGCGCTAACACCAAATGGCTCTGCATCATCTACAGACATAGGGCATCCAAAGTTATCGAAGGCTTCGTATTCAATTCAACGGGCTTGTCACATGAGGCCCCTGAATTTGGCGTTCGTTTGACCAAAAATTCCGGTCCTCTTTCCTGCCATCAATCGCACATGCTTTGCCCGATCTGCCCCAAAATGGAATCATTTATGAACACACCTACACTGAATCCATAAGTGGAGAAACAATGGCGATTGCTGCAATAGCGCCCCCTGCAGAAGAAACTGCAATTTTGTATGGAGGTCCACCGCATTAGTTTCTTTGAAATGCATGAAAATTTTTTACATGGTCTTCAGATACTCCTGATCAGAAAAGTCAATCAGACCTATGCCCTATTTTGCACGCTGCAGCCGTGACCACCACCCCAATGTCAAGATGACGTCACTATGGACAAACCACTACCTTGTCACACGTATTGCGCAATCACTCACGCACTCTTTCTGCACTTTGCTTGCAATTTCCTTTCCCTTATGTACTGGACAAGACTTAATTTAGATTTGTGGATTCAGAGCAACAACTGCACTAGTGCCCCCTACAGATGGAACAAAAGCATTAGATGGTGGGAATCACATTTAGGTTTTCTGAAATGCATGAAAAAAGGTAGAAAACTTCGCAACAGTCAAATAGATAGATTCAACAGTGTTATCATGTCCATCCTTGCCAAGATTTTCATCTTTTGCCAGTGGGGATTACATTTGGCAGAACAGGTGGCTCTCTGACAGCTTGAAGGGGGATCTCAGGTGGCTCGCAGGTGGGTTGCAGGACTGTTTGCAGGGCAGGTTGTTCGCAGGGAAGGCAGGTCGCCGGTTGCAGGAGCAGCGGCTCTCAGGCGGCATGAGTGGGGTTTGCGGGGCTCGCAGGTGGCTGGCTGGAGATTTGCGGAGCTCGTAGGTGGCTCGCTGGGGGTTCGCGGGGGCGCACTGGTGGCTCTCGCTGGGTTTGGCGGTCGCGCAGGCAGCGAGGGCCGTAAAACGCCGCTTGCGGCTTTAATTATTATTATTATTATACTTTCTTTCTCTCTCTTTGAACCCAATTTTGACCCCCTGAACATGCGCGAAAAGTCACCATTTTTTGCATGGTGGTCAGGTCTGGCGAAAAATTACGTATTTTAATGTCGCCACAAACTAACTCAAAAACACGGCTACACTGCGCCCCCTGGAAATTTCATTTTTCGGGCCCCTATGGGAGAGGCCAAATTCAAGTTTGCCCTAGATTCATGAAATTCTCGTCACACATAGATCATGTCAGGACAAACAAAAAATCCTCTTGAGGCACCCCTGCATGACCCACAGGAAATCCACCAGGTTCACTTGAAATTTGGCTTTTGCCGAGTCAGCAATTTCGCTCACCTTGTATTTGCGCGAACTTCTCCTACAGCATTTGACCCACAAACACCAAAATGGCTCAGCATCATTTAGAGACATAGGGCATCTAAAGTTATCGAAGGCTTCGTATTCATTTCAATTGTCTTGTCACACTAGGCCCCTGAAGTTGGCCTTCGTTTGACCAATAATTCCGGTCCTCTTTCCTGCCATCAATCGCACATGCTTTGCCCGATCTGCCCCAAAATGGAATCATTTATGAAACACACCTACACTGAATCCATAAGTGCAGAAACCACGTCGATTGATGCCATAGCGCCCCCTACAGAACAAATGAAAATTTGTATGGGGGTCCACAAAATTAGTTTCTCTGGTATGCATGAAAATTTTGTACACAATCCTCAGATCCTCCTGGTCAGAAAAGGCAATCAGACCTATGCCCAATTTTGCACGCCCCACGCGCCACCACACCGCAAATGTGCGTTGCGTTTATATGGGGAGCCAACAATTTACTTTCTCAGACATGCATGCAATTCGAGACAAACATTCTTTACCCCAGCACGATCAAAAAAGTCAATGACACCCATGTCCACATTCCCACAGGAAATCCGCTAGCTTGGCTTGAAATTCTGTTTTTGCCAATTTTGCACTGTTGGACACCTCGTATTTGCGCGAACTTCTCCTAGGGCATTTGCCCCCCTAAACCCAAAATGGCTCAGCATTATCTAGAGACCTGGGGCCTCCAAAGTTATCGAAGGCTTCGTATTCAATTCAACGGGCTTGTCACACGAGGCCCCTGAATTTGGCGTTCGTTTGACCAAAAATTCCTGTCCTCTTTCCTGCCATCAATCGCATCGTGCTTTGCCCGATCTGCCCCAAAATGGAATCATTTATGAACACACCTACACTGAATCCATACGTGGAGAAACAATGGCGATTGCTGCAATAGCGCCCCCTGCAGAAGAAACTGAAATTTTGTATGGAGGTCCACCGCATTGGTTTCTTTGAAATGCATGAAAATTTTTTACATGTTCTTCAGATACTCCTGATCAGAAAAGTCAATCAGACCTATGCCCTATTTGCACGCTGCAGCCGTGACCACCACCCCAATGTCAAGATGACATCATTATGGAGAAACCACAACCTTCTCACACGTATTGCGCAATCACTCACGCACTCTTTCTGCACTTTGCTTGCAATTTCCTTTCCCTTATGTACTGGACAAGACTTAATTTAGATTTGTGGATTCAGAGCAACAAGTGCACTAGTGCCCCCTACAGATGGAACAAAAGCATTAGATGGTGGGAATCACATTTAGGTTTTCTGAAATGCATGACAAAAGGTAGAAAACTTCGCAACAGTCAAATAGATAGATTCAACAGTGTTATCATGTCCATCCTTGCCAAGATTTTCATCTTTTGCCAGTGGGGATTACATTTGGCAGAACAGGTGGCTCTCTGACAGCTTGAAGGGGGATCTCAGGTGGCTCGCAGGTGGGTTGCAGGCTGTTTGCAGGGCAGGTTGTTCGCAGGGAAGGCAGGTCGCAGGTTGCAGGAGCAGCGGCTCTCAGGCGGCATGCAGTGGGGTTTGCGGGGCTCGCAGGTGGCTGGCTGGAGATTTGCGGAGCTCGTAGGTGGCTCGCTGGGGGTTCGCGGGGGCTCACTTGCGGCTCGCGCTGGGTTTGGCGGTCGCGCAGGCAGCGAGGGCCGTAAAACGCCGCTTGCGGCTTTAATTATTATTATTAGGCCCGAGCCGACGAAGTCTCGGCGAGGAGCCTATTGGATTCACTATGCCACATACCCCAAAATGCGTTAAAATCCCCACGGTCGCATGGGACGCGGTCGCCAGTGACCCCTGACCTCATTGGACGTGGGTCAGGTCGAGACGTTTCCGAAAAGGTATGCGTCGGGGTGACTGGGAAAACGCCTAATTGTTTTTGCTCGAATTCTCCATTATTCTTTATTATTATTTTTCTTTATTATTATTATACTTTCTCTCTCTTTGAACCCAAATTTGACCCCCTGAATGTGCACGAAAAGTCACCATTTTTTGCATGGTGGTCAGGTCTGGCGAAAAATTACGTATTTTAATGTCGCCACAAACTAACTCCAAAACACGGCTCCACAGCGCCCCCTGGAAATTTCATTTTTCGGTGCCCTTATGGGAGAGGCCGAATTCAAGTTTGCCCTAGAGTCATGAAATTCTCGTCACACATAGAGCATGTCTGGGCAAACAATAAATCCTCTTGAGGCACCCCTCCATGACCCACAGGAAATCCACCAGGTTGACTTGAAATTTGGCTTTCGCCGAGTCAGCAATTTCGCTCACCTTGTATTTGCGCGAACTTCTCCTACAGCATTTGACCCACAAACACCAAAACGGCTCAGCATCATTTAGAGACATAGGGCATCTAAAGTTATCGAAGGCTTCGTATTCATTCAATGGTCTTGTCACACTAGGCCCCTGAAGTTGCCCTTCGTTTGACCAAAAATTCCGGTCCTTCTTTCCTGCCATCAATCGCACATGCTTTGCCCGATCTGCCCCAAAATGGAATCATTTATGAACACACCTACACTGAATCCATAAGTGCAGAAACCACGTCGATTGATGCCATAGCGCCCCCTACAGAACAAAATGAAAATTTGTATGGGGGTCCACAAAATTAGTTTCTCTGGTATGCATGAAAATTTTTTTACACAATCTTCATGATCCTCCTGGTCAGAAAAGGCAATCAGACCTATGCCCAATTTTGCACGCCACACGCGCCACCACACCGCAAATGTGCGTTGCGTTTATATGGGGAGCCAACAATTTACTTTCTCAGACATGCATGCAATTCGAGACAAACATTCTTTACCCCAGCACGATCAAAAAAGTCAATGAGACACCATGCCCACATTCCCACAGGAAATCCGCTAGCTTGGCTTGAAATTCTGTTTTTGCCAATTTTGCACTGTTGGACACCTCATATTTGCTCGAACTTCTCCTAGGGCATTTGACGCGCTAACACCCAAAATGGCTCTGCATCATCTAGAGACATAGGGCATCCAAAGTTATCGAAGGCTTCGTATTCAATTCAACGGGCTTGTCACATGAGGCCCCTGAATTTGGCGTTCGTTTGACCAAACATTCCCGTCCTCTTTCCTGCCATCAATCGCACGTGCTTTGCCCGATCTGCCCCAAAATAGGAATAATTTATGAACACACCTACACTGAATCCATACGTGGAGAAACAATGGCGATTGCTGCAATAGCGCCCCCTGCAGAAGAAACTGAAATTTTGTATGGAGGTCCACCGCATTGGTTTCTTTGAAATGCATGAAAATTTTTTTACATGTTCGTCAGATACTCCTGATCAGAAAAGTCAATCAGACCTATGCCCTATTTTGCACGCTGCAGCCGTGACCACCACCCCAATGTCAACATGACGTCACTATGGAGAAACCACAACCTTGCTCACACGTATTGCGCAATCACTCACGCACTCTTTCTGCACTTTGCTTGCATTTTCCTTTCCCTTATGTACTGTACAAGACTTAATTTAGATTTGTGGATTCAGAGCAACAAGTGCACTAGTGCCCCCTACAGATGGAACAAAAGCATTAGATAGTGGGAATCACATTTAGGTTTTCTGAAATGCATGAAAAAAGGTAGAAAACTTCGCCACAGTCAAATAGATAGATTCAACAGTGTTATCATGTCCATCCTTGCCAAGATTTTCATCTTTTGCCAGTGGGGATTACATTTGGCAGAACAGTTGGCTCTCTGACAGCTTGAAGGGGGATCTCAGGTGGCTCGCAGGTGGGTTGCAGGCTGTTTGCAGGGCACGTTGTTCGCAGGGAAGGCAGGTCGCAGGTTGCAGGAGCAGCGGCTCTCAGGCGGCATGCAGTGGGGTTTGCGGGGCTCGCAGGTGGCTGGCTGGAGATTTGCGGAGCTCGTAGGTGGCTCGCTGGGGGTTCGCGGGGGCTCACTGGTTGCTCTCGCTGGGTTTGGCGGTCGCGCACGCAGCGAGGGCCGTAAAACGCCGCTTGCGGCTTTAATTATTATTATTATACTTTCTCTCTCTTTGAACCCAATTTTGACCCCCTGAACATGCGCGAAAAGTCACCATTTTTTGCATGGTGGTCAGGTCTGGCGAAAAATTACGTATTTTAATGTCGCCACAAACTAACTCAAAAACACGGCTCCACTGCGCCCCTGGAAATTTCATTTTTCGGGCCCCTATGGGAGAGGCCAAATTCAAGTTTGCCCTAGATTCATGAAATTCTCGTCACACATAGATCATGTCAGGACAAACAAAAATCCTCTTGAGGCACCCCTGCATGACCCACAGGAAATCCACCATCTTGACTTGAAATTTGGCTTTTGCCGAGTCAGCAATTTCGCTCACCTTGTATTTGCGCGAACTCCTCCTACAGCATTTGACCCACAAACACCAAAATGGCTCAGCATCATTTAGAGACATAGGGCATCTAAAGTTATCGAAGGCTTCGTATTCATTTCAATTGTCTTGTCACACTAGGCCCCTGAAGTTGGCCTTCGTTTGACCAATAATTCCGGTCCTCTTTCCTGCCATCAATCGCACATGCTTTGCCCGATCTGCCCCAAAATGGAATCATTTATGAACACACCTACACTGAATCCATACGTGCAGAAACCACGTCGATTGATGCCATAGCGCCCCCGACAGAACAAAATGAAAATTTGTATGGGGGTCCACAAAATTAGTTTCTCTGGTATGCATGAAAATTTTTGTACACAATCCTCAGATCCTCCTGGTCAGAAAAGGCAATCAGACCTATGCCCAATTTTGCACGCCACATGCGCCACCCACACCGCAAATGTGCGTTGCGTTTATATGGGGAGCCAACAATTTACTTTCTCAGACATGCATGCAATTCGAGACAAACATTCTGTACCCCAGCACGATCAAAAAAGTCAATGACACCCATGCCCACATTCCCACAGGAAATCCGCTAGCTTGGCTTGAAATTCTGTTTTTGCCAATTTTGCACTGTTGGACACCTCATATTTGCTCGAACTTCTCCTAGGGCATTTGACCCACTAACACCAAAATGGCTCTGCATCATCTAGAGACATAGGGCATCCAAAGTTATCGAAGGCTTCGTATTCAATTCAACGGGCTTGTCACATGAGGCCCCTGAATTTGGCGTTCGTTTGACCAAAAATTCCCGTCCTCTTTCCTGCCATCAATCGCACGTGCTTTGCCCGATCTGCCCCAAAATGGAATCATTTATGAACACACCTACACTGAATCCATAAGTGGAGAAACAATGGCGATTGCTGCAATAGCGCCCCCTGCAGAAGAAACTGCAATTTTGTATGGAGGTCCACCGCATTAGTTTCTTTGAAATGCATGAAAATTTTTTTACATGTTCTTCAGATACTCCTGATCAGAAAAGTCAATCAGACCTATGCCCTATTTTGCACGCTGCAGCCGTGACCACCACCCCAATGTCAAGATGACGTCACTATGGAGAAACCACTACCTTGTCACACGTATTGCGCAATCACTCACGCACTCTTTCTGCACTTTGCTTGCATTTCCTTTCCCTTATGTACTGGACAAGACTTAATTTAGATTTGTGGATTCAGAGCAACAAGTGCACTAGTGCCCCCTACAGATGGAACAAAAGCATTAGATGGTGGGAATCACATTTAGGTTTTCTGAAATGCATGAAAAAAGGTAGAAAACTTCGCCACAGTCAAATAGATAGATTCAACGGTGTTATCATGTCCATCCTTGCCAAGATTTTCATCTTTTGCCAGTGGGGATTACATTTGGCAGAACAGGTGGCTCTCTGACAGCTTGAAGGGGGATCTCAGGTGGCTCGCAGGTGGGTTGCAGGCTGTTTGCAGGGCAGGTTGTTCGCAGGGAAGGCAGGTCGCAGGTTGCAGGAGCAGCGGCTCTCAGGCGGCATGCAGTGGGGTTTGCGGGGCTCGCAGGTGGCTGGCTGGAGATTTGCGGAGCTCGTAGGTGGCTCGCTGGGGGTTCGCGGGGGCTCACTTGCGGCTCGCGCTGGGTTTGGCGGTCGCGCAGGCAGCGAGGGCCGTAAAACGCCGCTTGCGGCTTTAATTATTATTATTATAGGCCCGAGCCGACGAAGTCTCGGCGAGGAGCCTATTGGATTCACTATGCCACATACCCCAAAATGCGTTAAAATCCCCACGGTCGCATGGGACGCGGTCGCCAGTGACCCCTGACCTCATAGGGACGTGGGTCAGGTACGAGACGTTTCCGAAAAGGTATGCGTCGGGGTGACTGGGAAAACGCCTAATTGTTTTTGCTCGAATTCTCCATTATTCTTTATTATTATTATTATTTTTCTTTATTATTAGGCCCGAGCCGACGAAGTCTCGGCGAGGAGCCTATTGGATTCACTATGCCACATACCCCAAAATGCGTTAAAATCCCCACGTCGCATGGGACGCGGTCGCCAGTGACCCCGACCTCATAGGGACGTGGGTCAGGTCGAGACGTTTCCGAAAAGGTATGCGTCCGGGTGACTGGGAAAACGCCTAATTGTTTTTGCTCGAATTCTCCATTATTCTTTATTATTATTTATTAGGCCCGAGCCGACGAAGTCTCGGCGAGGAGCCTATTGGATTCACTATGCCACATACCCAAAATGCGTTAAAATCCCCACGGTCGCATGGGACGCGGTCGCCAGTGACCCTGACCTCATAGGGACGTGGGTCAGGTCGAGACGTTTCCGACAAGGTATGCGTCGGGGTGACTGGGAAAACGCCTAATTGTTTTTGCTCGAATTCTCCTTAGTCTTTATTCTTATTTATTAGGCCCGAGCCGACGAAGTCTCGGCGAGGAGCCTATTGGATTCACTATGCCACATACCCCAAATGCAGTTAAAATCCCCACGGTCGCATGGGACGCGGTCGCCAGTGACCCCTGACCTCATAGGGACGTGGGTCAGGTCGAGACGTTTCCGAAAAGGTATGCGTCGGGGTGACTGGGAAAACGCCTAATTGTTTTTGCTCGAATTCTCCATTATTCTTTATTATTAGGCCCGAGCCGACGAAGTCCTCGGCGAGGAGCCTATTGGATTCACTATGCCACATACCCCAAAATGCGTTAAAATCCCCACGGTCGCATGGGACGCGGTCGCCAGTGACCCCTGACCTCATAGGGACGTGGGTCAGGTCGAGACGTTTCCGAAAAGGTATGCGTCGGGGTGACTGGGAAAACGCCTAATTGTTTTTGCTCGAATTCTCCATTATTCTTTATTATTATTAGGCCCGAGCCGACGAAGTCTCGGCGAGGAGCCTATTGGATTCACTATGCCACATACCCCAAAATGCGTTAAAAATCCCAACGGTCGCATGGGGACGCGGTCGCCAGTTGACCCCGACCTCATAGGGACGTGGGTCAGGTCGAGACGTTTCCGAAAAGGTATGCGTCGGGGTGACTGGGAAAACGCCTAATTGTTTTTGCTCGAATTCTCCATTATTCTTTATTATTATTATTATTATTATTATTATTATTAGGCCCGAGCCGACGAAGTCTCGGCGAGGAGCCTATTGGATTCACTATGCACATACCCCAAAATGCGTTAAATCCCCACGGTCGCATGGGACGCGGTCGCCAGTGACCCCCTGACCTCATAGGGACGTGGGTCAGGTCGAGACGTTTCCGAAAAGGTATGCGTCGGGGTGACTGGGAAAACGCCTAATTGTTTTGCTCGAATTCTCCATTATTCTTTATTATTATTTTATTATTATTATACTTTCTCTCTCTTTGAACCCAATTTTGACCCCCTGAACATGCGCGAAAAGTCACCATTTTTTGCATGGTGGTCAGGTCTGGCGAAAAATTACGTATTTTAATGTCGCCACAAACTAACTCCAAAACACGGCTCCACAGCGCCCCCTGGAAATTTCATTTTTCGGGGCCCTTATGGGAGAGGCCAAATTCAAGTTTGCCCTAGAGTCATGAAATTCTCGTCACACATAGAGCATGTCTGGACAAACAATAAAACCTCTTGAGGCACCCCTCCATGACCCACAGGAAATCCACCAGGTTGACTTGAAATTTGGCTTTTCGCCGAGTCAGCAATTTCGCTCACCTTGTATTTGCGCGAACTTCTCCTACAGCATTTGACCCACAAACACCAAAATGGCTCAGCATCATTTAGAGACATAGGGCATCTAAAGTTATCGAAGGCTTCGTATTCAATTCAATGGTCTTGTCACACTAGGCCCCTGAAGTTGGCCTTCGTTTTGACCAAAAATTCCCGGTCCTCTTTCCTGCCATCAATCGCACATGCTTTGCCCGATCTGCCCCAAAATGGAATCATTTATGAACACACCTACACTGAATCCATAAGTGCAGAAACCACGTCGATTGATGCCATAGCGCCCCCTACAGAACAAAATGAAATTTTGTATGGGGGTCCACAAAATTAGTTTCTCTGGTATGCATGAAATTTTTTTACACAATCTCAGATCCTCCTGGTCAGAAAAGGCAATCAGACCTAATGCCAATTTTTGCACGCCACACGCGCCACCACACACCGCAAATGTGCGTTGCGTTATATGGGGAGCCAACATTTACTTTCTCAGACATGCATGCAATTCGAGACAAACATTTCTGACCCCAGCACGATCAAAAAAGTCAATGACACCCATGCCCACATCCCACAGGAAATCCGCTAGCTTGGCTTGAAATTCTGTTTTTGCCAATTTTGCACTGTTGGACACCTCATATTTGCCTCGAACTTCTCCTAGGGCATTTGACGCACTAACACCAAAATGGCTCTGCATCATCTAGCGACATAGGGCATCCAAAGTTATCGAAGGCTTCGTATTCAATTCAACGGGCTTGTCACATGAGGCCCCTGAATTTGGCGTTCGTTTGACCAAACATTCCCGTCCTCTTTCCTGCCATCAATCGCACGTGCTTTGCCCGATCTGCCCCAATTAGGAATCATTATGAACACACCTACACTGAATCCATAACGGGAGAACAATGGCGCGATTGCTGCAATAGCGCTGCAGAAGAAAGAAGCTGAATTTTGTATGGAGGTCCACCGCATTAGTTTCTTTGAAATGCATGAAAATTTTTTACAGGTTCTTCAGATACTCCTGATCAGAAAAGTCTATCAGACCTATGCCCTTTTTTGCACGCTGCAGCCGTGACCACCACCCCAATGTCAACATGACGTCATATGGACAAACCACAACCTTGTCACACGTATTGCGCAATCAGTCACCACTCTTTCTGCACTTGCTTGCCATTTCCTTTCCCATTATGTACTGGACAAGACTTAATTTAGATTTGTGGATTCAGAGCAACAAGTGCATAGTGCCCCTACAGATAAAAAGCATTAGATGGTGGGAATCACAGTTAGGTTTTCTGACATGCATGTGAAAAAAGGTAGACAACTTCGCGGACAGTCAAATAGATAGATTCACCAGTGTATCATGTCCTCCTTGCCAAGATTTTCATCTTTGCCAGTGGGGATTACATTTGGCAGAACAGGTGGCTCTCTGACAGCTTGAGGGGGATCTCAGGGGATGGCCGCAGGTGGTTGCAGGCTGTTTGCAGGGCAGGTTGTTCGCAGGGAAGGCAGGTCGCAGGTTGCAGGAGCAGCGGCTCTCGGGCGGCATGCAGTGGGGTTTGCGGGGCCGCAGGTGGCTGGCTGGAGATTTGCGGAGCTCGTAGGTGGCTCGCTGGGGTTCGCGGGGGCTCCACTGCGGCTCGCGCTGGGTTTGGCGGTCGCGCAGGCAGCGAGGGCCGTAAAACAGCGTTGCGGCTTAATTATTATATACTTTCTCTCTTTGAACCCAAATTTGACCCCCTGAACATGCGCGAAAAGTCACCAATTTTTTGCATGGTGGTCAGGTTCTGGCGAAAAAATTACGTATTTTAATGTCGCCACAAACTAACTCCAAAACACTGCTCCACTGCGCCCCCTGGAAATTTCATTTTTCGGGCCACTATGTGAGAGGCCAAATTCAAGTTTGCCCTAGAGTCATGAAATTCTCGTCACACATAGATCATGTCTGGACAAACAATAAATCCTCTTGAGGCAACCCCTCCATGACCCACAGGAAATCCACCAGGTTGACTTGAAATTTGGCTTTCGCCGAGTCAGCAATTTCGCTCACCTTGTATTTGCGCGAACTCTCCTACAGCATTTGACCCACAAACACCAAAATCGGCTCAGCATCATTTAGAGACATAGGGCATCTAAATTATCGAAGGCTTCGTATTCAATTCAATGGTCTTGTCACACTAGGCCCTGAAGGTTGGGCCTTCGTTTGACCAAAAATTCCGGTCCTCTTCCTGCCATCAATCGCACGTGCTTGCCCGATCTGCACCCAAAATGGAATCATTTATGAACACACCTACACTGAATCCATAAGTGGAGAAGAAACAATGGCGATTGCTGCAATAGCGCCCCCTACAGAAGAAACTGAAATTTTGTATGGAGGTCCACCGCATTACTTTCTTTGAAATGCATGAAAATTTTTTTTACATGTTCTTCAGATACTCCTGATCAGAAAGGTCAATCAGACCTATGCCCTTTTTTGCACGCTGCAGCCGTGACCACCACCCCAATGTCAACATGACGTCACTATGGAGAAACCACAACCTTGTCACACGTATTGCACAATCACTCACGCACTCTTTCTGCACTTGCTTGCCATTTCCTTTCCCTTATGTACTGGACAAGACTAATTTAGATTTTGTGGATTCAGAGCAACAAGTGCACTAGTGCCCCCTTACAGATGAAACAAAAGCATTAGATGGTGGGAATCACATTTAGGTTTTCTGAAATGCATGAAAAAAGGTAGACAACTTCGCGACAGTCAAATAGATAGATTCAACAGTGTTATCATGTCCATCCTTGCCAAGATTTTCATCTTTTTGCCAGTGGGGATTACATTGGCAGAACATGTGGCTCTCTGACAGCTTGAAGGGGGATTCCAGTGGCTCGCAGGTGGGTTCAGGCTGTTTGCAGGCAGGTTGTTTCGCAGGAAGGCAGGTTCGCAGTTTTGCAGGAGCACGGCTCTCAGCGCCATGCAGTGGGGTTTGCGGGGCTCGCAGTGGCTGGCTGGAGATTTGCGAGCTCGTAGGTGGCTCTGGGTGGTTCGCGGGGCTCACTGGTGGCTCTCGCTGGGTTTGGCGTCGCGTCAGGCAGCGAGGGCCCGTAAAACCCGCTTGCGGCTTTAATTAGGCCCGAGCCGACGAAGTCTCTGCGAGGAGCCTATTGGATTCACTATGCCACATACCCCAAAATGCGTTAAAATCCCCACGGTCGCATGGGACGCGGTCGCCAGTGACCCCTGACCTCATAGGGACGTGGGTCAGACGAGACGTTTCCGAAAAGGTATGCGTCGGGGTGACTGGGAAAACGCCTCCTAATGTTTTTGCCTCGAATTCTCCATTATTCTTTATTATATTAGGCCCGAGCCGACGAAAGTCTCGGCGAGGAGCCTATTGGATTCACTATGCCACATACCCCAAAATGCGTTAAAATCCCCACGGTCGCATGGGACGCGGTCGCCAGTGACCCCCGACCTATAGGGACGTGGGTCAGGTCGAGACGTTTCCGAAAAGGTATGCGTCGGGGGGTGACTGGGAAAAACGCCTAATTGTTTTTTGCTCGAATTCTCCATTATTCTTTATTATTATTTTTCTTTATTATTATTATACTTTCTCTCTCTATGAACCCAATTTTGACCCCCTGAACATGCGCGAAAAGTCACCATTTTTGCATGGTGGTCAGGTCTGGCGAAAAATTACGTATTTTAATGTTGCCACAAACTAACTCAAAAACACGGCTACACTGCGCCCCCTGGAAATTTCATTTTTCGGGCCCCTATGGGAGAGGCCAAATTCAAGTTTGCCCTAGATTCATGAAATTCTCGTCACACATAGATCATGTCAGGACAAACAAAAAATCCTCTTGAGGCACCCCTGCATGACCCACAGGAAATCCACCAGGTTCACTTGAAATTTGGCTTTTGCCGAGTCAGCAATTTCCCTCACCTTGTATTTGCGCGAACTTCTCCTACAGCATTTGACCCACAAACACCAAAATGGCTCAGCATCATTTACAGACATAGGGCATCTAAAGTTATCGAAGGCTTCGTATTCATTTCAATTGTCTTGTCACACTAGGCCCCTGAAGTTGGCCTTCGTTTGACCAATAATTCCGGTCCTCTTTCCTGCCATCAATCGCACATGCTTTGCCCGATCTGCCCCCAAATGGAATCATTTATGAACACACCTACACTGAATCCATAAGTGCAGAAACCACGTCGATTGATGCCATAGCGCCCCCTACAGAACAAAATGAAAATTTGTATGGGGGTCCACAAAATTAGTTTCTCTGGTATGCATGAAAATTTTTGTACAAAATCCTCAGATCCTCCTGGTCAGAAAAGCCAATCAGACCTATGCCCAATTTTGCACGCCACACGCGCCACCACACCGCAAATGTGCGTTGCGTTTATATGGGGAGCCAACAATTTACTTTCTCAGACATGCATGCAATTCCAGACAAACATTCTTTACCCCAGCACGATCAAAAAAGTCAATGACACCCATGTCCACATTCCCACAGGAAATCCGCTAGCTTGGCTTAAAATTCTGTTTTTGCCAATTTTGCACTGTTGGACACCTCGTATTTGCGCGAACTTCTCCTACGGCATTTGACCCACTAAACCCAAAATGGCTCAGCATTATCTAGAGACATGGGGCATCCAAAGTTATCGAAGACTTCGTATTCAATTCAACGGGCTTGTCACATGAGGCCCCTGAATTTGGCGTTCGTTTGACCAAAAATTTCTGTCCTCTTTCCTGCCATCAATCGCACGTGCTTTGCCCGATCTGCCCCAAAATGGAATCATTTATGAACACACCTACACTGAATCCATAAGTGGAGAAACAATGGCGATTGCTGCAATAGCGCCCCCTACAGAAGAAACTGCAATTTTGTATGGAGGTCCACCGCATTACTTTCTTTGAAATGCATGAAAATTTTTTTACATGTTCTTCAGATACTCCTGATCAGAAAAGTCAATCAGACCTATGCCCTTTTTGCACGCTGCAGCCGTGACCACCACCCCAATGTCAACATGACGTCACTATGGAGAAACCACTACCTTGTCACACGTATTGCGCAATCACTCACGCACTCTTTCTGCACTTTGCTTGCCATTTCCTTTCCCTTATGTACTGGACAAGACTTAATTTAGATTTGTGGATTCAGAGCAACAACTGCACTAGTGCCCCCTACAGATGGAACAAAAGCATTAGATGGTGGGAATCACATTTAGGTTTTCTGAAATGCATGAAAAAAGGTAGACAACTTCGCGACAGTCAAATAGATAGATTCAACAGTGTTATCATGTCCATCCTTGCCAAGATTTTCATCTTTTGCCAGTGGGGATTACATTTGGCAGAACAGGTGGCTCTCTGACAGCTTGAAGGGGGATCTCAGGTGGCTCGCAGGTGGGTTGCAGGCTGTTTGCAGGGCAGGTTGTTCGCAGGGAAGGCAGGTCGCAGGTTGCAGGAGCAGCGGCTCTCAGGCGGCATGCAGTGGGGTTTGCGGGGCTCGCAGGTGGCTGGCTGGAGATTTGCGGAGCTCGTAGGTGGCTCGCTGGGGGTTCGCGGGGGCTCACTTGTGGCTCGCGCTGGGTTTGGCGGTCGCGCAGGCAGCGAGGGCCGTAAAACGCCGCTTGCGGCTTTAATTATTATTTTTATTATTATTCAGGCAAATGAATTGGCTTTTTGGGGGCTTTATCATATTCAAAAACTCATGAAACTTTGCACATGCATCACACCTGGTGAAAATTTAAGTATTTTAATGGGCTCGGGCAAGGGCGCGCCCAAATGGCTCGCTAGCGCCCCCTAAACTGGAGCCCCACCGCTGTGTTTCACGTACATGAATGAAACTTCATACACATGTATATCATGTCCACGCGCACAAAAAATCCTCTTGGAGCCATGCCCTAAACCCAACAGGAAGTCCGCCATTTTGAATTAATTATGCAAATTTGGCGATTTGCAGCCCTCACACTTTTTCTAATAACTCAGAGGTTTTAGACGTTATCATCTTCATATTTGGTTTGTCTAACCTACACCCCCAGGGGAATCTAAATCTCGAAAATGGTGAGTTTTTGCCAAGGGGGAGGGGTCCTTATGCCCCTTTGAACTTTGATCATTCGCCATGAAATTTGATTGCCTCTCATTCATACCTACATGATCCAATGTGCATCAAACTTCTCCAGTAGGATGAGGGTGCCCCCCTGAACACATACATATGACAATATTTAATATCAGTCGCAGCGCCACCTAGTGGGAACAGGAAATGTCATATTTTACACTTGGAGGTCCAGCTCCAAGGTGGTTTAGCAGAACCATCTCAAATTTCACCTGGAAAGCCTTAAGAAGTTGGACTTACTGTGTTTTCAAAACTGTGAGTTTTTGACAAAAGGGCGTGACCCTTATGGGACGGCAAAGTTCGATGATTCGCCATGAACACAAAAATGGCTGTAACTCAAAGCCAACTTGCCCAATCTGGCTCAAACTTCAGTGGTGTGATAAGCATGCTGCCCTGAACACACTCATATGCATAAAGTCCATAAACGTTAGAGCGCCGCCTAGTGGCAGCTCGGAATATCTTAAAATAGCAAGTTTTTTGAGTAGCCCCGGAGCTACGTTTTATCTACATGTATGAAAATGTACATGCTCATGTAACATACTAAGACGTACAAAAAAGTCTCTTGGACCCATACCCCAAACCCTACAGGAAGTCGGCCATCTTCAATTGAAGGTGTCAATTTTTGCGATTTCCACGCCTGCTATTTGAACGAACTTGTCCTAGGGCATTTCACCCAGTGACACCAAATTGGCTCCAGATCATCTACACAAGTAGCCCATCAAAAGTTATTCAGGGTTTTGTAGAATATTGAACGGTGTTGCCATGGCAACCCTCTGAATTTGGACTTTTTTCAATTTCAAATTCACAGAGATTCTAAACATCAGCCCCTGGGCTGTGCTTTCTCTATGTACCTGAAAATGTGCCTGCTGATGTAAAATGCTAACATCTACAAAAAAGTCTCTTGGACCGATAGCCGAAACACAACAGGAAGTCAGCCACGTTCACTTTAAAGTGTCATTTTTGCAGCATTTTTCGCCTGTTCAGGCCTTTTTGCCTCAACTCCTCCTAGGGCATTTCACCCAGTGAGACCAAAATGGCTCCAGATCATCCACACAAGTAGCCCATCAAAAGATATTCATGGTTTTGTAGAATATTGAACGGTGTTGCCGTAGCAACCCTCTGAATTTGGACTTTTTTTCCATTTCAGGCCCAGATAGGTTCTAAACATCAGCCCCAGGGCAGTGCTTGGTCTGTGTACCTGAAATCGTGCATGCTGAAGTAACATCCTAAGACGTACAAAAAAGTCTCTTGGACCGATAGCCGAAATCCAACAGGAAGCCTGACATGTTCTAATTAAGGTGTCATTTTTGCAGCATTTTTCACATTTTTCAGGCCTGCTATTTGAATCATCTTCTACTACAGCTTTTCATCCAGTCACACCAAAATGGCTCCAGATCATCTACACAAGTAGCCCATCAAAAGATATTCATGGTTTTGTAGAATATTGAACGGTGTTGCCGTAGCAACCCTCTAAATGTGGGATTTTACTCATATACCACAGTGCACCAAATTGTTACATCTCTGACATACATTGTCCGATGTGCCTCAAACTTCACAGGCTTAATGGGAGGGTAAGGGAGACTGGACACACCCCTCTATCAGCTTTGTTTCACACTCATAACGCCACCTAGTGGCAACAGGAAATCAGTAGGACACTGATACTCATCATCCTATGGTCATTACAGTTTCATTGATGGCTGCGGGCATTACATAGAGCATTGTGATACTTTCATTAGTGGGCACTCACCGACGCCACCTAGTGGAAGCGGGAGACGAACGACGGGAGGTACAGCTAGCCTGCTGAGCCGTCAGCAGCCGGGTGAGCCCACTACTCTCTCGTCTGCGAGAAACTCAGAGCGCGGCTCGGCTGGAGCGTGCCACGGGTCGACGCGCGGCTTGGCTGGAGCGCGCCACGGGTCGACGCGCGCCGGGTGCGAGGGCCCGATATCACCGCTTGCGGTTTTAATTAGGGCCCGAGCACGAACTGTGCGAAGGCCCTATTGTAATTGCTTCGTTTATTATTATTTTTTTTTTTTTTTTTTTATTATTATTATTATTATTCAGGCAAATGAATTGGCTTTTTGGGGGCTTTATCATATTCAAAAACTCATGAAACTTGGCACATGCGTCACACCTGGTGAAAATTTAAGTATTTTAATGGGCTCGGGCAAGGGCGCGCCCAAATGGCTCGCTAGCGCCCCCTAAACTGGAGCCCCACCGCTGTGTTTCACGTACATGAATGAAACTTCATACACATGTATATCATGTCCAGGCGCACAAAAAATCCTCTTGGAGCCATGCCCTAAACCCAACAGGAAGTCCGCCATTTTGAATTAATTATGCAAATTTGGCGATTTGCAGCCCTCACACTTTTTCTAATAACTCAGAGGTTTTAGACGTTATCATCTTCATATTTGGTTTGTCTAACCTACACCCCCAGGGGAATCTAAATCTCGAAAATGGTGAGTTTTTGCCAAGGGGGAGGGGTCCTTATGCCCCTTTGAACTTTGATCATTCGCCATGAAATTTTGATTGCCTCTCATTCATACCTACATGATCCAATGTGCATCAAACTTCTCCAGTAGGATGAGGGTGCCCCCCTGAACACATACATATGACAATATTTAATATCAGTCGCAGCGCCACCTAGTGGGAACAGGAAATGTCATATTTTACACTTGGAGGTCCAGCTCCAAGGTGGTTTAGCAGAACCATCTCAAATTTCACCTGGAAAGCCTTAAGAAGTTGGACTTACTGTGTTTTCAAAACTGTGACTTTTTGACAAAAGGGCGTGACCCTTATGGGACGGCAAAGTTCGATGATTCGCCATGAACACAAAAATGGCTGTAACTCAAAGCCAACTTGCCCAATCTGGCTCAAACTTCAGTGGTGTGATAAGCATGCTGCCCTGAACACACTCATATGCATAAAGTCCATAAACGTTAGAGCGCCGCCTAGTGGCAGCTCGGAATATCTTAAAATAGCAAGTTTTTTGAGTAGCCCCGGAGCTACGTTTTATCTACATGTATGAAAATGTACAGGCTCATGTAACATACTAAGACGTACAAAAAAGTCTCTTGGACCCATACCCCAAACCCTACAGGAAGTCGGCCATCTTCAATTGAAGGTGTCAATTTTTGCGATTTCCACGCCTGCTATTTGAACGAACTCGTCCTAGGGCATTTCACCCACTGACACCAAATTGGCTCCAGATCATCTACACAAGTAGCCCATCAAATATTGTGGAAATCTTTACAAAATATTAAACGGCCTTGTCACACCAGGCCATTAAATTTGGCCTTTGTTTTTCTCCCTCACCACCAAAATTGTTTGTGCACTTGTTCGCACATGCTTTGTCTGATCAGGCTGAAAATTTAATCACTCATGTACACACCCAGGCTGAATCCATAACTACAGATTCAAGACTGTAGGCGCAATAGCGCCCCCTACAGAAGCAAATGAAAATTTGTATGACCGTCCACAGAATTAGTTTTGCTCTGAAATACATGAAATATCTTTCACCATTCCTTACAAAATCCTCATCTATTTGATAAGCCTCCTGCCCTGAACACATTGATATGCATAAAGTCCATAAACGTTAGAGCGCCCCCTACTGGCAGCTTTAAATATCATAATATACCATGTTTTTTAGCTAGCCCCTGAGTTACATTTTATCTACAGCTCTGAAATTTTGCACACTCATGTAACATCCTAAGACATACAAAAAAGTCTCTTGGAGCCATACTCAAAACCCTACAGGAAGTCCAGCATCTTCAATTGAAAGTGTCAATTTTTGCCATTTTCAGGCCTGCTATTTGAATGAACTCCTCCTAGGGCATTTCACCCAGTGAGACCAAATTGGCTCCACATCATCTAGACAAACAGCCCATCAAAAAGTCAATCAGACCCATGCCCTATTTTGCATGCTGGAGCCGTGACCACACCCCCAAATATTCCATTGCGTCTATGCCGAGAGCAAAAGATACCTTTTCCTATAAAAGAATTCAACTTCTAGAGACCCATCACGATCACAAAACCTCCGAGTGCGGCACGGGTCGACGAGCGCCACAGGTCGACGCGCGCGGAGTGCGAGGGCCCGATATCACCGCTTGCGGTTTAATTAGGGCCCGAGCACGAACTGTGCGAAGGCCCTATTGTAATTGCTTCGTTTATTATTATTTTTTTTTTTTTTTTTTTATTATTTTATTATTATTATTCAGGCAAATGATTGGCTTTTTGGGGGCTTTATCATATTCAAAACTCATGAAACTTGGCACATGCGTCACACCTGGTGAAAATTTAAGTATTTTAATGGGCTCGGGCAAGGGCGCGCCCAAATGGCTCGCTAGCGCCCCCTAAACTGGAGCCCCACCGCTGTGTTTCACGTACATGAATGAAACTTCATACACATGTATATCATGTCCAGGCGCACAAAAAATCCTCTTGGAGCCATGCCCTAAACCCAACAGGAAGTCCGCCATTTTGAATTAATTATGCAAATTTGGCGATTTGCAGCCCTCACACTTTTTCTAATAACTCAGAGGTTTTAGACGTTATCATCTTCATATTTGGTTTGTCTAACCTACACCCCCAGGGGAATCTAAATCTCGAAAATGGTGAGTTTTTGCCAAGGGGGAGGGGTCCTTATGCCCCTTTGAACTTTGATCATTCGCCATGAAATTTTGATTGCCTCTCATTCATACCTACATGATCCAATGTGCATCAAACTTCTCCAGTAGGATGAGGGTGCCCCCCTGAACACATACATATGACAATATTTAATATCAGTCGCAGCGCCACCTAGTGGGAACAGGAAATGTCATATTTTACACTTGGAGGGCCAGCTCCAAGGTGGTTTAGCAGAACCATCTCAAATTTCACCTGGAAAGCCTTAAGAAGTTGGACTTACTGTGTTTTCAAAACTGTGACTTTTTGACAAAAGGGCGTGACCCTTATGGGACGGCAAAGTTCGATGATTCGCCATGAACACAAAAATGGCTGTAACTCAAAGCCAACTTGCCCAATCTGGCTCAAACTTCAGTGGTGTGATAAGCATGCTGCCCTGAACACATTCATATGCATAAAGTCCATAAACGTTAGAGCGCCGCCTAGTGGCAGCTCGGAATATCTTAAAATAGCATGTTTTTTGAGTAGCCCCGGAGCTACGTTTTATCTACATGTATGAAAATGTACAGGCTCATGTAACATACTAAGACGTACAAAAAAGTCTCTTGGACCCATACCCCAAACCCTACAGGAAGTCGGCCATCTTCAATTGAAGGTGTCAATTTTTGCGATTTCCACGCCTGCTATTTGAACGAACTCGTCCTAGGGCATTTCACCCACTGACACCAAATTGGCTCCAGATCATCTACACAAGTAGCCCATCAAATATTGTGGAAATCTTTACAAAATATTAAACGGCCTTGTCACACCAGGCCATTAAATTTGGCCTTTGTTTTTCTCCCTCACCACCAAAATTGTTTGTGCACTTGTTCGCACATGCTTTGTCTGATCAGGCTGAAAATTTAATCACTCATGTACACACCCAGGCTGAATCCATAACTACAGATTCAAGACTGTAGGCGCAATAGCGCCCCCTACAGAAGCAAATGAAAATTTGTATGACCGTCCACAGAATTAGTTTTGCTCTGAAATACATGAAATATCTTTCACCATTCCTTACAAAATCCTCATCTATTTGATAAGCCTCCTGCCCTGAACACATTGATATGCATAAAGTCCATAAACGTTAGAGTGCCCCCTACTGGCAGCTTTAAATATCATAATATACCATGTTTTTTAGCTAGCCCCTGAGTTACATTTTATCTACAGCTCTGAAATTTTGCACACTCATGTAACATCCTAAGACATACAAAAAAGTCTCTTGGAGCCATACTCCAAACCCTACAGGAAGTCCAGCATCTTCAATTGAAAGTGTCAATTTTTGCCATTTTCAGGCCTGCTATTTGAACGAACTTGTCCTAGGGCATTTCACCCAGTGACACCAAATTGGCTCCAGATCATCTACACAAGTAGCCCATCAAAAGTTATTCATGGTTTTGTAGAATATTGAACGGTGTTTCCATGGCAACCCTCTGAATTTGGACTTTTTTCAATTTCAAATTCACAGACATTCTAAACATCAGCCCCTGGGCTGTGCTTTCTCTGTGTATCTGAAAATGTGCCTGCTGATGTAAGATGCTAACATCTACAAAAAAGTCTCTTGGACCGATAGCCGAAACCCAACAGGAAGTCAGCCACGTTCACTTTAAAGTGTCATTTTTGCCGCATTTTTCGCCTTTTTCAGGCCTTTTTGCCTCAACTCCTCCTAGGGCATTTGACCCAGTGAGACCAAAATGGCTCCAGATCATCCACACAAGTAGCCCATCAAAAGATATTCATGGTTTTGTAGAATATTGAACGGTGTTGCCGTAGCAACCCTCTGAATTTGGACTTTCTTTCCATTTCAGGCCCAGATAGGTTCTAAACATCAGCCCCAGGGCAGTGCTTGGTCTGTGTACCTGAAATCGTGCATGCTGAAGTAACATCCTAAGACGTACAAAAAAGTCTCTTGGACCGATAGCCGAAATCCAACAGGAAGCCTGACATGTTCTAATTAAGGTGTCATTTTTGCAGCATTTTTCACATTTTTCAGGCCTGCTATTTGAATCATCTTCTACTACAGCTTTTCATCCAGTCACACCAAAATGGCTCCAGATCATCTACACAAGTAGCCCATCAAAAGATATTCATGGTTTTGTAGAATATTGAACGGTGTTGCCGTAGCAACCCTCTAAATGTGGGATTTTACTCATATACCACAGTGCACCAAATTGTTACATCTCTGACATACATTGTCCGATCTGCCTCAAACTTCACAGGCTTAATGGGAGGGTAAGGGAGACTGCACACACCCATCTATCAGCTTTGTTTCACACTCATAACGCCACCTAGTGGTGACATGAAATCAGTAGAATACTGATAACCATTATCCTATTATATTATAATTTCATTGATGGCTGCGGGCATTACATAGAGCATTGTGATACTTTCATTAGTGGGCACTCACCGACGCCACCTAGTGGAAGCGGGAGACGAACGACGGGAGGTACAGCTAGCCTGCTGAGCCGTCAGCAGCCGGGTGAGCCCGCTACTCTCTCGTCTGCGAGAAACTCAGAGCGCGGCTTGGCTGGAGCGTGCCACGGGTCGACGCGCGGCTTGGCTGGAGCGCGCCACGGGTCGACGCGCGCCGGGTGCGAGGGCCCGCTCATCGCCGCTTGCGGCTTTAATTATTATTATTATTATTATTTTTCTTTATTATTATTATTATACTTTCTCTCTCTTTGAACCTAAATTTGACCCCCTGAACATGCGCGAAAAGTCACCATTTTTTGCATGGTGGTCAGGTCTGGCGAAAAATTACGTATTTTAATGTCGCCACAAACTAACTCAAAAACACGGCTACACTGCGCCCCCTGGAAATTTCATTTTTCGGGCCCCTATGGGAGAGGCCAAATTCAAGTTTGCCCTAGATTCATGAAATTCTCGTCACACATAGATCATGTCAGGACAAACAAAAAATCCTCTTGAGGCACCCCTGCATGACCCACAGGAAATCCACCAGGTTCACTTGAAATTTGGCTTTTGCCGAGTCAGCAATTTCGCTCACCTTGTATTTGCGCGAACTCCTCCTACAGCATTTCACCCACAAACACCAAAATGGCTCAGCATCATTTAGAGACATAGGGCATCTAAAGTTATCGAAGGCTTCGTATTCATTTCAATTGTCTTGTCACACTAGGCCCCTGAAGTTGGCCTTCGTTTGACCAATAATTCCGGTCCTCTTTCCTGCCATCAATCCCACATGCTTTGCCCGATCTGCCCCAAAATGGAATCATTTATGAACACACCTACACTGAATCCATAAGTGCAGAAACCACGTCGATTGATGCCATAGCGCCCCCTACAGAACAAAATGAAAATTTGTATGGGGGTCCACAAAATTACTTTCTCTGGTATGCATGAAAATTTTTGTACACAATCCTCAGATCCTCCTGGTCAGAAAAGGCAATCAGACCTATGCCCAATTTTGCACGCCACACGCGCCACCACACCGCAAATGTGCGTTGCGTTTATATGGGGAGCCAACAATTTACTTTCTCAGACATGCATGCAATTCGAGACAAACATTCTTTACCCCAGCACGATCAAAAAAGTCAATGACACCCATGCCCACATTCCCACAGGAAATCCGCTAGCTTGGCTTGAAATTCTGTTTTTGCCAATTTTGCACTGTTGGACACCTCATATTTGCTCGAACTTCTCCTAGGGCATTTGACGCGCTAACACCAAAATGCCTCTGCATCATCTAGAGACATAGGGCATCCAAAGTTATCGAAGGCTTCGTATTCAATTCAACGGGCTTGTCACAGGAGGCCCCTGAATTTGGCGTTCGTTTGACCAAACATTCCCGTCCTCTTTCCTGCCATCAATCGCACGTGCTTTGCCCGATCTGCCCCAAAATAGAATAATTTATGAACACACCTACACTGAATCCATACGTGGAGAAACAATGGCGATTGCTGCAATAGCGCCCCCTGCAGAAGAAACTGAAATTTTGTATGGAGGTCCACCGCATTGGTTTCTTTGAAATGCATGAAAATTTTTTTACATGTTCGTCAGATACTCCTGATCAGAAAAGTCAATCAGACCTATGCCCTATTTTGCACGCTGCAGCCGTGACCACCACCCCAATGTCAAGATGACATCATTATGGAGAAACCACAACCTTCTCACACGTATTGCGCAATCACTCACGCACTCTTTCTGCACTTTGCTTGCATTTTCCTTTCCCTTATGTACTGTACAAGACTTCATTTAGATTTGTGGATTCAGAGCAACAAGTGCACTAGTGCCCCCTACAGATGGAACAAAAGCATTAGATAGTGGGAATCACATTTAGGTTTTCTGAAATGCATGAAAAAAGGTAGAAAACTTCGCCACAGTCAAATAGATAGATTCAACGGTGTTATCATGTCCATCCTTGCCAAGATTTTCATCTTTTGCCAGTGGGGATTACATTTGGCAGAACAGTTGGCTCTCTGACAGCTTGAAGGGGGAGCTCAGGTGGCTCGCAGGTGGGTTGCAGGCTGTTTGCAGGGCACGTTGTTCGCAGGGAAGGCAGGTCGCAGGTTGCAGGAGCAGCGGCTCTCAGGCGGCATGCAGTGGGGTTTGCGGGGCTCGCAGGTGGCTGGCTGGAGATTTGCGGAGCTCGTAGGTGGCTCGCTGGGGGTTCGCGGGGGCTCAATTGCGGCTCGCGCTGGGTTTGGCGGTCGCGCAGGCAGCGAGGGCCGTAAAACGCCGCTTGCGGCTTTAATTATTATTATTTTCTTTATTATTATTATTATACTTTCTCTCTCTTTGAACCTAAATTTGACCCCCTGAACATGCGCGAAAAGTCACCATTTTTTGCATGGTGGTCAGGTCTGGCGAAAAATTACGTATTTTAATGTCGCCACAAACTAACTCAAAAACACGGCTACACTGCGCCCCCTGGAAATTTCATTTTTCGGGCCCCTATGGGAGAGGCCAAATTCAAGTTTGCCCTAGATTCATGAAATTCTCGTCACACATAGATCATGTCAGGACAAACAAAAAATCCTCTTGAGGCACCCCTGCATGACCCACAGGAAATCCACCAGGTTCACTTGAAATTTGGCTTTTGCCGAGTCAGCAATTTCGCTCACCTTGTATTTGCGCGAACTTCCTCCTACAGCATTTGACCCACAAACACCAAAATGGCTCAGCATCATTTAGAGACATAGGGCATCTAAAGTTATCGAAGGCTTCGTATTCATTTCAATTGTCTTGTCACACTAGGCCCCTGAAGTTGGCCTTCGTTTGACCAATAATTCCGGTCCTCTTTCCTGCCATCAATCGCACATGCTTTGCCCGATCTGCCCCAAAATGGAATCATTTATGAACACACCTACACTGAATCCATAAGTGCAGAAACCACGTCGATTGATGCCATAGCGCCCCCTACAGAACAAAATGAAAATTTGTATGGGGGTCCACAAAATTAGTTTCTCTGGTATGCATGAAAATTTTTGTACACAATCCTCAGATCCTCCTGGTCAGAAAAGGCAATCAGACCTATGCCCAATTTTGCACGCCACACGCGCCACCACACCGCAAATGTGCGTTGCGTTTATATGGGGAGCCAACAATTTACTTTCTCAGACATGCATGCAATTCGAGACAAACATTCTTTACCCCAGCACGATCAAAAAAGTCAATGACACCCATGCCCACATTCCCACAGGAAATCCGCTAGCTTGGCTTGAAATTCTGTTTTTGCCAATTTTGCACTGTTGGACACCTCGTATTTGCGCGAACTTCTCCTAGGGCATTTGACCCACTAAACCCAAAATGGCTCAGCATTATCTAGAGACATGGGGCATCCAAAGTTATCGAAGGCTTCGTATTCAATTCAACGGGCTTGTCACACGAGGCCCCTGAATTGGCGTTCGTTTGACCAAAAATTTCTGTCCTCTTTCCTGCCATCAATCGCACGTGCTTTGCCCGATCTGCCCCAAAATGGAATCATTTATGAACACACCTACACTGAATCCATAAGTGGAGAAACAATGGCGATTGCTGCAATAGCGCCCCCTACAGAAGAAACTGCAATTTTGTATGGAGGTCCACCGCATTACTTTCTTTGAAATGCATGAAAATTTTTTTACATGTTCTTCAGATACTCCTGATCAGAAAAGTCAATCAGACCTATGCCCTTTTTTGCACGCTGCAGCCGTGACCACCACCCCAATGTCAACATGACGTCACTATGGAGAAACCACAACCTTGTCACACGTATTGCACAATCACTCACGCACTCTTTCTGCACCTTGCTTGCCATTTCCTTTCCCTTATGTACTGGACAAGACTTAATTTAGATTTGTTGATTCAGAGCAACAAGTGCACTAGTGCCCCCTACAGATGGAACAAAAGCATTAGATGGTGGGAATCACATTTAGGTTTTCTGAAATGCATGAAAAAAGGTAGACAACTTCGCGACAGTCAAATAGATAGATTCAACAGTGTTATCATGTCCATCCTTGCCAAGATTTTCATCTTTTGCCAGTGGGGATTACATTTGGCAGAACAGGTGGCTCTCTGACAGCTTGAAGGGGGATCTCAGGTGGCTCGCAGGTGGGTTGCAGGCTGTTTGCAGGGCAGGTTGTTCGCAGGGAAGGCAGGTCGCCGGTTGCAGGAGCAGCGGCTCTCAGGCGGCATGCAGTGGGGTTTGCGGGGCTCGCAGGTGGCTGGCTGGAGATTTGCGGAGCTCGTAGGTGGCTCGCTGGGGGTTCGCGGGGGCTCACTGGCGGCTCGCGCTGGGTTTGGCGGTCGCGCAGGCAGCGAGGGCCGTAAAACGCCGCTTGCGGCTTTAATTATTATTATTATTTTTCTTTATTATTATTATACTTTCTCTCTCTTTGAACCCAAATTTGACCCCCTGAATATGCACGAAAAGTCACCATTTTTTGCATGGTGGTCAGGTCTGGCGAAAAATTACGTATTTTAATGTCGCCACAAACTAACTCCAAAACACGGCTCCACAGCGCCCCCTGTAAATTTCATTTTTCGGTGCCCTTATGGGAGAGGCCAAATTCAAGTTTGCCCTAGAGTCATGAAATTCTCGTCACACATAGAGCATGTCTGGCCAAACAATAAATCCTCTTGAGGCACCCCTCCATGACCCACAGGAAATCCACCAGGTTGACTTGAAATTTGGCTTTCGCCGAGTCAGCACTTTCGCTCACCTTGTATTTGCGCGAACTTCTCCTACAGCATTTGACCCACAAACACCAAAATGGCTCAGCATCATTTAGAGACATAGGGCATCTAAAGTTATCGAAGGCTTCGTATTCAATTCAATGCTCTTGTCACACTAGGCCCCTGAAGTTGGCCTTCGTTTGACCAAAAATTCCCGTCCTCTTTCCTGCCATCAATCGCACATGCTTTGCCCGATCTGCCCCAAAAT
Source organism: Archocentrus centrarchus (assembly GCF_007364275.1). NCBI lineage: Eukaryota > Metazoa > Chordata > Actinopteri > Cichliformes > Cichlidae > Archocentrus > Archocentrus centrarchus. The sequence continues at coordinate 17,499,964 of NC_044353.1, read as the reverse complement.
GGAATCATTTATGAACACACCTACACTGAATCCATAAGTGCAGAAACCACGTCGATTGATGCCATAGCGCCCCCTACAGAACAAAATGAAAATTTGTATGGGGGTCCACAAAATTAGTTTCTCTGGTATGCATGAAAATTTTTTTACACAATCTTCAGATCCTCCTGGTCAGAAAAGGCAATCAGACCTATGCCCAATTTTGCACGCCACACGCGCCACCACACCGCAAATGTGCGTTGCGTTTATATGGGGAGCCAACAATTTACTTTCTCAGACATGCATGCAATTCGAGACAAACATTCTGTACCCCAGCACGATCAAAAAAGTCAATGAGACCCATGCCCACATTCCCACAGGAAATCCGCTAGCTTGGCTTGAAATTCTGTTTTTGCCAATTTTGCACTGTTGGACACCTCGTATTTGCGCGAACTTCTCCTAGGGCATTTGACGCGCTAACACCAAAATGCCTCTGCATCATCTAGAGACATAGGGCATCCAAAGTTATCGAAGGCTTCGTATTCAATTCAACGGGCTTGTCACATGAGGCCCCTGAATTTGGCGTTCGTTTGACCAAACATTCCCGTCCTCTTTCCTGCCATCAATCGCACGTGCTTTGCCCGATCTGCCCCAAAATAGAATAATTTATGAACACACCTACACTGAATCCATACGTGGAGAAACAATGGCGATTGCTGCAATAGCGCCCCCTGCAGAAGAAACTGAAATTTTGTATGGAGGTCCACCGCATTGGTTTCTTTGAAATGCATGAAAATTTTTTTACATGTTCGTCAGATACTCCTGATCAGAAAAGTCAATCAGACCTATGCCCTATTTTGCACGCTGCAGCCGTGACCACCACCCCAATGTCAAGATGACATCATTATGGAGAAACCACAACCTTCTCACACGTATTGCGCAATCACTCACGCACTCTTTCTGCACTTTGCTTGCAATTTCCTTTCCCTTATGTACTGTACAAGACTTCATTTAGATTTGTGGATTCAGAGCAACAAGTGCACTAGTGCCCCCTACAGATGGAACAAAAGCATTAGATAGTGGGAATCACATTTAGGTTTTCTGAAATGCATGAAAAAAGGTAGAAAACTTCGCCACAGTCAAATTGATAGATTCAACGGTGTTATCATGTCCATCCTTGCCAAGATTTTCATCTTTTGCCAGTGGGGATTACATTTGGCAGAACAGTTGGCTCTCTGACAGCTTGAAGGGGGATCTCAGGTGGCTCGCAGGTGGGTTGCAGGCTGTTTGCAGGGCACGTTGTTCGCAGGGAAGGCAGGTCGCAGGTTGCAGGAGCAGCGGCTCTCAGGCGGCATGCAGTGGGGTTTGCGGGGCTCGCAGGTGGCTGGCTGGAGATTTGCGGAGCTCGTAGGTGGCTCGCTGGGGGTTCGCGGGGGCTCACTTGCGGCTCGCGCTGGGTTTGGCGGTCGCGCACGCAGCGAGGGCCGTAAAACGCCGCTTGCGGCTTTAATTATTATTATTTTTCTTTTCCGCAAATGATCGCAAATTTGACCCCCTGAACATTTACGAAAACGCACCAATTTTTGCACAAAATTCAGGACCGGTGAAAAATTTTGTTTTTTAATATCGCCATTAAAAAACTCAAAAAACCAGTGCAACTGCGCCCCCTGTCAAAATCAAAATACATTGCGCCTATGGGAGGCCTTGCCATGTAAAGTTAGCCCAAGAGTCATGAAATTCGGATCAAACGGAGATCTTGTGAAACCCAACAAAAAAATATATTACACCAACTCCGGACAACAAACAGGAAGTCGGCCATCTTGAATTGAAGTTTGTGAAGTGCAGAGTCAGCATTTTTGCACACCTCGTACTTGAATTAACTTGTCCTAGGGCATTAAACCGACTGGCACCAAAATCGCTCAGGAACATCTTCACAAGTTGGGCATCAAAAGATGTGCGAGGTTTTATAGAATATTCAACGGTGTTGGCATGGCAACCGCGTGAATTTGGTCTTCGTTTTTGTCTCTCGCCGCAATTTTGTTTGTGCATTCGTTCGCACAATCTTTGGCCGATCAGCCTCAAAATTTAATAACTTGTTTACTGACCCGACCTGAACCCACAATTAGGGAATCAAGTTTCTAGGTGCAATAGCGCCCCCTACAGAAGCAAACAAAAGTTTGTATGGAGGTCCACAATTTTAGTTTCACTGAAATGCATGAAAATTTGTGTCAACATTCTTGACGTCATCCTCATCAAAAAAGCCAATCACACCCATGCTCTATTTTCTAACACGTTGCCATGGCGGAGCCCGAAATGCCCCATTTTATTCTAATGGGAAAAAGCGAAAAATCCCCCATACTAAAGTTTCTGCTTAGTTTGCCCGAAATACATGAAATTTGGTACACAGATTGCTGATGTCAGCCTGATCAAAAAAGTCAATCACACCTATGTCATATTTTGGACGCTGTTCCCATGACGATGCCAAAACTGCCCCGTTTTATCCCTATGGGAAAAAATGTGAAATTTCTGTGATGGAAAAATGACCCTTGCTTTCTCAAAAATGCATACAAATGCCTGAAATTTGGTACACGCATTGTCCACATCTCCCTGAACATAAAACCTACAGGTGAAAATACTGTAATGTGTAAGGCGTTGCCATGGCGATGCCCAGAATATGGCATCTTTTTTGTTGAGTTAGACAATTCATGCATTTCAAAATTTCACACGTAGCAGCCAAAAAAACGGCTAAAACTGGCACGGCCGGAAAAGCACGGTTCAAATCGGCACCGGCGCTTGGGCGGCGGCCGGCGAGGGCCTATTATCGCCGCTTGCGGCTTTAATTATTATTATTTTTCTTTTCCGCAAATGATCGCAAATTTGACCCCCTGAACATTTACGAAAACGCACCAATTTTTGCACAAAATTCAGGACCGGTGAAAAATTTCGTTTTTTAATATCGCCATTAAAAAACTCAAAAAACCAGTGCAACTGCGCCCCCTGTCAAAATCAAAATACATTGCGCCTATGGGAGGCCTTGCCATGTAAAGTTAGCCCAAGAGTCATGAAATTCGGATCAAACGGAGATCTTGTGAAACCCAACAAAAAAATATATTACACCAACTCCGGACAACAAACAGGAAGTCGGCCATCTTGAACTGAAGTTTGTGAAGCGCAGAGTCAGCATTTTTGCACACCTCGTACTTGAATTAACTTGTCCTAGGGCATTAAACCGACTGGCACCAAAATCGCTCAGGAACATCTTCACAAGTTGGGCATCAAAAGATGTGCGAGGTTTTATAGAATATTCAACGGTGTTGGCATGGCAACCGCGTGAATTTGGTCTTCGTTTTTGTCTCTCGCCGCAATTTTGTTTGTGCATTCGTTCGCACAATCTTTGGCCGATCAGCCTCAAAATTTAATAACTTGTTTACTGACCCGGCCTGATCCCACAATTAGGGAATCAAGTTTCTAGGTGCAATAGCGCCCCCTACAGAAGCAAACAAACGTTTGTATGGAGGTCCAGAATTTTAGTTTCACTGAAATGCATGAAAATTTGTGTCAACATTCTTGACGTCATCCTCATCAAAAAAGCCAATCACACCCATGCTCTATTTTGTAACACGTTGCCATGGCGGAGCCCGAAATGCCCCATTTTATTCTAATGGGAAAAAGCCAAAAATCCCCCATATTAAAGTTTCTGCTTACTTTGCCCGAAATACATGAAATTTGGTATACAGATTGCTGATGTCAGCCTGATCAAAAAAGTCAATCACACCTATGTCATATTTTGGACGCTGTTCCCATGACGATGCCAAAACTGCCCCATTTTATCCCTATGGGAAAAAATGTGAAATTTCTGCGATGGAAAAATGACCCTTGCTTTCTCAAAAATGCATACACATGCCTGAAATTTGGTACACGCATTGTCCACATCTCCCTGAACATAAAACCTACAGGTGAAAATACTGTAATGTGTAAGGTGTTGCCATGGCGATGCCCAGAATATGGCATCTTTTTCTTTGAGAAAGTCAATACATCCATTGCAGTTTTTCATATGTGGCAGCAAAAAAAACCCCGCTAAAATAGGCACGGCTGGAAAAGCTGAGTTCAAATCGACACCAGCACCTGGGCGGCGGCCGGCGAGGGCCTATTATCGCCGCTTGCGGCTTTAATTATGTTTGTTTTTATGTATGCCCTGTTTTTTTAGGATTTCTGTATTACTGGCTGCCCTTACCAATAGTGTAGTACACTATTGGTGTCCCTTAGGGGATAATAAAGATCTTTGAATTGAATTGAATTGAATTGAATTGATATAGTTTTTCCAAGTCTCTTTAAACATTATAAATAAAAAAAAAAAAAGCTGCAAGCGGCCTTAAATGGCCCTCGCCACCTGTCAGCCCCCGCGAACCCAACGCAAGCCGCCTGTAAACCCCTTGCAAGCTACCGAGAGCCACCTGTGAGGTGCATGAGAGCTGCCACTCCTGGTAAATGTAATCCAACAAATTTGGGATCAAAGTCAGAGAAAGAAAAATAATAATGAATAAAAAAAAATAATAATATAAAGAATTCAAGCGAATCCAATTAGGTGCTTTTCCAGTCACCATCAAACGTACCTTTTCTGAAACGTCTCGACCTGATCCATGTCCCTATGAGGTCCAGGGTCACTTGCGACCGCGAACCATGCGACCTTGGGAATTTTTGTGCATTTTTGAGGATTTGGCTTAGTGAGTCCAATAGGCTTCTCGCCAACCCTTCAGTTGGCTCGGGTCTAAAAAAAAAAAGCACATCATTGGCATCAATGCCAAATGACTGGCAGCACGTGGCATCTGCTGTGGCAAGTGGCATCTGCTGTGGCAAGTGGCATCTGCTGTGGCAAGTGGCATCTGCTGTGGTGCCACAGTGAGGTACCGATGCCATAATTTGTGCTACCCCTTACTGCATAAGCCCGCACACTTTTTAATTTTAAAGTGATTGTGTTATAAAGTTACTGAACCCTTTTAACTGACTTGCACGTGGGGTGGTCACACTGTCAGAAGATCATAATGATATAGGGAAGTTGTATTTGACAGAGCTTAGTAGATGTCCTTAAGAATCACAAAAATAAAGACAACGGCTGGTACAAGATCATATTTATTTCAAGGTTTCAGAAACATTATTTTGCATATTTAGATTAATATTAACATAAATGATTTTTATCTAAATGAAATTGCATTAATATTTTAGAATATTAAAGAAATATATACTTTTTTTTCATCCCCTCAGGCCAGTAAAAATATACGTAGGGCCAGTAAAACTGAGTCACTGACCCACTGCTGTTAGGCTGGACACTGCATTCTAATTTTTAATATCTGCACCGTCAGAACGTCTGTTTTCTGCAGCAGGAAACTTGCACCAAAGCACAGGGAAAATCCCCAGTTCTGAGAATGCTGATACACTCACTTTTCTTCATTGCAGTCACCTCCTTTAAAGGCTTACAGCCACACATACTCATTCACTAGCACACTTAAATATGCAGACACACACCAAATCTACCTCATAAAGGCTGTTTTATCTTATGCCTTATTTCTGGTTGTATGTCTTCCTGTTTTCCTTCAAAACAAACCAGATTTTAATATGGCAATTAAAAACAATGATCATTTAATTTTAAAAGACTTCTATTTTCTCTTTTGAATATTTATTAGTGCTCAATAATGAGAAAAAAGTTTTTCTTATCTGATTAATCGATAGAATATTTGATTACTAAAATAATCAATAGCTGCAGCCCTAAGTTCCTAGTTGGAAAAAGTCATGATACAGGGATGTAGAAAAGACTTTTGATGCAGTGAGCTCTATTTCCTGTTTCTAAGGTGGCTTAAAGAACATGTTACACAGTAATTGATTGTGAACTCAGTGAATTGAGGTCAGGACAGCAGTTACAGATTACGCTGTTTCTTAGAAAATTTCTGCAAATGTCATTAATTGATTACTGATGCTTTGCAAATACACTGAACTGCAATGCTACCCATGCTAATACACCTACTCAAATATATTTATGTCAGATGTAAAATGGACAGTCTATATCTGTATACACTCACTGGACACTTTATTAGGTACCCGTAATACCCCCATTTGCTTCAGATGCTCATGGCAGGTTCAACAAGGTTCTGGAAACATTCCTCAGAAAATTTGGTCTTTACTGACATGAGTATCACAGCTGCTGCAGATTTGATCATCAGAAGTTTGATACACTTTGGTCATAAAGAGATGGACATGGTCTGTTTGTATGCATCTTTATTTCAACCACTAAAACTTTGTGTGCACAGGCTCTCAGTCACACACATGTAGAGGTCATCAATTCAGACCAGAGGACGAAGGCTGACGTGTCCAGGTGAGTTAGGTAACGTTCTCCGTGCTAAACCTCCCGCATCAGGTGTGTTTCTGCCTGTTGTTCATGTCCAGCAAACTGTGTGAAAAAACATCCATTGTGTGCTCTGCCAGGTTCATCAAAGCAGCCAGTTTGCAGGGACTGTCCCAGCAAGACACCACCACCGCTTCCCTGTGCAAGGCCATCTCAGAGGACGCACAGTCTGCCCTGATCATAGACTGCTCCAGCAGCCCACCCACACTCACAAATACTGGTAAATCACGTACTACGACATTACATACTCTGTGTACTGACTGAGGTCTGATGAAGATGTTTTCTCCCCTTAGTCAGCAATCGTTTCTGTGATGACTGGATTCAGGCATTTCTGAACGCTGCAGAGCGCTGTAATCCATTCCTGCTCAGACAGATTCTGGAGAACTTCAAACTTAAGGTGAGAAAAGAGACAGAGTGTAGCAGCGCGTCTGTTTTCTGTTTCTAAAGTCAGGTATCAAAGTTCAATTTAAATATAATATTCTTTTATTAGATAAAATGTATTAAATCCTGTTTAAAGTTACATTTTAACAAATTCTGATTGATAAAAATATGAATGTCAAACACACATCAGTTTATATATTTTCCACCAGGCCCCAACTTTGGACTATAGTTCTCAGTTCCACTTATCAGACACAATATAACTTCTTTTTTTAATTCGTTGTCTTTTCCTTCATCCTCATCTCTTCCCGTTTATGTATGTATTACTTCCTCTCTGATCAACCACGTCACTCACTCTGCAGGCCATCCAGGACATGAACAGCTTGAAGCGCTTCGTGCGTCAGGCAGAGATGAGTCACTACGCCCTATTTCGTTGCAGTCAGTTCCTGCAGGGCTGCGGGAACGGAGATGTGTTGCTGCAGAACGCCCGGGCCGAGCACAGCGATCTGCCCGAAGCCTGCAGCATCATCACCGTCCTGGAGGAGTTCCTCAGGGAACAATCCCAGGCCCAGGCGTGATCTCCATAAGACGGTCTGCACTACCAGCAAACCTCACACTACAACCCATATAAAATATCAGATTGCCTGAGAGAATTGCAGCTGTTGAGGCTGCTGCATAATTAAAAAAAATGTAAATTATAAAACTATGTTTTAAAGGGTGGTGGTCAGACTTGGAATACGTACTGTAAAACAGTGACAGATTTAGTGACATCACTGTATTAACATTGATAACCATTAACGCCAGCTGTTAATTAGAAATGATTCAAGTTTCTACAGACATTACCTCAGTGAAGATAAATACAAATTTAACATAAACAGAATATTTAAAGTCTAGTTATTAAGTGGCTTGTGTTGTTGTCGTTCATCACAATACTACAAACCAAATATTATTTCCAGTATTTTGCTAACTGACAAAGATCACAACACAGACTCGATCCAAACAAGAGCATGTTCTGCTCGTTAGCATGTTGCTTAGTTGTTGTATATTCTTTATAAATTAATTAATATTTTTAATTTCTTTTGACTTTGAGGGAAAAAAAATTACTTTGACTGCACAAATCACTCCTCGTGCTTTTTACATACGCGCACCTTGTTTTTGCTTGTATTTCAACCCAGTATATGCACTACTAAATTATTTTATTTTAATGAGTGAGGATACTGCGTATACATGCTGTATGTTTAGTGTCGTACATGTAGAATAATTTGTGGCTATTTTTGTTAATATTCACTATCACGGCCTTCATCAGCTCACAGATTCCTGAGAACAGAACAGGCACTATGTGACCATCACTACATCACTGAGAGGGTGACATTTAAAGGGTTTCCCACAGAAAAAAAATGTTCTGAAAAACAAAAAAATAAGAAAAATGTCTTTACTTTCTTTTCCTCTTTGTTTGTTTTTTATATTCTTTAGTTTTTAAAGTGTTAAGCTCAGATCATTCCCATCAATTCAAGTCCAAAGTGTGTAATACAGCAATATCTATGTTAATGGTGTGTACTTTTAAACTGTGAACCAGGTTTGATATGTAAATGAGTACTTTTGTGAACAATAGTGTGTCTGACCCTGCAGTTCTGATATGTACACATTTCTGTACAGCATGTGTTCTCTACCTAAAAATAGGCATGTGGTTCTTTGGTCTTGTATAGAAGGAGTAAATAAATACCACAGTTGAACCTCCAGTGCCGTTGTATCAGTGACCTAGTTTTAGAAAAAAAAAAGCTGAGGGACATTATTTACATTTGTATAAATATTAATACTACTTTCAGTTTTTAAAATAAATGAACAGTTCTGATCCAGAGTTTAAAATGATGTGGAGGTACATGTGCTGATGTTCAGAAAACCACAGCTGATACCATCCACTAAGTTCCTTCCTTTGGCTGCTTCTGCAACCAAATACAATGAAACTGTGTGCAAGTGCATTTCAGAGAACTGGTGTTTTTTTTTTGTTGCCTCTCTGCATTTACATCCTAACATCAAAACAAACCACTGCACCACAGGTTAAAGTCCTCACTGTGCAGAGTGGACTTACATGAGATAAGTATATATTATTAGTTTAACTTAAAACTGAAACATAAAGATATGAAGCAGAAACGGTCTTCCGATCCAAAGCTGGTGAGTTACGTGTGCTCCTGCCGGCCTCCAATCCACAACCGACACTCTGAAACTACGCCTCATATATTCCAGTAGGTTCCTTCCTCTGGCTGCTCATCTGCAGCCAGAAACAAACATCAAATATATCGTAGTTGACCAGGAAATTAGAATAATTAAATAAGTTAACAAGGAGAACCTGAAGTTACCTATGGTGTGATCAGATATGTTCCTCAGAAGTGAGCTTGGCACGTCATAGACGCTCTCTCTGGGGTCTGAAATTTATAAAACATTACTAAACAGCAACAAATATTCACCCATTTCCACTATACCGAACACTACCTCACCCTCAGGTTCAGAAGACCTTCTGCAGGACACAGGGACGTCATAAACATCCTCTTCCACCTCTGCTGAAAGGTTCAGCTCACATGACCCTGAAAACGTGACACACATTAGGGCCCCTTTGGACATCTGCATGCTCTTATTATGAAAGCTTAATTATTTAAAGTAAGTTTTAGGTCCTACTTTTCCTAACAGGTAAGACATCATAGTCTCCTTCTTGCTCAGCCTCTGTGTTGCTCATCCTGCTGGACCACTGAGGATCGTTGGGGTCATCATCTGAGAACGGAAAGGTTTAGCACCAAAATAACAGTTCAGGCTGTGATGGTGCAGACAGCCAAATCATTTTAATGTTTACCATTGTAATTCTGGTAAGCTTGCAGTGTGTTCTGATAGATCTCCTCCTCATTGTCCTGCTCCTTGGGCGGGCAGGTGTACTCAGGCTGGCAGGTTTCCTTGGTGGGACGGGTGAGTCTATGTGGTTGTGCGTAGATGTAGTCAGAAGGAGCGGGTGCAGAGAGGGGCCGAACAGGCAGCTCCTCCATCACACTTTCACGCTGCGAGCAGATGGGTGTGATGCTGTGCAGTCTGTCTCGCTGCTCACACACATCAAGTCTGAGGAGCAGAAAACATTCAAGGTCATAAAAAAAAGAATTCCCCTAAGTTCAGTCAGCCGTACGGGGATCAGTTTAAATTCAGATCTTACTGTGCATCTGTAGAGACGGAGGTCTCAGACAAGAAGAGATGCATGGCTTGCCAAAGATGTCCCACCCACTCTTTTCTGAGATCCTCTGTCTCTGCTGCCTGCACACACACACACACACACACACACAAGGGCAGCGGTTTAGCAGGGAAAGGACTGAGGTCACAATTAGCACTATACCTATCAAAATAAGACATATTCTTGCTAAACCACCAAAGTGACTCACCAATACTTTTTTCTTTCCATTTGTCATAATTATTTCAAAAATAAAGCGTTTTTTGTCAGCTTTCTGGACCTCTCGCACTGACTGCACCTGAGGAGGACAGACACACATTTAGGTAATCCAACCTGATGCATTGCTGACTAAAGTCAAAGCAACAGCAGTGGCGTAAAATCACTAATACACTGGAAAGTGTGAGCAAGTGCATTTCAGAGAATTGTGCCAATTTAAAGGCAAAGGGCGCTCGTAGTCTAAAACAGTTTCTTCCTCATTAACAGTAAAGCATAGATGAGGATAAAGTAGCCATGAGTGTGAGATTGTAAAGACATAAAATGAAAGAAGAATACTAAACACCACTGCAGTTCAACAGTCTTCTGTTTGGGGGATCTCAGTGACACGGCTTTCCCCTGTCTCTCTCACTACAAGTGCTAACAAATATAAACTACTTGCTTATTTGCAGTTAATTTAGGGCACTCACTGTCACAAGTGCAAATCAGCTTCCTTTATATCAACTGTAACAATCAGGGATATATGGACGACTTACTGCCTGTATGTAGTAATATCCTCGCAAGTTTGACTGCAAAGAGAAAAATGTCCAGTGTGATCACATGAAGTACTCAGTTCTTTAGAAGAGGAAATTATTTCTACTAGTAATACTACTACATTAAACAGGAATTACTCATTTAAAAAACCTGATAAGCTGAACACTTACAGCACTCCCATTCTTCGTAGTATAGAAGAATAATGTCGTGTTTTGAAGCCTGAACCAGTATGTGACCCACCTCAATTTCTATAACCAGAACAGAAAGCAGCCAATATCACTTTCCAGCAGTTATTACAACACTCACAGCAACTGAAGAGTGAAAGCAGCATATAACTTACCACAGTGTCTTTTCTTTTCTGCAGAAAGCCCTCAAAAAGTAACTTTGTCCCATCTACAGACATGTTAACCCTCAGATTACGATTTCACACTGTGGCTGCCAGTTGTTTGCTACCTGTGTGTGTGGTGAGACTTCCTCGTCTCTCGAGCTGAGAGCAGTATCGCTTGCAGCCGCATCACCTACTCACTTCTGTATTCTGCTCCCCAGAAGTCCTGTTTGTTTAAGTACATGTCACAAAGGTAGTATTGAAATGACAGCATCTACTACTGCTGCTGCTCTTCAGTCACACACAAACACAGAGGCACCAGTGGGTGTAAAGGTCATTTATTACAGATATTTAAAACCATGTCATTTACCCTTGTTGCTGTTAAATTAGCTGCAGTTCATCCCATCAGCACGCTTACGGCACAAGTCTTTATTAGAAATGATGGAGAAGATGAATGAGAAGTCTGGAGGTGGGAGAGGTGCTGCTGAATAGCTGTTAACAGAATCATATCCTGTTTTATGGTGCCTCTAACATCATAAAAATATAAGGAAGGACAAAAACTTTATTCGAAAACCAGGAAAAAATAAAAACAGAAGCAGGTCATTCACCATGAAAATGGCTTTGATAATACTAAATACAAAAATACATGAAAAATCCCAGAGTTTCATGCGGTGCACTCAGAAACAGACAAGAAAGAAACGGGTTAATAAATTAACACACAAAATAGACAAGTGCACGACATCCGTGACCTTTCTAGTGTTAGATGCAGCGCTGTTTGTCCCAACGCCTCCTGCTCACGTCGCTTCTGGCTTGTGATGCTGCCTACAGGTTTGATCCTAAAAATCTTTGTTTTACAGAATACATATATAATAACTGCATATACATATGTATAAACAGACTGAAGTCCCTTTGTGGTGCATCTGTGTATGGCTGCCTCTCTCAGGTGTCCAAATGTCTAATTATACTGACCTGAGGGGGAAATAAAAAGAGGAGTGGACATGTCTAATCTCACCCAGATTGAATCAACAGACCACGAGATGCCAGCACTTACAAAGCGAGGTGATGTTTCAAAAGTAGCCTGCCCCTTTCCTCAAAACAAAGGGAAAAAAAAATCCACACTCCCTTATAAAATGTATCTATAAGTTTGCACATTTGTTCATTGTGACCAAGAGATGAGGTGAGGCTAAGGAGCTGAGGTCTGGCTGGTGGATCAGACAGTCTCTTTGAGTCTTTCAGGTAAAAGGGGTGGGGGGGGTGGGGGGTGGGGGGCATTGGAGGAGGGGCAGAGTCAACAGACGGACCGGGGTGAGGGAAGTCTCGTGGTGTCTGATCACCGCTGTTTGAGAAGTGCTCTGTACATGGCGAAGCCCAACACGGCAAACACCGTGGCACCGACGCTCGCCCTCAGCCAGAAGGTGGAGTTCTTCAGGTCCGTCTGAGCCATGTGCCTGAGAGAGGAAACCAGAAACACAGGGAGCAGGTGAGAGGCTGGAAGAATACATCAATAACAGAAAAGGGGAGCAGCATAAAACACAGAGAAGAATCTGGTGCCACATTTTCTGTCTGCTTGCAAAACCACAATGGGAGCAACTGCCAAATGGCAAAACAAAGTCATGTGTTCCCTCTGGTGAGAACTTCCCAAATCCTGACCACAAATGACGAATATGAGGATCCTCTCATGCCAGCGTGAAACAGAAACACATGCTTTCTCTTGTCATTTTTGGTTTGGTTTAAGACACATTAAAAAGGGAGAATGGAGTCTTTAAGAAGCAGCTGTCCCTACATTAAGGGACTGTTAAAAATATATGGAGCTCAGGTGGTGCCTAAACTAATTAGTATTTTTAGTGCTGTTGATAGGCTCATTTCTCTGCCATCCTAATATTGTTTTTTATTTATATATTTATTTTTTATATTCGTCCCCTCTTGTAGAGGACAGAAAACACTTTCGGTGCGGCGCATCAGATCAGAACACTATTTTATACCAGGCAGAGAGTGGAAGGGTTAAACCCATGAGACAATGAGGTAGGTGAAAACTTATTTTAAGATTAAAACCTATTTATGTATGTATGTATGTATGTATGTATGTATGTATGTATGCGACGCCTCCAGAGCTCCATAAAACTGGGTTAACACTTCCAAACAGCTCCAACTAAGCTGGAAAGAAACAGACTGCAGTGAGAGGTTAAAGAGCAGTGAAGGAGACGTGAGAAACCCAAGAGTCATGTACTGATATATTAAGTAAATACTGATTGTACAAGCTTCAATAGAAACCTGAGAACCTGATCTGTGTACAGCACAGACAGATCACCACTCAACCCACTAGTACCCTGGTACTCCCAAAGGATCCAAAAAAAAAACAGACTGAAACAGCTGGATGCATGCTCCCTCTACTGGGAAAAGAGGAAAACCCATCTGGGATATTAACATGGTTCTTAGTGGTTAAAACCCAGTAACCTGGGGGTACAGATACATGCACGGTGTATTCACCCATCCATCCACGGGTATAAAAACGAAAACATCCCTCTCTCTGTGCTTTCTGTCGTTACCTTTCTGGGGAAATTAGCTGCTCAGCAGAGGCCTCCATAAAGATGGACCTCCTCCACGATGGAGACGACTGAAACCTGCTGCATCAGGCTGAAATCCTCCTCTGACAGGAGGCAGCCCCCATCCCCAACCGCAGCCTCCACCCAACCAGGCAGCCTCTCACGCATTCACAAAATGAGTCAAATACAACAGGTGAAGCAGGGAGATACTTTGATAACTCTGTAGATTGAGTCAGGCGATGGGTAAAGCAGAACTGCTCAGTGAGTGATAAAAGACTGAAACCCGGCACAAGAATTCTTCACAGTATGGTGGAAATTTTCAGAGGTGGCAGTGGTTGCTATTTACCCCAACAACCAGCTGATACTTGCTGCTTACTACATCAAAGCTTTCTGTATACACATATTAAAGACAAACTAGTGTCAACTGTATAGAAAGGTCTTTGCCCTGTTGCTAGGCAGATAACACATGCATACAGTCGCTCTGACGCATCTCTAACATCTCTTCTTAAGGCATGTTTCTACTTCAAGTTCATTCAAGTAGTCATTTAGGGAAATCATATATATATATATATATATATATATGTTTTTATAACTGGAAATGGTTATCTTATTAGAAGAACGTCTGCTTCCAGGTAACAGTGAAAGTAACGTCAGCTTTCTGCCACTTCAGGGCTCTGAAAGGACGTCTCTAAATCTCTCCAAATTTCTCCTTTTACCAAATTTCAACCAACTTTGCATTCTGCTTTTGTGTGTCCTCCACACTGTGTTTGTCTGTACTGGCATGCAGGTGATTTCATGAACTTAAAGGATTTTCTCAGCTATGGTTCTGCAATCTGCACACATATGTAGGTTATCTTTACATCACCAAAATCTGCCACAGACCACATTGACAAAAATAGTCCTGCAAACACAGCATGCAGGAAAAAAAAACACTACTAATAGGAAAATTTGTATGCAGGCATCCTATAACCTGGTTGTTAAGGAAAGCACGTTTATATCGGCTCCACCTCTGAATGCTTCTGCCAAAGTTAATGTTTCTAATCATCAACTGAGCATCTTTTTTTTTCTCTTTTGCACCCATCACCTGAACGTATACTTGTTTGAGCTATAAAAATGTAGTGGTTTGCGCTGACCCAACAGTGTGACACACCTAAAAATGTAGTTTACCACAAGCAAATATTCCCATGAGAGGCTGAAACCAAAAAAATCTGATAGATGATTATTTTTTTTCCAGTCTTATTGATTAATGCAGTTATATTTTTCAGCTACAATACTGATGCATCATGCGCCACTATATATGTGGGATTTGATTGTTTTTACACTGAAATGATTGTTGAAATGTCCATAAGTGCCTGGTTCTATATTACAGTATATCCTCATTCCCAATAAAAAAAAGGCTTGTTGAGATTCTGGCTTAAAAAAAAATTAAATTTCTGTGTTTTAGACACACTTCAGCTGATGTTAAGTGGGTGAATCTTATTTTATTTGTCATAAAAAAAAAAAAAATCATGTAAAAAACACTAAAACATAAAACATCTGTATCACCCAGCTCCACCAAGTTCAAAACATAAGCCAATCACCACCTTTCAAGCACAAGCTTTACCACAACCACAACAATACCTGAGCAAGTTTGATCACACATTTCAAACAAAAGCTACACACACACACACACCATACACAAGCTGTACATTCCATGTGACAGCCAGACTGCCACTGTTCATCCATTTCTATTTTGTTATCACATAAATTAATAATTTGTCTTCTTGCAGTGTTAGTTTCTCTGAAAATAGAGAGTAAAAGTAACGGTTTGCACTTGTTCCTCTCTTAATTTCTAAATTTTTTCCCCTAAATTTTGTGGCTTGTGGTTTGAAACAGCTTACTATTGTTGTTTGTATTCACTTTGACCTGAAGTTACTTTTAACGTCACAGTGAATGGCCTGTTTAGAGTCACTGATAACTCCTGGAAATTACATCACATCAACACAAAGGGTTAGTGCTGGGCGCAACACTTTACCTAGCCCTGCTTGGCGACTGAAAGAAGAAGAAGAAGAAAAAAAAAAAAAGAAAGATCAAAATTAGAGACAAAAACAAAACCTAACACGCACTCCTGCCCAGACCAACACATGTATACACATTCATACCCCCAGTGTGGTTCGGGAAACCTCCACAATTAAATTCAAACACCAAGCTCGCTTCACTGTACAGACGGACGATGCAAAACCGTCTCCAGCTGCCAGCAGATGGCAGTGTTTGACAGAGGACTGAGGCATGCCTTTAGTTACAGAGGGGTGGAGAACAGGTGAGCCATGCAACAAGGCAGCAGCCAGATTAGCAGAGGGTGAACACATGCAAGAGGAAGAGGAAGAGGGGCAGCCAAAAACGTGTGTGCGAACACCTACAGAGTGGAAGGAAGAACACAAAGACAGAAAATAGAAGAGGGAGAAAACGGGATGAAATGACAGAGTGACTGGAATAGAACAACAATCAAATTCAAACATTTAAACACATTTGATGTTAAACAGTTTATCAAGCTTTAACCGTCAGGAGGACAAGAGCTGAGCTGGTTTAGTTTTTATTTCACCAATTTAAAAGTGATGCAAACTAAACTCTCCTGCGGGTGCAGGCTTCAGGGTTAGGAATGGAAATGGAGACAAAATGAGACTGAAAACGTCACAAATAATAATAAACTGAAGAAGGTTGGTGCCAAAGACAGATTTCACAGGCAAAAAGCATTTTTAATATTCCTTTGGGAATGAAATCAAACATGCACACATGCAGACAGCGATGACGTTTTCAGTGTGAACCAAACTCAAACCAAAGAAATTGGTTGTGTTTCTCATTTTGCGTACAAACAGGATGCTTGTTAGTCAAATTTACTGTTTGTGTATCCACTGCAGGACTGAAGGGAGCAAACATAAAAAAAAAAGGAAACATGAGCTCAAATTCACACCTGGAATCTTTATCTTTCAATAATGGATTTAAATTTAGGTCAAGACTATTCATGATTAAAATTCTGACCAACATAAAAATGCTTTACAAGCAACTGTCCAGAGCTGAAAGCCTTCTGAGTGAAACCTCTTTTACTACGGGTTAGCGTTACTTATGGGAGTCGGTGTTAGGTGTCGAGTTTGTGCTGCAAACATCATGCAACGTAACACGGTCACACAATCACACTGGTACCTCCCTGTCTAGCAGGCTGTTTGTTAGCTGGCACAGCACGGTCACACTTCGCCGTGTCAAACTGTACAGAGAGCGGCTCGGCTGCCTGGAGCTGGAGCAGAAAGCGAGACATCTGGTGTGATTTATTGGGAAGTGACTCCAACTCTCTGGAGTCCTAAATCACAAGCAAAGAGTTTCCACTGAAGAACTCTTAAAGAAGAACTCCTGAGCTAAGACAACAGACGGTCAGCGTCTACAGACGGCTGGCAAAATGTGGCTGTGAAACCCCCCACAAAAACACTACACACAAAAACATATAAACAGGATAAATTAAATCTACCCAGGAATCCAGTTTTTATTTGTCTTTGTTACAGCTGGTAACTCCACGCATTCCTGACAACCTGCCTAACAAAGTCTGAGGAGCACATTTTTCTACACTGTGCAGAATAAACTTCTTCAGCCCTGAAAACTTCTTATTCCAGAAGCTTAATCTCAGCTGAAATAATCACCTCCGGGAGATCCAGCCAATCATTTGGTAACGGAGTGTTAAGACAGACATTTTTGAACTATAAAGCTGCAGCAGTCTTCCTTCCTTTTCCGAGCAGCATTTTCAAGCAGCTTTATCTAGAGCACTACCCAAACGGTGTCATTCACATTTTTTTTAGGCCAAATATCTGCTACTTCAACCTTCAACATTAAATTTTGAGAGCTTGAATTTGCTTGAAAATTTGATAGTGCAGCCTGCACCACCACACATGAGGGTCTGTATGAAGAACAATTTCATAGATAGGGGGGCGTTGAAATTTGTAGCACCGATTCCCATATATGAGGTGTTCTCTATAACATAAAACTACTCAAATCAGATGAACGCTCTCGAAGATATCAGAGCTTGAAAATAAAAACAAACAAGTTCATTGTGATGTTCCAAAAGTTTCCAAAATGATAGTCGAACACACAATGTGTGTCCCATGTATGGCAAAATTATGTATGAACTATTACCCCACTACAGTCTTTAGCTACAGAAATAATAGGCACAAAAATAGGTGAAAATACATTTTATAAAGTCAGATATTTGTCCTCAGAAAATTGAATGACAGTTATTGCTTTAGGGAAATCAGAGATGGTCAGCTGGGGAATTTTTCTTAAATTTGACCAGCTGATGTGGAATGACCCTATTCCCTTCTCCTTACAGTGGATATGCAGTGTAAACCTGACCAGTGGGGAGCACTGAGGGAAAGCAAAGGAGCTGTCACTACCACCAGTGTTAGTGAGCTTGGGCCAAAAAAAGGAGCCTCTCTGTGTCCCCACCTTGAGGTGCCGCCCCAGGATGAGAAACAGAGAGGAGGAACGAGTCTATGTTAAAACACTAGAACTTATTTTGTGTATGAACCTGTTGAAAACGACTGCGCGGAGCTGGGCCTTAATGCTGCGCAGCAGCTCCAACTTGAGGAAGTTCTGACACAGGCAGTATGTGCACCTGTTGCAGGCACACATGCAGCGGAGACGGGCGTGGCTGCAGAAAGACACACAAAAATGCGTGTATTCACCACCACAGCACACAGAAATCGACACACACTCACAGGAGGAGGGGACCAAAGCCTGACAGAAGGAATTAACTTAGTTAAACTACATCAAAGCAGGACCTTTATTGTAACATGAAACCTGCCCTGCTGTTCGTTACCTCCAACTCTTACTTTAACCAAGGAAATAAAACTATAAATGTATAAAAGCACAAAATACAGGAAAGAGAGGAAAACCACTAAACAGAGGGTAACATTCACAACCCAAACAATCTGAGACTAATCAATGGCTCTACTTTTTGTCTTTGACTACTCAAATATTTTGGAGCAAATTAAACCAGTTTATAAAAAAAAGAAGAAGAAGAAGAAGAGTAAAACATGGCTTATACAAGTTTTTAGAGACTGCAGTAAGCTGCAGTAGACATCCAGAGTGGTCTGGAGCTTCACAGCTGAGAGTTAAAGTACAGAACCTGCTACACATTAAAATGTAACTGTTAAATATCTTAGAAACAAATGATGCGGGTGTGACGAGAGCTCACTGGTTTGATGCTTCTTAGTGTGACACAATAAACTTACCAATAATCTAACTAGGTAAAAAAAAAATACATGAGGACAGCATTGAGTTTAAAGCTCAAACAACTTGTTTCTGTATCATCTGATGACTGAGCCAGAATTGACTGTAAATCACCAGAGCAGTTTACTCTTTGGGTCTCAGCAGAAACTCGGCTTTCAGTAAGCACTACTGTTTAAATCTACTCAAACTAAAGCTCTACTAGAGCGCAGCAGATCCAATGATTTCAGATTTTAGGAAATAGGATTTGGGAAGTGTTACTATGAGCTTTAATAAGCACATCCGTTACGTGCTAATTAATCTCCTGAAATCCAATCTGCTGGGAGAGCTTTGAGGAGTTAGGACACCCTGCAGGGCCCATAAATTAAAGGACTGACCGCAGAGTATTTTCAGGAGGAGGATGTATTTATTTGTTTTGCGTCAGGATACTCAAGCCCTCAAAATACAAAAATCATTGGGCTCAGGTCCAACCTGGAGTTCTATAGCAGCAATACCAAAATACAACACTACACAACACACAGATGGTGGCTAGTATTCATTTTTCTATCATCACTAAGCGCTTAATGTCTTATCCTCACACATTCACCCAGAAGAGAGGTAAAAGCAGCACACGTGAGAAAGAAGCAGGGGGGGGCGCTAGCTGGATTTTAATACTCACGGATACATGGCCATGGTGGTGAGTCTCGTGTAGATGTCTTTGCTGAGCGCGTCGCTCGTGTTGCAGGTGAATTGCTGGGGTGGGTGGAGCTTGTGCTTGCGACAGAACTCATGTGGCGAGAGGCTGTAGTGCTGCCGCACCTCGTGCAGGTCTGATTTGGCGGCTATCACCACACACGGTGTTTTGCTGTCTATGAAGTATTGCTGCCAAACACAAGAATTCAGCGTCACGAGGCTAAGACTTTACAATCAGGTCTGTAATCAAATATTCTGAGACGCTCTCAGTTTACCCACCTTGTACACTTTTGCACAGTATTCAAATGAGCGGGGATTGTTGACGTCGTACACCAGGCAGACTACGTCGCAGGCTAAGTCCTCCTCTGTCAGGAAGTCAAAATCCGGCATCAACTCGTGGAGCTTGTAGTGAGCAGGCAGGACAGAAAGCAGAGACGGAGCAACAGAGCGTGCAGATGGAGGGATTAACATTTGTAATGCTGAAACTCTGTAATGCACTCAAGATTATGTAACAATAATCCAGCGAGCAGCCGATAAATACTCTGAGTAAATGGTTCTTACCAGCAGGTATTTCTCCTGACCATAAACATAAGTTGTGCTGATGGCATAGTAGGACTTGTGCTCTTCTCTAATCCGCCTCTGTCGCTGTGGTGGAAAACAAAGCCAGTATCACCCATCAAGACTATTGTTTTATTTATTAAAAAAAGGCTTTTATGCTCTTTAGTCCATTTATATCTTTCTCAATAATGTTTATTTATTGTGTGAGGTTTTGTGTCCTTTTTATTTTACTTCTTTTATGTTACTTATTATATTTTTATATTTTTAAATGAGCAGATCATTAAAAAACATTAAAAAAATGCCTAATGTAGAAAAATTATTAGAGGTCTTTATATTAGCTGGCTTAGTTATAATTTAGGCTTCCCCAACATAGTGACTGCTTTCCTTATGTTGACAAATTAATGGTAAAGTAATCTGAATTAAACTTATTAAATTGATTAGATATGATGATTCTACTCATAAAAACTGTGCATTCATTTGCTTCATGCATTCAACAGATGCAATGGCCGCAGCATTTGCATGTTTAACTAGTTTTAGATTCAGGATTTTCACTGACCTGCAGGTTCCTGCCAAGGAATGCTTGAAGGAAGCCGCTCTTCCCGGTGCCCCGTGCCCCTAACACGTTGCAGCGGAAGACGCTGCGCTGGGTCTGTTTCTTCTGCAGGTCAATGCGCTTGTTACGGGTCACTGAAGGAACAGGAAACACACTTTATCTTCATCTTTTAGCTTCAGAATATACATAACTCAACTATTTAAAAAAAAAAACTAGTGAAATTGATTATTATCATCATCTACTACAAGTTTTAAGTCATCAACATTTGGTTGAATTAAATTATGATGCTTTACCTGTAATTGCAGCTGCTTGGGATTCTTGCTCATAGATGATAGAGTAGCCGAGGTAACCCAGGTACTCCAAACTCCGCTGCACATCTAGGTATGTTGTTAGCCTACCAAAAGAAACAGAAGAGAAGATTTTACATGACTGAGAAATGCCTCCTAATCTGTTTCATAAGCCTAAGCTATGTAGTTAAAACAGGTGTGAGTGTATGTATGTAATAATATAGACACTCACGTCCACTGGGAGAGGTATCCCTGGTATGTGATCCATCCCTGTTCATTAGTGCAAACTGTGTTGTTTACATCTGGGCCCCAGGGCATGTAGGGAAACACTTTGAACAAGTCTTTTACCTCCTCTGGTGACAGCGCGCAGTCGCGGTCCTGGAAGAGCGCCGAGATTAAGACACATCATTTTAAACCCCACAAATTCAACTAACTGAGTACAAAAAGGTTCATCTTGCTGAAATCTAACAGTAAATATGGAAACAAAAGTGCTAAAATAAAGTGACCACTCACTTTGTCATGCTTGTCAAAGACACTCTGAAGAAAGAGGTAAGCGTTGTGGTTAAGCTCCGTGGTGCAGTCTGGAGGGATCTTTATCCTGGAACAAAAAAGGAACACAAACATTAATTTTACTGGAAAATCTGAAGCACTGGCAGACAATCCATCGCTGCTAATGAAACAGACTTGACCAATTCAGTTCAAGTCATAACAGCAACCAGAAATCTATAAAGGAAAGCAAATTATATGATGGCTGTCAACAGGGATTAACAGATCTATAAAAAGAAGAGAAAAGCAGCATTATGACTGAATGACCACGCTAACACTCTGTATTGATGCTTTCCCATCACTAGTAAAAATGCTACAAAAAATGCTGTAATCTCTCCAGCGTGTCCTGGGTCTGCCCTACAGCCTCCTCCTGGAGCACCTCGCCTGGGAGGCAAATGGCTCCTTTCGATGTAGAGGAGTAGCAGCTCTACTCTGTGCCGCTCACAAATGGCCAAGCTCCTCACTCTACCTCTAAGGCCTTTAGAGGAAACTTATTTCTGCCGCTTGGACACGCAATCTTGTTCTTTCGGTCACTACCTAAAGCTCGTGACCACAGGTGAGGGTGGGGAGGTAGCCCAACCGGTAAATTGACAGCTTTCCTTTTACGCTCAGCTCTCTCTTCACATCTCCTCCCCTCACTCTTAAACAAGACCCCAAGATACTTAACTCCACCCTTTTCCAACTTAGGACCAAGGCCTCAGACTTGGAGGTGCTAATTCTCATCCCAGCCACTTTACACTCAGCTACAAACTGTCCCTGTGTGAGCTGGAGGTCACTGCTCAATGAAGCCAACAAAACCACATCATCCACAAAAAACAGAGACGAGAGATCCTGAGGTCACCAAACCAGACACTCTCCACCCCTTCATCTAGATATTTTGTCCACAGTGATCTGTTAATCACTGTGAAGTTAACTTGAAGTGGTAGGCTACCTGTGGTAGGCAGGCTAAAGGATAATGCTGATTGCACAATATCCTCGCCACCTAAAAGGCTAAAATAAACTTCTTCTTGAGTAAGTTTGCCCTTACAGATAAACTGCAACAACAAATCCAACAATGGCTTCAAAGAAAGCCGGATTAGAGCCTGTCGTTAAGGATTTAATGCAGCTAAAATGCTGTTCCGCACGCAGAGAGCCGGCCTCTGGATCCAGATAAGCTCCACAAAATATATGGATGAATTAACTAATTAAAAATGATTAGTTGATTAAAACTCACAAAAGTCTGCACAACTCTTTCTGCAGCAGTGCT
Source organism: Archocentrus centrarchus (assembly GCF_007364275.1). Taxonomy (NCBI): domain Eukaryota; kingdom Metazoa; phylum Chordata; class Actinopteri; order Cichliformes; family Cichlidae; genus Archocentrus; species Archocentrus centrarchus. The sequence continues at coordinate 17,477,281 of NC_044353.1, read as the reverse complement.
GACACTATATAAAAAACAAAAAAGATATTTGTGCTCTACTGACAAAACTACTTAGTTTCAAAGCAAAAATCATCCAAAAAGGAACATGTTGGTGAATTTGCAGCTGTTATATTCTACTTTTTACACTCTTTGCTGTAAGATGAACTAAACACCCCCAAAAATAACATGTGCGTCTGCACTCACATGGGGAACAGGTATTCCTGCGTGAGCTCCAGGTCATCATCATAGCCGAACCTCCTCAGCACGGTCCATGTGGTCTCATGCCGGCCTCGCTGTATGAAGAGCGTGTGCAGGAAGAGGAAGCCTGTAATAAAATAAAGCGGATGACAATTTGAGAGAGCGAGTCACTACTCAGAAGGTGATGCAGAAATTATGAATTATGTTCACAAAATCACAGAGTGGGAATCAGAAAAGACGAGAAATATATAAAAACAGGAAGACAGCGCGGTGTCTGACCTTTGAGTGTGAGTCCGTTGTCTTTGACTCCATCTGTCATGTTTCTCCTGACCACGTTCTTTACATCCTCTAATGCCTGAGGTGCCAGTGGTGTATTGAAGCACGTTCTCTGCACACATACACAACAAGTCATAATATATTATATTATAGCCCAAATGCAGTTTTCAGATGCTGCTGTTGTGACGTGTTGTTATGAGAGCACCACTTCATGTCAAAAACCCGTCTCCCTAAACCTGTCACAGGCTGTTTTCCTCTTATAGAAACAGACCAGCACTGATCAGGTTCTCCAAGTTCTGCTGAACCTTAAAACTTCTCAACACTCATGTATCCAACAAAAAAAGACATTATTAAATGAAACACATTACCTGAAAGAAGTTGAGCTCATTGTCATTAAGGATGCCGTCGTTGTCCAAGTCTGAGATTTTAAATATTCTAGTTAAAGCCTTAATGCATGAAGGCTTCAGCTGTAATACAGAAGAAAAGCAGTTATTTAGGAGATAAAGTGCACCTCTGTGACGCTCCAATACAGCAGCTAACTATAGACAGACACCAACCACCAATCAGTTCTCCACTCAGATTATCAGACACAACCAGCTGCAAATCAACCTCCATTTTCTTTGCTTTACTCGTGATCTTTCCTTCACATGAAAGCAGGCCACATCTTATTTTACCAGGTAACTGATATCTAAACAGTGAAGCAATGAAAAGCTGCTTTCCACTCATTCATGTAACACTAAAAAAAATGTCTGCAGGCACGACTGGACGAATTTAAGTTATAGTGGAAATACTGAATTTCAAAATAACATCAGGAAATGTAGCTAAAGGTGTTCAGAATCTATTAATCCTAGTTATCAAGCACCATCATTTTACACTTCGAGAAGTGGGGTCACCGCAGAAAACATTCTGATACAAAGTGAGGATAAAATTTTATAAAAATTAAATCAGATTTAGGTGCTTCTTCTGCAGGTACAGACTTTTCATGGGTGTAACCACACGTGAATGCCGTCCCTGTTTGTGTGCTCTGGCAAGTTAACGCCTCAGTCACACAGGCACAGAGACTGGTCGGAGATCTCCTGGCAACCGCCAGCCGCTAGAAAAAAATGTGTATTCTGACCGGATGGTAAGCAGTTGCTGGAGGTTGCTGGTTGTCTCCAGCTGAAATCAGTTGCAAAGAGGACGCACTTAAAACCACCCTGTGATTGCTTTGGTCACTAGCAGATTAACACATTTGCCCATAATTTGCATAGAAGATGCCGACTTGTCTGCAAACATTCGCTAACTCCTAATGGGCAACTGCAGCAACCTGCTAACGAGCAATCACAAGGAGGTTTTTGGTGCAGCAAACCAATTTCATGCTGATGACTACCATTAACCAGCTGCAGAATACACACTTTTCTCTACAGACCAGAGGTTACCAGGGGGTCAATAGCCTAAATGATTGAGGCTCAGAGCAGGTGAATCTGCATGAACATCGGGGTCCTGAAACCTGCAAACCCAAGTGAAATGCAGCCAATTTTTACATTAAAGACGTCTGTGTACAGAACGCACCTCCTTCTCCTCTGGGCAGTAGAGGGGTCCTGTTGGGTGGAGAACAGCCTTCTGGGCGTAGTAGAACAGCTCGGAGATGTTCTTCAGGTTTTTGGCAGAGCACTGAGGAAAAAAATCAGTTAAAAAAAAAAAAAATTTGTTAACCAGAAAGTAAAACTCTTGAGATTAATAATCTCTTCTGTAAAGAGTATGCTGGGCCAATATAATGATTAACCAAACATGATTTTCAGTGTCCAGAGAAACCAGAGCTCCCAGTGAAATACAAATCCATACTCCACACAGAAGGGCACTGGTTTGAACCCAGTATCCTACTACTGTGGGGCAACAGTGCTAACCACTGAGCCACTGTGCTGCTCAAGTTACCATGTGAGAGAAGCAACATTAAAGGGTAATGTTGTTGTGAATGGTTTCCAGTAAACAAAAAAATAAACTAAGCAACAAACACATTAAGTACTCAGAGCAACACAATTCTGACCTAAGAGGAAATACTGAACATTATACTGGTTACTTTAAATAAATAAATAAAATACACATAAAAAAGACATCCTCAAAATACAGCTTACTGTACCATTAATCATGATCAATTTAATCAATTCCAATGGAAGAGCTCATTTTGAATATCGAGTAAATGCAGATTTTTATCTTAAGAACAATTTTCCAAAACTGTTTATAACGGCTGTACTTTTAAACTGTGCTGCTGCTACTTTTATTTGTGATACAGTTAAACCTGAAATGTACCTCACTGGCTTACATATTTTTCATAGCAGATATCTAGAGCAGAGTGGCTGTCCCCGGTCTGTACCCACTGTGTATGTGCCGTCCCTCACGTCCTCCACACGTCCCTCTTTTAACCTTGTAACTAATCCAGCTCAGGAGGGGCAGGACTGTCATTTTGGGCGGCAGAGGGAAATCTGAATTAAACAGTAATGCAGGAGGAGGCCAGTTCCCTCTCTCCGTAACAGCTGAGCCTCTCGGCACATTCACAGTCAGTCAGTCAGCGGGTCGTGGCCTCGGAGCGCAGGGTTCGGTAATATAAATCTATTCATGACTCAGAACGTATGTGGAGTCAGGATCAGGCTGGAGTCCAATCTGTCCTGCACACAGCTGATCTCACTCTGACACTCTCTGCCAGTACTGGATTTTCAATTAGCCTTTTATACTTCATTTGCAGTTTCATTGCTCTCAGCAGCTTCATCAAACTTTGACATTTAACTGAGTGAGACCTCCAAAGAGCCTCAAGAGCCCCAATCTTATGCATGAGAGTGTGCTTGCATCAATTTTTTACCTCTACGCATGTCTCAATATCCTGGTATTGATTCATGATTGGTAGGATGGTCTCCATGCTGCTGTGCTCCACCAGGTCCGACTTGTTCCCCACAAGAATCAGCGGCACCCTGCAGTGAAGCCATTCATTACAGAGCAGCAACAATAGTCAATCGACAGAAAATCTGACTAAAATTATCCGATCAGGTGATTTTTCTGGGCGCTGTCTATAAGAGAGAAAAATAATGTTTTCTGACATTTTATAGACCAAATGGTCTGTAGATGAACCGATAATGACAATAATTGTTAGATGACACACAGACCTGCTGTCCTTGTCTGTTCTGTCATTTATGAGAGGAATCCAGTGGCTCGTCACCTAGGGAAGGACAGCACAATGAGTTGTGCATTGTAGTTTGACCAACAGTCGGTGTATACACAAAGATTTTCATTTGACTAAGTGCCTGGCAAATCACATTTGCCAAACTAAACAACAATGGTAACTAAGCCTGATAAAAGCACTGTAATATATTAGCAGTATAATGAACTGTGTGTCTGTGGCAACACTCCCGGTTTAAAAAAAAAAACAACTAATATTGTACAAGTTACTGAAACCAAATCAAACATTTCCTATTGCTGCAGTGTCACACTGAATGCCTTTACCTGGTGAAATACATATAAAACATAAAATATGCTTGCCAGTGACAGCACTGTATGTCTACAATCAAACTACTTTATTTTTTAATGAGTGTGAATGGATGAATGCGGGCTGTAGTATAAATAACTTCTTCTTCTTTCACCTGCCTCCAACTCACCCTCTCCCTATTATCTTCCTCTGACACACCAACTCTCTGCATGTCCTCCTTCACTACATCCATGAATCCTCTCTGTGGTCTTCAAAGATAACATCAAAAATGGTAAAATAATGGAAATTTTGGCTGTTCCTAACATAGGTAAGTTTGTAAAATTGTGGAGTGTAACAGAAAGAGAAGGAGCAGCCACAGACCGCTGTCAAAACAGCTGCAGGCTAACGGCTTACACCGACTTCTAAGCAAGGTGCCGACTCCTCTCACTTTCACTCAAGACTCGGCATGAAACAAAAAGATGGGAAAGCAGGTCACGCAAACAAAAGTAGTTTGTTCTTCTGCCCAGCAAACAAAATTTGCTGTAACAAGTGCCAAACCAACCAGAACTAATATCGTCAAGGTTGCCTTTTTAATTTCTGCAGATAAAGATGAAAAGCAAACTTATTTGATTCACTGCACTGAAACAGGGCTCACCTTCTCGATCGACTTCTTGTTGTTGACTGAGTAAACTATGCAGATGACATTAGCCTGAGAAGAGAAAGAGAAACATTGCATTATGATGCACACATCAAAAATATTGGGAGCATACACTAAAAAGGCCACAGGAAAGGAAGAATGAAATAAAACCAACCTTGGATATTTCTTGATACAGCTGCTCATCTGACTGCTCTGCTTCTAAAGGTGTAGAAAAGGACAATCAGTACAGTATTATGTTGCGTAACACCTCTCGTATTCACTTGCTTTGTTTTGCTGAACTCTTCTCATGACCTACATCCTGAAACCCAATGGAGCAGATAAGAGCAGCTGATGATAAGAGCTGCACTCAAGTGCCAGTGATCTCAGCTGAACACTCAATACTTCCTTGTAAGGATTTGAATCAGTTTTGGTTTTTTTTGGTACTGTTATTGTTTCAGTCTCAAAGACTGTGTGCAACAGGGGAAGATACCTGAGTAGTCCACAATGTGTGTGGGCACCCTCTCTGGCGTGACATCCGCTGGGATGGTGATCTCTTCAGCTCGGAGAGGAACCTGGAAAAGAGGACAACAATGCCAAATACAGAAAACAAGTGAGTCTCATGTTTCTAACATCTTCTTAATGTGCGATTACAACCATAACCATAACATAATCCCTCATCATACATACCTCATCAGGAAACTCCTCACTGACTAAAGACATAATCAGGGATGTCTTTCCCACCTTGGCTGTAAGACACAAGAAGAAAAAAATACTTTTTATAGCACACATCATCTACAGACACTCACTGAATGCCACCACACAATGTATCCAGAACTTCAAGTGGGAAATGTGGTCTGCAAAACTATCTAGGGTACCAAGATTTGTAACGTCTACATGGTTATTGATTAAAATATTTACTTCAAATAAAAACGCCGTTTTCACTCATTTGCACGTTCATATGCACATTACACATACATTTTAACGGCCACCTGAGGGATTAAGTTTTAAGCACGCCTTCACCATTCTGCACCATTAACTGAGGGCGAAATGAACTGAGGGTCACAGCAGACGGCAGAGAGAGGAGAATCTTTGCAGACATTTGTGTGCTATTTCCAAAGAACCTGGCTGACATAAGAGGTAGTAGTCGATGCAAACGGTGGGCTCTAGACCAAATGGCTGGGAGTGAAATGACTTGCTGACTGATTGATTAGTCCACTCAAGTAATATTAAAGCCTAAATACAGCGCAATGAAGCAGCTTTGGAAATGCGGACATTTGCTCCTTTTTCCATTTGATTTCAAAGCAAACTGACTTTTGGATAGTGGGTTTGACAAGACTAGCACCCCCCCAACACCACTGTGGACTCTCGTGAGAGGAAATTTTTCAAATTTGCTCATTTTATGGAAGGAAGTATCCAACTGAAATGATTTGTAACTGCAGCCTTGCACTGCCCTGCCACTTGTGTTCACAGGACAGCTGAGTAACCCCCACAAACTGAACTTCACAACACAGGCTGGCACGTATCTTTCTGGCTGCACCTCTCTCAGCACTAACTCTCCTAAAGTAGCAATCATGAGGAGCCGCAACTTGAATAAAAATAGTACTGTCAACATGTGTGCTCAGAAGAGAACAAACAGACACAGTTAAACACATAGGGTGGAACATGTTGGCTCTATAGGTGAGTTTTGCCCTCTGTTCAAAGTCCTGGAAAAGGTCAAGATCTGGTAAACATGCAACTGTTTATTCATACTATGCTCTGCCATGTAGCACCGGCACAGTCAATTAACAACCCTTCAAAATAAAAGTTCAAATCATGTGATAGCTCAGTGACCTGCTCAAGGTGTACATCGGCTGCAGTGGCTTTAGCCCAAACAGCGAACTGGAATTACATAAGTGGAAGAAAAATGTATGGATGGATGATTTATTTAATATCTTCTGCTTCCAGCTTCCCAGCTATGAAGCATAGGCTCCAAAAAAAAAACAAGCAAAGCAAAGTAAAAAGATCATTTTGGGCTTAAGGCAGATGAACTATTTCATAAGACAAGAAATAATATTAGAAAAACTGATAATGAACTTTTTTTTGGTGCTAAATTTAGTAAAGTATTTTTATTATATTTTATTTAGTTTTACTGAATCAGATGTTTTCCTTTATTGTATTATAAACAGCTTTTAATTAAAAAATAATTGATTTATTTTAAATTTTAGATTGTAAATTATATAGCTTCGTATCCTAATATATTTACATTTTTTGATAATGCTGTATTGAATTTAGATTTTTACTTATTTACCTTCTCTATTTGACTTTACATTTTGAGCCCCCCTTTTTTATGTAGTTTGCCCTCTTATATATATATATATATATATATATATATATATATAATTTTTTTTTTTATTATAGGCTGTCTTTCATTTGATGAAAGACAGCCTTGATGATGTCTTTCATACATCATGATCTGTGTAGCTAAAGAAGAAAAAATATATTTAAATAAGTACAAAAACCATGAATTACATATTTATTATACATTGGGATGCTTGGAGTGTTTATTACCACTTAATTAGTTCTCTGATTTGCTTAACAACTCAGTGCAAGTTATTTAATTAACTTAGTTAGTTCATATCCTTCCTAATCCTCATCACTTGACTCTGATAAGTCAAATTAAATTAAAGGACCTGAGCGTTTTCATTGAAATACTAACATTTGGTGCCAGGTATCACATCCTTATCTGTAATATTGATATTTTGTTTCAGGCTCCTTATGGGAATTATTATGTTGGAGGTTTTATAACATGGAATATGCCTTAACATCAGTATTATGTTAATAATACACTAGAATAAGATGTTAAATAAACCAGAGTAACTAGCTTGTAATTGTTCTGTTTATGCGTCCATGGTTTGAGACTCACTCTCCATCTCATCACACATACTTTGGAGTATTCATCATATGTCACAAAGATGTCATACAAACATTTCCTATAGATATCGACATAAAATCATCATTGTCCTCCTCTGGCCGCCTTATCCTCACACCTCTAATTCAAACCAGACTGTGAAGCACCTTCAGGCTCAGGGAAGTGCATGAAGCCACTCGTTAGCAGCTGTCAGGCACCATGTGATAATGATTTGGCTATGAGCGCCTGACAGAAACCAAAGCCTGCTATTTACTCTGATAACCGGCTCGGTTGCAGTGTATGATTATCAAACTGTCCCGCTGACTCTCACAGCGTATCAAACTGATCTGTAGCTGCTAGCATATATTAGCTAGCGATTAAATAAGCTGCTACTTACGCTCCCCTACAAGAAGTATCCTCACGTCCTTCCTCATGTTGGCGCTTGCTTTCCAGTACAGAAAGGCCTGCCTTTATTGTTTCATGCAGACCTCTGGATGCTGTCCTCCTCCTCCTCCTCCGGCGGTTAACTAACGTCGGGCCCTGCCGCTGTCAAACACTCCGCGCCTTTGTAGGACAAAACGGACGGACAGTTTTCGGCTCCTCCTCGCACGTTTCCGCCCGCTTTTACTGAATCTATTAGTTATCTGCTAGACAGGAAGGCAATTTTAAGTGTCCTTTGTGTCACATATCCCTGTAACTGCACGTTAATCGCTATGCAGGCGCTGGGGGAGCATTTCGCAGTGAATGTTTCACGGGCATGCCCGACCTACAGAACCGGGACTCTACGGCAAGCCACGCAGGACAAAACTCGCACTCCAGAAATTTAAAAAAAACAAAAATACGCAATACTGCTCCCTGGCCTCAAAAAGTGGAAGTGCACGATTTAGAGCATCTCCCTAAAAATAATCGTAAAAAAAAAATAGTTCAGCATCTGCAACACTAAAGGAGATATTTGGTTTTAAGAAAAACCTGCATATTAATAACCATGACTGCATTACATTATATATATATATTTTTATTTGTGCAGTCTTGAGTTATAAATAACTCAGCCAATCCTTTTCCCTAAAACAGATCATGCCAACAAATCTAGATAGCATTTTTTAATGTTAGGGCTCCTTATAACAGTGCCTTTACAAGGTTAAATATGGATTAATGATTCAGTTTGTTTTCTTATTTTCTGTGTTTGTTTTCTCTTATAGTGTGATGTGTATATGACCGGATCAAAACAAATAATGTTTGTATTAAAAAAAAAATCTCCTTTTAGTCTAAAAGGTGGTAGAGTTGAAGATGTTAACATTTTCATTCGGAGTGACTGAGATGGACAGGATCAGAAATGAGTTTGGACATGTGCAGAGGAGGGATAGTAGATTTATTCGACAATGGATGTTGAATATGAAGCTGCCAGGAAGGAGGAAAAGAGGAAGACCTCTGAGAAGGTTCATGGATGCAGTGAAGGAGTACATGCAGAGGGTTGGTGTGACAGAACAGGATGCTAGGGAGAGGGATTGATTGAGACAGATGGACTGCTGTTGCGACCTCTACAGGGAGCAGCCAAAAAAAGAAGAATATTCTAAACATTAAAAAAGGTGAAAATAAATGAGGAACAAATCATTTAGCGATTACCTTACTTAAACAATCTCCAGGTCAAAATGAGGAACACTCAAAAAATTAGCAAACACCTCACATCCAGCATGGCACCAGGTTAAAAAGCCATGATATTGCAATATAAGCATCCATCCATTCTGCAATTTGTCTGTGCATGGAAAAAAAACTGCAAAACAGACAGAAGTCTGTTTTATACTCAACATATAATCTATAAATCAAACCAAGCATTAATTAAAAAAGAGTCATTTATTTTCTGGCCATAGTGTCACGGAACATTTTCACTGTCAAATATAAATGTATCCACTCATTAAATATCCAAAATAAATGTATTAATATTGAAAATTTAGAAACACATTCACAAACAGCATGGCAGCACCCAGTGGTGGTAACCTGTGATATATACTTGCTGATCAGGTGTTCATGGTTAGAATGTATTTTATATAATGATAAACACATGTGAGGCCTGAGGTTGAGCATTATTAACAGTGTCAGTTGAAATGAGTGTCTTTAATGCACTGCACAGCATTAATACGTCAGTACTGACAGTCACTGAAGCAAACAGCAGGTCCCCGTTCAGCCGCTGTGCTGCTGTAGTCCAGTAACTTGCAGTCTTCTCATCATGGTTCATCATTTACGCTTCATGATGACTTCGGCTGGAATGAGAAAGAGCATTATTAATGACAGATTAGCAAGCGCTGAAACAAGCTACATTTAGAAGATGAACGTACCAAATAACAGCTTGTTAAATAGACCCCAGAAATATAAATCTGATCACACAAGATGCAGTTTCCCCTCCTCAGACAGACTGTCTGAGTGTTGCCTGATTCTTGTCTGATTTATATGAATGGGTGAGTTGTGCTAGCAACCGCAGCAATAATAAAGAGGATTTTGGTGCAGGACCTCCTTTGTGAATGATTTCACCGAGCAACCACTCGCAAACCTGTGAGGAAATACACATTTTTGCCCGGCAACCACCTGTTGCCAAGCGGTTGCCGATCGACCTCTAGGACCTGTGTGACTGAGGCCTTAAATGAACTCGGGTCCGGAGAAGTTGGCAGCATTTCTGGATCTAGAAAATAAAGGACTTGTGCACCAACTTATTTAAAGGATGTTGAAAGCTTACTGGTATAATCCTGGGGTGACATCGGCCTGGACAAAACCTTTTTGAGCGCTTCCAGCCACTCCCTCTGCTCCCTCTCCTGCTCGCACATGAAGACAAACCGTCGCTCGGGTGTTTCCACTGTTAATCCGCACTTCCACTTGTTTCCTCTGGCATTTGTCGGGACACACTCCTTAACGGAGTAACCTTTGCTCTCTGTGCCAATAAAAATGGCCCCTAACTCCTCTGCATCCTGCAACAAGAAAAGCACATGACTCAAACCTCATACTTGAAATGCACAGTATGACCGAGACTGAAAAAAAGAGGTTCTGTCCTCACCAGCTGGCCTTTGAAGTAGAACAACTTCCTGTTTTGAGAGTCTAAAATAAACCACCTCTTCTTGAATGACTCGGTTTGCTGTATAAAATCAAAGACAAGTGTTTACTGTAAAAAAAAATATACATATACATATTAATCTGAACATTTGCTCCTCGGATTTCATTTCCCCAAATCCTCCTATCACACAAACAAGTTGTTACAAAAAAAAAAAACAGATTCAAGCTGCATGCACATGTGTGAGTCTGTCTAAAAGAGGAACAGAAACACACTTAGATGTACTGATCATACATGATTTTGTCCCAAACACCTTTAATGAACTTCACTTCATATAGGAGTCAATCAAAGTAGCAGAGAAGTGAGGACAAAAATAAATTAACTAATATAAGCATGCAAATGAAGCTCACATGACTTCAGTGACTCACCATTGGCCCCGTCTTTTCCATGTAACCCTCTTTGAGGTAGTTTCTTGTTATCATTGGTACTAGCTGATGAAGACAAATAACAGTAAACCTATTAAATGCATACAAGCTAAAAAACTACTAACAGACATCCAGTTACAACTCCTCATGATAAATGTCGTTTAAGGTGAAAGACCGGACAGATTTTCAACTCATCTGATGCAGTCTGACCACTTACTTCATCATCACTTCCTGTCGGGTAGGCCGTCTTCAGATATGCATAACGAGCAGCTCGAATCGCGATGTACCATGTGACTATTTCCTGAAATAAAAACAAGAAACCTTGAGCTTCTATACATGAAGACCTGCCAGGTACTAATATTTATACTATAGACTAGTGGTTCCCAAAGTCACTTAAAAACCAGAAAATCCCATGGGGCAGTGGCACAGTGGACAGGTGCTCACCTTGCAACCGGAGGGTTGCTGGTTCAGCTCCCTGTCGGAGCGCATGCTGTCATTGTGTCGCTGGGCAAGACACTTAACCCACATTGCCTAAGTGTGAATGTGGTTGTGTGTTCGTTGGTGGTTGGAGGGGCTGTAGGCGCCACGCCTCTGTCAGACTGCCCCAGGGCAGCTGTGGCTAGATTAGTAGCTTACCACCACCAAGTATGACTGAGGTGTGAATGAATAGTGCATGAAATTGTAAAGCGTCTTTGGGTGTCTAGAAAAGCGCTATATAAGACTAATAATAATAATAATGTATTACATTATTATTATTTGTCTGATAACGCTGGCCTGTGAAATTTTCCTGGCTGTCTTCACTCTCATCAAAATACAAGAGAAAATGATGTATGTCCTTGAAAATTTGATTAAAAAACAGAAACAACACAGGCTGCTGGCTATAAGTTGCTAACTGCTGATGCCAATATGTGACCCACTTGCCACAAACTTCAATACAAGAGCAGTAAATTTAGGTCAGAGTAATGAGCAAAATCACAAACTAACAACCTCCTATTAGCAGTCTTAATTAACTTTTTATATAAATGAATAGCATCCATTCTCTTCCGCTTATCCTGTTCAGGGTCACAGGGGGTCACTGTAGCCTATCCCAGCTCACAGGGGGAGAGGCAGGGTACACCCTGTACAGGTCGCCAGCCTGCTGCAGGGCCAACACAGAGAGACAGACAACCATTCATACTCACATTCACACCTATGGGCAATTTAAAGTGACCAATTAACCTAACCCCAGAAACTGCATGTCTTTGGACTGTGGGAGGAAACTGGAGTACCCAGAGGAAACCCACGCAGACACGGGGAGAACACGCAAACTCCACACAGTGAGAGGTCTGGGCTAAGGTGGAGTCAAACCCAGACCTTCTAGATGTAATTCTAGCTGTGAGGCAGAAGTGCTAACCACCACGTCACCGTGCTGCCCATAAATACATTTATATAAATATGTATCTATGCAGGGGCGCAGCTATATACTTTCTGAGGTGTATGTGGACACATTTTTAGCCCCCGGGGAGGGTGTGGTAACGCTAATTAGCAAGCTAATACTAACCGCTAAAAGCTGCTCCCGCTTGTTAATTGAGTGAAGGGGCCTACACATGTAACCAGAAAGCACACCTAAAGCCTAATCACAGTCTTTGTGAACCTGTAGTTACATTTCTCGCGGTGCATGTCATTTTTCTTGAAGGCCTTTCACAGCTCCACTGGTGCTGAAAACTAATGTTTGACTATGGCTTTCTGAATACAACTATCGACTATTTTAGGAATCGAGTATTGTATCGATTATTCCATCAATTAATCAAGTAATCGGATAAGAAATAATTTTTCGTACTATCAATTCATCTGCACATTTTAACTTCCGTACTGCAGTTTTTCTCTATGTCACGTGTCAGACTCAAGGTCTGCGGGCCACTTCCAGCCCACGATCTAATTTTATACGACCAGCAAGATGATTTCATATAGTTATTATTAATAACCCGTGGTTAAATGTGCTCCCACTACTTATACTACAAATTCCACGCACTGCAACAGCTGCCGGCAGGCCAAGAACTGTGCGCTAACCCGTTTTCCCTATTGCCGATTGATCAGGGATCAGCGGATAAAACATCGGTCAGCACTTTTTACAGTGACATTTAAGCTGCCTGACTCCCCAAAAATGACCAAACGAAAAGTGGAAAACAGGGATTTTCCAAACAGGTGGGAGACAAAAGACCTGAACGCTGACATCGGAGGTAAACCATCTGTCTCTTTTCCTCACTTGCGCTACGGGGAATAGAGCGGACTGGTGGGACAGATACGGGAAAAGATGAAGAGGGAGACCTGCACAGGTGAGCTGACAGTGCATCACTGCGTCACACAGCAGGAAACGCTGCGCAGCAAAGTCCTGAAGACAGAACGCGTCATAAACACCGTAACACAGACAGGTAACTTTATAAGAGGCAAACAATCGCACAAACCAAACCACAATAGTGTGATTACCACCAGATTGTGATTATAGTGATCGTTCTGGTGGCTACAGCTGATGTAAGGAAAAAATAACAGCTGACATTCTCTGCTACACAGACTATGGAGACGTGGAAAAAACTTGTCAGTGATGATCCACTCGTGTTACATCATGCCTGAAATTTTCATTTGATCTTCATTTTTCTTCTTACTTCTCCTCATTCATGCTGGTTGTCATTTCGATTTCTGCAGTCGTGAAATCAAGTGCGCATGACCTTAGGGATATCAAATGTACACACTGTGAACTTTCCCTGCGCTGTGGTAGATTGTAAATTGCAGTGAAATAATACAGGCACAAGTAGCGATAAAAGCAGCGATCTATCCGGTGCGGAGTCCGCGGGGCGGGCTCCTGTTTGCTAAATGCAGTGACAGCAGAGCTCCGAAAGTGAAGCGTCTCAGCCCGGCGCGGCGCCTTACGATCAACCGCTAGCTAGAACACTACACACACGCACAAAACGCACCATCTGCATCCTCTCAACATTTACTGTGTTCATGTGTGCAGATCACTTATTCATAGACTTATAAAATACAAGACTTCTGTGACATAACTTACCGACTGTCTTTAAATGGGACAGGAGGAGGGGAGGTGAAGGAGCGCAGGGGCGCCTAATCAGCACAGCGCCTCTGTTATTGATCATGTCATATTCACACCTGTTAAATACAGAAAATGCAACTACAGAAATATTTTCCCACATCGTTTTGGCGCCCCCCTCGTGTGCGGCGCCCCTATGCATTGCATATAGTGCATACCCCCTTTTTGCGCCACTGTATCTATGCATACTTGTGTAATTTCAAACTGAATTTCTGTTATTACTGCGGCCCTCCTGCAGTACCATTGCAACCCACCAGAGGGCCGCGACCAACACTTTGGGAACCACCGCTATAGACAATCACGGAGTCTCACCTGAGAAGTCTCATGATAAACGTAGAGGTTCCTGGTGCGATTGCCATCTTGGTAGGTGATCTGCAGTCCATGAGGATGACCAATCTTTTCTGGCTGAAAGGTGGCATTCAGGTCCTTGATGGATATTACAGCTTTGGGCCCTTTGGATTCCTGTCACAAATACATGTGCACTTCAGAATTGGAAGCAACATACAGCTGTTCTTAAACTTATTTGAGTCATGCTGGCTGCATGTAGTGGTTAAAAAATTTGCCTAACAAGCAAAAGATCCCCAAAAGACATTGATGAGCGTCTCACTTCTCCTCTGGTGCTATCATTGATCCACAGTCTGTTGCTTCACTGAGGTCTTTTAAGTTCCTTTTTTCCAGCTTATGGGACTTACAGTGATTTTATACTTCTGTGTTAAATCTACACCACAACTACAAACCCTTCTGAACATAGTTTAGTTGATATTGTCCCAGTATGTGTAAGGAACACCTTATTGGACCTTGTTTGCACAGGTTAGTATCTTCTGTACTGCTACTACTAGTACTAGACTGCCATTATCATATTGTGCACCAGTTAATAGTTTGACTATGAGCAAAAAAAATCTTGCATGTCTAACAATTTTGAATGTAAACATCCACCATATAATGGCGCAAGCCCAATTAAATAAGTCATAAGATAAAATTCTTGCTGCTCTGACATGTAGATATGATTTATTTCAACTGCATGAAGGACTATATAAGCTCACAGTCTGCTGACTGATTCTTGGGTCTTCGGTGCAAGAGTACCAAAAATGTCCTTGTTTGACCAGATTAGCGGAGTTTTCTCCAATACATGGAGGCTGCATGGATCTAAAGTTGCTGGAGGTGTGTGGAAAGCTATAAGTGATTGATTGATTGATTCTAAGGTGGCCTTTCCTCTTATAACAGATCTTTGAAGAAACATTTGAAGATCTGTGTGCAAAAGATAAACAGCTTGGGTGCAAAAAAAAAGAAAAAAACCCACTAAACTAGGATTATTAATCCAATACTAATAAACATAAGAGATAATTATGCTATAATAACTTAACAAAATATTACTGTTGATAATTTAGGTTGTAAACGGCAGTTTAACTGCATTAAAGCTGCAGGGAACTCACGTCTTCTTTGTTGTAGTAGCTCAGGGTAAATTCCCTCTCCGACAGTACGAACTTCCTCTTCAGAAACTGTGTGCTCTCTTTGCCTTTCTTCCACAGCATTCCTTCATAGAAACCTGGTATGAATCCAAGAAAGTCACAAGTGCTTTAAAAAAAAAAAAAAAGATACAGATTTCACTTTGAATGAAAGTCTTGTTGCTACGACAGATATGTTGAAACCAGTCAGATTTCACTTCCCAGCGTCTTCATTATGCAAAGAACAGGTTTTTAGTGCAGAGTTCTGCTTACAAAGAACAGAAGAACAGGTTTTTCTTGCAAAGTTTACCTCCAACACTGACAAAAAGTGATGCCCCAGAGACAGTAAGCAGGGAAAAGAATAAATAAATAAATCTTTAAAAAGTTACCTGTGGTGTACGGCAGCGGTGGATACTTAGTCTCTCCTATGAACTCCCTCCTCTCGTATTTAGCATGAATCCACTGCTCCCTGAGGACACTGTGGTTCAAAGGCAAATATTAAAGTATTCACAATTTAACAGCATCATATCATAAAAACATGAATTATTAAACCTTAATTTAGAAGCGGAAATTCATTGATATTTCACTTCTACAGTCAGAAGTTCTCACTTCTCTTTATGCTTTGTGGCTGCCTCGTCAGCAGTCTAGTATTGCTCATAAATGACACCAACAACAAAAAAAAAATGATAATAATAATAATAATGATAACCTACTTGCAGTCTTGCTGCTGGGGCCGATAGTAGTACGGTGGCACAGCAGTCTCATAGTAAACCTGAGCACTGGCGTTGCCGTTGGATTTCATGAACTTCCCCCACCACAATAAAAAAAAAACACACACATTAGATTACACATGGGCACAGACACAGACTAACACAGCAATAATTGAGGTAGCTGAATGACAAAGTAGAGATTACCTCCACTAGTTTATCCTCCCAGAAGTCCAGCCTGATAGATTTGACATGGCTGGACAGGCTGCGGTGGACCCCAGAGCAGTTCAAACACACAAAAATTCCCAGCTTATAGGAGGCCCAGTCTGGTTCTAGGAGAGGGGAGAAGAAGAGATTTGACTCAGTTAAACACTTGTTCCTCCCACTCTATCACCAGGTTTCTCAAACATCTATTATGATACATTACAAAACCAATCAGTGAATAAATATTTCCAATGAAAAGTTTTTAGTCTATGATTGGGCTTCATCTCTGTCAGACAAACTGATTCTTTGAGTCTTAAGTTTACGAGTTAAAACAGTTGCGACAGGAAAACCTTTCAGCATCTCAGTGTAAGCTCACCATGACATGCTTCAGAGTGCATGCTCCCATGCAGAACAACAGTACACCCATCTGAGTCTTTTTATAGCTTCAAAAATAATATTTTTAAAAATATGTTAAAACTGAATCTCTTCATCATTTAGATGTAGTAACCGCAAATCAAACCTCGTTCAGCACATAACTTCAGCTTGATAACCAATAAACTGGCATACATTCAGTATAGAAATAGCTCACCGGGCGCGCCGCAGTCAGCGCACCGACTGTTGTGTGGCTGCTTCACCAGTTCCAGTAAGATCTTTTTGTTCCGCTCACGGTTTGCCATTTCTCTGCACGGTCAGGGTCTCCTCTCGTACGTTGATGGATCCCGGTTTAAACTGAGCATGGCGGTCACATGTTTTGACAAATATCGAAGCGCGACTAAGGAAAAATGTCCATGATGAAAACTGGAACTTGAGACAGTAGATTTTTGGATGTCTCAACACAAAGCGGACGCGGACCTCCCTCCTCCCACCGGAGCGCGTCCAGCTGCGCTGCTTACAATGAGATGCGGTTTTTTTTTGTTTTTTTTAAATTAACAAAGCACCTCTGTGCACAGTGCGCTTCAGCTACTGTGTGATGGAGAGAAAAGGCAAACTCACTATAAACCGGTCTACCCGCGGTGCACATACCAGCACATCAGGGTCTAACGCGCCAAATATTTACGCGGAAGTCATGTGTGAGTAAATATGTTGAATTATTATGTTATGACACCATTCATTTGGTTGGCTGTGATAAACTTTTATTGGTGAGCAACAAAAACCCCGCTGTACAAAAAAATGTGTACATAATTAAAAACATGAAAGGAAAAAAAACAAAAACAAAAAGAACAATCAGTGTTGATGTGACAGAAACCTTTGGAGCTGACCAAAAAGCTGCCTGTGTTTATTTAACTGTGAACCAAAAAAAAAAAAAATAAAATCAGCATCAATTTACACAAATCCAGAAGCAAATTCTATTTTACATGTTAATCTCTTACAAGTGATGCGAAAGTACAGAACCCCTGAAGTCTCATGAGGGAATATTTTTTATTTCTGTGTTTGCAAGATAGTATCTTGTGCAGAAAGATATGTTGGCTCTGGACACCCAAAGCTGCCAGTCATGCATATAAATTCATAGAAAATAACTTACAAACTATAATCTGCACACACATAAAATATGCCACCTTAAGGGTCTTCAAGGGCTCAGCACAAAAAAAAAGCAATTTCTACTCCATAAAAATCACTTTGAAAATAAAAAGCACTGGTAAGCAACCCTATAAAGCACTACTGTACAAAAAATACACTCAAGCACAGGTTAATATTACAAAAATGAGATAAAACTGTAAAGTGGAACAGTTTTTAAAGCACCAAAAGATGTCTCACATGAGGTTATTTAGTTGTATGTCCTTTATTATTCAGTCACCTCTGTGTTGGTAAGAATGTGGAAACAGTCCTTTGTGCTCACACACCTCTGACGGACTGATCAGTCACAATCTCAGAGAACACAGACTTCTTTATTTAGATCTTCAAACCTGTCCATCTGAGAGCCAGAATTTTTAAGGCCTGTGTGTGCAACTGTGGAGTCCATTGTGGTTGTCTCAGTTGTTTTAAGGGAAAT
The DNA here is from genome assembly GCF_007364275.1 of Archocentrus centrarchus. Taxonomy (NCBI): domain Eukaryota; kingdom Metazoa; phylum Chordata; class Actinopteri; order Cichliformes; family Cichlidae; genus Archocentrus; species Archocentrus centrarchus. Next base: position 17,458,978 of record NC_044353.1, on the reverse strand, counting down.
CTTCAGCGAGGAGTTGTAGAGTGCTTTTTTGGAGACCCAAGTGGATCGCATTGAGGTAGTGCAGAAACCTGGGGGGGAAGGGTAAAATAAGCAGCTCAGTGTTTCGCATGGATGAGTTGCATGCATGCATGCATGCATGCATGCATGCAGCACGTCTTGCAACACATTTATTTGTAGCCTTGTATTAAAGTATGCCAAAACAACAAAAACCTCACCACCATCATCCTCACCACATCCCGCCCACGGTCTAAACTTAAACACACTGCTGCTGACTGGCTGAAGAAGCAACAATTCTTTCCTCACCTTCGCTTAACTTTGCCTTGCTCCTTAAGCTGCTCGGACCTGCAGATGCAGCGCATCATTGGTAAATAGTCCAGAGCAGCTTGTGGACTGTTGGCAAGAGCACCAAACACTCCTTTCAGCATCAGACTCTCCATCACCTCTCGTCTCCGTTCCACCAACCTGGAAAGTAACAACGCACGTTAATGTTAGCTAAAACCAACAGGTATTTACTCTTTAGAAAGGTAATGTCACACTTTCTAAATGTACAAAATCAGAAAACCTCACAACGTCTAAACTCACTGTGGTTGACATGGGCCGTCCTGTGTGAAGCTGAAACCTTCCCGATGAGCAGCCACTGGGAGGCTGAGCTCTGCTACAGCCTCTTCGCGCAGCTCCCCTTCTAGCTGTCCTGCTTTGTGCCAGGCCTCTGCTGCTGAAACCCGACACTTGTGGAAGCTCAAAGCCTCCACCGCCGCCTGGATCTCCAAGCCAGCTTCTGTCTCCAAGCTCCCTTTGCCGGTCTCCACACCTGACTCATCTGTCATCCCGTCTTTTATGACCACACTAACAGGCGACATTCGTCTGTGACCGCCAGCCCTGTCGAGCAACATGTCCATGTAGGACATGCTGTCTAAGAAATCTGCTAGTGATTCTAGACACTGAGAGACTGGGAGACTTTTTATGCGCTCCTCAGGAGTCAGCGTCCTTTTAACCCTTTTTGAATCTAAACCATCTTTGACTTCCTCTTTTGCCTGAGGAATGCCCGGAGGCTTGCAGAGAGAAAGAAATCTATCTTCTGAGTCTGACTCAGAGTCAAGTGCAGCCTGGTCAGGTCGATGGTGTCTCCTCTTGTTCTCCCTCATTCTGTTGGACACTTTGACCGGACTGCCACCGTCTGAACAAACATCTGACTCTGCTGATAGCCTGGAATCTGATGGCAGCATGGATGATGGTTGCTCTTTTGGAGGGGCAGAAGGTTGGTCTTGCGATACGGTAATGCACTGCTCTGGGTTGCGGGTAGAGGTAGTCAGATGTGTGAGAGGTAGAGGTAAAAGGGTCTCCATGTTTGTGTAGAGCAGGTCGACTCCTTGTCGTTTGCTGTCCATCAGCAGCTCCCAGCAAACCGGCTCCTCCACCAGACTCTGGCCCTGCTGAAACAACACATACTCAGTTATACTGCAAACGTTTAACTCAAACCAGCTCAAAGTGCTATGAGAGTAATATGCAGGACCACAACAGTGTTTTGAACTTTTAAGTCAATTACCTATGTCTACTTCTTCCATCCATTAAAGCCAATCATTATCCAAAGGGAGCCGCCACATTAAAGCTTTTCTAACATCCTACAAAGCTGTTTTTTCAAAATAAAATGTTCAGGTGACACACACACACACACCTTAAAATACAATACAGTTTCATCCATGATTTCACTAAGGCTGTGCTGCATCATAACAGCCACGATAATATCAGTAAAAACTTTTATGTGATGTGCCATATTGTGACATCATTGCTACGCCATGCTTTGTGGTCTGTGCGTGCAACAACGAGGCAAACCCGGACACGTGTGAGAGCAAAAGCTGCGCGTCAGCCTCCGATGATTTAGTACCTGAAAAGTGAGCTACTTCAACAATCTCCAAATCTCCGGTACTTTGCAAAAATATCCAAGAAAACAGTTTCTGCTGAAGGTGGAAGCAACAAATCTTGTTTCACCACTTGAGACAAAAACAGCGTCGATTCCAACCAGGCTACGAACGAGCAGCTGGTGACGCGCGACCCAAATGTAAACAAATGACTCCACTGAGCATTGATCGCTGCTCTCACTTTTGCATTCCATATGACAGGAAGAGCAAACAGTGGATGGAAACTACTGATGTGGTTACATGGTGGAAAAGCAGGGCTTTAAGCAGCTGTCTAAAAAGTTTCACTGTAGTCAAATTACTCGTATGATATTTTGATAATGACTTGACTAGACCACACTGCACAGATTGTAGAGTATACTACATATCTAACCAAAAGCTAAAAAAAAAAAAAAAAAAAAAAAAAAAATCTACATTCAGGGAGTTTTAAAACATTACAGCTTCTGAACACAATGCTATGTGGCAGTTTATCCACTGCATGACAAGTAAACATTAAAATGAGAGGCCCTCAAGTGAGAAACTGCTGCTGGCAATACAAAACCTTAAACAGAAATTATTTACTGAGCTGCAGCACCAGATTTTACAGTCCCTAAAAGAGGTGACTGCTTGTCACGTGCTCTACGTAGTAAATAAACAGTTTACCTTGAGCAGCTCCCAAATGTCTCTCTGTGGTTTGTTATTCAGCAGGCCCAGCTTGCTCTCAGTGCAACCAGTGTCACAGGGAGGCAGGGTGGAGGAGACAGTCACAGATGTGTCTGCTGCCTCTTCAGGTTCTGACTTTAGTTCAGCTTCTAAGCAAATGAGGGGGAAAAATATTTGTTTTAGAATATTTATATCTACAGGACATGAAAATACAGAAATATAAGCAGTCATTTATTATGCAAAACGAAGGAGTTTAAAAGTCAAACTTTCTCTGACCATCTTCTTACCATTTTTGCTCGTCTGCACCAACGGCCTTGCCACGTGGCGGCCGCCTGCACTGCGAGTCCAGAACTGAAGCTGCAGTAGACTCTGCCTGATGTCGCAGCCATTGAGTTTGAGCAGAGACGTGACGTCTGCGGGATCTGTCCTCATGTCCTCAGCCAGACACAGCAGCTGCAGGTAGCTGCTCACAACAGACTGTATCAGAGAAGAGACGAGGAGAGTGAAAAACCTGATTAATGCCAGACTGAACGATTCAGTCAGAGGTGATGTAATCAGGCTGAATAATCCTCCACTCACCACAGACGGCGCCTTGAAATGGATCTCTTCAAAGCTTCCATCAAACATGTTGCTGAAAGCAGGATCTACAAAACAAACACCACTTAACCTCAAAAATACAGGAAACGGTGGATGAATACACCATCAACACAAGCCAAACTAAAAGACAGTGGCTTTAATTTTTCTACTCGTACTAACCGCTGGTCGTGAGGATGACTGGCCTCTTAGTCGTCGTCATGAATGTCTTGATGGCAGCTAGAAATCCTGAGTCATCATCAAAAATAACATCCACTTCTTCAAACAGGATGAGTGATGTTGCCGTCTTCTTGCTCTGTTCTTCGCTGCTCTTCTCTTTGGAGGTGGCAGATGGCGGCGTTTTCACTGAAAGGTCTTTATGTGCACCCTCGGTTGCTCTTACGACTTTCTTGGAAGCAGCTGGAAGAAGAAATCAAAGAAATGAAAGATACTCACTATTAAAAGTCCCAATAAAAACTTTTCATTGAGGTTATATTATCAAAGAAGAGATTAAAATGCACTTGTTTGCTCACCTTTTGTAGTGTTTTGTGGCTCCTTGGTGGTGGATACCCCTGTTTTAAAGAATTTAGCTAAAGAGACTGGAGTCAGGCCTCCTTTTTTGGCACCTCTGGGTGACTGGGGTTTCCTGGGGGAAGACACCACCCTGCGAGGAGAGTTCACCTTTCCTGAAAGATGTGGAAGACAATCAGCATGTCATCTTCCAATATTATCATGCAGATTTGCACAGTGCCCTGCACATACTTGGAGAAGATCCAGGCCTGACAGAGCCAACACTGTTGCTCATGCCATAGCTGTTGAAGTAGGTGGGTTTGTGGGCATTGACCCCCTGACTATCCACCTGATGCGACTGAGTGGCTTCTTTCAGCTGGGACAGAATAAGCCGGCCACTTCGCTGAGATGAAGCATTCACCTCAAACACCTGATGAGAGAATTTGGGAAATGAAGCTATCTAGATATCTGCCAAACGAATGCATTGTTTCAAAGAGGACGTGACATATTTGTACCTTGAAGCCCAGCTCCTGCGCACAAGCATACACTGCAGCAGTCTTTCCTACTCCAGTGGGTCCTGTGATCAGCACTGTATTACACAACATGTCCTCTCCATCCTGGGATTCATCCTCTCCGCAGTCCCAGTCTGACTCTGGCCATTAAAAAAAAGAAACAACATCCTGCTATAAATACACATTTAGTTTACAGAAGTAGTTAAGAACAACAAAAAAGCACTCTAATCTCTCACCACAGCTTCCATCCTCTCCTTTCTTGTCTTTCTGCTTTTTTCTTTCTTCTCGATCTGCACGCAGTTTCCATTCCTTTAGCCAACTAGCCACAAAAGAATAGATGTGGTCAGTATTTAATCCCCACACAGTACCAAAATGTTAAAAAAAATAAATAACAGGCAGAGGATTATGCAAATTACTCGGCTTTAACTGTGTTACCTCACCTGTGCAGCCTCCTCACTGAGGAGGTGTTGCCTATGATGTCACTGGAGTGCTGCGGCAGATATTTATCTGTCCACAACACGTCCTCCTTCACCACATCTACAGAAGAAAAAAAAAAAGTACATGAGACTGAGTTTCAGATGTTGATCTGAGGTTTTACATTTACAATTACTATTTTTATTTATTTTTTGGCCAGTTGGTGGCAGCAGAAATCAGGCTGTAAACAAAACATACCAACTTCATCCCAATGACGGATTATGCTAAGAGCTGCAGACTCTTAAAGCAGCTTTAATCACAAGGCTACACAAGATCACTTTCTGTTTCTATCACATCCTTAAAGATGTTTTCCTTCAAGATCAGACACACACACACACACACCTTTTTTCCCAGTGTCCTCTCTGGAAAGCAAGTCATCTATTATGCACACACTGTCATCTTCTTGGGGGATTGGAGCAGCTTGGAGTGAAGGCTTGGTTTCCTCCTCCTCCTCTTTTCGCCTGCATCTCTGAGATCGTCTTGTACGGCCTCCGCGCTTTGTTGCCTCTGGCTCTGCTGTGGAGATGCTCGCTTCTGAATGGTTGGATCGCCGCTTCTTAGCCACCTTCGCTGTATTCGCTCCTTCCTCATTCATCCTTTTCCTCTTCCCTCCTGCTGGTTCAGCTGGCTTTGGGATGCTTGCGACTCTGGTCACAGCTTCTTGTTCTACGAAAGTAAAATCAGTTTTTGGTCACACAATTCAGATAAGTGCTTTTCTATTGGTAGACACTGATAACTAATCATAGGGTGAACATGTGTATTCTTGCTTATTAGACTCTGACCTAAGTGTATAAACTGCTTCTGATGGTCAGCGCGTTTCTTCAGGAAGCGACTGATGAACATCTGTGCAGGAAACTCAGGGTTGGAAGTGTTGAACTCCTCCACTAGAAGCTGACGAACACTTTCAGAGATCTCCGGTCTCCAGCCTGAACCCTGAGAAGAAAAGACACTATTCAAGCCCACTCTTTCTTTTATTTACCCCAGTGTGCATCCACTACTACACACAAAAAAAGCCATATAAATAAAAGAAATTTAAGCTTCTATTTTTATATGAACGTGTCCTTTTTAAATATAACAGTCTTATTATGAATGTGTTTTGAGACAGGAGGAATTAAAGCTGGACGTTAAGCTGTTGAGTATCAGGTTGTTACAATAACTTACCCTTTTATAAAAGCTCCTACAGGCTGGTGCTGTCTTCACACAAAGTGAGCCACTGACTGATGGAAGACTGCTGGATGTGTGGCTCCAAAGCTCTTTTAGCTGACACAGTAATGAAGACTTGGGCCACGGCAGACTCCAGAGAGAGCAATCTGTTGGTACACACAGAAAATAAGCTTTGCCTTAAACCTCTAACTTGATTTCTGACTTGTAAACTAAGATGAAAAGGTGTATTTCTGGGAATGGCTTACCATTGGGTGGTTGCACTGTGTGTGTCACTGGCTGAAAGGAGGAACAGGAGGCAGAGTACGCCTCCTTTGTGGCAGCAGTCTTGGCTATCTGTTTTTTAAAGGATTCAGGCAAACCGCTCTTCAGGAACTCTCTGCGTGCCCTGAACTGCTCGTCATCCTGCGAGTTTTCAGAGCCATCCCGGCTGTTGTCGTCAAAGATGGAAATTACAGCTGACACCTTCCGAGCGGTCTTCTCTTGACCCTGTGAGCCCACTTTGGAGCCTTAAACAAAGAAAACACAGAGCCATTAGAAGACATTACCAAAAAAAAAAAAAAAAAAAAAAATATATATATATATATATATATATATATATATATATATATATATATATATATATATATATATATCATAGTTTTACTTAAGAGTATATAGTTTATACAAACTACCTGAGGTGGCTTTGGTCTCTTTGCCAGGTGGGATGGCTTTGCCCAAAACATCATTCAGACTGCGCAGAGGCTTCTGGGTTGTAGTCTTCTCTGCGTCTTTGAGAGGAGAGGCGGTCAGGTCCTCCATGCAGATGACAGAATCCTGATGAGCAGAAAAAAACAAAAACAAAAAGAGAAAATTTTATGGTGTTGTATTGTATGTTGTGCTAATGAGGGGCTCGTGAGAGAGATGGTGAGATAATATTTAGGTCTGGTTCATCAAGAGTGATAACCGTTCAGATTTGTATCAATTTGCAAAACATATCAAGAGCCAAAAAGAGCCTTTTATGCAGTATCAATATAATGACTCACAAATGTGAGGAATAAATCTGTTTGCCTTTGGGGGAAAAAAAACATAAAACAAAACATCTGACCAGAACAAAGAGCGGGACCCAGGAAGGGAAAAAGTCTGCATTTTATCTGTTTCTATCGGCTGCACCACATTAAACACATACCATGACACATAATGCACCACACACACAACCATAAAGGCTCTATAGGAGTGGAACAAGACAGGAAGAGTCACAGCAGGTCATGCCTTTCTTTTGTGGGCCCTTTTAAACACTCTTCAAATGCTGACTTAAAACTGCTTTGACATTAAAAACTGAAATCTGAAATACAGGTGAAAAATGTACTTTAAGGAATCTCATATAATGCCACATGATGCTTAAAGATAAACAGAGTAAACATCCACAACACGGCTGAGCCTTAAATGTGAAGTTCAGTGTGTATTAACGCATGTGTGAAATATTCACGGGCAATTTTGAGTCACTAATCTGAGACCAGGATCTGCCTTCAAGTTCAAGTGTACACAGCTGAATCCACAGTCACACAACACCTCACACTCATCTACCTCATCTTCACAGTAGCTCCTCTTGATGGAAGTTCGAGATGAACGCCTTAGGGTGCTCTTCTCCTCCACAGTTTTTTTATTCTGCTGAATCACTTTGGCTTTTTGCACCAACTTCTTAGCCTGTTCTCTCTTCTTAGACTCACTTGATATCTGAGTAAGAAGAATTAGAACATGTTTTTCATTAACTTCACACCACAGTTACGATGGATTAATATATTTACAAAAAAAATGCCATGCTTACTTTAGTAGTCAAAGATGCGTTTGTGCCACTTCCCCCTTCAGCCTTGGACGTGGAAACATTTTTACAGGATCGAGTGAATTTCATCCTTTAAAAAAAAAGAAAAACAACATAAATAAAGATGTTTAAATGTGGATATGTTTAGCAGGCAGAATTTTAAACAAAAAGCATGCGTGGGTCACCTGATTGGACTCTCTTTTTCATCAGGCAGGCACATCATCTCTGCTTGGAAGACACCATATTTGGACTTGCGCGTCTTTGGGGTGGACATCTTCACAGGGCTGTCCTCAGGCTGAGGTAAAGCAGTAACATCAGCATCCTTTGACTCGGTTTGCTTCCTGGTTTTTCTGACAGGTGTTGTTGAGGTGGTTTCAAGCACTTTCCGGACTACAGCCTCTCGTCTGGATCGTCTCACAGCTGGGATGGAGGGAGCTGTGGTGATGGGAGACTCTGGCCTTTTCTCTTCAACCTCAACGGTCGTGGCTGCAGTTTCTTCCTCAGCAGGAGCAGCAGCAGCAGCAGCAGCAGGAGACGTGCTCACAGCCTCCTTTTCCTCTTTAGCTTTCTTTCCTCCTTTTCTTGTTGTTTTTTTCTTAGTGTCTTTGTTTCCTTGAGAGGACTGAGAGGTTTGTTCAACAGAGGGCAGATTTTCAGTGTCAGCTTCAGCAACTTTATCAGCAGCATCCAGATTTTTCTCTCCTGGTTGCTTCTGCTTGCCTTGGCTCTTGATAGGTTTGGCATCCACACCGGCCTGCTTGAATGCGGCCATGAATTGCTTCTTCTCAGCTTCACTGCACTTGGGAGTAGATTCGCTCTCGAGCACTGCCAGCTCCAGATCCTCTTCCTGAAGAACCACGTTGGATTTCCGTTTGGCAGTCAGAGAAGGAAGCTGGTGTCCAGCCTCTGTGTGAGGAGAAACTCCCTCTCCAGGCCTGCATGCTCCTTTTTTCCGGTTGAAGATGGAGGCTAACTTTCTCACTGCCTTGGGTGCTTCTTGTTTGGGTGAAATGTGTACTTCAGCCTGGATGGTGACAGTTCGGGGTGAAACCTGGGATTGCAGCTCCTCTTCTGGTTTGGAGATTTCCAGCTCATCTGTCTCTTTTGTTATTTTATCTTCTCTGTCCTCTTCAGTCTCATCCTGACTCTGACTCCGTAAAAAATCCTCAAAGGAGATTCTCACTGTGCTGTTGTTTAACTGAGAGGACTCATCCAGACTGACCTCCATGCTTTTGTCACCGATGGAGTGCTCCATTTCCGTTTCTTTCTCCTCTGGCTCTGACTGCTTTGCCTCCTGTTGCTGCCTCTTCCTGGTATTTTGTGCTGCAGTTTTGACCTGTTTTGCTTCATCCTTTGAAGGTACAATCGGAGATAACTCGATAGCATTTAGCGCTGTTTTAAGTTCAACACATTCGGCTTTCTCAGCCTGCTCATCAGTGACAATAATAGTGGCATTTGTCTCTGATGTTTCTGCAGGAATGCAAGCCTCAGCACTAAGCTGGGCCAGCAGGGCTGCTGTATCACTGCCAAGGACTCCAGAAGTTTTGGATGCACCTGCAGCAGGGTCTTTGCTTTCATGTGATTCTTGTACAACCACACAACTTGCTTCCTCTGTGGAATTAACAATTTCAGCCCCGGCAAGTTTCCTTGCAGCTTTGCTGGTTTTCCGACCCCGTTTCTGTGACAGCTGTTTCACTGGCTCTGGGCTGGCGTGTTTTTCTGCAAAGTGAGGCCTCGCTTCTTCTTTACCTTGCTCTGGTGAGCTCGTTTTGTCTTTACAGGATGGAGCCCTCTTGCTAAAGTAGTCCATGATGTTACTGGAACGTGGAGGAGAGAAGGGTTTCTCCACAGGCTTAGGCACAGGAGGGAAATAGTTGGTGATTGTCTTGACAACAGGACTGCCACCATCTTTGCGAGATTTCTTGCAAGGCTGGGAAAAGAGTGACAAGTTTAATCAAACATGAGAATGAAAGGGAATTTAGAAAAGCTAGTTAAAAAGTCAAAGCTGGTGCATTTGATGCACAGCTCAAATCAGTGTCATAACATACCTGGCTGTCAAAGTCCTCAATGACAGAAGGCATAGCCACAACACCAGCCATCATCTGACAAGACCTAAAGGAAAAGAAAACACTGTTGCACGCAGGTCTGCAGAAGAATGGATCAGCAAAGAGACATCAAAGATTTAAGTGAGAGGTTTACTGCTTTCCTTTTCCTGGAGACCCGGTGGTCCTGTCGCTGCCACTTTATCACTTTATCTGCAAACTGATTTCTGCCAAGGAGCTTTCTACTCATCTGTCACTTTATCACTATTACAGAAGCACAACAGAGCCTTGAGAATAACTACAGAAGCTACACAGGACGGGTTGGTTCACTCATCTGCTTGATAGTTTAATGATTTTGTGTGATGATTCTGATGTTTTGATGATTTATTGTAATTGATTGATTGAAATTTTAAATGCTTTTAATGATTTTACTGCACATTTGTTTGATGTTCTATGATATAAAGCAGTTTGAACTGCCTTGCCGCTGAAATGTGCTATACAAATAAATTTGTACTTTTTTTTTTCAAACTTCTTTCTTTTTGTTAAATACAGATATATAACAACAGATGTATAACAACTGACTGACAAATATCTAAATAAATAAACATTTGGTTGAAGTCTCAGCTATGTAATTTCCCCACTGTGGGATTAATAAAATATCAATCAATCAATTAAAGATAAATATGAAGTTGGAAAAAAAGGTTTGTGAAAAATGGGGGGGTGGGGGGTGGGGGGGTAAAAACAAAGATAAAAGAAAATAAGACTATACACAGGAAAAAGGCAAAAAAAAAAAAACCTGCTGAATAAATAAGAAAAAACAATACATAAAAGAATAACTACTAAAAATTTCAATAAATAAATGGAAATAAAATAGAGAAATGTAAAGGTATAAAAGGAAGTGATATTTTTGTCCCATTTTGCAAGTTAATTGTTGCCTATATTTATTTTTATACTATACTTAGTACATTTGGCTGGATATTATTTTAAGTCGTAATATAAGTTGTGTTTTATTTATCCATGCAGCTAAACATGAATTTATATTTCCATAAAATATATGCATGTTAAAATAACATCTATCTTTCGGTTCTCTGGCTTTCTTTAACTAAATAAAAGTAGGAAAGTAGAAGTCCTCCTTGTAAATGTTTAAAGAAAAGAGATATGTATCTGAAAGACTGAAGTCACCTAGGAATGGAAAAAAGGGGGTAGTCGAGATTGTATTTTTTTAATATATATATTTTTTAATTACACATGATGTAAGAGCATATATGTGCCTGCTTACTTAGTTTCTAAAAGGCATTCTGGTATGTTTTGACTGGTTCTCTTTTTATTTTGTTGTACCCATTGTAGGACTTTGCGTTGTGATAAATGAATAAAAACAGTATATTAACAGTTTAAAACAGTATATATAAACAGTTTAAAAACAGTATATTCTGAGCGTCACTGTCAGCGCTTTTAGTCACTGTCACGACAGACAAACGCAGGGAGCTCTGCTGAAGCACAGCTACTGTAAAAAAAAAAAAAAAGGCTAATGTACACACTGATCACATATGTCATTAAAAGTGACAAAACAGACAACAGGTACGCTCTGAAATGACCTTTTTCCTGCCCTGGCGCCCGGGAACTGCCAGTTTATGCTACACAAGAGAAATCACGTAAACAAAAGCAAACACTCACCGATGAAGCAGAACCGGAACTTGCTGTTACACTGTGTCATTCACTTTTTCGTTTGAACCATAGCACAACTAAAGCAAAAAAAACATTGCGTGCCTGTTTGGTGCCAGAAAAAATACGTTACTGTAAAATAAGAACAAGCTAGTAACTGCCTTCGCAGCTTAGATGCTAGTCTCAAAGCTCCCCACAGACCCAACAAGTGTTACAAACATTTCCCGGGGTGTCAGACGCGGATATACAAACACAAAATCTAAAACGGTTACACGGATATTTTCAGAACTGTTCCGAAAATAAAGCTAAGTTTCATATTTCTTCGCGGAATCCGGCTCTTTCAATAACGCGCCAGACTGGATGTGAATGAAGAGCGCGAAATATACGCGACCTTTGGCATAGCGCGATTCCACCAATCATAGCGAAGAAAAACACCTCCGTCATCAGATGTCGTAGTTCGCCCATAACAAAGATGGCGCGTGGCGTCGCGTTTAGTAGAGAGGAAATGCTGACGTCTCCCTCTACAGGCTGACGGTGAGGATTTCAAGACAGGTGAAACCTAGTTGTTGTAAAAGTGGTTGCAAAGTGCGATTTAAAATACAAAATAGTTCTTGAGACCACCTCCCCCCACAATAAGGCATTTTCTCTTGTACCCGACTTCTTGATAACCAAACTGCATGTCAAATAAAACAATTTCAATCATTTTTTTTTTATTTTGTTGATACGTTTCTCTTATAAGTGTTAAAATATTTTTTAATATCAGCATGTTTTAAAAATAGCTGTTACCTAAACCTATTTAACCTGGAAAAGAAACAGACAAAACAGTGAGATGCCATGACAAAGAAGTGACATGATTAAGTCATGCGCTAACACCAAAGGTTAATCCTCTTTGTTATATGTTGTACTATTCCGGTCTTTTCTGATAGTATTCTCTGATAGAAGTTAAATCTTATCTGAAACTGAATGTGTATTCAGTATGAGGGTAACTATCTTTAACTTAGTGGTCAAGAATTTATCAAACAATTAGAATTAAACAACAAAAAAGTTATATAATAAAGGGTCTTTTGTTTTTTCATTTTATCCATTCATCCATCCAGGAAGGAGTGCAGAAAGGTGAAAGCATCAAGGCCGAGTGCAGCAAGACGCAGCACTGTCAGCATACATAATATAATAAAAGACAGGGATCAAAAATTAATGAAACAATATGTTGGAAGTTGTTTGTTTCTTGGTGTGTGCGGGATGTGATAGGTGACTAGGCCAACTATTTAAGCAAGTCTTCATGTAAAAAGTGATCTCATGTTACATTGAACTGCAGAGTATTTTTTTTCAGCCTGTCCTCCTTGAAAAAACGTAGATCTTGGTCGTTTCTGCAGGCACGCTTTACGACAAATATCTACGTTTTAGAGTGAAATAAAGCGACATCTAGCGGTCGTAGACGAAAGTGCGTGAAATAGCGTGTTCGGTTTTCTCCGGCAGATCCTGAAAAAATACGTAAATATGGATTTCCTCAGATTTCTGAAACGTCTGTGCAGACGAAATGGGATTAGTTGCAACCGGAAAATTTAAAACAACAATTAAATAAACTATTCTTTACTTTTTTTTTTTTTAATATAACGCTTTACTTGAGTACTTCAGCCTTCACAAACTGCTTTATGTAACATTCCTTATTCATCAAAGCACTTATGTATTTTACTCTCGGACACTTTGACATGCCGACTGGAACAGCCTGGGATTGAACTATCAACCTTCCGATTAATAGAGTACTGTTTTACCTCCTGAGCTACGGCAACATTACCCACGGACAAAACAATATGACACGTGAAGCCAGAGGTAGGAGCGAGCATTTTGGAAACGTAAATATAGGTCGTATTTCATGGGCTGCAGAAATGACGGATACGTTTGGATTGGAGGACATGTTTTTTTGTTTGTTTGTTTGTTTTTTTATGCTTTCCCAAAAATCACCATTGATCTGATCACGTTTTAGCATTAAATGCATTTGTGTATTAAACTAAAGTAAACTAGTTCTGCCTATCTAATTAATAGTTGTATTGCACTGTAAACGGAGGAAAGAAAAATTCAAGAGTGCCACACCTTATTTTCTTTGTGTCGTTAAAGTTGCCTTTCCTGTTCCTCAACTCAGTTAAATAATGGCTGCTGAACATGCTTTTTCCAACTCTGGTAAGTTTTCTTCTGTTCATGAAATCTGAAATCTGAAACAAATATACTACTCTTTGTATTTATTTATTTAATGAATTAAAAAAAAACAAATTTTTAATAAGAGTACATTTTTTACTGGCTGTATATATTTTGCACACAGGGAAATTGACTCTCATTGGAGTACCTCAGCATTCAGGAGAGTACCCAATATACAAATTAAGGAGAACACAGCTGTTTCATTCTGTATTTTGTATTCATTCATATTCTGTATATAAAACAAAAGAATAAGAGAGCAAATTTTATTGCACACATACTTCTGTCTATGGTTTGGCTTTTAATTTGAAGGGTAAAAAAACCTAAGTAAATATACCCCTGTTATCTAACATTATTTTACTTACTAAGCCATTCATGCCTTGCAGTTACTGTATCCACATGACTCTAGATTCTACATGAAGACACTTTTTCCAGTTGTATAGTATGCACATGTGTAAACAATGCTCCATCTCTGTTACAGGGCACAGCCATCACTCTTCAGAGTTGAGGATTGTGCTGATAGGTGGCAGAGAATTAACAGGACAGCCCAGTAATAAAAGTCTGAGTGGAAACATCATACTGGGTAAAAATGTTTTTGACACCAGCAGAAGAACAGCCCAGAGTGTGGTGGGGCAGCAGGAGGTACACGGCAGACGGGTCACTGTGGTGGACACTCCAGGCTGGTGGTGGCACTATCCACTAGAAAACACCCCAAAGCTGGATCAGATAGAAATCCAGAACAGTGTCCATCTGTGTCCCCCGGGGCCTCATGCCTTTCTTCTGGTCATTCACGAGAGTTTCTATTTACCTCAGATCTTTATATCATCTCTAAAAGAGCACCTGAAGCTTTTCCACAAAGATGTGTTGAATCACACCATTGTACTGTTCACTGTTCAACATCCATGGCATGAAGAAAATGTAGAAACCGAAATGAGTGAGTGGTCAGACATGCAGTGGATTCTTGAACAATGTGGAAACAGAAAGCATGTCCTCAGTATGAGGAACAGGCAGGATGGCACTCAAGTCGAAAAGCTTTTTGAGAAAATCGAGGCAATGGTTGCAGCAAATGGAGGCCGTCACTGTCCCATTGATAGTGCTCATGGAAATGCTCTGAGAGAAGAAATGAAGGCAATAGCTGAAGGAGCATCAAAGAGGTTTGATGAGGTGCAGACACAAAGGAGGAAGCTCAGAGCACTAATTGAAGGTGAGTCACAAAGGTCTGACATTTCCCACCCTGCAGGAAAAATCACAATAAATTTGAATTAAATCCATCTTGGCTTCTTTTTCAGTGCAATGAGACAAACTGGGTGATTTCTCAGATTTCTGTTAAGCAATTTTTGGACAATAATGGTAATACATTTCTAAAGTACAATGTAAAAGAAAACATGAAACACTTTCTCCTTCATCCAAATTAAACATGTTTCACAGTTTTGTTTCCTGTAATATTTTAATTGTGACCAGATGACGAATATTCAACTGTGCAGCCATACATGAGATAGAGACAATTGCCTTCTGGATGTAATGACTCACATTCAAATATGATTTTTGGTGTTGACACAGTATTATACCATAACCTACCCCTGTAGAAACAGCACAGAAACAAAGATCAAGATGAGCTCTTTTCCCATGAAAACTGCATTTCACATCATTAGCTGACCATAAAATGTCATCTAAATGCATCAAACTATATTCCTGATTATTTTTGGTTCCATTTCTGCAGGCGGCAAAACCCCACCTGCACATTTACGACTGGTCATGGTTGGTGCTCAGTGGTCAGCCAAAAGCTCGGCCGGCAACACCATCCTGAGGAAAAAGGCTTTTGCTGTTGATCATGGAAGAACAACAATGTCCTGTGAAATCAGTCATGGCATTGTGGCAGACAGGACGCTCACAGTGGTCGATTCTCCTGGCTGGTTCTACAACCACACCCTTCAGGACACCTCTGAGACAGATAAACATGAAATAGAGAACAGTGTGCATCTGTGCCCCCCAGGACCCCACGCAGTGCTCCTCATGATAGGCCTGGCATCTGCATTTAATACATCCTACCTCAGAGCAGTCAAAGAGCACATGAGTCTGTTTAGAGACGATGTCTGGAAGCACACCATTGTTCTGTTCACTAGAGGTGACTGGCTGGGAGTCAAGACTGTGGAAGAACGTATAGAGAGTGAGGAAGGTCTGCAGTGGCTGGTGAAGAAGTGTGGGAACAGGTGCCACGTCCTGGACAACATGAAGCACAGTGATGAGATGCAGGTACAAGATCTCCTGGAGAAGATTGAAGAGACGTGGGTGGGAAACAAAGACCCACATTATGAAGTTGACCTGGATCGTGGAGCACAGTTGGAGGCCACGAAAGAGGCTGGAGAAAAGTTGGCTAAAAGGATCAGAAAGACCACTGAGAGACAATCAAGAATATTGAGAAAGATATTTGAAGGTAATCAAGAATCAATCAAATCATTTTGGAATGATTTCAGTCAGTATTTCAATTTAAACTTTACACTTTCACAGGAGAGGAGCAGCCAATCACTGACCTGAGGATTGTACTGCTTGGCAGAGAGGAATCAGGGAAGAGTATGGCAGGAAACAAAATTTTTTTTGAAGAGATATTTGAGAGAGCTTGGTTGAAGAAGGTAACCCAATATAGTGCCTGTACCAAAATATTTCATATATAAAGTGTAAGATTCACATTTTGTCAGGTCTTGAAAGGTCTTATTAAATAATTTTTGGATCTTTGTTTCTGTGCAGGAATTCCAAAATCAGAGAAGAACAAGAAAGTGTGTAAAACATGAAGGAACTATCGGTGGAATAAATATCGCAGTCATTGAGACTCCAGGCTGGCCTGCAGCCATGACGCCACCTAGCTGGCTGAAAGAAGAAGTTCTGGGCAGCGTCTCCATGTGTGCTCCGGGCCCTCATGTTTTTCTCTTGGTTGTTCCCATTCCCAAAGCATTCACAGAGGAAGATCACAAAACAGTGGCTGAGCTTTTGATGCCCTTTGGTGAGAGAGTATGGAGACACTGCATGGTGCTGTTCACCTGGGGAGACTGGCTGAACAACAGACTCATCGAGGAGCACATTGCAGCAGAGGGAAAAAGCCTCCTGCAGCTGGTGGAAAAGTGTGGGTACAGATATCAGGTCCTTAACTGCCATAGTTTTGGTAATCGTTTTCCTGTTAAAGAGCTCTTCCAAAAAATCACTGATATGATCACACAGAACAAAGGACAAAGCTTCACTGCTGAAGGCAAACAAAGGAAAAACCAATCTGTGCTGACAGAAGAAGAGTGGAACAGGAGGGAGCAAGAACTGATAGACCGGATGTTGAGAGCTGTTGTAAATGAACCAGAGGAACCAACATTACCATCTGTGCTGGGAGCATCTAGCTTTGATGGAGCTTTCCTTCCGAGCAGTAAGTTGATCTTAGTTAGTGAAAACACTGAATTTGATTCATATTTTTTCACGTGTTGTTATTACAGAAAACATAATTTCATTTTCAGTGAGCGGAGATGCTCCCTCAGAGTTTGAGAACATGT
The DNA here is from genome assembly GCF_007364275.1 of Archocentrus centrarchus. NCBI lineage: Eukaryota > Metazoa > Chordata > Actinopteri > Cichliformes > Cichlidae > Archocentrus > Archocentrus centrarchus. The sequence continues at coordinate 17,441,965 of NC_044353.1, read as the reverse complement.
CAGAACGCTGGAGTCAAAGAGCACGTGCCAAAGTGTCTGAATGGCTGAAGACCAGAGCTGGAAACTCTGATGTCACCTCTGGGATTGGCAGCATGAGCGCCTCAGCCAGTCATGTGGAGAAGCTGGATGAAAGTCCTCTGCCAGATGAAAATGATTAACCGACACATTCCCAGAAAAGGACAAGACAGGGATTCATCTGAAGAGAGTCTCCAGGAAGATTGTATAAATTCAGTGCAGGCACTTTTGTTAAGCAAACTACAAAAGCGGGATTGAAGCATATGTACTTACAGTTAATCCAGATTCTCTGATCTTTTATATACATTTTACATAAATACTGTTCATGTCATATTTTAGTAAAACATCATGGACCTAGCTTTACACAGCATTGTTTCAGTGCAGCTGCTATTTGTTCTCACATCTCACAGAAGTACATGAGGACTCATAATAAGCTATGCAACCTTCAGTTGGTTTTAAAAAGTAGTTACCAGATTGAACTTCACACTGAGATCCAAGAGAACAGATTATGGAGTTACAGGATGAAAAGCATAAAAACTTGAAGCTCTGCCCACAGGTGAATCAACGAGAAAATGCTGACTCATGTGTTTATATGGGAACAATGGCTGTAAAAGTTATAGTTCTGCAGAAGCATTCAGTTAGAGAAATAGCCGGATAGTTTAGATTCATGTATTTCATTTCTGTGAGAATTTGTGTAGTTGCCTAATGGGGCAGAATCTCTATGTGAGTTAACAATCTACATTAAACTGTTCATTGTTAACTCACATAGAGATTCTATTATTAACACTTTTCTGTATTTTACATGTAGAAAATTTAAGTGGAAATAATAGAACAGTGTTGCTGTACTTGTGATCTGCTGAGCAAACATAATATTTTACATAGTTGTACAATATGTGCAAAAAAATGAGAACAATCCAGAATGGTAACCTAACAGTGACTGATATATCTTCTTTTTCTTCTTCTTCTTCTTTTGGCTGCTCCCTTTAAGGGTCTCCATAGCAGATCATCTACCTCCATCTAACTCTATCCCTGGCATCCTTCTGTGTCACACCAACCCTCTACATGTCCTCCTTCACTACATCCATGAACCTCCTCTCAGGTCTTTCTGCCTGGCAGCTCCATATTCAACATTTTTTTGTCCAGGGTATCCACGATTTCTTCTCTGAAATATTAATTTCTAATCCCATCCATTCTGGCCACTCCCAGTGAAAACCTTAACATCTTCAACTCTGCCACCTCCAGCTCGGCCTCCTGTCTTTTGGTTGGTGCCTTCGTCTCCAAACCATCATAGCAGGTCTCGCTACCACCTTGTAAACCTTTCCTTTCACTCTTGCTACTATCCTTCTGTGTAATGCCTGACATTTGTCTCCACCCACTCCACCCTGCCTGCACATTGGTTTTTAAACTCATCTACCTTCACTACCTCTGCTCCTTGCAGCCTCATCTTTCCACTTGTCTCTCACTCATTCACACATGTATTCTTCCTTGCTTCTGACTTTCATTCCTCTTCTCCCAGAGCACACCTCCACCACTCCAGACTCTCGTCCACCTACTCCCTACTCTCACTACAAATAATAATTTCCTCTGCAAATATCATAGTCTGCAGAGACTCCTGCCTGACCTCGTCTGTCAACCTGTCCATCGCTACTACAAACAAGAAGGGGTTTTAGAGACGATTCCTGATGTAATCCCATCTCCACCTTTGACTCGTACTGCACACCTCACCACTGCCTCGCTGTCCTCATACGCTGTCCTGCACCACCCTCACATACTTTTCTGTTGCTCCATGCTTTCTCTAGATTCACAAAGACACAGTACAACTCCTCCTGGCCTTCTCTATACTTTTACATCAACACTCTCACAGAAAACATCACATCTGAAGAGCTCTTTCTCAGCATGAATGGATGGTTGGATAACACACACAGATATTTACACACACATATACGTGTGTGTGTGTGTGTGTGTGTGTGTGTGTGTGTGTGTGTGTGTGTGTGTAAAATATAAACATTTTCTCTTGTAATGTGGCATGTCTTCATCATCAAATATCTAATAAATGCTAGAACACCAATGAGGATGGTCTCTAAAATTCGCTGTATACTTCTTAGGTGGAAAATAACTAAACTGTTTACTCTAGTGCTAAACTAAACAGTTCCTTGTCTTTTAAGCCTTGTAATTTCTGCTATATTCTACCTGAATTCCACTACAATGAAAGTTCAGCTACTTCTCATTTTATATTTAAATTTATAATACAAAAGTGATTTTAAAAATACGTTATTAGGGGTGTAAATTGGATGTTACAATGTTTAAGCACAACTTCATTTTAAAAAGTCACTTTTACCACCTGCTTACGGTCTTTACCCATGTTTTCTATACGACAATAAAATTGCGAATGATCCTACCCGGCCGCCGTCCTGTCTCCAGCCGGCGCTATCCTTGCCATCACTTTCTTGACTTTCCATCCCACTCCTGCGCAGCTCTGGTGCCGGCTTCCTGCTCCTTTCTCCTCCTCTGTCTTTTCCGGTTATCATGTCGGAGTACAACGCGGTGCCACCGCCCGGCTCCGGTGCCCCTCTCGCCGGACAGGCAGCTCTTGGGAACGGAGCGGGGGGCGTCAAGAAGGATGCGTTTGCGGACGCGGTGCAGCGGGCCCGGCAGGTGAGGCAGGGATGTGGCAGACAGCTAAGTAGTTAGCATGCACAAAGGCTGAGACACCTGAGACTGGGGTTCGCATTTTAAATTCGCATATTTTTAGGAGATCATGAATGTAGGCTGCATACGGGCATATCGCTGCTTCTTACCATCCATCATATGTCACTGTGGCAGGACAGTTTCAGTGTCCCAGCAAATCTTCAGTGTGCCACTGAAGGTTAGGACTTGATATAAAGGTGTTTCAGGATCATTCAGGTGTGATAACAGTGTGTGGTGCAGCCTCAAGGCCGAGAATTGAAAACCCCATATCTAATTTACTAAGTACTGTATTTATCTTAATATAATGGTGATTTAATCCCTAAAATAAACTGCAGAGTTGCCAGGCGCATTTCCTGGATTTTTAAACAAAATTTTGTAAACGGGGTGGGGTGGGGTGGGGTGGGGGACAACCAGTCAGGGTGGAGCTCATGGGAAATCAGGAAAAAACAAAACAAGCAAAAGCACTTGAAAACTGGATGAAATTGATGTGATTTGTCTTGATTTAAATGTGCCTCCACAGACTAGCATTAGGAGATGTAGCTGCCCTGTAACAATGCAGCAGCTGCACTGAAGCACAAGATTTAATGGTAGAGAAATGGAGCTGCCTCATGTAGTGGTGGTAGAAAATAAAGGTGGCTCACACATCCTTTATTTACATTTTTCAGAGTAAAGGAGTTAGGGAGGTGCGTGAGAGCGAGTCCTACAAAATTTACAAATGTATTGTTTTCCATCTCTAATTATTATTAATTATTAATAATTTGTAATTATTATTTTATATTACCAATGAAATTACAAGGATGGCCAGTACCACCCCACCCTCCCCTCTTCAGCTCCACCCCCGAGTGTTACAGCATCCACCCAGAAAACCTTTACATACAGGCTGTGCATCCTCTACACAAAAATCACACAGTTGAATGGTGAACTAATAACACAATTTCTTCAACCAAGCTGGGGATGGGGATGCAGCTGAATAGTATGACACACTGTATAATGTTAGGAATGCACTGTAAATCTAAACAATATTGTTAAAGTCTGTGCTTACATGTGAGCACTCACAGGGTAGTACGGTGAATTATCTGATGAATTCTCTGCTTGTGTTTCAGATTGCAGCTAAGATCGGGGGTGACGCTGGTCCTCCTGTGAGCAACAGCACTGCTTCAGACAGTTTTCCTTTCACTGCGCAGAAACGACAGCTGGAGGACACAAACACTGGTGACTGCACCTTTATTTCGCTCGCTTTCTGATGATATTAGATGCAGGGAGTCGCTCGCGGACGTCTCACACCTGTCATTTCCTCCCCTGACAGATGAACCAGAGAGTAAGAAGCTGGCTGCTCAGAGTGACTTGGAGTCAGCCAAAGCGCTGTGTGAGTTATTCTTGCTGTTGCATGCACTGTTATTTGTGATCTACATCCGACAGTGTGTGTTTGCGTCCTCACTCAGTTTGTTGGTAATCCAAAACCTCTCCCCTTCTCTGTTTTCTCACGCACTTTCTTTCTTTCTGTGCAGCTATTGGTGCACAGCTAGCCGCTCTTGCACAGCAAAGGTGAGAACTCATACCTCTCAGGTGACTGTGTATTGAACTGCATTACTATCGTCTCATTTCTTGCCTTTCTTTTTCACTTTTGTATTCCTTGTGTGCGGATGATGTCAGACCCACATCCACCACAGAGGAGTACAGTGTTCCAGACAGTATGGTGGGACTCAGTGAGTGCAGCCCAAATTTAGTTTAATGTATATGGATGTATACCACCCTTTTTTTTTTTTTTTTAACATTGTGACCCCCTCTTCTCTCTTAAGTTATTGGCCGTGGAGGTGAACAGATCAATAAGATTCAGCAGGAGTCAGGGTGCAAGGTTCAAATAGCTCCAGGTACTGACTGCACTTGGGTGGAGTTATCCAGGAGTTAAAATTGTGGTCAGAAGTTTACATACTCTCATCGTGGGCATGAAATATCATGGTCATTTTGGGCTTTTAATGATTTCTTTCAACTGTTCTTTTTCCAGGTGGAATGATTGTACAGCATACATCTTTGAGAACTTTGAAAATGTTTTTTTTAAAGTTCTTAAAGATGTATGCTGTACAATCATTCCACCCTGGAAAAAGAACAGTTGAAAGAAATCATTAAAAGCCCAAAATGTCCATGATGAGTAGATGTAAACTTCTGATCACAGCTGTAAATTATTTAGTTTTTTTGTTGGTTCTCAGTTTAGTTAAATATGCACTTTTGTTGTGTGTCCAGACAGCGGAGGCCTTCCCGAGAGAAACGTCTCTCTCACAGGGTCCCAAGACTCCATACAGTGAGTTTAAGATATCATGCAAATACTGTGTGTTTTTGTGTGTGGAAGCATCAGAAATGGTCACTAATGATGAAGTAGGTTGTTCAACTAATCTTTTTTTTTTTTTTTTTTTTTTTTTATGTGATAATCTTGGAAGTTCTTCATGTCATTTTCAGTCTGGCTACTTGTAACTGTCCAGTGTTTAATTCCAAAAATACGGAATGGTGTCTTTTGTTAAATAAAGTAACTGATCAGCTCCTCCCCGGTTAGGAAAGCCAAGAGGCTGCTGAATGAGATAGTGTCTCGAGGAAGGGGGACACCTCCCCTTTCTTCTTACCATGACTCCAGCAACGGGCAGAACGGCGCAGTTCATGAGATGATGATCCCAGCTGGCAAGGCTGGTCTTGTCATTGGCAAGGGAGGAGAGACCATCAAACAGCTCCAGGTATATTTCATGGCTATTGCTTTAGCATTTTAAAAACCAGCTTGAAGGATGTGTAGGCGGAGTTCAACATAACCAACCAGAAAAAAGTATCCTGGGCAAGTCGATTGGCCTGAACCGAAACCATTTGAAATTTTAACTTTTCTGCAGGCTGAAAGAAGTCACCTTGTCCCTGTCTAGCAGCTATACCTGCACCATCCAAGGGTCGGACTATAAAGGAGCACAACATTCACGTTACTACATTTATTTTAAAGCTATTATGATATAGATTATATACTGTGAGCTTAAACTACAATAATTATAAAGTAAACAAATTAGCCTTTAAATGTCCCAGTAAAAATCTAAGTGGAGACAAAAATCTGATGTTGATTGCTGGCATAGGTAAACATTTTTAAATGTATATGGCTCATAACATAATGTCTGATTATGCGATATTCCAGGAGCGAGCAGGGGTTAAGATGATCCTAATCCAGGATGCCTCTCAGGGACCCAACGTTGACAAGCCTCTGCGCATTATTGGAGATCCATACAAAGTCCAGGTATAACTTTAAAGTTCTCTTGTTGTGTCAGAGTAAATGTGGTGCGGTGCTGAGTTTCCTTCTGCTTTGTCTTTCAGCAAGCCCAGGAGATGGTGCAGGAGATTTTGAGGGACAGAGACCAGGGAGGCTATAGCGAAAGAAATGAATTCAGCTCCCGGATGGGAGGCGGCATGGATGTAAGTTTGTGTGTAGCAAGACTGGAAGTGAGTGCAGTGGTCTTTTTTTTTTTTTTTTTTTTTTTTTTTTTTTTTTTTAAACCGAATCACAAACAGAGGAACCAGTGCATGTTTTTCACATTAGATCCCAGTACCACGACACTCGGTGGGCGTGGTCATCGGACGCAATGGCGAGATGATCAAGAAAATTCAGAATGATGCTGGAGTCAGGATACAGTTCAAACAAGGTAGGACCTCCCAGACCGCTGTATGAAAATTTCTTTTATACATTATTCACATTTGCTGATGTTATACTTTACACAAGTTTTCCATGTTTAGCTGCAACCACAGGTCTTAACTTTGGTAGATTTTATGTAGATTTAAATCAGCTTAAAAATGACACAAAATGAAAGGATTACAAACATGCTGTGTTTCTCAGTGCTCCATCCAGCCTGAAAGCCTCTGCATTTAGTGCACTTCGCCTTTTGTATCAGGTGAATCTGTTACTCAGGTAGTGTGATCACCTTTCAGCTGTTGTGTGCAGAGCTGCTAAAACTGACGCCCTTTGTTTTTCTTATATTGAGTTGACATGCATTAATAATTTTGGAAGAAAGGTCAGAGAAAGAAGCATCCCTGCAGAAATCTAGTGTTACAAGAACAATGGTGGCGTGACTCTTTATTGTGTTTAACAAAGTGATTTTTTTTTTTTTTTTTTTGACCATCGGGCACTTTTTTTGAGGTCCTAATTTACAGAATTAGATGTTAATTCTCAGTGGGACCGGCACTGCAGGCTGACCTGATTGATTTGATTCAATGTTAATGTCTCATATGTTCCTTAATGCACTTTGAAATCCTTCCAGATGATGGGACCAGTCCGGATAAGATTGCACACATCAGCGGTCCGCCTGAACGCTGCGAGCACGCGGCTCAGATCATCAACGACCTGCTGCAGAGCATCAGGGTCAGGGAGGAGGGACAGGGGGTACGAATCAGATGTCACACTCTAAAACCTGCAGTCCTTCACTCATAAACTCATTTGCAAAGGCCTCACACTGTTGTGATGTAGAGTCAGGTCCATAAATATTTGGATTAATTAAGTGTTTAGATATTCCAGCCATTTTTCTACATAGTCTTGCTTGTTTGATTTAAAATCCACCTTGGTGGTAAGATGAGGTAAATTTACCAGAGGTTGTGTCATTGTCCAAATACTGACTGTAAATATATACCAGACATATGTAAATTAATATGGTATAATCATCCACAGGGTCCCCCAGGTCCTCCAGGAATGCCTGCAGGCAACAGGGGGCGAGGCGGGGGACAAGGCGGTTGGGGTCCCCCTGGAGGGGAAATGACCTTCTCTATTCCTGCCCAAAAGTGCGGGCTCGTGATCGGCAGAGGAGGAGAGAACGTCAAGTCCATCAACCAGCAGACGGGAGCTTTTGTGGAAATCTCTCGGCAGCCGCCCCCCAATGGAGACCCCAACTTTAAGCTGTTTATCATTCGTGGGTCCCCACAGCAGATCGACCACGCCAAGCAGCTCATTGAAGAGAAGATTGAGGTGCTTGCCATTCTCTTATTTTTTCAAGTTGCTGATCAAGAAGGAACGCCTGTGTCCTTGCTTGAACAAAACAATCCCAACTTCTTTTGATTTTTCATAGCTTTGTCATATTTATTTTAACCTGCATGTGCACAGCCTGGAGCCAGCTACTTTGAATGAGAAGCCATAGTGATTCTTTGAATTCACACTCTTGGTGTGTGATCATATTCTGTGTTTCAGGGTCCTCTGTGTCCTGTGGGCCCGGGGGCAGCTGGGCCAGGTCCTGCTGGGCCGATGGTTCCTTACAACCCCAGTCCATACAACCCCGGACCTCCTGGGGCTCCTGGACCACCACAGTGAGTAGCTGCAGCTAAGACTTTAAAGCAGATTTCAGGGCATTCACGACAGCTCTGAGATGTTTTTAATAAGAAACCCTTTCTTCTCTCCTCAGTGGTGGTCCTCCAGGTCCTCCCCAGTACAGCTCTCAGGGCTGGAGCAACACCTACCAGCAGTGGCAGCCCCAGCCCCCACATGACCCCAGTGAGTCACTCCTGACTTCACGACTTCTGCTGATTTTAAAGCAAAATGTTTGCTGCACACCCCTCACAGTTATTTCTCAACAGGACTTCTGATGGAAATTTTGTGATGAGATGCAGTGTTTTTTATCTTTAGCAGCTCTGGCTAACCCTGTCTCTGTTTCCCCCCCTGGTCTCCAAGCCCGGTCTCCAGGCCAGTAGCAGGGGCTCACCCTCACCCTATGAGGACCTCACCCCCTCCACCCTGCGTCTTTTCTAGGCAAGGCAGCAGCCAATGATCCCAACGCAGCCTGGGCGGCCTACTATGCTCAGTACTACCAGCAGCCATCGGGGGCTGCACCAGCCCCGTACCCTGCAAACCCAGCCGGAGGTTCCCAAACTGCAGGCGACCAGACCCAGCCTGCACAGACACCAGGGGGCCAGCCAGACTACACCAAGGCCTGGGAGGAATACTACAAGAAGATGGGTAAGTGTGTTACCTGCTGTTAGGCTGTATTTTTTGGGGTTTTTTTGAGGTGTCATGTTTGTTTCTCTGTCATGCTCAGCCCAGGCAGGCGGCTCTGTACCCAGTACACCAGCTGCAGCTCCAGCAGCAGCAGCAGCAGCAGGAGCAGGAGGAGGAGTAGGGGCAGCATCTACAACAGGCGGTCAGCCGGACTACAGTGCAGCCTGGGCAGAGTACTACAGGCAGCAGGCTGCGTACTACGGACAAACAGGACAGCAGGCCCCCGGCCAGCCAGCCAATCCCCAGCAGGGACAGGTTGGTACAGCGGCTGCAGCAGGGTCTTCATTCTGTCTGTATTCTGCCTGTTACCTCTCACACCTTTCAACTATTTGTATTTTAGATGCAGTGAGAGTTCATCAGAAGGTGTCTGATGCTTGAGAGTGTCAAGAAGACGGGATAAAGAAGAGGGCGCTTAAGTCTTAGGCCAGGATCGATCCCTTTATTTATATATATTGTATTTCTTTGCAACTAGAAGTGAAACCCTTCCCCATCATCTGGATACTTTTTGATAATAATGTGAACTGAACAAATGCTCTTGTGTTTTGCTCCTGAGGGGAGGGAAAAGACTGATTAATACGATCATTTCGCAGAGCTTCTCAATGCCTCAGCGTAGATTTAAATACCCATGGGAGCCTTGGAACGCTTATTTCATTAACAGAGTTGCCAGTGCATCTAAGTCGTCTTTTTTGCATTATCTTGTAGCCCCATTTTAAGGTACTCACCTTCATATCTCAGTGTTGTATTAACTGAATTGCACAGTGCTTTTAGTACTATAATCATATTATATATATATATGAGAAATATTAGAGAAATACCTTTTAAGGCCTGTTTGATTTACTCACATTGTTTTTTGCTCCCTCTACAGAGGCTTGTGAGCTGTTTTGACACGTGTATATCTGAGTGAATGCGTTCCTATCCAGTGTGACTGTGTTCAGTTTAGGTTTATGCATTTGGGATGACTTAGTGAGACTAACAGCTTCAGTCGGCTTCTGCTGGTAAAAAGAAGTCCTGAGCTGTGTGTAATGATCTTCAAGAGTCCTCTTAAGATTCAGAAGCAAGAGAGATGAATGTGAATAAAGTGGTGTGGGTGGCTTAAGTTGAATTTCCTCAGTTCATTTTAAAATGCTGCTTAGACTCCCAGACTTTGCCTCTTTAAATGTCCGTCTTGTTAACAGTTTTGTTCCACCTGAGAGCTTTTGTTTTGGGTTAGAAAAACACCGGCTTACTGTGGACTGACGGCCTAAATGGAAAGCAGGGGGGACGCTTTTCAGATCTGGCCGGCTTGCTGTGAACAATCATTGTTATTTAATATCATTTGGAAAGTTCAGAAGCTAAAGGGAATTCACCTCAGTAGAACAACAGTGTATGGTGACTTTAAAGTGTAGTTATATTCTTGTGTGGATTGTACTACAGCAATTTCTCTCAATTTATTGCATTTTATGCAGACTCAAGGTTGCATGTTATCGTCCATTGTTTTGTTTTGTTTTATATGAAGACTGACATCTTTTGCCCTTCCACTCTCGTTATGTGCAAAAGTTTGAAATCTTCCAGTGTGTCCTGCTATAACATATATTGTATATACACATACTGTATATTCAGCAATATAAAGATGTTGGTTTTCACTTCCAGAGATGTATCAGGTATGATTCTTGTATTCTGAATGGCAGCTGAGAGTCTTGCCTTTGGGTTGATATTGTTAATAACAGATGATCACCAGCAGCAATGATCTGAAATAAATATATCAGCTTCTTTGAAATGTTGTTTATCTTATACTTGCTTATCTTATACGCTCACTAGACTCTAGACTGCTTCGAGCAGATAGGAAGGCAGCAGTAACTCAAATAACCACTCGTTACATCAGAGTTATGCATTAGAGCATCTACACATCAAAGCTTGAAGCAGATGGGATACACTGGGTGCCACTCCTGCCAGCTAAGAACATAAAACTAACATAGGCTCACCAAAATTGGACAAAAGATTGAAAAAACATCTGGTCTGATGACGAACATGAAGTTGATTTGAGCTCTGTGATATGGTGCTATCCATCCTGCCTTCTTTTTTTCTTTGAACATTCTTTATTTAAGAGTATGTGTTATTATGAACCCAACATATGTGCATCTGTACATATTTACCTGCATACACATAATACAACAGAAAAAAGAAAACAAACACACAAAAAAAAAAAAAAAAAAAAAAAAAAAAAAAAAAAAAAAAAAAAAAAAAAAAAAAAGGGGGGGGGGGGGGGGGGGGTTAGTGTCTCAGCAAACAATTAACATGCATTTCAGCAACTGAAATCGATCAAAATGGTCCTTGTGGACTCACATGAGGGGTGGGTGAACCCACCCGGCGTCTTCCATAGAGAAGAGGAAGAACAAAACCCACAAAAGGGACTGACACAACTTCTTAGAACCTACATCTTCATCTGTGAGACCATCCAAAGTGGGAGATGGCTGGGGTCCATACTCTTAGAAAGACGTCCATTTTTACTTGAAGTGTTGCCGTTATCTTTTCCATTGTATACACCCCTTTCAGTCTTTCTTGCCATTGTTGAAGGGTGGGGGGCAAAGGCTTGAACCAGGACAGAGTTATCATTTTCCTTGCAACCAGTAGAAGAATCTGTAGTAACTGAACTTCCTTTTTCCCAATATTTCCTCCTGGGGTCAAGCCCAATATGTAATGCAGTGGGTTCAGCGGTAGTGTGAACTTAAAAATTTTTTGAACTTCTGTCTGCACTCCCTGCCAGAATGAGGTCAATGCTGGGCAGTCCCAGAAAATATGAGTGTGATCCCCTATCTGGTTACAATTCCTCCAACACAAATTTGTAGCATTCCTGTCGTATTTTGAGATACTAAAGGGCGATTTAAAGAATCTCATTTTCAATTTCCAATCAAATTCCTTCCACCCTGGGCTATGGGTGATCTTATGACCATTTTCACAAACCCTCTCCCACTCTTCGTCTTCAATAACAATGTTCATTTCCAGTTCCCACTTTTGTTTTATATCTAAGGAATTGTCAGAGAAATGCATCTGTAAGTGTCTATATATATTAGACACAATCTTCCTCTTGCTATTTTCCTCTACGCATTTTACCATAAACTTTTCCAGGGGTATTATATTTTGTTTCAAAGTAGGCCATTCCTTGTGTGATAAGAGAAAGTTTCTTAATTGTAAATATCTATAAAAATCTTTAGAGCATAATCCATATTTGTCTTGTAGCTGCTTAAATGACTTAAGGGTTTCTCCATTGAATAACTGGTTGATTCTTATTAATCCCTGCTGTGCCCATCTCTGGTATCCTGTATCCAGTTTGTTTGGAAAAAAGTCAATAATCTTGGCTATTTTCACTATGCGTGATATTGTTAAAGGTGCTCCTATTTTTTTCCTCACCAAGGACCAAACCCTGTGCGTACAGATAATCCACTCATTTTCAACTTTTAAATCTTTCCATTTCTTTCCCTCCATAAATGGGATCCCTTCAAGAGGTACCAACTGGCACGCATTATTCTCCAGGCCAATCCAGTTCGTCTCCTCATCTTGTACAAGCCATTCGACCACGACACGAAGTTGTGCTGCCCAGTAATACAACTTCAAATTAGGCAAACCGAGACCACCTCTTTCTCTTGGGCTGAATAGTAGTTTCTGCCTAATCCTTGGCTTCCTCCTCTGCCAAATAAAGTTATTAATCATTTTATCTAAAGTTTTAAAAGCAGAGGCAGGTATCCAAATAGGGAGTGCCTGAAATAGATACATTAATCGTGGGAGTAAATTCATTCTCACTGTTTCTATTCTGCCCAATAAGGACAGAGGAAGAATCTCCCATCTGGTTAGGTCCGACTTTATTTGTGTGATTAGTCTACCATAATTTCCATTAAATAGTTGCGAGGTTTGTGGTGTAATCATCACACCCAAGTATTTAAACCCCCTTTTGGGCCAATTAAAAGTGGCCTCTTTATCTAAACTTTTTGGCCATTTGCCCACCAGCATCATAGCCTCTGACTTGGTTTCATTGATCTTGTAGCCTGAGATTTCTCCAATATCTCTTAAACCAGTCATGAGCCTGGGGATCGAACTCAGAGGGTTAGAAATATACAAAATAATGTCATCCGCGTATAATGAAATTTTATGAGTGACTCCTCCTGCTGTTACTCCATGAATTCTAGAGTCTGTCCGTATGCTTTCCGCCAGGGGCTCGATACTAATTGCAAATAGTAGAGGCGAAAGAGGACATCCCTGCCTAGTCCCTCTTTTTAAACTAAAATTCTTTGAGGAATATCCATTCACCCGTACTTTGGATGTGGGTCCAGAATATAACACAGTAATCCAATTAATAAAATCTCTATGAAATCCCATTTTTTCTAGTGTGTGTCTCAGGTACTGCCAGTCAACCCTATCAAATGCTTTTTCAGCATCAAGGCTGAGAAGCATTGAAGGATCCTGTTTTTGTTTTGCCACAGAGATCACATTTAAGGTTCTCCTAATATTATTTATCCCTAGACGTCCCGTTATAAATCCTGTTTGGTCCGGTTTAATTATTGTGTGGATACATTTTTGAATTCGATTTGCCAATATTGTAGTCAGAATTTTTAAATCACAGTTAAGCAAACTTATTGGTCTGTAGGATGAACAATTTGTGGGGTCTTTGCCTTCCTTGGGAATTATAGATATTATTGCTTCTGACCAAGACTTTGGGGGATCCTTATTTGTGAGGGCATAATTAAATACCCTTTGTAATAGGGGTGTGACTTCTGTTTTAAAATACTTATAAAATTCCCCAGGGAACCCATCTGCTCCTGGCACTTTGTTGTTTTTTAAATTTGTTATGGCTTCCTCAATTTCCTTTTTTGTGATTGGATCCCTCATTGCTCTAGCGTCATTTTCCATTAATTTTGGTAACGTAATTTTACCCAGTTCCTTCTTAATCTTCTCTATTTTATTGTCTATCTCCTCTGATTCATAAAGCATCTCATAGTAAGCTGAAAAAGCTTCTGCTATGTCTTTAGGATGGGACAGTGTTTTCTTTGTAAAAGGATGCATTATCTTTTCCACTGTGCGATCTGCCTGTTTCTTACGCAACTGAAATGCTAATAGCCTGCTAGCCCTATTACCTGATTCATAGTACTTTTGGTTAGCAAACCGTAATGCACCCTCAGCCTTATATGTCAACAAGTTATTTAGCGTTTGCCTGTATTCGCTGAGAGATTTTAAAATAGTTTCATCATTTGTCTTTTTATGTTCTTCCTCCAATTGCTGAATGCGGTTTTCTAATTCTACTTGTTTTTTATTGCGTTCTCTTTTAATTTGGGATGACAAAGAAATGAGCTTGCCCCTCATTACCGCCTTTGCAGCTTCCCAAAGAGTAGACACTGATACTTCCCCATTATCATTTTTTTCCATATACTCGTTCCAATCTTTTTTAATTCTTTGAACTACTTCTGGGCAGTTCAGAAGCGAAACATTCATTCTCCACTGTTTTGGTTGTTTATCATTTTCTAAGTTTATTGTCATGACAACTGGACTGTGGTCTGATATTGTTATTGGTTTGATGTGACAATTTATGACTTTATGTACATCTCTCCTTAAGACAAAAAAGAGATCTATTCTGGAATAACTTCCGTGAACCTTTGAAAAAAAGGTGTAATCACGCTCCCTGGGGTGACTTTGACGCCATACATCTATCAGCCCCAATTCTTCAATCAAACTAGGCAATATTTTAGCCTTCTGGGGCACTGGTCTTTGTTCACAAGGATGTTTGTCCATTCTGTGGTTCATCACACAGTTAAAATCACCTCCTGCTATTATAAATCCCTCCGCTTTGGTTGTCAAAAGGGCTGAAATATCCTTAAAGAAGCTAGGATCATCTTCATTAGGCGCATAGATGTTTAAGAGGGACATTTTCACCCCTCTAATTGTACCCACAGCCAAGATGTAGCGTCCCTTTTTGTCTTCATACATGTCTTCTAAGGCAAAACCTAGTGATCTGTGACACAAAATGGCAACTCCTCTCTTTCTACCCCTTTCACATGAAGCACTATAAACCTGCCCCACCCACTCCCTTCTGAGTTTTTTATGTTCTGTCTCATTAAGGTGGGTTTCCTGAAGCATTGCAATAGAACAATTCAATCTTTTCAGCTGGGTCAGAATTTTCTTTCTCTTCACGGGATTATTTATTCCGTTTATATTATAAGTGATTACTGTTAATGTATCCATTTTTGTAGCTTATCCCTTGTAACTGTACTTAATTATAATCAGAGTGAAGTCAAAAGTTGCAATTACATAGAAAATATTGTTTGCTGAGAGACACAAAATGGTAAAGAAACAAAAAAGTTTTCCTGAACATGAAAAACAACTGTGAGCTTCCAATAACCCGGTGGTTTGCCCCTGAAATGAGGTGAACACAAACACAACCCTACAACTAAAGTCAGGGGGTCCCCACCCCCGATCTTCTTTGGGCAGAGAGATGGGGCTCTCTGGGTGGTGTGCACAAAGTGCCTGGGCGATGGTCCTCCAAGATGTCCCCAAGGTATCCTCACACCGCCATAATCGTAAAATTTGCTTCATCCAGTCCTCCTCTTCCTCCCTTCCCCACCGTCCCGTAGCTTATTTTTCAACACTTCTTTTATAGCCTGAATCTATATGTTGAAGTCAATATTTTATGATAAATGACACTCCCTTGCATGTCTAGTCTTATTTACTATTATTCTATTGTTATTGTCTATTATCTTCCTTACTGTTCATCACAAATTTAGCTTCTATTTACCTCTCATGCACTTCTAGACTTGATATGGCGATCTCATTCACAGGAAGGGGCTCTCTTCTCTCTGTTATCACCTTGGATAATGGCTCTGATCTCAGCAGGGTTCAGCTGTTGGCTCTTTCTCTTCTTTCCCTGAGTTGTCCATCCGTCTCGTGTCAACTCCTGTTCCAGTATCTCTCCGTCCTCCAAAGCTGATTCAATGCCGAGTTCTTTCAGTGTAGAATGCGCTGCTGAAAGTGAGGGGAATAATTTTGTGCCCTCGTTCAGGAAGAGTTTCAGCTGGGCTGGGTATGGTGACTGGGCCCTGATGTTCTTTTCTTTTAGCTTTTTTATTACTTCTCTGACTTTTTTCCTTTTCTTCTGCAAGTCCGGTGAGTAGTCATGGTCGAAATAAATCGTGTGCTCTTGGTACCGTATGTTTTTTTGCTTCCAAGCTTGTGAAAGCACTTTTTGTTTTACACTAAAGTCCAAAAACCGGGCTATGATGGATCTTGGTGGCGCCGCTGCGGCTTTAGGCTTCGGACCTGGTGCTCTGTGTGCTCTTTCTAATTTAATAACAACTTCTTCTCGGAACTCTAAAGAGGTGCTCAGGAGGTCTGTGATAAAGTTTATCATGTCTTCCTTTTCCGCTCCCTCTGGAACGCCATACAGCCTGATGTTATTACGGCGGAGTCTGTTTTCCATGTCGTCACATTTAGCCGTGAGGAGAGCTTCTCTTTCCAGCAAATATCCCAGTGCTCTCTCCTGCCGTATGCTTCTGTCCTCCGTTGCACTTACTCTGTCCTCCGCTTCAGTCACTCTTCTGTCCAGCCCCTCCATTCGTTTCTTCAAGTCCTCCATAGATGACTCTACCCGGTGTAAAGAGCTCTTCAGCTCCCGAAATGAGTCAGTGTTTTCCTGCCGAAGTTTTCTTAATTCCATTAGCATCGCTGTTTCCCCGCTGGCGTCTCCCATAGCTTTCAACGGTGTAGCTTCGGCTAACGTTAGCTGCTTGGAGCCTGTTATAACGTCGTCTTTTCTACCTGCCTTCATGTCGTTCTTTTCTGACTTCTGACTAGAACTCCGTATTCTTGAGCCCTTTCCCTTCAGTTTGGTACTCATTTATCACTTTTCATTACTTTGTCGGCTATATGTTGGTGGGTCTGGTGGAACTGCAAGTTTATGCGTCCGTCCTCTTCATATCCTTCCCGGAAGTCCGGCCATCCTGCCTTCTATCAACCATTTGGGCTGCTGGTGGTTTAATGGTGTCGAGGATATTTTCTTTGGATCCCTTAGTACCAGCTGAGCATTGTTTAAACACAACAGCCTACCTGACCGTGTTGCTCACCATGTTCGTCCCTTTATGACTACAGTCTATCATCTTATGGCTGCTTCCAGCAGGATACCATAGCACCATATCACAGAGCTCAAATCATCTCGAACTGGTTTCTTGAACTTGACAATTGGTTCACTGTATTCAAAGGGCCTCCACAGTCACCAGATTTCAATTCAACAGAGCACCTTTGGGATGTGGTGGAACGGGAGATTCACATCATGGATGTGCAGCCGAGAAATCTGCAGCAACATGTTATCATGTCAATAAAGCTACTTCCCTTGTCACAAGGAATCATCACAGCTGCTGGTGAGTATATAATACATAATCTGTTGTTGCGAGATATAAAAGTGCAGTTGAGGGAAAAATCCACTGGAGGTCACTGTTGGTTTACGGAAGATGTGACCAACTAACTATCTTAAAGTATGATTTCTTCACATAAAATACACATATGTGAGGATGCCCCTCTGAGTCTCATTAGTTGTGTCTACTCATTGTACTCCAGTATTTGATGACACTTTATGCGGTCTTGTGCTTTTATCCGAACACTGATCAGTTTCTGCTCGGTGCTTAGGCAAGCCGACTTTGAGTTTCAGGTATTTTGGTGTTCCTGTTCCAGTGTCATATTTAGAGCACAGCAGCAGAAATGCTAACAGACGAGTGTATGAGAGCAGGAAGCTGCAGGGGTGGTTTTTCAGACAAGGGTGTCAAATTTAATTCGAATGTGGCTGTTTTTCCAGGTAACCCTGCCCTTACCTGGGTAACAATTACCAAAATACTAAAAAGTGCACCAATATGAGATGTCACTTAATCAGAACTCTGAGGGGGGGAGAAAAAAATCCACAAGAGGAAAAACAAGTGTAATTTTAAAAATTCTTTAATTTATATCTTTAAAATTAAAAACATCTGAATTGCATTCTACCACCTCCAAAGGCACAGTCATACTTAGAGCAGACCAAATCCAGAAAACACTGCCACTGAACATCTTTTTTTTTTTTCTCAGTTTGTTTTGTACATAAGAAACAATGCACTATAAAAATGACTTCAACATTTTTTTTCTTTTACTGGGTAAACAATGGCCATTCTGTACGCTGTAGATCATTAAAAGACTGGAGTGATATGTACTCAGCTGTGGTAGCGCTAGACTCCGTATAAAGGATGATGTGCTGGTTTGAGGCTGTCAATGCCTGTGATAACACGCATTGCTTTTTAAAGACGCAGTATTGACAAAAATTTTTAAAATGACACATTTACAGCAACCAATCTCGATGAACAGTGAATATGGATGTTTGAAGCTAAACAAAGCCAATGGGCGGGAGGGTGGAAACGCAGTGAGACGAGAGAGATGAGCGTCAGTGGAGGAGTGAGCAGACAAAAAGCCAGCAGATCTCTCACCTCTCGTCAAATTCTCCGAACCTCCCTGTGAGGTGAGAGACAAATGCATGAAATCTGGCACCTCCACCTCACCGTTAAAAACACCTTGAAAAAGTGGGGAAAACAAAACAACGAAGAGAAAAAAACCCCCCAAACTCTTGAGTTTTAAAGTCAACATGTGCAAAGAGGCAGGGTCTTAGCATGTGTGTGGAAAAGTCATCAGATACGAAAGAGGATCGATAACCGAACGTACAATCACAAATCAATAATGCACACAAGGGTTGCTTACAATGTGTGACAACACAGCACCATACACTGCACAAGAGGTTCACTTAGTGACAACGAAATTCAAAATAGTGGATAAATATACAGTAGAATATAAGAATATCACCGTTCTTACTCAGGCACAGTCCCTAAAACAGAGAGAATTACGAAAGAAAAAGAAAAAATCAGCGAGGATCAAAGCGAACCGGTTTGGCACACGCACAAATGTGGAAAAAAACAAAACATAATGAAATAAGGCAAGAAAATAATAAGTCAAAGGAAAATGAGGCCACAGAGGAACTTATTGGATGAACATTTGAACATAAACTACGGAACACATACAGCACATCTCTCTCTCTGGTGGAACCAGATGTTCTGTAAAAAGAGAGGATTTTTCTTTTTCTTTTGCAGCAACTAACGTGAGTTCCTACTTCACAGCTGGAGCTTTATCTTCACAAGTGTGTGCAGCAGCTGCGGCAGGCACTCCGAGAACACGAGAGCTTTTCTTTCTTTCTTTCTTATTTTTTTTTTTTTTAACAGGTGAATCACACAGGAACTCGCACGCTTTAAAATCAAACCAATTTGAATGTCTTAGAAAATATCTACAGAACAGTCGGTGTGAGTCACGTAACCAGACGCGCACAACCATGGAAAAGCCTGTTCAGTCAGCCTCTAGAAATAACAGCAGGGCGGTGTGACCACAGTGCTCGTACAAGCAGACAGAGAAAAAACACACAGACACACACACGTGCACAAAAAAAAAAAAAACCCGGCCACTTGCTGTCTTTCAAAAAGCCCTACTCACTCCCCAAAGCGGTAAATGATGCAGTAACTACTAAATTCAAACACCATTTACTGTCTATGGTCTGCTCTGTGCCCTTTACACACACTTCACAGCACCTTTTAAAGACCATTTTGTTACGGCAGTGACAGTTGCGGGAGGGCGAGCACAAGTTTTACAGCAATGAGAGAAACGGCGAGGCCACGGGTTGCAGCGCAATGAGGAAATCAACAAAAAAAGTGCCTGGCTTTAGTTTGTTTTTACAGATTAATACAACTGAAGGTCGGAACTGAAGTTTCTCTTTGCATTAAGAAACTCTGGGTTTGTGAAGCCACGTCCTGTTGCAAACGCCACTGATTGTGGATGAAATCAATGGTGCAGACAGGTGGTTGTGCCATCCAGGCAGCAGCAGTTACTGACTTGTGTGTGTGTTCTGTTTTGTGTACGTGTGCGTGTGTGTGTGTGCCTGAACACCACGCGCAATCAAAACGGTATGCAGCGAGAGTGCGCGCGCACGTCGACAAGATCTATATACATGTGTCAAGTGTATAAATTACTGTTCTTTGTACATCTGTGTGTGTGTGCGATCATTATAATCAGCACATATCATTTACACTGCGGTTAGTTGTCAGCTGACCCGGTGGCGAAGAGAACTCTCTGGTCAGTTCTGGCCAGCTTGGCAGGCGGCTCCAGAGACTCCTCTCCAAGCACAGCCCCATCTGAGGGAAGGGACAGCTCCTGACCTTCTTCATCACTCTCTTCCTCCTCTTCTTCTTCTTCTTCTACAACAGAAAGCGTAGCAGAGATGGTTACAAATAATGCTGACAACGTGAGTGTTAGTCAAGGTGAAGTACAGCAGAAACAGTGCAGACCTTTATCCGGATCCAGCTGGTTCAGAGCCCGACCTAAACTGGCAAACTAATAGCAAGAAGGGAATTGGTTAGTACTGTGAACGCGGCTTACATTATTATATTTATTTGGATTTCTGCACCTTTACCTCTCCCATAACAGCAATGGGGGTCTCTCCTTTAGCCTGGGCCACTCTGTGCTCTATAAGGTAGTACATGTACTCGTCATACAGCAGGCGGATCAGGTGAAAGGATCCAAAACTGGCTGCACTCCGGAGGGTGAGGTCTCTGATCACCATGGAACTGGAGAGAAAAAATGGGGAAATAAGACACTCTTACTCATACATGTACCACTTCTCTTAGTACCAAGTGGGAAGTACTTTTTTCCTCATTGCTTCACTGGAACAAGTTTGGCAGCATGAGTCAACAGTCGGTGTGATGTAGTCTGTGGGAGATTTTAGATTTTGGCTATGCTGCTATTTCCAGGCCTTTAAGACTAATTAATAACAATTTCACACAATTTTGTTCATTATTTTGTGATTGTTACAGACAGCAACTGACTTAGAATGCAACAAAAAACTCCCCCAAAAAACAAAAAACAAATGTGAAAAAAAAGACCATCTTAGCTTTGTATGCTTCAGCTCTAAAGAACTGGCTATTGTGTACTTACACACTGCTCTCTCATCATTTTACCAGCCATTCAGCTCAAAAGAGAAGAATGCGGTCAAACCGTTCTATCATTAACTCCAACAAAAATGGAATCAGAAAAGATCAGGAGCGGGAGAACTTCCCCACAAACACACCTGTAAAAGGACCACTTGAGCAGGAAGAGCTTGGCGGCCTTAGGGAAGGCAGGGCTGTGTTGGTAGGGCTTTAGGACCTGGGAGACCACACTGTCAAGCCACGCTGCCCACTGCTCCAATGAGTTCTGCTGCTGGAGGGTCAACTTGAAGTCCTGCTCGAGCCGCTGGACGACACGGTCTTCGCACCGGCACACCCATGAAGCCTGCTCCTGCAAAAGGGCAAACAGGAGGAGGGCAAGTGTCATTACAGGGCAGTCACATCTGGTATGTCTGCTGTAAAACTAAAGGGCACCTGGGTGACTTCATCTTTACAAACACTAGCAGCAGATGAAAGTTACAGCAGGGTACTAGTGCTAGCTTTAGTGATCACTATCTGAAAGTATCCCCAGAAAGAAGAAGCTGTTTCTGAGAAAAAGCAAATGAGCTTCCTGAACAGCAAAGTTCAAAGAAAGAGAGCATGACTGAGTCTGGATAAACAACTAATATGTGAAACCTCAGCAAAACCACAAGCTACAGCGACAGCTGCAAAACCAAAGCAGCATTCAACCGCCGACAACATCATCAGTGCACTATCACTGGAATTGCTGCCAGAGACGAAACCGACCTGGACGTTGGCAAAGTCAACGCGGTTGAGGTCGGACAGCATCTGGTTGATCTGAGCCGTGTTCTGGAGGACGGCGCGGGCTGCCTGGGCGAGGTGGTTCAGACTGGTGTAGCGGCGCAGTGTCTGAGCAAAAGCGTTGGCTGATGTTACCTGAGAGAGAGGGGGAAAAAAATGACGGGGTCAGACATCACAAAATAGGAATACTTTGAGAGCATAAACGCAAATAAATGTTTCACTAACATCCCAGTGTAACAGGTGTTTTCTGTGACAGCTGCCATTTGGGTGATTTACTTTTTTCTTTCACAAAAGCAGCTCCTGATCACAAAATCACTCCACAAAAACTCCCAGAAATCTAATAATGTCTGAGCTTAGAGTCAGACCCAATAAAGCAGTGTTTTTGTAAAGTAGGATCCTCCAGGCCTAAAAAAAAACTGTTTGCTCCATGGCTCAGAAAACAAGCAGTTCCATCCACTGCAAGCTAATAATAGAGGGCTGTACCTTGATGCGGACCATTTCCTCAGGGATGTTCATCATGGCATTGGTCAGCCAGCTCTCCAGGCTCTTGGCAAAATTGCGAATGGCTTGAGTTAAGGCACCTGCAGGCAGAAAAGGGTCTGTCATTGCAGAGTTTGTTTTCCTATCCCTGGAGAACATACCAGGAAAAAGGATTAGGTCACGCCTACTTAAGTCGCCAAGTTTCTGCTGGTAAAAGTTTTTTTTTTTTTTGGTGTTATAGTTGAATCACCAAATTTGTGTCCACATTATGTGGACATGGAAAATTTTGCTTTGGCAGCACTGTGAAGTTTATTCCAAAGGGAAGTGATCAACATGATCAAAGTCTGACTAAAACTGTAACCGAAACCAAAAAAAAACGAGTTTAACTGCCAGTAAAAGCTGTGGATGCATGTGATGGAAAACAGTGTAGTCTTTCAGTACGGAGCCAACAGACTGTTGGGAGGACCGTTGTTCCCTAATAGGCTCATTTTAACAAGATGAAATTGGCACTAAGTTTTAAGAAAAGCTTTTTATTTATATAAGCACACTCTATAGGCATGGATAAATATGCTTACTTGGGAAATGCAATTATTTCCAGCTCAGTGTGGTGGTTCACTACATAATCAGTCTTCTTATAGAGCCTTACTCGGGATGGGTCTGAGGACATCAGGGATGAGGATTTCCACCAGGCCCTGGTAGAGGCTGTTGTCACAGTCACGGCTCCAGCGCAGCACTGGCTCATACTTGCACAGCAACACCAGGCAGGACTTAGGGAGACGCTTCTCTGACTCATCATGACTGCCAAGCGCACACACACACACGCACACACAGTTTGTATGGAAATAGTAATACTACGGCAACAGACACATTTTCTTACTATCTTAGAACACAATCTGAATCTTGAATGAATGCCTTGCTCTACAGTACAATCACTCACACAGCCAACGTGGCATCTCCAGCCTGACTTTGGCTGAACCTCCAGAAGGTCTTCCACAGGGTCTCTACCAGGGTAAACTGCAGGTTAACCATCACATCGAGAATGGCCTGAAAGAACAGAAAGAAAAAAATTCATACATCAAAGACTGAGGACAACCTTTTCTTACTAAAAGGTTGTAGTTGGTTTAATTTGACTCAGAGTAGTCCTCCACTGATTGATAGAAAGGAACTATGCACAAAGGAAAACTTCATAATCATAGCCAGTGGGTTCCTGCTATTGGTTACCTCACAGTGTTCTCTGTACAGCAGCTGAAAGCTCTTTATGTGCTCCAGCTCAATGCCCTCTGGCAGAGACTTCCCCTGGAGATCAATTTCTGGGAACTCTGGGAGAGCTCTGGATGCATCTGGACACAGGACAATGGAGCAATGAATACTCAGAGAGAAATCACATTAACTGTGGAGGGTAATCAGCATTAATGTGAATGACACCAGAGACAAGAGATTAATCTCTTAATCTCTTGTCTCCGGAATAGCACTAAATGGCACAAGTGTCCTGGTTTAGCCCATATTAGGAGGGATGTGGCATTTAAATGGTGAGAATGCAGCATCTGTGTTTTCATTATATATATTTCATATATTAAATAAATAAGAAATTGTACCTAATATACTT
This sequence comes from Archocentrus centrarchus, assembly GCF_007364275.1. NCBI lineage: Eukaryota > Metazoa > Chordata > Actinopteri > Cichliformes > Cichlidae > Archocentrus > Archocentrus centrarchus. The sequence continues at coordinate 17,418,429 of NC_044353.1, read as the reverse complement.
TAAACTGCTATGGCAGATTCTGTTAGTGGATGTCCCTCTGACAGTCTGGGTGCTCACGAGGCACGCAGAACCCTGCTGCTAATTTCTATTGGCTTTTTTTTATGCTAGTCTAAGTGCAATTAAAGCTTCCCAAAATGTCTAAAACACAAGCTGCCCAGACACTGACCTCAAATTTTTAACAGTGAGGTCAAATTAACAATTAACTTTTAAATGCACCTTAAAAGGAAAAGCATGTTCGGAGATTACTGCTAGGTCAGGCACAATCCAGCCACACTAAACAACCACACAATGTGATGCAAGGTCCTACAACAGGTCCTGAGAGCTGAGCAGAATATTTTGCTCACTCACTCTTATGACTCACCCAAATTAACATTTTTAAACTGTTCACTAAACTCACCTAGGAACTGCTGGTACTGCTGAACCTGGGTGCTGATGTCCACATGCCCTGACCCCTGCTGCTGTTGCTGCTGCTGGCCCACTCCTGCTGCCGTGCCATTGGTCATTCCTTCCACTTTATGCACAGGCTTCAACCTGATAGGAGCAGAGGGAAAAGTACATCAGGCATTCAGGTCTAGACAAAGGTGATAAATAATAAAGGGAAATGAAATTGTAATTCAGTCTCATAATAAGAGCAGCAGATGCCTGGAGCAGCCGGAGGAATGGAAGAACATATGTGGTGTGAGAGATGGAGGAAAAACAGGAGCCAGTGGCAAAACCGTATGAATGACATCGAGTGAGGTGGAAAATAGGGAAACTGTGTAATGATGGAGCTTAAGTGTGCAGACATTTATGCAGATACCTCTGTTTCTGTGAGAACGGCTGTTGCCTCATAGCCAGGTGCTGTTGGTCTTCCATCAGCCGGAGGAGAGTAGAGCCTGCTTTGATTCTCAGCCCATAATAGTGGTATTTAGAATTACCCCTAACGGGGAGATACAAAAAAATGGTTTTACATTTAAAAAAAAAACAAAATCTACCTCTACAGAGTGGTAGAGGTAGATTGTATAAACTTATGTTAACTCCCCCAAGCTACGTGTATCCTCTTACTAGATATCGACTTAGAATTTCATAAATGACAACGGAATTGCACCCATGCTACCAAATACTTTTAAAAAGTCATTTTCACCAGCTCAGTCTCCCACACACATGCTGTCCGTCTTCATCGCTACCCACATGTCTTCCTACACAAGGCAAACATTTTGCAATGCTCCAGAGAGCTTCATAGTTCCTAGGAAAAAAAAAAATTCCACCATTCTCCTGCTGGAAACTTTGAGTGCACGAGTGTTCATTTAAGATATGTATGCATAGCGTTCTCATGCACATCAATCACATGAAGCCTGAGGGTGAAATGAACAGCGCCCCATAGAGGTTTGTACTGCTTCCAGAAGAAGTCATGGGGAAACGTGTAATCTCTGTTTGCCTCATCTCTGTGTCAGGTTGACATTTTTTGTAAAAAGAGCAAATGGGCAACAGAGCAGATGATCCATCTCACCCTATCCTTAGCATTCTCAACTGTCGTTCCAACTCTCTGCATTTTCTCCTTCACCCCATCCATGAACATTCTTTGTGGTCTTCCTCTTTTCCTCCTGCCTGGAAGCTATATTTTCACATCCAGTATATCCACTATCCCTCTTCTGCACATGTCCAAACCACCTCAACCTTGCCTCTCTAACTTTTAGCTCATATACCTTAATTAATAGACATAAATGGGTTGCATATATATAGTATTTTACCCTTACTGGGCCTGAGTTTGGATGACAGCCAATCTTACCGAGTGCCCAAGCGCCGTGTGCGTAACCCCATGAACACTGATCTGATGAGTTTCCCAAACGACGCAGCATTAACGGGTTCTAGCTTCTGCTCCTGGCAATGCAGCAGGTAGTGGCAGTAAAGGGTGGAACGGGGCAGACTCACTCCTTCAGCTGTCTCATAGTTGTCCAGCAACCACTGTACCTGACACACAGGCAACAAAACAAAGAAAAGAGCTGGTGCAGTTAGCAAAGCCAGGAAAATGTAGACAGGAAAATGCAGACCTATCAGCAAACACATTGCACACCTTTAATTAGATACATATACATGACATGCACACACACACACACACACACACGCACACACACACCCATACTTCTCTAGTCATTATATTGTACCAACACAAATCCATTCACATTTACAGTGTGTCGGTCATTCAGGAATGAAAACACAAATACATCTGCTTGCGTGCCGTGGCATACAACTTTGGTATGCAATGAATCAATGACCTGGAATACTGATGGGATGTCGGCCAGACACGTTTTAGTTATCGCTATCGTATGGGGTTCAATATGATGAATTTGGGATGACAAATATAGTGTTGAGGCATTTCAAACAAATTAAAAATGCCCCTCATCACATGCACTGCAATGGTATGAAAATGATGAGGTCATGGTTTTGTTTTCTTTGAGGAAATCACAGTTAAAAAACAAAAACAAATTTCAGCTAACGTTTTCTGGTCCTAATCTCCAGATTTTTAATTGTGCTTTCCATTTGACAAAACTCAAACTATGACATCATCAGTGTGCGCCACCAAGGGGTTGTGTGAATGACAACAGAACGAGAAGAAATTCCTGCGCTTGGCGCCTCTGCATACCTTCTTGTCTGCCGACGGCACGCTACTCTCCTCGCCCTCTGTAATACTCACAGTGGCCGGAGAGGCGCGGGCGGTGTGTGAGTAGTTCTGACTGTTCCCGGCTGCCGATCCGCTGCTGTTGCTGCTGCTGCTGCCCAGCATGTAACCCCCCTGGATCACATAGCTGCCCGCCGAGCCGCCGTTGGTCCCTGCCCCTTCCCCTGCCCCGTTGGTAGTACCACCTGCTGTCACCACTGTGGCCCCTCCCCCTGCCGCAGTAGTAGGCTGGGCCACAAACATTGAGACACCCGCTGTAGTGCCGGCTGTCACAGAGACGGTCAGAGGTGTGCCGGGTGTGGAGGGCTGCGCACCAGAAGTTGCCTGTCCTTCGTAATACGGGGCAGCGGTAGTCTGGGTGTACAGGGGGGTGTCGGTGTAAGGGAAGGTGCCGGAACGACTGGATGACAGACATGTAAAGATGCGTTACAAAACCAAGAAGCTGTAGGAGAAAGTGTGAAAACAAAACAAAACAAAAAAACAATAGTTCTGTGTGGAAAAGTGTTAGAAAATGAGCTTCATTCTAACATGGTGCTGGTAGTGTAGTTGTTGTCTCCTCCTTCCACATACTGCACTTGATTGGTGTACACATGTTGCACTGGCACTGATGTGAGCTGCTGCTGGACCTAAGGAACGGACACACACACACACACACACACACACATACACGCACACAAAAATCCAATAAATCCTTGGCTACCTCGCTGGACAATATCAACGGTTTCATTCCTTAGAATTTTAATATGTTTCATGTCCAGCCTTCTTTTGCAGTGAAAACTACAAACAATTCTTATCAACAGACAGCTGCTCTGTCCCCTCATCTTTATAGCAGCAGATTCCCTTGTGTCCCTGACCTACTTGGAAAGCTTTGGTTGTAGTCTGCAGAGGTGGATGATTGGGACCTGAGCTGGTGACAGCAGGATGGCCTCCTATCTCATTCTCAGCAAGCACAGACAGCGTGTACAGTGACAGCCAATTCTGATCCAAGGGGAAAGAGATGGGGTTGCAGCAGCAACTGCTTATGCAGTCTGCTGACACCCAGCGAAGGCAAGCTGACTGCCCTGCCTCACGACATGGCTGCCAATCTTCTAGTTTCTTATCCCTGACTAAACCAATCATGTTCGAGCTAAGGGGAAGCTGAAAAGTTGCAGATTTGACCACAAAACGATGAGCTGACTAATACTAAGCCAAAATAGGAGGAAGTTGCAAAGTTCAAGCCGTATCAGAAGTCACATTGATCAAACATTTAGCGAAGTGAATCTGAGATGACTTATTTGCTTTTACGCACTGGTTAAGTGAAAGCATAAGTGATTTTGAGACATAACATGTTCTTTGCCAGCGATGAACTGTGGCACAGTGTTGACTTACCTCCTGGGTGATATGGACAGGCTGTAGACTAGTGACACTGAGCTGTGTGCCTGGCTCAGTTTTGGCAATCTGGGAGGTGGCCTGCACCACTGACCTCTGTTGAGATGAAGTACTCAATAAATAAAGAGGAGTTTCAAGAGTAAAGAAAAAACACAATTGAATGTTGCTTGCATGTATGTGTGCAGACTTTACCTGCTGAGCTGTCTGTACCTGCTGAACAACCTGTGTGGGCACTCCCGTCTGCACCACAGCTGGAGGCGGACTAGAGTCTGACACACTGTCATTTGAGTGAAGGGAACCCTCTGAAAGATAAAGATGGCATCTAAGTACCTTCATATTATTTCTATGTCATTAAGCTCACTTTATGCTGCCTCTCATCTCTTGTTACAGCTGCTAAATATTAGATTGGTAACACTAATAGTGTACTAGGTAGCAGCAGCATACATATTCAAATCCCCCCGTTTGTAAAGAAGCAAACAAAAATATCATACTGCAGAATTTAAAGGGGTTTTTTGTTTAGTAAATTTTTATTTAGTAAAAGATCTAGGGCACAATTAAAACCACAGAGACTGTTAGATCTGTGAGACCGAGTCTGTAACACAGTTTTGTTTCGTTTGCCACACAACCTCATGCCAGACTGGGAGTGTTCAGTATGACAGTTGAGCATTTTGTCTGCCTAAGTCTTTGCAAGCACTTGACTATACAAGTTGAATTCATTAAGTCAAGCAAAATCAGGTATTTCTATGGCAGCTAATTGCTAGTTTACTCATCTTCCACTCCCAAAACCTCTGCAACTAAATTCCACACCTTGCCCTTTCTGGAGTTGTCCTAATAAAACGGATCTGTGATGTCTGTGACGTTCTCTGACAGGTTAACGTCAGGCCTTGTGCCAACAGTTATGATAATGCAGTGATGTGTTACATGATGGGGGGTTGCACAAGGTAATATATGAATATGGCTTCCACCAAAAATAGACTGAACATACATTTTCAGCAGAGTGGAGCAGGGTGCTTCTAGGACCCTTGTGTTATGATATTTAGTTGGGATCACATGCAGGTGGAACAAAGATTAAAGTCTGCACACCTAAGGAGCTCCTGAAATTTTTTTTTATTACTTCGACCAGGAGAGTTCGAGGGTGTGTGGACTTTAATTGTTGTTCCACTATTGTTTTTTGTCCTAGCACCCTTTTTTACTTCTTTGGATGTGCATGCTTTTTCTTTTTCTCTGATTACATGCAGGTGAAATCATAAAGCCTTTACCTGTGACGGTAACAACAATGTACTGCGGGGTACTTTGAGCATTTCCTGACTGCGTGGGGGAGCCCTGGATCTCTGCAGTTACATACTGTGTCTGAGCTGGCTGGGCTTGCGCTGTGGACTGGGTCTGACCAGCAGCAGCAGGCTTCTGAGTGATGGAAGTGGCTTGTTCTGTGGGAGTAGTTTGGCCTGTGGGTGTGACCACAGTGGGAGCAGCCACAGTAGTCTGAATCTCAGCCAAAAACTGAGGAGCAGTTACAGGGGTGGCGCTGGTATCAGGCTGACCCGTTGTGACGGTGACAGCAGCCCCCTGGGTTTGGGCCGCTGGCTGGATCTCACCTACGTAGCCTGAGGTGGCCATTACAAGAGCTGGGAATCAGGCTAGGAAAAAAGAAACAAGTGGCAAAGTTACACTTTTCAGATTTAGCTATTTATTTCCAAACAAGTGGATTAAAAAAAGGAGAGTGAAGGAAATGTAGGGGAACAAAAATATATACATAATAGCACTTTGTAAAAGTAAAACTTTTACTTTTAAACTAAACAGTCATGAATAAGGAGTCCAACTTGTAACTTACATAGGTGACATTTCAACATGAGTTATGAGGTGTACATGAAGTGATAAAAGTTAAGGAATAACAGTGATCAATATCAATATCCCTGCTTTTCTACCAATAAAGCCTGTACTCAGCAGGTAATACACCACGTGACACGTGACAGATATTTTTTACATGTTCATTTCTTGCCTAGATGCAAATGAATGAGCGAGAGAGGCATCTGAAAGTATTATTGTGGCCAGCCTGTCTGTGGTGCAGCTCATAAGGGGATCTGGATGGGGGGAGGAGCATTGATGGGAACAAGCATTTTGGTGTCTCATTACCTGTAATGTGATCGCGCTGCCTTTCATGTACACAATTATGCCTGTAGCATAGCTAGGGAAAATCCCTTACCAAACTGCATTGATGCTGCAGTGCCCTCTGTTCTTTTGCTTTATGTCACGCACAGTTACAAGAAGTCCACATAAACCACATTTTTGGCACTTTTTTTTTTTAATACCATAACGTAAATAACCTTTAAAGCAGGGCCATTTCTCAGTAACTCAAGTTAAAAAAAAAAAGAAGGAACCAGCAGAGCTAGAGGAGAAAAGGTTTTCTTCAGTAATGTGGCTGCAAATGTGTTTTCTTCTTTAAGTTTAAATCAATTAGAAAATTGTTACGAATCGGGTGTTTATTTAGCAGGCGGCACAAAGACAAAAGAGGTGAAAGTAACCTAGAAAGCACCTGCAAAAACGCCCTCCTTCGCCACGCCCCTTACGTGTTAAATGTCTGCCACCTGCCACAGCTTTCTCAACTTTCCGCTAAAGACAGAAAGATACTGAATCTGCCTTTAATTAACTCTCCCCGTTCCTCAAAAATAACACAAACCACGTCGCACTTTTAATGTTAGTATCCCAAATTAGCATCATTTTTGAAGGTGGGGGAGTAATCAGCTTTATACACCCTGTGTGTTTGTGTGAGAGTCAAGTCAGCTACTGGAGAAAAACATAGTGTGCAAACCCATCATCGACTGCACGCCGTTAACAAGACGAGTGTCCGTTAATAGTCAAAAAGACGTTGGCTGCAAGCGGCGGAGAACACGAGCCTGTCGTGACAGCCACTGATGCTAGCTGTGTAGCGAGGTAGCACGAGCAGGAAGCTAACTCGTCTCTACAACAACCGCCATTTTGTACCTTTTGCATTTGACATCGCCATAACAACGGCCTGCTTGGGTATGCATCTATGGCTGCGTCGTCATGGCAGGCGAAATTCAGTGTCACACGGAGAAGCAGCAGGCGCAAACTACAGCACACAAGAAACCCAACTGGTTATCAGAACGACAGCTAGCTTGCAGGCTAACCCCCAGCTAACACTGGGAGGCAGTTGCCTGTTATGGCTACTGAAACAACAAGGGGGAAAAGCAATAGCACAAATCAGCTGAAGCGTTAGAGGACATAAAATGCTATATATCATATTAAGAGCTTCACCTCTGGTTCCACGTGTGTATTTCCCACTGGTAAAATATCTTCTTTTAGTTTTTATGGCGGATTCAGTTGTTGTTGTTGTTGATTCTCGTTGCTGGGTTCTTGTCGCCAGGGCTACCGTGGCTATGGCGCTTCGTCCTCACCAGGGCAACTGTTGCTACCCACCCGCTCCCTTCCCTCCCCCTTCGCTGCTGTGATTGGCCGAGAGCTGCCAAATCGTCTTAAAGTGACAGCGCAAGGGAAATTTTTACTACAAAGCCTTCCACGCCCATTTGTGGAAAATCCCAGAGGTGGATGCTCCCAGTAAAAATCCCAGTAAAAGTAAAGGTTTGTTTTGGTTTGTTTTTAAATTGTGGATAAAACCAATGCATAGCCTATACATGTACTAGTCATTTAAATGGATGACGCTGATTTATCTGTGTGGAGCATCTTGGTACATTGAAACCAAGTTCATTGAAGGTGCATTAATAGCATACCTGAGGCTAAGGAACAGTGACTTTATTGTAATATTTCTTCCTTCCTTTATACTACAGATTCATTTTTACAATAATGTACATATCACCATCGGCATGTTTTACAAAATAAATGAATAAATAAAGCAAGGTGTAGCAGAAACACAAGGCTATATAAAGACAAATTTAAAAAGTTTTGAAAGAGAGATTTAAAAAATAAATAGTGAATTTCAGATTCTTGCTTGCCATCACAACATCTTATAGCTGATTACATATCTGGCATTTGCCTGCCCTCAGTTTCACCATACAACTGAATTTATAAGTTGTTTCCAAACACCACAGGTTTATTTAGTGTGGTCTGTAGCATTTTGATATTGCTCCCTTGACCTCCACAGGTTGCTTCAGTATGACAGTGTTTTAACAAGTGTCAGGGTGGACACCCTCCCAAAATGCCATTTTGTTAGTTTGTTATCTCATATTAATTACAAATTCATCATCCCCATTGTAATTTCCTAAATGAGCGACCTTTGACTATGTGCATACGCAGATAAGAATGTGTTTTATTTTTCTCTGACTCATAATAAGACTTCCGTGTTATCAGACTTTGGAAATGTCACTGGTCCAGTCTCAGTTCTTCAGTTCACCTTTTGGCAAAGAGCTAACATGATGAGCAATTTGCTGAAGAAAAGGTAAATTATACATAAGGAATTTTTACATAGGTTAAACGTGTTGCAGGTGGTGTAAGGAATTAGGATACTGATCACAAAAGCCTGAATATATACCTGTAATATTATTAAATCTCATCAAGGCAATTAAAGGACACATGCATAGATAGACCTAACAGGTTAATTCTTTAATTTAGCTTTTTAATACCTAATACATTTATATAGATTAAATTAGATTTGTTTGAAATTTTTTTAACTTGTAAAATAGTCATTCAGCTTCCAATTCAATGCATGGTATCTGCAAGGAACTACAGAAATATATGTTATACACTGATTTATAACATTATATGTATTTATGTGTATTTTTTTTAAAAAAGAGCAAGAGGAGATGTATATATATTTCTATTTGATATACAGTATGTGTGGGAAATTAATTAGAATTAGTATAATTAAAAGATTTAATTTTTTTATAACAGTTGGTTGTCAGTGATTACCATCTGAACACATTATGTGTTTTCTGGTCTGGTAAAATTATGATATAGAGGAACAAAATGCATCAAATGTTTAAACACAAGCACAGATTATAGATGGCTCTAACACATTCATTAACTATGTCACCTTTGGCCTTCTTTTTGTCTCCATAAAGGTCTCTCACTGTATCTCTCATTCAAATCTGTTCTTCTCAGAGGCGGCCTGCATGCGCAGTATGCATGTCTCCTTTTAGGGGTACAAGCACCTTTATAAACCGCACCTGGGTCACCTCAAAAGTCATTGCTTATGCAAAGAGCGAGTTAAGGCAAATATTCTCCTCCCACTTCTTGCTTTACAACTATGTGGAAAGCTGTGGTGCTGGCTGTGTGTCTGCTTGTGGCCGGCGTTCAGCCCATGGATGACCCGACATATGGGGTGAAGCTCTGCGGCCGCGAATTCATCCGGGCGGTCATCTTCACCTGCGGAGGTTCACGATGGAGACGGTCACTCAGGAGTTTAGGTAAGACTGGTGATGCTGCGTCACCATCATTTTGCCTTCTGCAACCACTTTAAAAATTTCTGCTTGTGACCAGGGATGGTTCAGGTGATGGAGCAAGGTGTCTACCGGCTGGAGGGTCCCTGACTCCTCCAGTCCCAAATAGCCTTGAGCAAGATACTGAAAACCAAGTTGCCCCGATGCATCTGCTGGTGTGTGTGAATGTCAGAAAGCATTTGAGCATAGAAAATGTGCTATATGGATGGCACTTCAGCCAATAGGTGCTATTTACCATCCATGACTATGTAAATGATTTAATCTAGTATATTACATGCTTATTAATTATTATCTGTTCATTACTCATTTCTAACTATTAATATACTTACATCCATGTGAATGAATTGTATACAGTGGGCTTTCTGTTGCCCTTTTCTGCTCATTCGTGTCAGTGTGCAGGCATGCAGAAAAATGATGGAAGAAATGAGCTGTAATGTTAAGTGCAGAATGACTGGATCAGTCAGTATTTAAAGTTTGTAGGCTTGGCTAGTCATGGATCACATGCAATCTGTTTACAAAAAAATGACTGACTGCTAATTAATTTTGTAGCTTTTTAAAATCACTGGTACTATTTTCCACATTATTATTACTGCTAATAATATCATTATCATTGTTGTTGTTGTTTTGCCTAAAATTTATTGGTGTTTTATTGGAGTGGTGTTTGTTTGTTTGTATGTTTTTTACTCTACTGTATTTTGCATTTTTATTATTATTTTAAATTTTCTGTAACCTCTGGTTTAAAAAATTCCTTTGAAATAAATCTATAATCAGCCTTGATTGCACTTTATTATAGTTACATTTTCATTGGTTTACATCTTTATTATGCCTTTGAAATATGATATAATCCATCCATCTGTCCATCCGCTCTCTTCTGCTTATCCTGTTCAGGGTATATATAATATAGATATTAGATGTGTTAAATAAGTTTTTTTTAATGGTAACCAATGCTGTTAAGTCATGTATAGTGCATCTGTCATACAGTAGCATAATAAACTCCACTTAGTGGCATTCTTGTGACTTGTCACCCAAAGGTGTTGAGTTGGGATCAAAGATTCAAGAAAAACTGTGTGGCCATAATTTTACTATATTTTTGTTGTTTAACATTGATTTAATTTAAAAGTATTCAGATTAGAGAACATTTCAAAATGTCTTTGCTCTCAACTCTTAAAGTGTGATGCTCTGAATCAAAGAGCCTTGATTTTCATTTATTATAATGATGCATACTGAACCATATCTATAAACTACCAAATGTTTATTTGAGCATCTAACCCAGCAGGCACATCTGGCAACAATCCAGAGACTTCTCACACTCCCTCCCTCCATTATATCATCTCCAGCAATAATGAAATGCAAATAATGCACATATTTAACTTGGCTGCAAGAGAAACACATTCCTTAAAGCTTCACTGCCTACTTTCACTCCCACAGATGTTTCAGAGGAGCCATTCACCTCCCCTCAGGAGGAATTCTCAGAGGCCTTGAAACACAACTTTGGGATGGAGAGTCTCCTTCAAAGAAACGCAGATTCAAGCTCCGTATCCAGAGACAACCAGGAGGGCGCGTTTAGCCGCTCTTCCCGTTCATTCATCACCGAAGAGATACTGGAGGCACTCCGCAAAGCTGATCGCAAAGGCCGGGATGTGGTGGTGGGTCTCTCCAACGCCTGCTGCAAGTGGGGGTGCAGCAAGAGCGAGATCAGCTCTCTCTGCTGAGGGTCAATATATGCAATCTGAGGCATACTGTATACATTAATAAACAAACAGAGACACAAATATGCACATATTTATTTACTTTTTTTGTGAATTTTATATCCTGCGTATTTTTGTTCAGTAAACTATGATCTGTTTAATGTGTTTTATTTTTAGTATCAAGTGAATGTTTGTGTGGCTGATCTATAAAGAGACAGGTTTCTGTGCTTTGTAAAGTCTTAAGTCGTTTTCTTTTACATTACCAGTTGGATCTTTGCTGCTGCGACTGATGAGAACTCGAGGGAATAAAATGCTTTGCTAAAATCATCTGAGAACAACTTCATAAAAAGACATGTTTGGAAATTTGGCTTCCTTATTCAATTTTGCATTCATGTCATATGGCACAGAGCGATAAATGAATGGAAAGTTCAGACCATCAAAATGTCAAAAACTGTGTTATAATTAACATGAAGTGAGAGGTAGATATGTATTTTTACTTCAGTTAGGCCTACACAACAATTTTGGTTTCCATGAAGTGTGGTGTTGTGGCATATTTTGCATTTGTGGCATTCCCACTTCCTTAAAAACATACTTCAAGTGATGGAAGAAAATAAAACATTAAAATGTACAATACCTAAGTCATTGCAGCATAAAAATGGTTGTTGGGGGAAATAACTGAACTATACATATAATCTTCTTATGTTATTAGTAGAGTAGGCTCCTTTCAGTTTAGGTTTTAATGTCTCTTCAGTTTCTTTGAACATAGTATTTATCAAGGTCAGGAAGTTCACACAAATTATCACAATACAATCAGAACACTGCATATAGTACAAACATCCCACTCTTGGAAAACACAGGCACAAACAGCTTCTGATGCTTGCTGATAAATTTGAATACACTGGCAAAAACTTAAAGACAAAGACACTTCCTGCATTTTTTCATGCTATTGTAGTTAGTTTTACATACAAAATATTGTTTCAGTTAATCTAAATTTATTTTTATTTCTTTAGTTTATAGTTTCACTTTAGCTAATTGATAACCTTGATCTACCCTGGTAATACTCAGCAGCCAGGATGGGGTTGAACCCCCTTTTGCTTTCAGAACTGCGTTAATTCTTCGTGGCACAGAAACATTCCTCAGAGATTTTGGTCCATGTTGACATGATTGCATCACACAGTTGCTGCAGATTTGTCAGCTGCACATCCATGATGAGAATCTCCTGTTCCACCACATCAAAAATAGGTGCTCTATTAGTCGGAGTTGTTCAAGAAACCAGTTTGAGATAATCTGAATTTTGTGCATGCTGGTAGCAGCCATCAGAAGATGGGTATACAATGGTTATAAAGGGGTGGACATGGTCAACAATAATACTCAGGCAGGCTGGCACAAAGTGTGCCACACTATTAAACCAACAACAACCTGAATTGTTGATTCAATGGATGGATCCGTGCTTTCATGTCCTTTGCACCAAATTCTGAATGCTGCAGCAGAAATCGAGACTCATCAGACCAGGCAACATTTTTCCTGTGCTCTGTTGTCCAATTTTGTTGAACCCGTGTAAATTGTATAGCCTCAGTTTCCTGTTCTTAGCTGACAGGAGTGACACCCGGTGTGGTCTTCTGCTGCTGCAGCCCATCTGCTTTCAAGGTTTGACGTGCTGTCCACTCAAAGATGCTTTTCTGCATACCTTGGTTGCAGAGGTGGGAAGTAACGAAGTACAAATACTTCGTTACTGTACTTAAGTAGATTTTTTAGGTATCTGTACTTTACTTGAGTATTTATTTTTCTGAGTACTTTTTACTTTTACTCCCTACATTTTTACACAAGTATCGGTACTTTCTACTTCTTACATTTTCAAAACAGACTCGTTACTTTTTAACACGTCAGAGAGAAGTTTGCGTTTCCGGTCAGTGCGCCGTCAGTCATCAAGCGATCTGAGCCGGAGGAATATTAACATATAAGAGACAATCGTACTGGCGTATCCTCCATCACCGGGGCTTATCGGGTACAAAGGGATTAAATACACAAACCCATGTAATTAATGTCTCATTTATAGCGCTATAATCAGGGGTCACAGCGGGCCGGACCGAGTCCGTAAGTTATGCTCGCGGCACATGAACAGCTTAGCTAGCGCTACTGAAGAGGAGCGAGCATGAAGGGAGTAACGTGTGGCAGGTAAATGCAACGTTTTTAAATGCTCAACAAATATCAGCAAACACACAAAGTGTGTGCAGTTTGTCACACAGTGTGTCTGCTAGCTAAAAGAAGAGCTGCTGTATTTCAGGGAGAGCAAAGAGAGAGAAGTTCACTCAGAGATGGAGAAAGAGGACAGGAGAGGAAGAAGAGAGGTTAGAATTAAAGGTAAGGACTGGAAAATAAACTGAAGTATGCTGACTTTGTGTTATTCAAAGATTGGATGAAAATACTGCAGTTTAGTACGTAATAAACAGGTTATCTTGTACTGTATTTACAGTAAAGCTCTGTGTTGGTGCACAGAGGCTGTGTTGATGGTCAGAGTTACAGGTTACATCAGTGCAGCAGAGATGAGTTTGAATCAAAGCTGCTGATGCTGAGATTCATTCACTGAATCCAACATTTCTACAGCCTGTATGCTGTCAGTGTAGGGGATGGAGATCAGCTCAGATAGCTGTGAAATACTGGGTTACATCTTTGTGAGTTCACTTCATCCACACAGAGCAGTAAACCTCAGAGCAGCAGCAGCAGGTCAGCTGATCACAGCCTGCACACCAACATCATTTACTGCAGCTACAATACAAAGCTGTGGTTCTTCTCCCCATGCAGAGCCACTACAGCTGATCTTAGGGTTCCTCCACCTTCTGAATCCCACTGTAACCCCTGAGTATCCTCATGTTGGTGTTTAGGTGGAGGCACAGTCACCCTCTACTATGGAGGACACAGAGAACAGAGCTGGGTTTAAATTCCCTTTCACAGTTTGTGATTCAAGCTGAGTACATTCATTAGACTTAAAATTTAGATTGGAATAACGTTTGTGTTCTCATGTATTATTTTATATATTACAATAATATATAATAAGGTTCAGTTAGCTTTACACAAAAATAGCAGGTAGAAACGTCCTCCAAAGAACTACTTTTACTTTCTTACTTTGAGTAAATTTCAGAGCCTGTACTTTTTTACTTTTACTTAAGTAAAGAAGTTGAACCAGTACTTCGACTTTTACCAAAGTATTTTTTAACATAAGTACTTGTACTTCTACTTAAGTACAGAATGTCAGTACTTTTGCCACCTCTGCTTGGTTGTAACAAGTTACTGTTGCCTTCCTATCAGCTCAAAGCAATCTGGCCATTTTCCACTGACCTCTGGCATCAACAAAACATTTTCTCCCAGAGAACTTCTGCTCACTGGATATTTTTTTCTTTTTCTGACCCTAGAGGTGGCTATGTGGGAAATCCCAGTAGATCGGCAATTTCTTAAATCCTCGTCTGGCACCAGCAACTGTGCCACACTCACAGTCCCTTAAATCACCTTTCTTTCTTCATGGTCCGCCAGGCCTCCTGGGGTGGCCCATCTTTTAATCTGTTTCTTCTAGTTGTGGCTCTCTCTTTTTCTCTCCCAGTGTGTGCATGTGTGTGTGTGCGCGTGTGTGTCTGTGTGTGTGCGTGTGTGTGTGGGTGGGTGTATGCAGTTAACTCCCATGTGCCATCACCTCATTTGGCTGCTGGTACTCAAATGGAGGGGTGACTTTCAGTTGACGGCTGATTGTTGAACTAACATACTTAGGGAACTCCTTCTTGTTTGTATGTCGACTCTGTTTTGTTCCTTCGGCCATTCCTGCCTCTCTTCTCCTCTGTACAGAAACCTGGAAACAAACCTTAGTGAGTAACTGGAAAAAGGAGAGATAACTGTGGAGAAGGGAATCTGTGAATCTTCCTGTGATTTGGATTTCTCTAACTGGAAACCTTTGCCTCAGGCTTTGTGATTAATCTTGTTAATTTTTTTTCCACAAGTCCCACGTTTGGAGTCCAACCTGCTTAGTAATCCGTGACACTTCCCCATTCTGATGCTCAGTTTGAACTTCAGCAGGTCCTCTTGAGCATGTCTGTATGACTAAATGCACTGAGCTGCTGCCTTGTGATTGGCTGATTAGATATTTGTAGTAATGAGCAGCTGAACACGTATACCTAATAAAGTGGTGAGTGTAGACTTTTAATTAAAATTACCTTCAGGACACACTCGGGTTCTCCAAAGGTTTCACATCAGTACCTTTAGACAACTTTCCTATAATTTTTTTTAAAGTTTGCAAATACATCCTTCAGGGGATTTTTCTTCTAAGGGGAAACAAACAGGCACCTAACAAAAACAAAACAAAGCAAGCAAACAAACAAACAAACAAAAAAACAGCAAAACAGGAAATTATGGTGTGGCCAAAAGTTTACATAAGCACAAAATACTTTATCAATTCACTCCCGTTAGTAGCTGTCGTTTTAATTAGACACTGTCATAGAGGCGCTCAAGTTTAAACAGAAAATTAAAGCAGAAGTATCTCACAGTTCAGCAACCTACGCGTATTACGCCACCGTTTATCACGTGATCTATTTTTAATCATGAAAAGCCTCTTTGTGTGTGTGTGTGTGTTTTTTTTAAGATACTTGGGATAAGTGTAACTGTCAGCATGACTAACATGTTTTCGGACCTGCGGGCGCAGCGTGGGAAGATCCGTCAAGCCGCGTACGCGCGAGCCCGCACGCGCGTGTGTTGGCGTCACTGGCAATTCCAGCAACAGGGCGGAGCAACCCGGCAACTGTAAAGAGGAGCAATTTGTAACTTGACTGCAAAGTTTTTCTGCTCAACGAGCTGTGCATTCCTTAAGAACATGAGAGGTTCACGTCTCACCGTGTCTCACCAGGAGGTAAATAATCTGTACTTAATAACACTTCATGTTTACTTAGAAATAAAACAAACAAAAAGTGCTTTATTATATTTTGGGGCAGAGCAAAGTTCAGAATATCTGTTTATTTTGTTCTGTTTACCGTTATAATAGCGTGACCACGTCCTACCTAGAGGCATGCGTCTTTTTTCTTATCACAAGCTGACACGCTCCGGTGCATCTAAGAGGAAGTCTAAAACTGGCGCATAGTCTGCCTGCGTCTAAGCTATTTACGCCAGATGTAGTATCCTGCAGTCACCGCACACGCTGGAGCTGCAGCTCACTGCATCGACTGTTTCTGTAACACCAGCGGAGTTTTGGGCTTGTGATTCTTTTTGTCATTTCATTTTATGTGAGTGTTCCTGTTGTGCTTGTGCTTTTCTTAGGCACTCGAGGCCCCGGTCCAAATGTGATGGCTACACCCAAAACAAGGTGGGTTCTGTCCATCTTGGTGATCAGTGTCTCTGCTGTAGCACCAGGTGAGCCTGTTCAAAAAGTTTGTGCACAAGTCACATAAATAGCACTTGCATCTGCATTTAAAGGGAAGTGTCGCTATTTACCCCACAATAACAACACAATAAGCACAACACTCTAACACCCTGTTACACTAACCCATAATGCCATGGTGTTTGCTGTGCTGTTTTTATTACGTTCAATCAGCCGTTTTACTTGCTATATATTTATTTAATTACTTTGACAGATTTTACTTTATTGTAGCAACTTTCAGCTGTTCTCTTTTTCACGTGTCGCCACAACTGAATGCCCGTTCTGACGCAACCCCACAGGGATTTGTGTCTCCTAATGCCTGATAATTTTATTCAGGTTTATTTTACTTTATTGTGTTTGTTTATTTTTTTCTGATCAAGATATTTGTTTTATTTTATTGAGCAACAGATATCAGATACTTATCTAAGTAATTCTGTTAGACATTTTTTGAGGTTTTTAGGTTAGACAATTTTAATTTATCTGATATAATACTGACTTCTTTGTTTAGTAATATTTTAGATGTAAAAGTTTAATAAGAAATGGTGACACTACCCAAAAGCAGATCAAGTCTTGAGCCACTAGGGAAATGGTAAATAGGTGAAGTGATTTATTGAAACGTGCGCAGTCATACATGTAAATATAGTATATAAGGTAAAACCAGAGTTTGTACAATTCTGACGAGTTTGAAAGTCAATATTCGGTACGTCCATCTTTATTCTTCAGCACATCCTGAACTCTTTGAGGCAGCTTTCTTCTCATTTCTTTAAGTAGTCTTCAGGAAGAGTTCTCCAGGCTTCTTGAAGGACATTCAAAGCTCTTCTTTGGATGTTTCTGCCTTTTGTTCTGTTCTCTGTCAGGATGATCCCACACTGCTTCAATAATGTTGAAATCTGAGGTCTGGGGAGGCCAGTCCATTTTGTGCTTTTTTCTATTCACTCCAGCTCCATTTAGCTAACTCTGAAAAGTCTTTTTATAAAACCTTTCTTTTTAATCGGTCCTTCTGTTGGCATTCTTTTGCTATTTATGTTCTCTACTGATATTTGTTTGTTTGTATTTTAATTGTTGTACAGCACTTTTTATGTCTGTGAAAAGTGCTATATAAATAAACTTTACTTACTTACTTACTTACGGATTTACTATCCAGGTATGCTTTTACTGCACAGGCAGTGTGTTTGTGATCACTGTCATGCTCAAAAATGAAGCTGTTGCCAATCAGACACTTTTGAGATAGTATTACATGGTGGATCAAAATCTGATGGCAACTTTCTGTGTTCATAATTCCATCAATTTTGACAAGCTGAAATGCAGCCCCAAACCAAACCACAAAACCAGCTTTTCAGTCCAGTTCTTGTGTAGCTTGGCATACCTCAGCCTTTTCTCTCTGTTTCGTTTCCTTAAGAATGGCTTCTTAACAGCCACCCTTCCACTGACACCATTTCTGATGAGGCTTCAATGAACAGTAGATGCATCAGAAGAAGAGGCAAATGCATCTCTCATGCCATGTGTCAGGTCTTTGCTGAATTTATTCCCTATTTCTCAAGGACATGACTTTCAGATACTGTTCATCTGCTGTAGATAGTTTTTGAGGCCTGCCACTTCTTCTTTTGTCTTCCATTTTCCTCACACTGCACACCATGCTGAAATATGACAAGTTTTCAACTGACAGCACTTTGGGAATCGCCTTGTTGGGGCAAAAATACAATTTGATTGCCTGTCAAACTGTTATCTTTGGCATTTTTCTTAGATTCAACTAAATAAATGGGAACAAATGATGCATTTTTGTGACAGAGTGCTAGTAACAGAGGGCCTAAAGATCTAAAATTGAAGCCTCGTGAACTATTGCAAAAGACCGCTTTAAAATATTGAAAGAAAGTCTGGCTGCTTGGAAGCAAAATACATGCATAAAGAAATGAGAGGTAGCTCAAGACTTTTGCACAGTACTGTAGGACATGGTGCAAACTCTCCAAGAGCAGATCAGGTATGTTAAAGCTTTGTTTTCACTTTGTTTTCAACTTGTCAACCAGTTACATGGAAATGCTGTTCATAAGTTAATGAGTATCTTAGTTGCTGTGTAAAGAACTGCACTCCACCATAACAGAAAATGAGCTGAGAGCTTTATATGCATCAGCTTTCCCTGAAGCTGAACACACTTCCTGTAACTCCATGTGTTCAGATCAGGTCACATTCCTGTAAATATTGGTGTCTGGTGACCTGCCCATCTTACCTTTACCTTTTATTCCTCATTTTTTTTGTCCTGTTTTTAAAGGGAAGTGGTCACAGTGGAAGACTACACTTGCCTGAACCCAAACTGTATGAAATGCTCGTTTCCTGTTCTGCCGTCTGCTTTCCTGCAACAGTGTGCATATATTGAGCTGGTTACTGTTAAAAGTGTAGAAGCTTACAAGAAACGAGCAACGGTGGCAATCTCGTGATGAGTCGAATCAAAGGTGTGCGTGTATTTGAACAGATAGGCGGATGTACATGCGTTTGTTTTTTTTCTTCTTGTGGTTGAAAAGCTCTGTCATTTTTCTCCCTCTTTTTTTCATCAGCTCTCACTTCCTTGCTCATTTTTATAATACTTGCAGTCAGTCTCTATAACGCTAATCTTAATAAATGTTAAGCAAGTGGAAGATATGCTCAGAACTGAGAGTAAATGAGCCATGCTCACTTTCATTTCTCCACTCATCGCACATGTCTGGGTTTGTGAGTCATCACAGCCGGGTAATTGTTCTACACTGGGTCAGCTTGCTTGTTGTGACTCATGGTGCTATTGTCAAATACAATTTTAGAGCAGACATTTTGTCACTGTCCAGTCTTTCTTTTTTAGGACTTCAGACGAAGAATCTGCTTGCTTTGCCTGTGCTGCCTGGAAGCATGAGCGTAGGTTTTCATTTGAGCATTGGTATGACAGATTAAGGAGCACATCTGGGGACATTTTTGAGCATCATCGGCTTAATTTCCTGCATTTTGTTGATATTTATACACACATTTGATACTCTTCTGCATCAGTTTATGGTAGAAATATCTAATTAAAGTAATGGAAAACCCAAAAATCAGGCACTGTGTGGAACGCAGCATACACCCACCTGCCACTTCTTTAAATACACCTTGCTAGTACCGGGTTCGACCCCCTTTTGCCTTCAGAACTGCATTAATTCTATATAGCCTAGATTCAACGGGGTGCTGTGGATGGATTTTTATTTTTTACACCAAATTCTGACCCTACCATCCAAATGTGGAAGCAGAATTCTTTCTATAGTCCAATTTTGGTGAGCCTTTTTGAACTGCAAGCTCAGTTTCCTGGCAGGAGTGGCAGTTTGACAACCCGCCCAGCTGACACCAACAGCCATGCCACGCTCAAAGTCACTTTTCTTCCCCATTCTGATTTGAACCTATGCATGTTTATATGTGCACATATTCACCTCATGTTGAAGACATCCTGCACATTCAAATCGTGCCACTCAGCCTGTGATGATTTTTAGGAACCTTCTCAGCTGTGTTACTGAGTCTGAATGAAAACTAGGTCATGCAGCATTTCCTTATTAGTAACCCAATTACAGCTATTTCTAAACTTGGTAAATAAAAAAGTGGATCACACCTCAGTGAACATGACCCCTTGGGGCCTGTGTAGAGGCACTGTGGGCAGACCCACATGGCCCTCACTGGGCTAGTCCACTGTGGGGCCCAGTACTGGCGTTTAATGCAGGGCACATACTGTGCAGTGCCCCTGCACCGTCCTTACCAGTTGCCAATAGAAAACCCATGCAGAGGCCCTAAAGGGCAAAACTGCTGTGGGCCCTGTGTGGGCACAACCACTTGGGGTTCATGTGGGATAAGTGTGGGTTTGCCCTGCCTACACAGCCCCACAGTTCACCCACACCTGCCCACTGTGGGACTGCATGGGCATGTTTGCTGGGCCTGACAGTTTTAGACTGCAATGGTCCAAGGTGTTTTGTGTCTTTTTTTTGAGGGGGGGGGGGGGGGGGGGGGGGGTCTGTTTTTTTGTTATATTTCTGCTGTGTTTTTAAGTTTGCTTACTGTTTAGATTCTTAGTTATAATTTTCTGAATTCTGTTATTAGTTAAAGTTATTTGTATCTAATTCCTGTTTTCCTTTGTTTTTCTCATCTTCCCCACATCTCTGTGTTTCAGTGTCTGTTTTGTCCCTCTGTGTCATTGTCCTTTGTCTCTTGTGTGTCCTATACTTCATTGTATTCCCCATGTTTTAGTCCCTTGTCTTGCATGTTGTGTTTGGTTTCACATCCCAGCATTTCCCTGTTTACTGTGTTAAGTTCACATTTTTATTATTTTCCTGTTTTATTTTGGTAATCCCTTGTTCTGTGTTTATTCTATTCAGTTTTGCTTCCTGTGTTCTGTTCCCACCTGTTTCTTCTTGTCCTCATTATCTCTTGCATATATATATATAGTCTGTGTTTTCCCATCCTTTGTCGCGTCGTGCAGCTGATGACTGCAGCTCCTCATGAAGTCACCCTTCAAAGGGTGCTGAATTGTCTCTTAATTAAGGCGTAGGCTGGAAATGCAGCAGCAAGCCTTTCTTTAGTGGAAAGAGAAACTTCAAATCACAATCTTCTGAAAATTAGACAGAATTCTGTATTAGATTTGTGGTCATCACTTGTTCCAAAATGTGGCCTACACCCACTTTCTGTGAAACCCATGCTATTTAGTTTACTACTAAGACACTTTCTAAATGACATATCTGTATGTGTGTGGGCTTTACCTCAATATCGGACATAAACATGTGCTAAACCTTTACATTTGGTTAGTAAGGCTGCATTAGTATAGTCTGTGTGTTTGAGGGCTTTATAACCCACTTCCACTTAAAGCCTCCATGAGAGTGAAAGTGTGTATGGCTTGAAATTAAACCAGACATCCTGATGAAAGAGGAACAAGTGGGGGGGTGCCCGGGTGTCTCAGCGGTGGAACGGGCAACCACACGCACATGCTGCACTCCAGTGTAGGCAGTGCAGGTTCAAGTCCCATACTTTTCCTAGGTTTAAAAAAGTTTGACCAAAAGCACTTTCATTTCATGGTTATTTTAGTTTTTGTAAAAGCTTTATCTCTTATAATGAGAAAATAAGTGATTTGTTGGTTGGGCGATTATAGAGGAATTGAGTGATCGGATTGATAGAGACTCCAAACCTGTGTCATATTCATGTATCCAGATCATAGCCCGATCAAAATGTTACATGTCCATGGACAATAGTGATTTGCTTCTTACTGCAACAAATGAGGGTGCAGCTGCAGGTCTTTTTGCAGCGGAAATACAGTACCAGTCAAAAGTAATGAGATGCCACACAAATCTTTTGTGCCACTCCAAAAAACAGTTCATGTCCACCACAAGACAGAGGGACACATCACAGGTCTGACACTTCCAAGTGTGTCACTCCTCCTGTTGTACACCTGGAGACAGTGTTTACATTACAGTCTGCCTTTGGTGGCTTTTTGGCTAGCGTCTGCCTTGTTCATGACTACACAACACACTCAACACATTACACAACACATTAAACACACTAACACTCCAAAAACACACTAAAATCTCTCAAATTTTTCACCCCTCATCACTCCTACAACTTTACCACATGCCAGATGTTGCCATATAATTTTTTGATGGGTTGATGTGGTAAAAATTTCCACCAATAGGAAAGGGGATGTTATTATTTATTTTATTTTGCTAGCAACCAGTTCCTGCTGTTTTTTTACCGTTTCTTCTCACACCAAGTGGACATCACACGTGAGGACCCTATACGAGAAAAAGCATGGCGTAAATTATTGATCAGAACTCTGGTTTTACATGTTCTATCAACACAATTTAAAAACTGGTGCATAGTTTAAAGTCCACACTTTCACACAAGTTGATGACTTGATCCAATTATGGCAAAAATTTAATCAGGTGATGGAGGGATCATTGGCCATCTTTCATGCAAATTCGGTGTGACTATTTGCTGATACGCTACAATAGATACCACCCAATGTAAGCATACTGCATCAATGAAAATGTATTTTATCGGCGTCTGAAAATTGTAAAATAATATTTTATATTTTTATTTTAAAAAAATGAGATCCACATGAACAGATAATGGCAGATATAGTCTGGATATATTTTATTCAGTTTATGTACCCTAATAGCATCCCCTAAAAAACAAAAGAAAAAAAAGAAAAACATTTGCAGAGATATGAGTTGTAAATGTGTATGTGATTTTTGTGTAGGGTTCGTAGTTCGCTTTGCCTTATTGTGAATATTTTAGTTTTAAAATAAAAACAACTTATCAACATATAAGTTTATACCTGAGTGTCAAATGTCATCATGATAGATGCAAAATACAATGAGATATGAATTTAAAATTTTTTCCAATGATGAGAGACGGGAATTTAAAAAAATTTCTTTGAAAAATTGTGGTGACCTTGACCTTTGATCTTGAAAATGCAAACATATATTAATAGGCCTCGATAGAATATCTCAAAAGTTTCATCAATTTTGGTTCCAAACCTTTTGAGTGATATTGCTCACAGACATACAAACAAACATATCTCCCTGAATAGAATAGAATAGAATAGAATAGAATAGAATAGAATAGAATAGAATAGAATGCCTTTATTGTCATTATACAGGATGTAAAATGAGATTGGAGGGCCACTCCGGTTCAGTGCCATGCAATAGAAAGTCAAACTCTCTAAAATAAAAATAAAAATATAATAATCTAATATAATCTAAAAATATACAGAAAATAAAACACAACGTATAAAATATACAGAAAATAAAATGTGTTAAAAATACAGAAAGAGAATGTATAAAAATATATACATTGTAAAAAATAAAACAAAATAAGTGTATGCATATAATGATGAAGATGATGAATATTGCACTTGGTGAATGAATATTGCACTTGGTGAATGAATATTGCACTAGTGAATGAATATTGGATATTACACAATATAGGAGTGATAGATATTGTTCAGTATGAATAATATAATATTGCACAGAGATGTGGGTATTGCACAGTTAGAGTGGGTGATTGTGTGAGTTCAGGGTGGTGATTGCTCTGGTGAAGAAACTGTTCTTGAGTCTGTTTGTTGTGGCTTTGATGCACCTGTAGCGTCTGCCAGAGGGCAACAGGTCAAACAGGTCAAAGCCAGGGTGTGAGCTGTCCTTGATGATGTTCCTGGCTCTGCTGATGCAGTGGGAGGTGTAGAGGGATGGGGGAGAGGGCAGCCAGCGATTCTTTGTGCTGTCTTGACTACCTCTGAAGCCTCACCCTGTCTGCCTCAGTGCAGCTGCCGTACCATACTGTGATACAGTACGTCAGCAGGCTCTCAATGGATGAGCGGTAGAAGGTCAGCAGCAGGTTTGAGTCCAAGTTGTTCTTCCTGAGGACCCTCAGGAAGTGAAGTCGCTGCTGAGCCTTCTTGATAACAGCTGTGATGTTATCTGACCAAGAGAGATCAGCAGAGATGAGGACACCAAGAAACCTGAAGGTGTGGACCCTCTGCAAACACTCGGTGTTGATGTAGAGGTGGCTGGGTCAGTCCTGTGCTTCCTGAAGTTGACGATGATTTCTTTGGATTTCATGGTGTTCAGTGCCAGGTCGTTCCCTGAACACCAGGCTGTCAACTTCAGGACCTCCTCTCTGTAGGCTGCCTCATCTCCCCTCAAGATGAGTCTGACCACTGTGGTGTCATCAGCAAATTTGACGATGAGGTTGTTATTGTGGGCCGGACTGCAGTCAGGGGTGTAGAGGCAGTACAGGAGGGGGCTCAGCACACAGCCCTGTGGAGAGCCAGTGCTCAGTGTGTGGATGGATGAGAGATGGGGCCAAGTCTCACAGTCTGGGGCCTGTTGGTTAAGAAGTCCTTGATCCAGGAACATGTGAGAGGGGGGAGGCCCAGGGTGTGCAGTTTGGTGGTGTGAATGTCTGGGATGATTGTGTTGAACTCTGAGCTGTAATCCACAAAGAGCATGTGAGCGTAGCTCTGCTGCTGCTCCAAGTGGCTCAACACAGAGTGGAGAGCTACAGCGATGGCATCCTCTGTGGATCTGTTTGCACGATATGCAAACTGATGGGTGTCGAAAGTGGGGGGGGGATGGTCTTTGATGTGCTGGAGAACCAGCCTCTCAAAGCACTTCATGATTACCGGTGTGAGGGCCGCAGGGCGGTAATCATTTAGGCTGGTGATGGAAGACCTTTTGGGCACAGGGATGATTGTGGCTGTTTTTAGGCAGGGGGGGATGACTGCTTGGGCCAGGGAGAGGTTGAAACTCGTGGTGAGAATCAGGGTGAGCTGGTGGGCACACGCTCTGATCACCTTGCCAGGTACTCCGTCTGGTCCAGCAGCCTTCCTGGGGTTCACTGCCAAAAGCACGCGCCGTACCTCATGCTCCTGGACAGTGAGTGGGGTGGAGCCTGGTGGGGGGAGAAGGGCCGGAGCAGATGGGTGGTCCTGAGGTGTCTCAAAGCGAGCAAAGAAACAGTTAAGTTCCTCTGCTAGTGACACACTCAGGTCTCCTGCAGTCACATCACAGCCTCTGAAGTTTGTGATGTTCTGAATGCCCTGCCACACCTCCCATCTGTTATTGCTGGACAGAGGGGACTCTATTTTCCTCCTGTAGTCCGCCTTAGCTTTTTTAATTCCTCTTTTCAGGTCAGCTCGAGCAGCACTGTACAGAGCTCTGTCGCCTGACCTGAAGGCAGCATCGCAGGTTTTGAGGAGTGAACGGACCTGGCTGTTCATCCAGGGTTTCTGGTTAGGGAAGACCCGGATGTTTATGCTAACAGTCACATTTCCGATACAGATGGGTGGGCGAGGTAACAATACAGCATAACGAAAGGATGGACACAGAATATTAAAAATATCCAAATATGTGTTCCTTTTGCATTCATAAAGTTCATTAGTTATTAAAGATGATCAAACTCTCTACTCTTCACAGGAGAACTGCAGCTCACAGGCTGCAGTATAACAAAAACACTGATCAGATGTTGCGTCTTATTTAACTCATTTCACTGTAAAATGACGACTCCAAAGTGAGGATGTCTCGTTTAGCCTCGACTCTTTTCTGCTCGTGTCTCTTCCTTGGCTGGGAATGAGAGGAAGCGATAAAGAAAGGAATTCAGGATGTACAACATAAGAAATGAATTGAGGAGAGAGCGAGAGACAGACAGACAGACAAGGCAACAACAATGAAAGGGAACATGAGGAAGGAGAAGACAGTAGAAGTGAGGAAGTTAGCTCTGGGATCAAAACAGTTACATGGTAAAGTTTTTGTCTCAGACTTCTGGAGAAGCTCAGAAATATCAAAGGAGAAATATCCTCCCTCCCGTTTCTCCCGGAATAATGAAAGTATCCTAAACACACAAAGGGAAGCAGGATGGAAAATCAGGGAGGGGCAGGCATTCACACATGAAAAAAAAAGGGACTCAAACTAAAATGAAACACAAAACATAAAACATAACGAAAGTGGCTTTGAAAATAAAACAGGAAACAACCACAAACAAAACCTGGAGTGTTAACGGTGACTTTTGTTTCTGTCTTTTATCTTTTACTCTGTTTTTTTTTTTTTTTTTTTTTTTTTTTAGGTCCCCCGGTTCCTCCCTCTAATCCTGAGTGCTTTAGACCATGTGATGAGACAGGCTGCCAGGTGGACATACAGTGCACTTGGGATTCAAACCCAGACCCTGAGATCCCCACGAACTACACCCTGCACTGGGAGCCAGCAAATAGCAAGTAAACACAAAGAGTATATGACTTAATTTGCCCAGTCACTTGACAGGGCAACCCCTCTGAGTTTGTCTTACTCCTCTCCCGTTGTCGTGCCTCATCTGTTTCATTTTTTATTTCAGGAATGAGGATGTGTATGGTGGGACCAGTCTAAACGGTCACATTCTTCGACAGGACTTCTCTGGTGAAGGAGAACTTCGTGTTTGGGTCGAAGCAAGCAACCAGTATGGTTCTGCCAAATCTCAGGAGGTCGTCTTTAACGCAGGAGATATCAGTGAGTCAGGCCTGCGCATGTGTCATGTCTACAGACACCACCACAAACGGCAGCAATCATAATCAACGTTTCGACTACCTCAGCAGAAAAATTTTGATTTTTAAAAAATTTTTTTTTTTTATGAATATCTTCAAATGACTGATTTTCATTGAAGTAATATTAAAGATTAAACTGCTTTTCAGTCATCTGTCTCCCCACTCTCTCTCTCTCTTTCTGTAGCTAAGCCACCACCTCCTGTAATCATAGCAACTGAACAGGAGCCATTAGAGATTACGTGGAACGATTCCTGCATAGAGCTGGAGTCTTCTGGATCCTGTGACATCCGATATCGGAAAGAGGAAGACGAAGACTGGCCACAGGTGTGTTCAGTTTAGGATTTTTTTTCCTTCCCTATTAATGGGCCATACCAGTGAACAAAGAAATAAATAAAATATTGTCCTTTAAAAAAAAAAAAAAAGCTTACTTTGCAAGAAAACCTGTATGTTTTTGATAGACTAGATAGATGCTGAAAGTATGCTCAAGCTTGTTTTTTTTCTTCCCTGCACAGCAAGAGAATGGAGTACAAGGCAGTTACACAGTGGTCGACACTGAGCCTTTCGCAGTTTACGAATTCCAAGTTCGATGTACCTGCGGCACAGGATTAGCGAGCGCCTGGAGTGAAATCTACAGAATCAGGAGTGCAGAGTCAGGTGAGTCCTCATTTGTAATAATAATAAGAAGAAAAAGAACTCAGGTTTATATGGCACCTTTCAAGCAACCCAAGGTTGATTTACACAGGAAAAAAAGTCACATCAAAGGACCCGGCTACTTCTTTTCTTTAGCCGTTAAATGATTTTGAGAAACATGATTATTTGTTTATTCGACACATTTTTGATCAGAATAGGGATGCCACATTCATGCAGCATAAAAACATGCTTTGGTTTTTGTTTTACAGACAAGCTATAACATATTAATTAGGGAGCTTTACAGGTGCTGATAGGTGGATTATGTTACCTAAACTTTGCCAGCCTTTGTGCCAAAGTACCAGCCAACTGCAATTCTCAAAATGTTCCTTTAAGCTGACACATTCTTCTCTTGCCGCTGTTGTTCAGACCCTGTCGGAGAGGTGGATGTATGGAGGGACTGTGGGATTTCCCCTACAAGCTCTGACTGTGTTCTGACTTGGAAGGTAGGTTGAGAACTAATTCGCTCACTCTTCCTTGCTATGTGCCAGCTCACCCCTCACTGTCCTCGCCTTTTTTTTCTTCCCTCCAGAATCTCTCTATCTCTCAAGCTCGTGGGTTCATTCTTGGATATGAACTCAGACTTTCCTACAGCAGTGGCCCTGCCTCGCTGATTAACGTGTCCACAACTGAGCCAAGCAGCCAATATGTGCATGATAAGATGAAATGGCACCTCACCTACCCTCTAAAGGATGTGTCATCAGTCAGCATATCAGCCTACAGCACTCTGGGTGCCACCAAGCCATCTGTTCTAGTTATACCATCAGCAGGTATCAGACTATGTAGACTTTCATAAAAGTATTGAAGGCTTACTCACAGTAATAGCTCCTAACTCTCAAATAGGGTATACTTTTTAACCTTAAGCATTTGTCACTTGCTAAGGTAAAGAAGAAGATGCCGTAATACTTAACCTAAAGATGAATGAAGAGAACCTCACCGTGTCCTGGGATCCACCATCTCAGGTCTCTGATGACCTGAGATATGTGGTGCAATACAAACAGGCAGGATGTCCTCCTGGCCAAGGGTTCGACTGGATCAGAGTGAACAAAAGCCAGGAAAAAGCATTTTTTCAAGGTCTGTTTGATCCGGATACATAATTAGAAAAGAGCTCTGCCATATTATTTACTTAGCAGTCTTAGAATGTGTCAAACATCATTAATTTAAAGAACATATGTCGGTAAGACAACTCAATTCAATTTTGAACTTGAGTTAGTTCCTGAACATCCTGGTTGTATGTCTCCATCTACAGGTCAGTTTCAAAAGTACAAAGCCTACAAAGTGTCTGTGTTCACCGTTTCAAACACAAATGAAGTCCGTCATCTCTCATCAGCGATTGGATATTCTCTTCAAAAAGGTGGCTATTTCTGCTTTGTTCTTGTGCTGGTTTCTGCTCATTATGGCCTCTCTTCTTTCATTGTAATAACTTGTGTTCCTTGTGTGTGTGTGTGTGTGTTTTTTAAATCAGCTCCATCAACAGTACACTTATTTAAGGTGGCTTCTATTGCTGACACTTCTGTGACTCTTTCTTGGGAGCACGGTCCCCTCCCAGAGCAGACTGCCCGGATCCTGTATTACCAAATTGTGTTGGATACACAAAAAGGTACATAGCAGAAAGCTATGCAGTACAGTACAGTATAGCACAATCATTTCTTGCTGTTCTTAGCAAAATTTACGGTTCACAGTCAGTAAAGAAGCCAATGTGCATGTCTAAAATATAAAATGCATTATATATGAAGGGAAAAACAAAGAAAAACTAGATTTAAGTGGTTTTTGGGTTCTATAAAACATAATATATGACTAGACTTTGTGTTTCAGATATATTCCTGATGTAGAAGTAATAATAGCAGGAAGGACTGCATTATTACCTCGCTCACCGAGGGAGGGGGAGGTTATGTTTTCACCCCTGTTTGTTTGTTTGTCTGTGCTCAAAAATCCCCATCATTGGTGACATTTTAAAATTCATATCTTACTGAATGTTTCATCTATCGTGATGAAATTTGATCATTGAGTATAAACAGTTGCTGTTGATAATTCATTGTGTTTTTCTCATTTAAATTAAAATACTCACAGTAATGCAAAGTGAATTACAAAACCTACACAAAAATCACATTTCATATTTTGGCATATCTTGTTTTTCTTTTTTTTCTATTAGTTTTTCAGAGGATGCTATTAGGGTACATAAATCAAAACAATATAACCAGATTATATCTGCTATTATCTGTCCATGTGGATCTAATTTCTGGGTTGATTTGACAGTAGCAGTAAAGAGCAGACAGGAAAGAGGGGGAGAGCCAGACTGAAACCCGGGCTGCTGCATTTAGCCAAAGGGCACAGGGGATGCCTGCTCATCCACTAAGCTAATCTGACGCCTGTAAATGTCTCTTTTTTTTTTTTTTCATAAAAATCTAAAATCATATTTTACAGTTTTTAAAAGCCAATAAAATAAATTCCTAGTCTTTGTGATCTAGTAATTTGTATGACTACACTGGGTGGTATATATTGCAGTGTAGAATCAGCACATTGAAAATATGGGGTGGGCGAGGTATGCACTCTAGTTATTTCTGCCTTGGTCTTCTACCAGAGGTCTGGGAGTTTGAGGGTTCTGCACAGTATCTTAGCTCTTCCTGCTGCACTCTTTTGAGGCCAGATGTTGTGCCTGGAATCTGCTGAAGCCACTCTCTTAGTTTAGGCATTACATCCCCTTAAACAATGGATCCACTTTGGACTTTATCTTCCACATCTGATAGATCTATTCCTTCAGCCCCTGGTACATATCCATCATCATTGTGTTCCTTCTTTCTAGTATTAATGTCAGCCAGATTCACCACATTTATCACAGCTGCAGTCTTCTGCTTGTACACCACCACAGTGTCTGGTTGGCTGGCAAACAGGTGCTGCTGTCTGGAATTAGAAGGCCCACTGGATCTTAACCCTGTTGTGCCACTTTTAGGGGTGTATCCTTTTGGGACTTATGGATTAATACATATGTGGCCCAGATGTGCTTGCACAGTATCTCAGCCACTTGGGGTATGCTTCTGAGTGTACATTGTCTTGGGGTGTATGAACAATGGTGAATAATGGGTTCAATTCACTTGCACCATGCCTCCCCACTCTCCTGCAGGCTTGCACTCAGATTGCACTTAATTATCCGAGCAAGTTTCCCTTAACATCACAACACCTCTTTCACTCTTGTATAGTGCTTTTGCAGAACCCAAGGAGCTCATGACTTTTGCATTTTGCATTTGGTGGTTCTACTGGGAAGCGGTAACATACTGCCCTCTCACATGCCTAATAGAACTACTTAACCCAGCAATTCTTATGGAGGCAGCTGTAATTGAGGAAGAAGTGGAGTTACATGCTGGGGTGCAGATAGCAATCAGACTTGATTTGCACTGTGCTCGAGTCCAACTGAACTGTGTCCCAGCACACCTTTTGAAGCGAGCCAGGCCATGGTTCACTTAACCACGCTGGGCAATCACACTAGTCATACAAACTGGACTATGGAGATCAAATGTGCTTGGAAATATTTGTCTAGTGTGAGTACTACATGCCACTATGTGCCAGACTAGCCGGGATTTTGGGTCCTGTCTTTGGTAGACTCCTGCCTCTGTAGATCTGGTGCTTAGGGCCTGTTCTTGTCCTGCCTTGATCAGAGCTCTTTATGCTGTGCATTTATAGTCACTGGTAGGATTTCTTGATGTCATCCTCTTCCTCAGTCTGGCAATGATAGATCCCATGGAGAGACCTGGTCTTTTCTTCTAAGACTACCTCCTCTAAACTTGGCATTTACACAATAACTAAACAGTCAATAATTAACCTTTAAGCAGTGGGCAAAGTGGGATTTGGCACATAGTAGCAGCATAGTGGGGGAGAAATGACTCATTTAGAAATAAGTCACATAATAATTTGTACTGTGAGTTTCAGCAGATTTGTTTTCTTGGTGGTCAGGCTGTGATCAGCTGATCTGTGCTGCTGCCGGCTCTAAAGTTTACTACTCTTTGAGGATTCAGCCTTCTACAATATATTTCAATTCACTATTCTTTGAATATTGTGTCTGTCTCTGATATTGCTGCTTCTTCCATGTGTGACCTACCCCAGCTGTGCCCATGGATATCACAGGCCACTCCCAGCATCCATCAGTGTTAACTGTACCACAGTAAAACAAAAAAGTTTAATTAAATAAAATAATAAACTACTACAGAAGTGCAGACTACCCAGTTTACCCTGTGGTTACTGTCCAGTATAATCTTTAATACCAGAAAATGATTATAGTTCAATTTGTTGTAAAAGGCATATATAACTTCAGCAACCCATCATGTATAGAGCTACAAAGAATTATGGCATTACATGCAAGCTTTAAGTAGGTAGCTCCATAGTGTAGGGGTTTACACTTGGGCTGCAACGTTTCATCGAGTAACTCAAATAATTTCATTATTTTAAAAAAATCCTTGACACTAATTTTTGGCTTCGATTCTTTGTTTAATCCACGACTGTGCAGCGCTCAGGTGTTACCGTGTAAGTGCGAGGGCTTCACCCAAATTTATGACTAAAAACAGGCCTGCAGTATGAACGTATTTAGGAGCACGTGTGAGAATAAAAAGTATTACAACATTAAGCCCATGTAGGCCACAGTTTTTCAACAAAAAATACCAATCCAAGTTTGGATATTTAGAAACTCTTAGTTTATTGCTTTCAGCTTTTAATTGGTGTAATCATAATAATCCCTCTATGATTAGTCTTTAGTTCTTGTTACTTTTGCATTCTTGTTTTTGTTAGTGTTTAGAGTTATATGTGAGTCTTCATACTTCATACTTAGTTTATTCCAGGCCTCTAAAGACTCTGCTTTTCAAACATAAGATCATTTAAATGTCATTTAAATGACCTCACTCCAAACATTATGTTTCTTCTAGTGTACAACGTGAGTTTATACCCAAATCATCAAAGCATGACTTTCACGCTATCTGAGCTCAGTCAAAGCCAGGATTATGAGGTGTGGATCAGAGCTGTAACTGAAGCTGGACCTGGAGCAAATGTGTCCACAAGGTTCACAACAAAACACAGTCAAAATCTTGGTATGACATCATGTTTTAAATTGTTGTTTTTTGCTTATTTTTGTTGCTGGGTGTAACAATTTTTTTTTTCTAACAGTTACTGTTTCTCTCTGTTTTCTCAGGTTTCTTGTTATCACTTGTGTCCACATTCGCAAGTGTGATATTTTGTGTGTGTATTGCTTATACTTTACTCAGGTGAGATGATCATCTTAAACTTGTTATCATGTACTTGATCTATTCTGAATAAATGTTAAATGACCCTAGAAATCTAGACAAAAGTATAACCATGTGCCAACAACATGGATAAAAGCATCAAACTCTCACCAGTCTTGTTCATTAAAATCTTGGTGCAAACGTAGGTATACGCATACTAAAACTTTTTTTGACGCAACCTCCCAAATTGTGGACTCTATAAGATCATGAAGTGTCTAACTGATGTGCTGTTTACTGTTTCGTCTCTGGCAGTGTTTGTCGAGGACCAAGCAAAGCGTGTCCATTGATGCCTTTGTGTGTCTATGAAAAAGTGCCTGATCCCCGCAACAGCCACATCTTCAAACAGAAGAAGAACCAGGTTAGACCGGATGAAGGTTATTTGCAAGGTTTCTATAGATCCCTAAAAGTCTTATTAGGGACTGAATTTGTTATAGTAAAATCACAGCCTTAAGCTCTGTAAAACAAAATTTAAAAACCCTAAAAATCTTTTTTCTGGTATTGTAATTAATTAAACAAATGGCTCTTTATTAGTGTCACACAAATCAGGAATAGAGAAGCAACAGCAGTCATATTGTCTTGTGAAAGGGAAAGTTTTCATAGGAGTGCCGCGATCACCATTCAGCAGTTTGTAGAACCACCTTTAGCAACAACAACAAGTCATCAGTTCCTGTATGACTTTAATCAGTCTTTCGCATCACTGTGGGGGAATTTTGGCTCACACTTCTTTACAGTGTTGCTTCAGTTTAGAGAGGTTTGTGGGCATTCATGCATAGCTATATTAAAGTCCTGCCACAGCGTTTCAATCAGGTTCAGACATTACAACAAGTTGATTCTTTTCTTTTTCAGCCATTCTGTTTTAGATTTGCTGCTGTGCTTGGAATCATTATTCTGTTGCGTGACTCAATTTGGGCCAAGCTTGAACTGTCTGACAGATGGCCTCACATTTGACTCTAGAATACTTTGGTATACAGAGGAGTTCATGGTCGACTCAACTGCAAGGTGTCTAGGTCCTATGGAGGCAAAACAAGCCCAAATCATCACCCCTCCACCACTGTGCTGACAGTTGGTGTGAGGTGGTTTTCAGCAAACATGGCACTCTGCACTATAGCCAAACATCTCCATTTTGGTCTCATCTTTCCAAAAGGACATTCTTTCAGAAGTCTTGTGGTTTGTTCAGACACAACTTTGCAAACTTAAGCCGTGCTGCCATGTTCTTTTTAGAAAGAAGAGGTTTTCTCTTGGCAACCCTTCCGAACAAGCCATACTTGTTCAGTCTTTTTCTAATTGTACTGTCATAAACTTTAGCATTTAACCTGCTAACAAAGGCCTGCAGACTCTTGGGTTTTTTTTTGCAGTTGCTCTGAGCATTGCATGGTCTGACCTTGGGGTAAATTTGCTGGGACGTTCACGCTTGGGAAGATTTTGGTGTTGTGTTAAGTCACACCAGAATGCTGCTGACCAGCAAACTCCCAAAAACTGCTTTTATAGAGGTGCTCACAGGTTCTGATGATTAATGAATTAAGCACATTTGATTATCAGGACCTGGCTGCTACTTATCCTCTTAATTACTATAGAAGCAGTAAGCATGGACTTAGTTTTTCACAGGAAAGCGTTCTTTTTTTCCCATGACTATATTTAATTTTGCAAACTGGATGCTCAACGCAGATGTGCTGTCTGCTGGCTACTAATAACAAGGGCAAAAGCGAAATGGGCTCTTCAATCAAGAGACCAGTACCAGTCAGTGTATACATGTGACTGGTATACAAACTTGGTCCAATCATAATCAAGGGATTGGAATCCCACATTTCTACAATTTGGGACACCCCAAAAAGATTGACTCTCTCCAAATGAAAATGACCAGAATTGTAGTAAATTACTTTTTAAGTGGGGTTTCATTTACTCCAGCATGAATCACACTTTTGTTTATCAAATGGCCAGAAATGAAAAATGCAGATACTTCTGTCAAGTGAGGCACCACAGAGTCATTAACTTAACTAAAGGCATAACCTAATGATAATGTTCAACTAGAGCTTTGAAAGAACCACAAAACCAAACAAAGTCTCTGATACTAAGTAACTAACTGATGTTGGGTTTTTGGTTCTTATCAAGTTGCTCATAATCTTCATCATGATTGACAATTTTTTTTAAAGCCTTAAATCTAAACTGGATGAACCCTTTTTCTCTGAGTGTTGGTTTAATCTGGGAAAAGGGTTTGGACTCATTACTGATTCTGAGTGATATTTGCAACTACATGCTACCTAGTATATTCAAAACTTTTTTTTTTTTTCACTTTATGTTGTTTTATTTATTTATTTTTCCAAATTTCAGTGGAAAAATGTGTTTCCCTGTGTTCTGTCTGCAGTTTAATGAGCCCTTGGGTTTGACGTGCAGTCCCTTTTGTGAACCACAGCCCAAGATCTCTCTGCTGGAAGTTGTGAAAATAAAGTCCCAGGATTTAAACCCTGAGCCAGTGGCGGGAGACAAGTGCTCACAGATGGACTCCTACGATGCTCAGAGGAAGGATGCTGTAGCAGAGGAGAGTGAAAGGATAGACCGCAGATATGGAAGAGAGGCGTACAGCAAAATGGTTGATTCTGATGAGGAGACAGGTGACGGCGATAACTCCGAGGAAGAACAGTTCACATCCGGTTATGAGAAACACTTCATGCCCTCTCCTTTTGACATTCTCTAAGCTGGATTACGCCTCCACACCTGATCAAGGACATTAACCGCAGACATTTTTTGTCTGTTTGTTTTTATATGAGTTTAGATGATAAACTTTTGGATAGCCTCTTTCTGGAGCAGAGCAGCTTGGGTTATTGGAAAGCTTTGTCTGCTTAAGTTCATGTTGGTCTTTAAGTCTCTGTCTCTATCATGGTTTCCAGCTTTTGCATTAGTTTATGATTTTGGCGGGTTTTTTTGCCTGCTTTTTTATTTCAATTAAAGTTAAAGTTGCTTTCCATCCCATATTTTGCCCAATGTTGATCCTGACTGTGAAGATATCAATAATTATATTTTTAAGAGGTGAACATTTACTGGATGTGCAGTAATTTATCATTTCTTTGTAATCCACACATTTACCTAGACTGGAGCCCCTAAACAAAGTGCATAAGCTCTGCAAATGCCATCCTTCCATTTTCTGCTGGTTATCCAATCCAGGTTCATAGGGTAAATGAGAATCCTTTAAGCTGACTTTAAAATTACAGAAACTATTTTGAATTGTTTGCCGTTGTTGCCAGATTGTATTTGAAATGATCCAAATCCTTATTTCTTGTTTACATTGTCGCACAGTATACTTTATATTTTGATAAATAAATTGTCCATCAGATATATGTGCAGCTGTCATATTTGAATACTAAAAACATCAATAATTCTCGGGTGTGTTATTAATAATGCTGTGAAGAGGATGAAGAGTGGAAAGGAGGTTGTCCTAATGACATACCTGTAGAGGTGATGCAATCTTCGAAAGTGAGAGAATGTCTGAAGAATGGAGAAGAAGTGCGCTGGTGCCAATTCAAGAACAAGGGTAGTGTGTAGGGCTGTAGTAACTACAGAGGGATAAAGTTGATGAGCCGTACCATGTAGCTATGGGAAAGAGTTGCTGAAGCTAGGATGACAATCAGCAAGCAGCAGTATGAGAAAGAGCACTGCAGATGCAATGTTTGTTTTGAGAGTGTTGATAGAGAAAGTATGGAGAAGGTCAGAAGGAGCTTCACTGTGTCTTTGTGGATCTAGAGAAAGAATATGATATGGTCATATGAGAGGAACTGTGGTGCTACATGAGGATGTCAGCAACAGCAGAGAAGTATGTGAGTGTGGTGCAGGACATTTATGAGGACAGCAGGAGTGACATATGGGGGCAAGGTGGGGGTGGGATTACATCAGGGATCTGCTCTGAGCCCCTTCTTATTTGCAGTGGTGATGGACAGGTTGACTAACAAGGTCAGGCAGGAATCTCTGTGGACTATGATGTTTGCAGACAACACTGTGATCTGTAGTGAGAGTAGGGAGCAGGTGGAAGAGAGTCTCAAGAAGAGGAGGTATCCTCTGGAGAGAAGAGGAATGAAAGTCAGTAGAAGTGAGACAGAATATATGTGTGTGAAGAGACAGGTGGAAAGGTGAATATGCAAGGAGTAGAGGTAGTCAAGGTAGATGAGTTTAAACACCTGGGGTCAACCTTCCAACGCAACAAAAAGAGCAGAAGAGAGGTGAAGAGAGTGCAGGCAGAGTGGAGAGGGTGGAAATCAGTGTCAGGGATGATTTGTGACAGAAGGATAGTAGCAAGAGTGAAACGGAAGGTTTACAAGATGATAGTGAGATCTGCTATGATGTATGGTTAAGATTTTCGTTGGGAGTGACCAGGAGGGACAAGATTAGAAATGAGTACATCAGAGGAACGGCTCAGGTTGAACAATTTGGAGACAAAGTTAGAGAGGCAAGGCTGGTTTGGACTAGTGCAGGGGTGGCCAACTCCAGGCCTCGAGAGCTGGTGTCATGCAGGTTTTAGATGTGTTCCTGATCCAACACACCTGAATCACATATAGAAGTCATTAGCAGGAATCTGGAGAACTTGACTGCATACTGAGGAGATAACTCAACCATTTGATTCTGGTGTGTTTAATCAGGGACACATCTAAAATCTGCAGGAAACCGGCTCTCGAGGCCTGGAGTTGGCCACCCCTGGACTAGTGGATAGGAGGGATAGTGGATATATTGGACAAAGGATGTTGAAAATGGAGCTGCCAGGCAGGAAGAAAAGAGGAAGACCAGAAAGGAGGTTCATGGATGTAGTGAAGGAGGGCATGCAGACAGTTCATGTGACAGAGGAAGATACTAGGGATAGGGTGAGATGGAGGCAGTTCATCCGCTATGGTGAAGAATATAGTTATAAAATACACATACAAAAAAATCTGACTTCTGAGCAAATAACTGCATTTCTTTAAAAAATAAAAACAAAAACAAAAAAACACTAATGCTAAATAATTCACAATGAATCTTTTAGGCGCTATGTTTCATTTGATCTTCGGTTTAAAAAGTACTTGTCTATGAATATTTAAAACTTATTCTTTTAAATAATGCTTATTTTTTGTTTGTAGGCATATTTTATTATCATAATAATTTTTATAATTCTATTTTTAACCAAATATGGATAGAAAAATATGACTCCCATACACTACACGATAAATCTCGCGTAGCTGGCCAACTCTGTGACGGAAGCCGCTGAGGGTCAATTTCAATCGGCGTGCTCATTTGAACAAGAGGAACCGCTACGAAGAAGAAGAGGAAAGCGGCCCAGTACTGATTACTCAACTTTCAAGTCAATATTGTACGTGTACTTCCTAATTAGTTTGTACTTTGACAAAGTATTTGCAATACCTCGATCACTCCCTCTCCTCGGGTAAGGCATTTATAAAATCAAAGCAGGATTCAGTTTAATAGCATTAGCCTGGCTAGTAGCCTTAGCATTAGCGTAGTCAGGCGAACTCCGTCGCCTGAAGGTTTAGTGGCTAGCGCCAGCTTGCAAAGCGTGTTCACCTACTTATTACCCAATATTGACTGACATCGTTGTGTTTAACCGCTGTGGCTCAGGCGGCACATGACTGTTATCGTTCTCTAAAAGAATCGCTCGGTGCAGGCCTTTCTTTGGATAGCTAGCGGCGGAGTTTTCTTGTTTTTATGCCGACCACATTGTGAGCCTCCAGCCGGGTAACTGCCCTGTCGACCAGGCCTGATCAAGAAGGGCAACTCGGGTAGCAGTGGGGTCAGCTGTGCATAGCGCGAACAACCGATGAACTAATCGATAATGGGTGTTTATAAAGTGGAGCAAACGAGCCAGTAAAGAAAAATGTTGTAAAGGTAAAGTACATGATTATCAGCTTGGAGCCGGACATGGCGGTCGTGCTTCGTTGCTAACTCATTTCCTGACAACTTTTTCCTCTCTAACCAGCCACAGCTGAGTGAGTGCGACCCCCTCACCACCGCCCTCTCTCCCTCTTACGGGTAACCGCGCGGCTCGGGCCCACGTGTTACGGCACTGCGTTGAAATTCGAGCGAAAAATGTTGAGGCGCAACGCGGTTCCGCAACTCAGACCGGAGGACCGGGTGGCGTGGGGGTGGGGATGGGGGTAGGATTAACTTGGAGCAGTTAAGCCGGGTCACAGATTTTAGCTGGTCGTGTTGTCTGATGTCCTCCTTTTTGTGCC
The DNA here is from genome assembly GCF_007364275.1 of Archocentrus centrarchus. NCBI lineage: Eukaryota > Metazoa > Chordata > Actinopteri > Cichliformes > Cichlidae > Archocentrus > Archocentrus centrarchus. The sequence continues at coordinate 17,379,715 of NC_044353.1, read as the reverse complement.
GCATGCCGCTATTTACGATTTTAGGGGGTGGTGTGTGGGCAGTGGCGGTTCCGCGGCGTTATTTCGCCCCTTAACCTGCTCTGGGAGCTCTCTGACCACCGTGAACCGACACCCTACGCAGCCTTGTCGTGCAGTTAACCTTTTCTAAAGCTGTTTGGTGCATGTTTGCAGTAAGCCCTCAGTGGGTTCAAATAGCTCTGCATGTCATTAAGCAGAAATATTTTTTTAGGTAGTGATTGGTTGGATAAAGGCCCAGCAGAAGGCCATCGAATGACATTTACAAATTAATCACTACAGATGTCTTTGATTAGCATCCTGTGATAGTTTCATGTCGATTGCCTTTCGCCTGTATAAAGTTTTCTGCTTTTAAATGTACATAAACTTTTTTTTTTTTTTTTTGGGCAATATTAACTGTATGTGTGGACGTGGACTGGAGATGATGCATTAAAAACATCTGACTTGTTGCTGATGGTGTTTGTATTCATACTGTCTGATCCAGAGACCACCTGCAAAATTATCCTTTTCATTTAAATTGAAAAATGTGTTTATTACATGTGGATTAATTTGTAAACATAATGTGTGTGTGTGTGTGTGTGTGTGTGTGTGTGTGTGTGTGTCCCTCAGGATGGAGTGGCAGCCAGATGAGCAGGGACTTCAGCAGGTCCTCCAGCTGCTCAAAGACTCACAGTCACCCAACACGGTCACACAGAGAGCTGTCCAACAAGTATCCTACCGCAGTCTATTCTCAGGATGTGCTTAATAAAAATGGTTAATGATATTTAACTACTTCATTCTCTGTGGTTTTAATGCAGTGGGATTTTGTAACATGGAAAATTTCATATCAGGTTAGAAGTTGCTGTCCACATGTTTGAGGATTTTGTAGGAGCTGCCAGGGCAGGGAGCAAGCTGAAACATCTGCAAAGCTGAGAAAGTCCTAAATGAATTTATACTGTACTTCACTCCAAAAAAAAAAAAAATGATGGAAGAAACAACCGTTTATACAAAATACAAAGAACTAATTTAAAATAAGTCTTTTAAATGAGTTCTCAGTTAGACAGACTTTCCATACAGAGCATGCTTCCATCCTCCTCTATTTTTGACCATGGTAGGAACGCTACTTGATCTAGACACAAAAGGGTGATTTGACAGTGAAATGATCCTTAACTGACATTCTAGAAACTTGAGCAACTCAACCAGTTCCCCGACTTTAACAACTATCTCATCTTTGTCCTTACGCGACTCAAAACTGAAGGTGAGTATCCTTGAACGCGCTTGTTCTGTCTCAGCTGCTCAGATCCATCATAGTTAGAATTCAGTGCTTCCTTTCACACTTAAAAAGCTGGATGTGCTGTATGTTGCACTTTGCATCCTCATTAGCTGTTGTTTCCCAGCAGGGGCCCACATCCACGTTTACACAGTGAGCAAAAAATTAGCACTACGTGTATTTGTCTCACAGTGGTGATGCATCATGAAACCTCAACCTCATAGTCGTTAATGAACGAGAATGACATGTTGCACTTAAACAGCATGTATACCATTAAATGCAACAGGAGATGCAGAACTGCAAACTGCTGTCACTGTTGCATTGGAAGGAAATGTCTCAATTTAGGGTTATAGATTTGTTATATTTGGTAAAGAATTGAGAATGTTTGCACTTGTGTTTAAAATTTTTATTTTTTTTTGGATTGCAAGTCTTCAGGATGCATTATTGGAAAAGAATGTAAACGCTGGGCTTTGTTCACCTTCATTTGGTATCAGGGTTATTTGGTTGGTCTCTAAATCGTTCTTTTCTCCTCATCTTCTCAGATGAGCCGACTCGCTCTCTGAGTGGTCTGATACTTAAGAACAATGTTAAAGCCCACTACCAGAACTTCCCATCAACTGTCGCTGATTTCATCAAGCAGGAATGCCTCAACAACATCGGCGATCCCTCGCCGCTCATCCGTGCCACCATTGGTGAGTTTATGGGTTCTGTTGACTTTATTATTTTTGGAGGCTACCTTCGATTTGCGCACACAGTGCTCAATTTAATTTTCCATGTTTCCTTACGTTACTTTCTGGAAATGATGCATAAAACCATCTGAGTTTCTGTGAAGGTGTTTGTATTCATACTGTCTGATCCAGAATGGCTGCAAAGGCAAAAGCTTGTTGTCTCCTCAGTCATAAATCCCTGATCTGATCGGTATTTTCTCCTGTAACCTTTCTGTTCCTGTAGGTATCCTGATCACTACTATTGCCTCCAAAGGAGAGCTGCAAACATGGCCCGAGCTGCTGCCTCAGCTCTGCAACTTGCTCAACTCAGAGGACTACAACACGTGCGAGGTCTGCACTTCCTGTTTGGCATTTGGCTGATTTTTAGATAGCTGCTTCAGTTAAATGTGGGTGCTCTGACAGTTAAATTAAGCCATTAGTCTTGAAGCACAGATGAAAGGTTTATTTGTCCCGCAGCAAGGCAAACAGGGAGTGAAGTAGGCGTCAGTCACAGTTTGCACATTATTCCTGAGAAGAACCAAAAATATGTGTAAACAGCTATGCATGGACTTGAAATGGAGCAGCGGGCATCATAATAATAATAAAAATGTACTTAAAACAAATCTTGCCTGATATTAGAAATTAAGATCTGTTGGAACCACTAATATCCTCAGTTGGTTCTTTTCATAGTTGCACACGTGCTTGATGTGTGAAACGATGTGTTTTCGGCTGATAAGCAGTCTGTGCAGTGCATTCAGAACTTTTTGCTCTGGTCTTATTGTCTGATTCGGTTTTCGTTCTCTCCTCTGTGTCCCTGTATGTTTGCGTTTGATTTGACAGCTTCTCTGTGTATGTCCGTGTCTCAGGGCTCGTTTGGCGCGCTGCAGAAGATCTGCGAGGATTCGTCGGAGCTGCTGGACAGCGACGCTCTGAATAGACCCCTCAACATAATGATACCTAAATTCCTTCAGTTCTTCAAGCATTGCAGCCCCAAAATTAGGTATAAGAGCGCATCTGGGCATGATGTGTACTAACAATTGACTGATAATGAAGGTGTTTCATTTGTCTGATCTTAGCCTGACTGTACCCTGATTTAGTTAAGAGTTGTGTTAATTCGATTTTCTTCCTTTATTACAATATTTATACTGCAAGCCGCTCCTTTGTGGGCATGTAAGCATGTTTTACTGTGCCAGAAAATGGTTGTGTGATGCTTTTTTAAAATTTATTTATTTATTTTTTGTAGCCAATCCAAAAATACTAGTTTTTAACATAAACACTAAGCGACTTGACAAAATTGGCTTTTTAAAATACGTTTTCTTGATGGCAGTGGATCAGTTCTTCAGTAGTACATCCTGAGATCTGGTCACAGCTCCTGTTTATTAGTAACTCTCTCGTCACTTAAATTTTGCTGCCGTTTGTATAAGCGAGAGATTTGACTGACTTTCGCATACATATTTTGAAATTGCTATATTTTAGACCTACATATAGCCTTCTAGTGTTTTTTCCGTTTAAAGGAACGGCACATCTATGTACAAGGTTTTGTTTCAGTGCTAAGCTTGATCCTTCTCTTGTTGCCCTGCAGATCTCATGCCATAGCCTGTGTGAACCAGTTTATCATCGGCAGAGCCCAGGCCCTGATGGACAACATCGATACGTTCATAGAGGTGAGCTATATGGTTCCAGTATCAGGCCGCTGTGTTGGTTTGACACCCAATTTGTTGTTCATCTTACTTACAGTTTCTGCCTTTCTTCTTGTTCCTCTTCTGCCTTGTTTAGAGCCTGTTTGCGCTGGCAGCAGATGAGGACTCTGAGGTGAGAAAGAATGTGTGCCGAGCCCTGGTCATGCTGCTGGAGGTCCGCATTGACCGCCTCATCCCCCACATGCACAGCATCATCCAAGTAAGTGTTAAGACAATGCCACATTTGCGCTTAAGCCCAACTCGTACGTAAGTGGAACTTAAAGCCCATCTGGATGTGATGAGAAACCCAGCTCATTGAAGTACAATGATACCTCAAGTTCCTAAAGTTTCTGATCCAGATTTGTCACAAGTTTCTTCTCAGGCTTTTGCACAACCCCACCCCACCTCACATTCTCCCAACTCACCTGTCCCATTCTCAAACTTTTTCTTTTTTTTTTTTCTGCCCTTCAGTACATGCTGCAGCGAACCCAGGATCCCGATGAGAATGTGGCTCTGGAGGCGTGTGAGTTTTGGCTGACTCTAGCAGAGCAACCAATCTGTAAAGAGGTGCTGTCCGGACACCTAGTGCAGTGAGTAGTTCATTAAATATAGTTAGCATGTGTACATTATTAGTATGAGTTTCAATCTCTGTCTTGTTTAAAACTATTGTTTTTGATCAGGGGAATCATCTTTTCTCTCACTCTTAATATAGACTGATCCCTATCTTAGTAAATGGGATGAAGTATTCTGAGATAGACATCATACTACTGAAGGTGAGTGTGATCACTGGTCTTTTATTGCTTCAGATACACACACAAAAAAAATTTACTTCTTTACCATCAGTCTGCTCTTTGACCGTTTCCCCAGGGTGATGTGGAGGAGGATGAGGCGGTACCAGACAGCGAGCAGGACATCAAACCCCGTTTCCACAAGTCACGCACGGTCACCTTGCAGCACGAAGGAGGGGAGGGAGAGGAGGGTGAGGACATTGAGGAAGATGATGACGACGATGATGACACGCTGTCTGACTGGAACCTGAGTAAGTGATGGAGACGTGCAGTTATTTGCCAGAATAGGACTGTGGTGAGTTGGCAAGTACTTTGGTTTCCATGTTGTTGTTGTATATTAGTTTTAATAAAAAATATTCGTAAGCCAGCTGGCCTTTAAACTTACCAGATGTAGCACAGATGTGGCAGTCTCTAAGCTTTGAGTGGACATGTGGATGCCATTCAGGAAGTACATTACTTAGTTTTTAGACAGCTTAAATGTCTTAAAATTGTAGGTGACCGCTCAAAGAGAAACGGCAGGTAAGGTAACCAAGGTTTTCTTCTTCCTGTAGGGAAATGTTCGGCTGCAGCATTGGACGTGCTGGCCAACGTGTTCCGCGACGAGTTGCTGCCCCATCTCCTGCCACTCCTGAAAGGCCTGCTCTTTCACCCTGACTGGGTCATCAAGGAGTCTGGCATCCTGGTGTTGGGGGCCATAGCTGAGGGTAAGATGTAACAACACTCAGTTGTCATGCAAACTACAGCTTTGCTATTTGCTTGTTTGGAAGCATATAGACACAAAAAACTGAGCTACACAGTCCTGAAAAATTCTGATTTATACACAGTTGATGTCCTTGTTGAAATCTGATAATGGAGTATGGCCTTACTGTATGCAATGTGCAGAATATTTGCTTTCCTAAAGCCAGTCTACATGTTCATACAGACATTCATGTGGTGTTCTTAAGGACACCACATGATAGATCTCTAATGTCATGCCCTGTTTGCACAGTGTTGTATTACCAGGGCACCGGATTTGATTAAGAAATGACCCCCACGGTGACGTCTGTGCTTTACTGACACTTACTGGCTTTGTCTGCAGCTGTGGCGAATCCTGATTTCAGGAAAAAAAGAAACAAACCAAATCACCAAGATGTAGAATTAAGTTTGGGCATCTTTCACATTTCAACCAGTACCTGGAATTTGCTTGGAAGCACCTAATTTGGTACCCAAATCACAGTTCTCAAAAGCTATTTGGTATAAACTGATATCTGCATAGGAATGTCTGAGTTCTACTGACTAATCATGCTTTGCATGCAGGTAAATGGTCTGGTGAGCAAAAGACACAAATGCAATTTTAAAGTCAGCATCTATCATTTGATAACAGCACAGCTTTTTATTTATTTGCATTAATGATCCATCTGCTAGTGATTTAACACGTAGCTTCCCAGATTGGTGAGATATAGTGAGAATGAAGTTTCTACAAATTACTGAAGTGGACGATTTTTCTTAGGATTACACAAAACCTCTGAAATTGTTAGATTAGTAGAGGTCCTGCAGGTAATGCTAATCCAGTGCAAATTAGACTTTAGAACAGGCTATAAACAGATTATAGCAACAAACTCATCGCTGTTTGCTTTGTTCCCACCCTTCAGTGCTGAATGCATGTTGCTTACGCTCAGCGCACTCAGGTTTTCTGAAAAATCCACACGCAGCCGTCAGTGTTGATGCCATAAATGAAGTCACTTAAGCATGTGATAAGTTACCGTGTACAACAAGCGACACAGTAGTTTTCTATTTAAACAGAATTTAATACATTTTCTTCCATGTATGCAATGAGGTCCAGTCTGAGATCCATGAGTCTTGGTCAGGAGACTGAAGGCAGTGACCTTCATTTGATGTAGTGTCTCTAATGCAAATCAGCCTTCTATTTATGATAGAACACCTAAACTGATGATCACAAGTACACATTGATGCGAGACTGAATTTCACACTTCACAAGGAAGTGCTGTGGTGTATCCAATACTGCCAGCTCATATTTGCATTAGTAGTTTTGTTCTGCGAACTGCAGAAGGTCTGATATTATTCTCACTTGTGCTTCTCTTCGTGCCTCAGGCTGCATGCAGGGCATGGTTCCCTACCTTCCGGAGCTCATCCCTCACCTCATCCAGTGTCTGTGTGACAAGAAGGCTCTTGTCCGCTCCATCGCCTGCTGGACCTTGAGTCGCTATGCACACTGGGTGGTCTCCCAGCCCCCCGACTCGCACCTCAAACCCCTTATGACAGAGCTCCTGAAACGTATCCTGGACAGTAACAAGAAGGTGCAGGAGGCTGCCTGCAGGTGAGCCGTCCTGCATTCGTCATCCCCTTCTAACGTGGACATGATGAAAATCCCAGCTCATTGACCTACAATGATACACTTTGTTCCCATATTATATTCTGATCCACATCCTGCTTGTTCTTCCTAGACGACAAGGCTGTGTGTGTGTATTCAGTATTGATCTTAATCGTTTTGGTTTTTCTCAGTGCGTTTGCCACTTTGGAGGAGGAGGCGTGCACAGAGCTGGTGCCCTACCTGAGTTACATCCTGGACACGCTGGTCTTTGCTTTTGGGAAGTACCAGCACAAGAATCTCCTCATCCTGTATGATGCCATAGGAACACTGGCAGATTCAGTGGGTCACCATCTCAATCAGCCCGTAAGTTTGAGCTTTGGATTTTATAAATTTTTGTTGCTTTGGATGATTGAAATTTACTTATAAAGGAAGAGGTGAGTATTTATAATCTAATTTTCTTTGTTGGTGAGAGCAGCCACTGAAGACCATCGGACTAGATGCTTAATTTTTCATGAAGAATAGAAACGGGGGAGTTATTTAATCTTTTGTTGCAGAGTTTATAAAGTAGCAGAAATCCTCAGCTCATGCAACTATGCTGCATTTTCAGGAATACATTCAGAAGCTGATGCCCCCTCTTATTGCTAAGTGGAATGAGCTGAAGGATGAAGACAAGGATCTCTTTCCCCTACTGGAGGTGAGTAAATTTAGCAGTGAGGTCTCCTGTTTTCTGACCTAAGGATACAGGGTGGGTTGAGGGTTTTATTTGATGTGTCAGAGTAGTTATCAAAGTTGGACACGAAATGCTTTCATGTCATTTGGTGGAAGCAAAAAACTAAACTTCTGTCACCGAATGTCTTTCAGTGTCTGTCGTCAGTAGCGACCGCCCTGCAGAGTGGGTTTCTGCCCTACTGTGAACCTGTCTATCAGCGCTGTGTCACACTAGTGCAGAAGACACTAGCTCAGGCTATGGTGAGAAAGCAAACACAAATAGAACAAATGTGTGAGTCTGTGTTTAAGGCTTTATCTGGTGGTTAAAAATGAAACTTTCCTTTCTGTCCGCACAGATGTACAACCAGCATCCAGACCAGTACGAAGCTCCTGACAAGGATTTCATGATCGTGGCCCTGGATCTGCTGAGCGGACTTGCTGAAGGTCTGGGAGGCCACGTGGAACAGCTAGTGGCTCGCTCTAACATTATGACCCTGCTCTTCCAGTGCATGCAGGTATGATGGAGTTTCTCCTCATTTTTCTGCGTGTAAAAACTCCAAACATGCATCAGGACCGTTTCCTGTTAACCTTGGTAGTGTAACGCTTCAGTTGTCTGGTTTTGTTGCAGGACACCATGCCTGAGGTGAGGCAGAGCTCCTTTGCTCTGCTGGGTGATCTAACAAAGGCATGCTTCCTCCATGTGAAGCCCTGTATTGGTGAGTGTGCTTTATCAGTGCAACTTTGTCACATGTGAACTGATTTACTAGCTGTCCGCTCATATTTTGTTATCAGGGAACACCCAGATTTAGTGATTGTTGTAGCCACACAACTCCTCATGAGGAGTTGTAATGGATAGGAGGCTGAAATGAAGTGTGTGTGTTGTAACCAGTGTCCATTTCTCCTCTCCAGCCGAGTTCATGCCCATCCTTGGGCTCAACCTGAACCCAGAGTTTATCTCTGTGTGTAACAATGCTACCTGGGCCATTGGGGAGATCTCCATGCAAATGGGTAAGGAACAAATCTTATTGTGGATGTTTTTTCTTTTATGTTCTCCCCGCATCCGCATGTGATGAAAGAATTAGAGAATGATTCACAATTTTCTTTTCAATTTGAAAGTATGAAATAACTGCAGGACTTTGATTTGAAATAGATTTAAAGGTTTGGTAACTGTAAGTGGTTTTATTGCTGTGGCTGATTAGTGTTAATAGACACTCCCTTAAACTTTATTTTTTAAGGCCCTCAAAGCTTTTCTCTGAACTCTTCTGTCAGCACAGCTGCAGAAAGTTAAATCAGTGTTGAGTATTTATTGATATTTCTGTATTTAGGTTTTTCATGTGCTCCTTTCATTGGTTTGAAGCAGTAGGGTTCTGTGTCTCATGCCTGCTCATTGCCTCGTTCTCTGCTTTGTGGCTCTCCAGGTGCAGAAATGCAGCCTTACGTGGGCATGGTGCTGCCACACCTGGTGGAAATCATCAATAGACCCAACACCCCCAAGACTCTACTGGAAAACACAGGTACTCAATTACACATTGATACATGTGCCCCTTTCAGTCTGATTTTTGCATTGGAGACTTGACTTCTTCTTCTTTTTTTTTAAATTTTTTATTGTGCAGCCATTACAATTGGCAGACTGGGTTTCGTGTGCCCTCAGGAAGTGGCGCCACAGCTGCAGCATTTCATTAGACCATGGTGAGTCACACATGCAGGTATTATTACCTGCCAATAAATAAAAGTGGTTCTTTCACTTTCTCCGTGCACGGTGAAAGTAGCTTAGAGTACTCTAAGTAGTTTAGAGTTGAGAAATTGCTAGAAATGGAGCTGTGCTTTCAAAGCTGTGATGAGTCCAAATGTCTGGTGTGAGAAAGGATCTAGTGATGCTGAATCACAGGATGAGCGTATCTGAGTCCTCTTCTGTCTGCACGTTGTACCTCTTCACAGGTGCACGTCATTGAGGAATATAAGAGATAATGAAGAGAAGGACTCTGCTTTCCGAGGTATCTGTGTGATGATCGGCGTGAACCCTGCAGGAGTGGTGCAGGTAATGTGATATTGCTTTAAAGGGGTTAGAGAAGTAGGGGAGCTCTATTTTGGCAAGTGGTGAGCTAACAAATCTTCTGTTTTTCAGGACTTTATTTTCTTCTGTGATGCTGTGGCCTCATGGGTGAACCCCAAGGATGACCTGAGGGACATGTTTTATAAGGTAAAAAAAACAAAAATCAGATTTCTATGGCAGTCTGCTGGATGGACCAGCATTTTTTTTTTTTTTTAATTAAAATGCTCCTCATTCTCCTAATTCAAGCTGATCATCAATAATGATGTAATTTAATGTGCTAAAGCTTGAAACATTGGGCCTCTGATTGGAGCAATCCAGAACATGAAGGGGTGTCTGAATTTGTTTTGGTTTTAGATGCTCAACCCAGGGTGCAGCTGTTGGCTTGCCTCGTTACTGCAGTAGTAAGCTCAAGTAGTGCATAATCGGCTACCTTTTAAAAAAAAAAAAAAAAAGAATGAAGTTGGATGATGCCACTTTAAGGTTGCACATTAATTTGTGGATTGCTGCTCTGAAACCTTGACTTCCATAAACTGTCAGTCTATGCTAGCTAAAAGGGTTTTTTAGGGTTACAGGTTGCATTTAAAAAAAAAAAAAAGAGCCCAGTTCACAACTTCTTAGCAATAGGTTTTTAGCATTTAAAAAACAAAGTAGGGGAAAAGTTTAAACTCTTACAGAGAATGGGGAAGAATATCCTGCTCACCCACCCTCTAACCTTAAAATTTGAACCCCTGCTGGAGAACTTATGGACTTTTTTTTTTTTTCCCCTCCCCAAAAGATCCTGCATGGCTTTAAGGACCAGGTCGGAGAGGAGAACTGGCAGCAGTTCTCTGAGCAGTTCCCTCCTCTGTTGAAGGAGCGCCTGTCAGCCTGCTACGGTGTCTAACCCAACCACTCCTTTGGTCCACACAGGATACTGACCTGTTAGGTATGGTCACCAAATGACATCACAAATGTGCATCTTAACCCTCGACCCCCTTCTGGAAGTGATGAAACACCCAGCTCATTGACCTGCAATGATACTTTTTGTTCCCAAATCATTTTTCTGATCCAGAATCACAGTTTACCCCAGCACCATGACCCCCATTAATCCCTCATTATCAGCTCTGCATGTAATGTTTTGTCACATAATGTTCTCTGCCTTTCTGTTTGCTTTTTTCCCCCAGGTTAATGAAGGGGAGGGTAGCAGGGGAACTCATTGCACTGCCCAGAAGGTGGGGAGAAACTAGAGCTGGAGGGATGTGACTGGCTTTGACCCTCTACTCTGTGGATGGCCTCCTTTCCCCCTCCCATCCCCCCCGTGCCCTGTTTGTCTCTGAGGGAGGGTGGGATGAGGGTGGTGGGTGTGGGGAGGGTAAACTGGGGATACACACATACCTCTCGGAAAAAAACGCCTCACTAAATCCAACACACTCAAAAGTGACTTTTTTGCCAACAGCACCGCAGGGATTCTAGGTAGGTGAGGGCAAAATGGGGGCCGGGTCCGACCTCCCCCTCCTCAATTTGTTTTTTTTTTTTTTTTTTTTTTTTTTTTTAATTAGTCTGATGGCATAGATGACGGCTGGGAGGGCAGGGGGTGGCAGATAGGTACACTTTCAAAAACAATAAGAAAAAAAAGGAATTATCTCAACCAGCATACGGTGCCACAGTCCCAAATACCATAATGCACATCAGTAGACTCACATATAGGTGTTTAAACAGGCTCGTGCCAGAGGCTAAATAATGAAACAGTTGCTTTTACTTTGTAACAATGTGCACACTTTTTTTGCACTTTTCATTGCAAAATCACACAAACCATTTGGTGTGCATACACATGGCTCCTTTTTTTTTTTTTTTTTTTTTTTTTTTTTTTCTCCTTCGTATTTACACTTCCTTCCTCTTCCCTTGGTTGCTGAAAATCTTCAGCTCGTAGGTATTTTTCTTTCCCTTGTCAGAGGAAAAGAGATGCAGTACGTCTGTCCTCAAAGGTTTTACCACCGCAGTACCAAAATATTGCATGGCATATGATCACCTCTTAAGTGATGCATGTTAGAGTGAATGTTTTTTGGTTTTTTTTCCATTTAGCGCATTAGTCGTCGTCCGTATGGGGAGGCTGCCATAATTTGAAGCCGTCAGGTGCGTGGTTCTTTTGTCCTCCCATTCATGCATATTGTCTAATCGGTGTCGGAAGCAGCGCGTATGTATGTGAAGACCAGATTATAGGCAGATGAATCAGCTTGTGGGCGTTTTTTGTTTGGAGCAACACTGCAACAAGAGTTTAAATACTGTAGGTAAGCTGAGAATCATATTTGCTGCTTTGTTTTTAGAGTATTTGTGAAACAGAGCTGTAAGACATCACCAAGATTGAATTGGTTCTTACTGGTATAAATGCACTTTTTTTTTTCTTTTGTAAGAAATTTAGAATTTCTAATGTAAGGCATACAGTAATATACTGAACTTGAAATATAGCTTTTTGTCTTTAAGTGATTTTTTTTTTTTTTTTTTTATTAGACTGTTAATGGCTTGCTGAGGTAAGCATACTGATTAAAGTTAAGCAATGATAAAATGACTTGGTAAGACTTGAGGCCTCTTAACATAGTTTTATAATGTAGCTCCTAAAATGGACAGATTAAGATTTAAGTGGAGGGAGACATCTAATTGTAGGATCTTCAGATCCATATCCCACTGCAGCCGTCAATCCATACCTGTGTCTGAGGACGTCCCCGTCGTTTTGATCGCGGCTTCCTGTCAAATGGTGGCTGTTGGAGCCATCGAGGCTTCTCCTTGTCATGAATGTTGCATGCTTTTTGACAAGTCTTGCTCCTTTCTTTTTTTTTCTTCTAGTAGCTGGTCTCTTTTTAGGGACCCACCTTTATAAGTGCTTGTCATTGGCAATGCAACTCGCTGCTGGACTGATAAGGTACTTCTCCAGCTTATGATCAAACTAGTGATTGTTGTTGCCATATATCCACCCGTTGATACTGTGTAGGCTACGCCTGGGATAACAGACTCTGAGTCATGATAGTACTTCCCCTGATATTGGTTATCTTTTTTCTGCTTTATCTTCTAGTCGCTGTCCATAGTGGACGGTTGTAATGGAGCTGTATATGGCTTATTTGCCTGTTGGTGTGTCCACAAATACTTAGACATAATTTTGCACCAGCCCTGCTCAGAAGTTATGTTTGGGAGGAAGGTTATACCTGCATTGGTTTGGCCACTTGAAGTGTCACCATTTGGAGTATGCTTGCCAGTTAACAGTTGGACAGGGTGTACAAAAACTTCAGAGATGAAGACTAAGGTCCCAGTCGCACAGGCCCTGAGACCCCACCCTGGCAGCCTCTGGTCGCTAGAGAAAAATGTGTATTCCACATTCATGTGGTTTCTCACAGTTGCTAGGTGGAAATTTGTCATGAAGGGGGTAAACGGTGTTGCACTGAAAACCGTCGAAATTGCTTTGGTACCTCGCAGATTGATGCTGTCACCCACAGTTTACATTGAAGACGACTCACTGCTGGTGAGTTCAACACAAATCAGAACTGAAACTGTTCCCTTCAAAAAATACACTTTATTATTATTAATCTGTTGCAGCAACAAGGTACCGTTAGGCCTGAAAGGAAATGTTTTCAGTTTGCATTGTAGTGACCAGAGGTTTCCGGGGGGGGGGGGTCCCTGACCAGTATTTAGGCCTTCATGACTGAGGCCTGATTGATAATACTCAAATTTTTCCTGCCTGAGTAGTGTTCATATCAGCTTCTGTCTGTAGACTATTTTATAGAAAATTCTTTAATCCTCGTAGTTTGTTGCTAACTAATGTGACCACTTTAAACCGCAGCGCTCCAGTGTAAATGCTGAGGGCATCCTGTACAGCTGTAACTGGAAGGCAGTCATTGAGAGGTGAGGTGGCCACCTGCTGTTCACAGGCTGCAGCAACACGCTCGAAGCAGCGGCTGGTGAAGGATGCAGCTCCTGTACCACAAAGAATTATTTTAAAATTAAAAATACAGTTGAGCTTTGCAATGTCGCACCATGTTGTTAATGCATAAATACAAGTTGTCCACAGATTTTTGTTTTTTCTTTTTTAATGCTTTTTTTTTTTAATTTATTTTGTTTTTTGTTTTCTTTTTGTTTGTTTTTGTTTGTTTTTTTTTCTTTAATATTTTTGTGCTCCAGTGCACAAATTTCTTTTTTGGACTTTAAAAGTTTTTTTTTTTTCCATTTTATTCTTTTTATTTAAAGAACAGTTTGTTTTCGTTGTTTTATAGCGGACCATCTGATTATGTTAAATTTGACACGGTTGTACTGAGGGCGAGGCTGTGCTTGGTGCATACCAGGGGGAAGAATGTGGAAGACAAATTCAGAACTTTGTTTCAATCTGATATCAAAGCCGGCAGTTGAATTTCATGTATTACCTTTTTTTTTTTTTTTTTTTCTTTTTTTGCTGAACTGTGGTGCAGGTTGGATGTAATCTGGTGTATCCCTTTTTATTTAATTTTTGTGAATAGGGGAAAATAAAAGTTTTTTCTATAAGTTTTGAGTTGGCTCAAAATTTTGTCTGTGATCTTATAACACCAATTTACAAGTCATTTCAAAGCAAGACCATACAACATCATTGAGAGAAACCCTTGAAAGGGCGATGAAAAAATACTTATCACCTGTCATCGGTCTGGATGAGGGGCTGAAAGTGAGGTGGCAAACGCTCCACAGATTGGTTGGGATCAAACCACAACTGGTTTGTCCCTGATACAAAACTGAGCTGGCTCCACAGCAGAGAACCGATAGTTTAAGGCTCCACCTTTTATTCAACGTACCACAAGTAAATCGGCATTTTTAAGAGCAAAGAAGTTCTTATAAAGATGTACACTTGATGGATCTTAGTCATATTTTTTGTATGAGAGGAATTTGAATTAAACGTGGAGGGGAAATGTTTACTGATGTGCATGTCCTTGTTTATTGTCCTTTACCCTTCCTCTCCTAAACTTTGCTGATATTCTGTTATAGTTCTGAACTTATTGCTCCATCAGTGATTCAAGGAGCCGGGCCTGAGAGGTAGCTGCAGCCCCCAGACTATAATCCTCTACAGTTTGAATTAGGGTCTTTTTTTTTTTTTATTTATTTATTTAATATGTTTTTGTTACAACAGTTTCTATAACACTAATAATATTGTGCAATGAATATTTATTGCAGTACTGGGTTGGACCCCCTTTTGCTTTCACAGTTCCCTTAATTCTTCATGGCATAGATTCAACAAGGTGCTGGAAACATTCCTGAGATTTTGGTTCATATTGACATGATGGTATCACACAGATGGTGCTATATTGGACTGAGATGTGGTGACTGTGGAGGCCCTTTGAAACTCACCGTCATGTTGAAGAAACCAGTTTGAGGTGATTTGAGCTTTGGTGTTGGAACGATGCTCAGTTTGTACTAAGGGGCCCAAAGTGTGCCAAGAAAATATCCCCCACACCAACATAATACTACCACCAGCCAGAAAATTTCACAAGGCAGGATGGATCCATGTAGTCACGTTTACACCAAATTTAAACCCTGCCATCTGAATGTTGCAGCTAAACTCGAGACTCATCAGACCAGCCAACATTTTTCTAATTTTCTATTGTCCAGTTTTGGTGAGGCTGTGTGAACTGTGGCTTCAGTTTCCTGTACTTGCCTCACAGGATTTTCATCTGGTGTGGACTTCTGCTGCCGTGACCCATCTGCTTGCAAGATACAACATGTGTGTTAAGAGATGCTTCGCTGTAACAAGTGGTTATTTGAGGAGTTGTTGCTTTCCCATCTTTTTGAAGCAGTCTGGCCATTCTCCTGATACCCTGGCATCAATAAGGCATCTTCTCCCAGAGAACTGCCACTCACTGTATTAACAAGCAGCTGAACAGGTGTACCTATTGAAGTGACCAGTGAGTGCATAGCAAGTAAAGATTCCAGTGAGAGATGTTCTATATAAATAAAAATGACTTGACTGTTTACACAAAAGGGTTATTATATAATTTTCATACTTCATGTTTGAGGTATGTTAATTAAACATGTTTCACTGGGGTAAATATACACTATATTTCCAAAAGTATTTGCTTGTTTGCCTTCACACGTATATAAACTTGAGTGACATCCCATTCTTAATCCATAGGGTTTAATGTGATGTCGGCTCACCCATTGCAGGTATAACAGTTTCAGCTCTTCTGAGAAGGCTTTCCACAAGGTTTAGGAGTGTTTATATTCCCATAAACACTTTGACCATTTTTCCAGAAGTGCATTTGTGAGATCAGACACGAATGTTGGACGAGAAGGTCTGGCTCAGCGTCTTTGCTGTAATTCATCCCAAAGGTGTTCTGTCAGACTGAGGTCAGGACTCTGTGCAGGCTAGTCAAGTTCTTCCACACCAAACTCTCTCATCCATGTCTTTATGGTCCTTGTTTGTGCACTGGTGTGCAGTCATGTTGGAACAGGAAGGGGCCATCCCCAAACTATTCCCACAAAGTTAGGAGCATGAAATTGTCCAAAATGTCTCAGTATGTTGAAGCATTAAGAGTTCCTTTCTTTCTAAGATTTATTTTTGGCTTTATTGACAGATGTACAGTGGAGAGAGGCGGGAAAGTGGGGGAAAGGAGTCGGGGAGGACTGGCAGGGTGGTCAGGACTCGATCCAGCGGCGGCCACATTGCCAAGCGGCATTCATGGTCACCTGCTCACCCGCTGAGCCACGCTGGCACCCTGAGAGTTCCTTTCTCTGGAACTAAGGGGCCGAGGCCAGCTCCTGAAAAACAACCCCACACCACCAAACTTTACACTTGGCACAATGCCGTCAGACAAGTACCGTTCTTCTGGCAAGCACCAAACTCAGACTCATCCATCAGATTGACAGATGGAGAAGTGGGATTAGTCACTCACAGAGAACATGTCTCCACTGCTCTACAGCTGATTGGCGGTGTGCTTTACAACACTGCATCCGGTGCTTTGCATTGTGTTTAGTGATGAAGGCTTGGATGCAGCTGTTTGGCCATGGAAACCCATTTTATGAAGCTCTCTATGCACTGTTTTTGAGCTAATCTGAAGGCCACATGAAGTTTGGAAGTCAACTGACTGCAGAAAGTTGGTGACCTCTGCGCACTGTGTGCCTCGGCATCCGCTGACCCCACACTGTGGTTTTATGAGTTTCTGTTGTTCCCAGTTGTTTCCACTTTGTTATAATACCACTAACAGATGACTGTGTAATGTTTAATAGCAAGGAAATTTCACTACTGGACATGTTGCACAGGTGGCATCCTATCATGTTACCATGCTGGAATTCACTGAGCTCCTGAGAGCGACCCATTCTTTCACAAATGTTTTTAGAAGCAGGTGCATGGTTTTATACACCTGTGGAAGTGACTGGAACACCTGAATTAAATTATTTGGATTGGTGAGTGAATACTTTTTGGCAATATATTTTTTGAATGACTGAATACAGTCTATAGGTATCATAGTGGTAAAGTAAGAACTAAAATGACCAGTAACACTTTGAAAATTTACATGAACTCATGACATGAGTCATGACCTCTGACCTCTGTGCTGGGGGTCAGTTTGTAATGGTTTTAGTTGTAAATTATCTCCACAGGATGCTCCTCTTTGTCACTTCGTTGCAGCCTCCATTCAGAGCAGGGAGGGGGAAGAGGAGGAGTGGTGTTTGCTGTTGTATAAATAACAACAAATGAGCTTAATATTCAAAGGTAAAAATAAACAAACAGCACAGTATCTAAATATCAGCCCTCTCACTATCTGACACGGTTTTTATGGCAACATGTATTTATTTATATGTATACTGGCCGGAAATGAATCCTTATTTGAGGATTAAATCCTTTAGCAAAGTCTGCCTTTGGTAGTCGGGTTGACAACGCATCAACCAATCACAGCAGAGGATCCCCCTTCCTCCTCCTCTCCCGCCTCGTCCAATCCAGTCCCAACCAATAGAATTGTAAATCTGCTGCCCAGTTTGATGACGACACCGGAACTACTGTTTGAATGTTTTTTTTTTTGTTTTGTGTGTGTGTGTGTGTGATGACAGGAGACCAACAGCAGTTGGTGTTTTTGCATTACATGAGCCTTAATTTGATTTATATCGATAGGCCTTACCGTTGTTGCACCGTCACCTCGGGTGATAACTTTTAAGCAGCGGTAAGCATTTTCAGGCTTTAAAAAAAAAAAAAAGAGTAGCAGCTGAACTTGACGATAGCTTCTGGTGTCTTAAGCCGTATTTCGGTTGCAGTTAGCGGCTATCAGGAAAGGGAAAGCATTCATTTGTGGCGGCTTGCTAAAGCTTTCCTCAAGCAGATTTTCTCTGAGTGTGAAGCTAATCGGTGTAGCTGTGTAGAAGAGCTCCAACTTAATTAAAACACATAATAAAGTTAGTTTAAGGTCCATGAGTTAGGGGTCTTGTGGAGGAGAAAGGTGATGTCTGAGGTTGGGGTTAACCTGCATGAAGCCGAGGCGGGGGTATGCTGTGAGCAGCCATCTTCTTCCCAGGTGAGGAGTACTGAAGGCACCGGGCCCGACCTGCAGGGGTAAGACTTTCCTCAGACTCAATCAGCTGACTTTTCATGTGGCGCAAGCTCCTGAGAAGAATAATCAAGCTGCATTTGTGTATTCTTTTCAGTCTGGTGCCCGCTGGCCACTCACCCTCAGCAGATGTCAGCCCTTCACCTTCAGCTGAGCCCAGTGGCTTGTTGTCCTTACCGTGGGAGATACTAACCCACATCGCCTCACACCTTCCTGCTCAGTGTGTCATCAACGTGCTGCCGAAGGTTCGTTTTAAAGGTCTTTGCTGTCAGTTATTGTCACAAAGGTGAATCAACAAAACACAAATATTTGGCACATCTCTGCATGTGAGTCATGTCTTTGAATACCTGCCCCTTCTCTTTTCAGGTCTGCCATGCCCTGAGTAAGGTGGGTCAGGACAGCACGGCCTGGCAGCTCCGAGCGCGGAGACTAATGGGATCGAGAGCTGCCTTTCCTGTAGGGCCGAGGGAGGACTTTGACTGGCCTGCTGCTTGCCTGGAGATGGAGCAGCTTACAGCCTGCTGGTCAGGTGAAGCCGAGTGTGTGGCCAGACAAAACCAGGAGGATGAGGAGGGAAGGGAACAAGCAAGGCTGCAGGATGGGGAGCCCGGTGCAGGAGGCCAGAACCATGGCGGAGAGGGTGAGGTAGAAGGAGTGGGAGTGGCGGCGCAAGAGGTCGCTTATGGTGCAGATGAGGCAATGGAGGTGGCAATGGAAGGTGAAGATGGTGAAATGCAGCCTATCTTAGGCAGAGACCAGCTGGTGAGACTGAGAGAGGAGCTTCAAGACAGATTAGAAGGTGATGCTGCAGCACTAATGGACGAAGAAATAAACCATAGAAGGGTTTTTAATGCAGACGAAGGGCAAGACGCAATTCTTAATTACCAAGAAAACTTGGCAGACCACAGGAATCTTGGTAACAGACAACATGTAGAGACAAGAAGTCCAAGCCCACCACCAGCACTGGAGTGCCTCACCCTGCCTTCAGGCCACATTGCACATGTAGACTCCGTCCTCCTTCTTGGGGGAGAGGGGAAGGTCTGTGCCACAGCTTCCAGAGACTGGAATGTGAAGCTCTGGGATCTGGAAGTGGGCTCACTGCTGCACACACTGGGACGGCAGGGTGACTTCAGCAGCCATCGAGGCTGGGTCTGGTGCCTGGCATCTCAGGGACCTCTGCTGGCCTCAGGGGGCTTTGACAGCACTGTGAGGCTGTGGGACCTGCAGGCCGGAGGGGCAGACAGGGGCCTCATCAGGACTGGGGCTGCTGTCCTGTGCTTGTCCTGTCAGCCAGACATGTTGCTGGCTGGTACATTTGACAAGAGGGTCAGCATGTATGACACCAGAGGTGAGAGGGTTTTCAAACTTGTTTTTAAGATGACTGGCAAAGTATTGAGTGTAAATGAGGATAATTAGTCTACTAAATGTAAAATACTTGTCCTAGCAAAGCAGTAAAAAAGACAAATAACTTATTGAGGTGGATTCTGTTGTATTTTTTTGTCCGCAGCTGCTGAACCACTGGTGAAGAGCCTCCGTCTGCATGGTAATGCCGTAATGTGCCTGTCTGCAGATGACAAATACATCATCTCTGGGAGTAAAGACTGCACTGTGGCTGTCTATGACCGCAGAGCAGGCAAAGGCTTGAAGAGACTTCGGGTAGATGCTTAAGTTTCTTTAAAACCTTGTGCTTGTGTCCACGTATGCTTATATCTACCTGTGCACCAAGCCACTAACTCCAACCACCCCACACTTTTATAGCTGAGCTCCTACCTACTGTCGATGAGCTACAGTGGCTGTGAAGTATGGGCAGGAGACAACAGCGGCATGCTCCACTCCTTTTCCATGCAGGCGGGTACCTTAAAGCCTCTCTCCCAGTTTGATGTGGGTCACACAGCTCTGATCACCGGTGTCCACAGATCCCCCGGAAGTCTCTACACCTGTTCATCTGATCGTACCGTCAAGGTAGGAGGCTGAATAATTAATTTAAACTTCTGGACATCTGCTACTGAACAGTTTTGTATTGTAATTTTTTTTTGGCCTGTGCTACAGGTTCATATACCATGCGCGCCCCCGAGGACGTTATGTACCCTGAATTATCAAGCCGGAGTCCACGGGGTGAGTGCCGTGCACCACATCGTTAGAACCTTTTATGATGATGTTCTAACTTTATTAATCTGGGCTCCTTCATGTGTCGTCATTCTCCCTCTCATTTCTCTGATTGCGCTGTCGCCACCTTCCAGCTGAGTGTGGAGGCCGGAGTCCTCGCTGTAGCCTCGGGTGATGTCAGCGTGCAAATCTGGAGGCCCCGAAAATAAAGCGCAAGATCTGGGAAATAAACCGCAAGACTTGAAAACAGGGACCACGGTCTTTCTTGTGGTGTTCCGTGTCTATATTCAAATCAACAATGGTAAATAAAGAACAACGCCCTTGCCTGGCAGTCAGGCTGGCTGTATCTACAATGATATAAGTGCTGAGTAAACAGACACAGAAGGGTAGAGGCTTGAAACAAGACAGCTGAAGTCCCCATCATACGTCTGCTCAGACAAGTTTTTTTTTTTTTTTTTTAAGCTAACGTTTTGGAAATAATTGCTTTCATTTGATTCATTTAGTTGTAATTCTATAGTGGAGGACATTTCGGGTATTTAAATGCGTTAGTTTAGCCAAAGGCTAATTTCTTTAAAATTATGTCTTGTTTCATTGCGTATATGAGGAGTTTTCCACAGACAAACAAAGGTTTATTTTTGTTGTTTACCCCCCAAATGTTTCCACATTTTGTGCCTCTGCTCACTACTTTTAAAGACACCTTTGAAGAACTTTGTTTTATGTTCAAACAGCACTGAAACATTTATTGAATCCATCACGTTAACCGACATTATGCAGTAAGCATTATTTAAACTTTTCATGTACAGTAAAATATTTATTACTCTGTGACACACTGATCATATTTATAAGGCTATTTATTTGAATAATTCAACAAAGCTTTATTATTTGTGCATATTTCAACATACACCGTTTTTGTGTGTGTAGTTTTAAAATTGTTTAAATCTTGTTTAGGCAACTCTGACCATAAATCACTTGTACGATACTTGACAGATGGATTCATTAATAACACAATGAAAGAAATGTTTCCAGAGAATACAGCATTAAATGTTTTGAAAATCGAGTCCCTGGATGATTTTGTGATTTCTCAGGTGATGACTCGTATAATCAGTGTCACACTTGTGGTATATGTTCACGGCCGCTTTCTCAGACAGAATTTTTCTTCACAAAGCTGTCTGTGAGCAGTCGGTGGTCTCTGGTCAGAGCCATCAAAGAAGGACGCAGGTCTTCTTATCTTTGAAGGGATTGGATGAAGCGGCTATGCCGGTGAGCAGTGGATCGCTGCGCCTGTGCTCCTGACAGTACTGGACTAAATCTGCTGCTGTCAGAGAGATCTGCCGGGACAGATTCAGACACAAATGAGAAAAACTGTTGGATAGTTTTTGACAACACAGCAGTATGAATATGTTTAATCTGATGAGTTTTTAAACAGAGCAAAGTATAAAACAAGTTAACAGGTGATTTATATTCTTAAGCACCTTAAATCTCTCCATGCTTGCCTCCACCCGAAGTTGATCCACCAGTTTTTGTGCCTGAATAACGCTGCTGCTGCTGCTGCACGTCTTTCCTGACATTCTCTTCAATGTGAAAACAGAAAAATAATCTCAGTATTTGGTCTGAAGATCCTTTGACACCAAAATCAGCAGCGAGAAAATAAATTATATCAGCCACTTACCTGATCTAAACAGCTCAGGTTATACAGGAGCATCTGGTCAGAGACGCTCCCGACTTTCCATTTTGACCTGTACTGCCTTTTTTATTCCCTGTTGGGGGCAGTTCAAAGGCTCTGTGACAGAAAAGGTCACACAATACAGTGCTGGAAATGTCACAAACATCACATCTCTTCACAGGCACTGCAGGAGGCTGTGCTTCAGGGATGTGGTCTGCCACTAAGCCAAGATTATGTCTTTTTTTTTTTTAATTTGAAAGATTCAATGATAGTCGAAAGGTTTGAGTTCATTTGAGTCTGCAAGTTCAGTGAACAGTATGGTGGATCCTGATAAATCAGTTTTGCACATTTTTTTTTATTAAATCAACACAGTTGGGTTACAGATGGAAATGTAACAATTTGCTGGGATTTCAAAATGTGAGAAAAAACAATGACATTCACATAAGCTGTAAAACACTGCAGAATATACTGTATAATATGTAGAAAATCTATCTATCTATCTATCTATCTATCTATCTATCTATCTATCTATCTATCTATCTATCTATCTATCTATCTATCTATCTATCTATCTATCTATCTATCTATCTATCTATCTAATCAAGAAATATAAGCTGAGTGAAAGGTGAAAGGCAGCCGCTGAAATGCGATCAGGGCACGTTTGTCCCTTTGCGGTTCCCGTAAGGGAGCTCGTTTCCCACAGCCCATCCATGCGACGTTTACGGGAATTCAAATCTCCAATATTTGTGTTTTTGCTTGTCGTGACAGCCGTTTATTACTCAGCCTTCTCCATCACCTAACATCTCTTCAAAAACAGGTGTGTCTTCACCTCTCTCTTAGATGTTTAATCGCGAAAACCAGTCGACTGGCTCGGAGTTAGCTTCTAGCTAACGTCAGAACACATGGATTTTGTATGTTTTCATTGATTTTTATTTATTTATTTATTTTTTAGGGGAGCATCTGCTAAACCCCATATGTGCTTTTAATAAGGGCTATTCCCTGTAGAAAGGCATTTATTACGAAAATAAATGGAACTTTACAGGCGAATGACTGTAGAATGTAGCTGTAATAATATTGATGCTACTTTTAAAAACCTGATCAAATTCCACAGGTGATCACCAGAAGGCATTTTAACAGTAAAATATTCATCTACTTTCTCTTACGTTACCATGTGGTGCTGTAATGAAGATGAATAAACCCACCAGACGTACTCAAAGAAAGTATTAAAATATCCCAATAAATCAATGACAAATAGCCTTCACCACAGTTTTAGTACTCAGAGTGACCTTGGTCAGTGTTACTGGATTATAGTAATGTATGTAGAGCTGGTCAATTTTATAAGCTTGCCATATATTTTGTATGTAAAGTTTTAACCAGTAAAGTGTAGAGTATTTCTCTGTGTACTTGGGCTCCACTGTCCGAAAACATGCTGTTGTATCTCTTCCAACTCCTTAAAAACCCACCTTCTTCTGATTGGCTGCCCCTCAGAAACAGAAGGTTTAACTAGCAGATGGGTGGAAACCACCTCTTACTGATATCATTCAGAGCCACAAACAGAAATGGAGAGTTTAGTCAATAATCTGCACTTTTGCTTCACAGGGATTAGTTTTACATATGCTGAAAACTGCAATAAGCGCACTTTAAAGGAACCTGCAGGATAAACCTCTATCTCACGTAGCCTTTCCAGGAATCCACTTACTTAAGTTTCTTTATATGCAAAGACTGCAGTAAGCAAATATTTGAGGAAAATGTTCTCTCAAAAATGTGTTTGTACATTCAAATGAATCACAGGGTGGATATGAAAGTGTGCGTTATATAATTCTGTCCCAAAATATGCTGAAAACGTCCAAAAAAAAAGAAAAAATTGTCTTTGTCTTTTGCAGAAAATATGGCAGACCAGGCCCCCTCAGTTGCCAAGGAGGCCGTCCTGAAGCCTAGCTGCGACCTCCCCGAGGACATGCCGAAAATCAGAGGCTATGACTTCAACCAGGGGGTCGATCTCCATGCAGTGCTGAAGTCCTACCTCACCACGGGCTTCCAGGCCAGCAGCTTAGCCTTGGCTATCCAGGAGATCAACACCATGGTGAGAGAAATGCCTGTAAGGCGTTGTTGTGGAGTTAGGGGTTTTCATACACCTAAAGTGTACAATAAACAACTGCAATATTAAAATCACCAGACTAATATTGGGCAGGTCCCCCTTTGGTGGTGCACTGTGGCACCTAGATGTACCCCTTATAGTCTTCTAGGTAGTTTTGGTGTTACACGCTCAGGTTGTGCTAAATGTATCTTTGACATTTTTTCTTCCATTGCAGTACAAGACAAATGAATGGGATAGCATTAATGTGAATCGAGCACAGACTCTGTGTCATATAAAGATGGCTGTACAAAGCAATAATGGTGCTTACTGAAGCTGAATGAACCTGGGATAATGGTTTTATGGGTCCATCTATTATTATGCCAGGGCCTTCAAAGTATGGGAGCTGAAGCAGAGCAGGAAGGTGACACTTGAATATTTCACGTGACAGAATCATCAGCGCTCTCCCATAGATTTCAAATCAGGATTCTTTGAGTACCAGTACCATGAAGCTGAAGCGGGTGGGTGGAGTTTCTGTGCTCACAGCTGGAGCTGTGTGCATCAGGGGACCATATTAAAGATGTCAGTTTAAAAAACAAACAAACACAGTGCGTCCATTTTAAACATTAATTTACCCAATTAAAAAAAATGTGACTTATCACCAGTGAGCCACCTTGTCCAGATGGCTTATTCACTCTAAACCCGGCATGTCAGTGAAACCAGTCACATCCACAAACACGCCTCACTTTGAGGTCTAATGCTACAGATTAGTTTTACAGATTTAAGGGAGGGAAGGATTCCACTTCCTACTTTATACTTCCTTCCTTAAACTTTAAAATAACCACAAACACATAGATGAGAATCTGTGAATTCAGCTAATCATATAATGACTTACAAAGAAAAAAAAAAAAGTCTTTTATTGAGCCAGAGATCATTTTGGAGCCAGCCCTCAGCGCTGTTGTGTTTTGGCTTCGTTTTTAAGGTGTGGTTGTTGCCAGTGATCCATCTTGTATGTATGAGATGACATCTGACTTTTACCACCACAGATAGAGAAGCGTCTTGAACCAGTCGAGGAAGATGAAGGAAATGAATCCGGGGAAACCTCAAAGTCGGGCTGCACCATCTTCCTGGGATACACTTCCAACCTCATCAGCTCCGGAGTCAGAGAAAGCATCCGCTATTTGGCACAGCACAAAATGGTATAAAAGCATAACCTAACAATCCACATAAACTCTAAGTCAATCGCCCAGTTTCTCAGAACCTGTTCCTGTGTGTTAGGTGGATGTGATTGTAACCACAGCTGGAGGCATTGAGGAAGATTTAATCAAGTGCCTGGCTCACACCTACCTGGGAGACTTTAGCTTGCCCGGCAAGGAGCTCCGCCTGAGAGGCATCAACAGGTTGGTGACTGCTGATACAGCTTATCTGTCAGCTCATAAAGGCGGGTGTAACAGCTTTCCAAGAAGCTGCTACTCGGTGCCACATTACGCAAGCAGTTTCTGATGCGTGCTGCGCAGGTGTGCTGGCGAACCAGTCGCAAGTCCAAAGATCTTCGCCTCCACTTCTTCCAACAACATGAAGTTGTTGTCCCAGCTGAGCATTAGTTATGCAGCCTAACTTCAGATTCTCAGCACTGGCATTCCTGATACAGAGAACACGGTCAAAAACTGTTGTGGTTCCTCAGTGGCACACCTGAATAAATTAACTACTTGTGTATAAATGCAGTAAATTGAGAAATAACTGCCCCCTTGTGTCCAAATGTGTAATAATGCAAACAAAGGATTAAGTGGCTCTGAGACGCCTTGAGGTGGACCTATAATTTCCAGCTTTTTTCAGACTCTGCTGAAGTAGCTTTGCATGATTCAGTGTTCAAAATAATCTTTTATTTATTGAACCGTGCTTGTTGCCGCCACTTTGTTTAGGCTTCTCTCCCTTTAGACTGACTTCTGAATGGCTTCTCCTTTGAAACTTGGCTTTTTATACCTAATGAGCTCTACTGTATAGATAAACTGTATGACAGAAAGAAGGCAAAGCATAATAGGCCCACTTTGCAGCTTCGTCACCTAGCGTTAACCAAAGACTGGAAACAGTGCCAATGCACTAAATGGATGGTAAATGGACTGGTACTTATAAATCGCCTTTCTACTCAATTTGAGCACCCAAAGCACTTTCCCCTACAAGTCTCATTTACTCAATCACACACACATTCCTACAGTGCTTTTTATCTATACGTAAGCGTTTTTATCTACCGTTCACACACACTCACTCACTCTGCATAAGGGGCAGCTCAGGGTTCAGTATCTTCCCCGGGGATATGTCAACACATAGACTGGAGGAACCGGTGAATCAATTCACCAACTTTCCAGTTGGTAGACTCTTCCACCTAGTCATGCACCAGCCACTAATGCACACGTTTGCTTGCTCATCTGTCTTTTCTTATTCTTTATGCCTTCATAACATCACCAATAGCAGATGTATTGTATAACTTCAGAGTTTGTGCAAGGATTTAACAGGCAGGTGCTCATCTTAGAGGTCTAAGCTCTCACAGAAAAACTTGTTGATGTATTTTTTTTTTCTTCTTGTCTGTGGTAAACCTATTCCACATCCCTCTGTCCTCACTGGCTGTAGAATAGGTAATCTGGTGGTGCCCAATGATAACTACTGTAAATTTGAAGACTGGCTGATGCCCATCCTAGACCAGATGTTGCTGGAGCAGAACACAGAGGTGAGTCTCTGCCTGCAGTCCAGACCCACCTCCTGCAACAGTGGTTGTTAGTTTAATGACATGTTTTCATGCACTTGCTATGTTTAATTTTTGGTTTTTAATTTGTAAAGTACAGCTGTTTTTTTTTTTTTTTCTTCATGTTTTGTTTTTTGTAATTTCAGGGCACCCGCTGGACTCCCTCCAAAATGATCCACCGACTTGGCAAGGAGATAAATAATACAGACTCTGTCTATTACTGGGCGTACAAGGTTGTTAAGCACTTCCTTCTGCTCTCACTTACTTGGCTTACTTTGCATTGACTGTGCTGCTAGCCTGGAGAGTTAGTGGGTAAATGTGCTGTTTGTGCGCTGTTTCAGAATAACATCCCAGTGTTCAGTCCGGCTCTAACAGATGGCTCTCTGGGCGACATGATTTACTTCCACTCATATAAGAACCCTGGCTTGGTTCTGGACATCGTAGAAGGTTTGAAGCGACATTGATGTTGCAGAACAAGATCACCACGAAGGTTTTAGTCATTCCATGTCATTAATGTGGGCTTTATTTTCAGATATTCGCAGGTTGAACAGCCAGGCAGTTTTTGCCAAGAGGACGGGGATGATCATCCTGGGAGGAGGGCTGGTCAAACATCATATAGCCAACGCGAATCTTATGGTAACTAAATTCTTTGATCTTTAACTTTTCTCACTCGTAAATCCTGAAAAAGGTTATTAAAGCCGTCAGTGGTGGAATATCTATCTAAGGAGTTTTACTTGGGAACAAATTTGAGGAATGTGTACCTTCTTTGAGTATCTCCACTGAGGCTACTTCCTTCCCAACTACTGTAACAGCTACAGTCAGCAGTTATTTTACAGATTCACTGTAGTACTTTTGTACTTTAGTGACATTTTGTGTGTGAAAGTGACTGATTGTAAAAAAAAAAAAAATAAAAAATAAATAAAAATAGGATCTGGAGACTTCCTACTCCACTGCTGCTCTATAAAAATATTAACAAGTATATAGTTTAAACCAGCAAAGCAAACCTCCTCACTTCAGCCTAATCCGTTTCCTGTCTTGATGCTCTGTCTCTCACGTCTGCCAGAGAAATGGAGCTGACTATGTGGTGTATGTGAACACGGGGCAGGAGTTTGACGGCTCTGACTCTGGGGCCAGACCTGATGAGGCTGTGTCTTGGGGCAAAATCAGAACAGATGCCAAACCTGTTAAGGTAAAGATAAATATCAACTTTATCTTCTGTTTGTTGCAGTTATAGCCTCAGATAGCCTTTAATTACTATTCAATTACCATTAGATTTTGAGATGTCTTCCTTTCCATTTCATAGGCTTGGGATTATAGTTGAATATTTTTATGCAGTAGCAGACAGAAGCTATTTTCACACATGAATTCTGGGAAATCCACAGCTGTGCTTTTTCACACGTAGCAGCTAAATCTCAGTTTCAGATGTGTTTTAACTAGTGGAAATACACCCACGTGCTTGCTTTGAATTCGCTGGGCACTCACCAGCTCCATTCACATCTGGGCTTGTTCGGGCATCAAGCAGACTTTGGTACTAGTCAGCTGGCAGGGTCAAGATCACATAATTGCAGGGCAGACTGAGCCAAACATTTCTGTTTTCACGGCTACTGGGTAATGCCTGAAAAAGCTCAGGGCTGCAACACTTCTCAAGTCCCAAGAGCTGCATTCAAAAGCTAAACCCATTATAGAAAATGTATTTATTTATTTGGGTCATTTCAGACATGCTTAATATACATTCACCGGCCACTTTATTAGGTATGCCATGGTAGTACCTGTTTGGAGTCTCATTTGTCTTCAGAATTGCTTTAATTCTCTGTGACACGGATTCAACAAAGTGCTGGAAACTTTCCTCAGAGATTGCATTGACTGCACATCCACGATGAGAATCTCTCGTTCCAGTGGATTGAGATCTGGTGACTGTGGAGGCCATTTGAGTGCAGTGGACTCATTGTCATGTTCAAGAAACCAGTTTAAGACCATTCTCTGTAAACCGTAAAGACAGCTGTGAGTGTGAAAATCCCAGTAGTGTGTGAAATACACATGATGTGTTCAAAGTCATGTCTTCCCCATTCTGATGCTCAGTTTTGAACTTGACCACGTCTACATGCTTGAATGAGTTGGGTTGCTGCCGTGTGATTGGCTGATTACATTTGTGCATTAATGAGCGGCCGAATAGATGTACCTAATGAAGTGGCCGGTAAGTTTTTCTAACAAAGAATTTAACTCTGTTTGATCTGAACAACTTGCTAACAAACATCAGCCTTTTTTTTGTGGCGCTCCTTTCATTTGCCAATGTGTGCAGAGTTCCTTCTTTTCCAGTGAAATTAGCTTTAGAGGGATTAAATGTGTTTTGCATGTATTTTCCTCCTGGAGCAGAAAAGGAAGAAAGGCAGTGAGGCTGAGAAATAGTTTAGCTTCACACGTGAAGAAGGAAAGAACAAGTCAAACACAAGAAAAATGGTTTGAGTTATAACTAGGAGGTGTGCTCTTCACTTTGGCATCAAGGTGGCAGCATCTGCACAGTGTTTGTGCTTAGAGCGCATCAAAACCACCACAACATAAACATGAAAACTGGGTTAATGTCTTAACCACAGTGATAATAAAGCATTATTGTTTACAAAATATTATTTTAATTATAGAAAAGCGACAAACCGCTCTTTCCTTGGTT
Source organism: Archocentrus centrarchus (assembly GCF_007364275.1). Lineage (NCBI taxonomy): Eukaryota > Metazoa > Chordata > Actinopteri > Cichliformes > Cichlidae > Archocentrus > Archocentrus centrarchus. The sequence continues at coordinate 17,350,438 of NC_044353.1, read as the reverse complement.
CTCAGGTGTATGCCGACGCCTCTCTGGTCTTCCCCCTGATTGTGGCTGAGACCTTCGCTCAACACGCCGACAAGCTGGCTGCCGGCAAGAAGACAGATTAACTGGTGGTGGGCTTAAATGCTCTGTTCAAAACCATTTATTCCTCTGGTTTATTCCTTTGTTTGTCAAGCTGAGCACTCTGATCTCGGGAACCGCTCTGTTGAAAAGTTAAATTGCATGGTGCGATACATACGGTGATGTGACTGAATGACTTATTGAATGGGAAACAATGGTGACAGTTCCCTGTTTTAATGCTTTTCCAGTGTTTACTTGTTTGAACAAGTACAGCAATTTTTTTCTTACTGTTCAGACAGCTGAAACTCCATGGGTATCGTCCTTTTGCATGCACCAAAGAGACTGTCTATAATGCATCAGGTTTTAGTTGGTGTGTGTGTGTGTGTGTGTGTGTGTGTGTGTGTGTGTGTGTGTGTGTGTATGAGCATGCGAGTACACATGCACTTACGAGACTGTGTGACATAGCCAAGAGTTTTAATTTATTTCAGTTTAGTTGTGGCGTGACACACAGTGCGTCTCTGTGATAATTCTTTTTGCCTGTTGTATTAACCAAACCTTTACTTTACAGTCACTGTTACAGGATGAAAGATGTCCCTGTATATCTTAATAAACCATGAAGTCATAATTTCTGTCTGTGTTTAAAATGGATTTAGTGCACTTTTACAGATAGACTTTGTGTCGGAGATCTGTGTGAAAAGGCCTCAGAGGACCCATCATATGACACGAAATTTCACATGACTCAGTGATCCTTGTTGTATAAAAAGAAATGAAACTTTGCAGAGAGAATTTGAAGTTTCTCATGAGCATTTCAAACGCATCCGGGAGCACCGAGGTGACTAATGGGGGCGGAAAATGTTGTTATTGAGAACTGATTAGTGGTTAAATTATTGCTCTGCTACCTGAGCAATAAATAAAGAAGCTCTGCTCTACCTTTAAAAAGATGTAAATGCGCAAGTTTAATAGATTTGACTGACTTTGAATGAAAATGAAATTAAAGTTATTTCAATGAACATTTACATACCTCTGAATAACAAATACTCCAAATCGGGTATGTCACAGTGTGCCAACTGGGCCACAGAATATTTTTCTGATTTACAAAATAATATTAATTTTAACGGTTTCAGCTTTGTTTGGTGCTCAAATGTAACTATTCGTAACTAAAATGCAGCTGTCGAATGCAGTAAATATGTGGTTTTTGAGCACTCATGTAGGCCTGGTGTCAGTGGCCTTTTATGACCTTTTAAAGGCTCTCTCTATATTTTTATTTTTCTGATGAATGTGATTGGCTGCGGGCCTCCTGTCATTTTGCAAAAGTGTCTCCAAAGCAAAGCAAGTGGAGTATTCCACAACAGTTGTGTTGTGTCAGACTGCAGCAGTGTTCCTAATCAAGTAAACCTTCAACTTTATGACCTTTTTGTGTGTGTGTGTGTGTGTGTATTTATGAAATTCACAAATCCTTCTGTAAACTCAGCTTCCAAACTGTCAGAATTTTAGTAAATAAACCACAAACTGTGTCGAGCGTTCTGTCGCTCCAGGCAGAGTTTAAGGTTTGGAGGGAAAAAAAAAACCCCAAAACAAAATTGCAATCTCGCTCAACTTGCTCAGCGAGCGGTGAAAGCTTGAATAAAGTCTGTTGAGCGAGGCTAATCGCTTTGACGCTGTTTGCGAGATCCTACCTTCAGATCCCTTGAGCGGCACGTGCTCGTGCGGTTGCTGCTTGCTCTCGCGCACACAGATGCAGCACACTTTTCTTTCACCCATGGAGGTGGGACTCCCTGTGCCCTTTCCTTTCCTTTCCTTTGTGCTGTCAGCAGAATCAGGCCCAGAAGTAACAATGATCTAGTAACAATGATAAAGACGTTTCCCCGCGCAATACATCAGTTTACTATTGTGGGAATGGATATTTCCTGCAGCTAATCAGTGCTCTCACATCCTCGGCACAGAGCTGCTTTTATATTGGAATGGAAACTTTGTATCAAATCTGAGTGTAACATGCTCAGTGAAGCTGTTTTTTTTTTTTCCTTCTTTTTCATTTTATTTCTAGAGTTGTTAAAGTGTCAGTGTTTGTTTTTCTTTTAGTGTGTATGGTGACCTTTTAATTTTTGGAGCCGAAGAAGTGGAATTGGACCCGGGATAAGGTCAACTTTCCCAAAACCTCAGCCCCATGTGCTCTGAAACACACACACACACACACACACACACACACGAACTGGGCGTTCCTGTCCTGGTGCAAGCTGCTTTTCCATTCAGTCCTTCTATCTTTTCCTATTGGTGGTGGCACTGTGTGTGTATAAGTGTGTGTTTACCCAGGGCTTGACAGTTAAAAGATTTATTTATTTTTTTAAAAAGCAGTGGCGTATGGATTTTTATCCCTATAGAAACCCATGTTTGCTGTGTGCTTAGCTGAAAGATAACAGAGTCTGAGTGGCCTGGAAAAAAAAAAAAGTGAGTAGAGACCCTGTCTGTGTGTGTGTGTGTGTGTGTGGATGAGCTGTAGTCACGCTATGATAATATTGTGTGGCGTCTGCACAGAGCAGACAGTGTTTTCCTCCCCCTTCCTCCTACTCCTCTGTGGAACAATCAGCATACTGTGTGATGTGCAGGGCCACAGCAGTCATAATGGCAATTATGTCTTCTTCCAGCCAGATTGGCAGCTTTTTTTTTTGTTGAGAACCAAAGAGACAGACTGAGAGGGAGAGAGAAGGAAAGGACAGAGAACCAGAGAGGGAGCACTGACCTGCTGCACAGCTGCAGGGTGGGGTGGATCAGTGAGGAGTGGAGGGAAAAGAAAAGTAATTTATGCAACCATTTACATATTTGTATTGGTTTCTGAGGAAAGTCAAGTTCATGCAAGAGCTAATTCCCACCAGATTTTTTTTTTTGTTTGTTTTTCATTCTTCACTGTTTCAGGCCTGTTTGAACAGTGTCCTTTTTTAACGTCCGGCCACCATATTTCCAGATAACAGAAGGGAAGTGCTGATAAAAATATCTGTCTGAGTCACCTTCAGTTAGCTCAACAAGCAGCTTTGCAGACTTTTTTACACATCATTTGCCCTGAGATTTGCTTCTCAGGCTGAATCCAGCCTACAGGGGTCCAAAATCATCGCCTCTTTGGAATATAACACACTCCATTCGTTGTCTTTTAGCCTCCACCAAGGATGCAGGATGACTCAAAAAGTTATGGAGCGTGGGCTCGGCCCAGCTTAGAAGTAATTACCTTTTGAAGTCTATCCAGATCTGTATGCAGGAATTTTTGAAAGGAGAGAGGAAAATTACCGTGTCTTCACAAGTAGATAATTAAATACAAAAAAGAAAAAAAAAGGGGAAAACATTGTGTTGATATTGTTAAGAAAATATGCCAGACTAATCCAGACATCCTTCAGGATCCAGGGAGTTGAATGATGCCTGGTGTAGAGCGAGTTTTCAGCCCCAGAGGAAGCGTTGTCGTTACGAGTGACTGAACTCCAAGTGTGCAGTTTATCCACTTAAAAATGGATTGAAATGAAAAAAATTGTGTAATATATACAGCACGTTTTATACATGAAAAATGTATTATGAAAAAAGACCACCAAAATTTACTACAGAACCAGTAAAACTGGCTATTTAACTCTTGTTACGATAGCAGTGAATGGGTGAACAAGGGGATAGTTTTTCAGACACAGCCAAGGTTGTCTGAGCTGATTGTGTATTTATGCACGTGATGTGACCGCTTGACAAGACTGATGATCACAGCGGCGTCCTAACAAATCATTCACCTGAGACGCCTTTCCTCGTTTATTTTAATTCCATGAATAGAAAACAACACCTTTAAAACGCACAAAACCAAACCTTTGCCCTACATATGTGAGAAAACTCTGCACGTTGTTGCAAACTCGTGGCGACCTTTCTCCACCCATGTTTACCTGTTTGGTGTTGCCATGGGAGCACCATCTCGGCCGCCTATTGGACGGCTTGCAAAGGTAGTGGCAGGTGAAGGAGTGCTGTTGCGTGGGCGTGATGAGGGAGCGAGGAGGGGCGGCTGATAGGATAAGCGGGGTGGGTGTGGGGGCAATGGAGCAATAAATGTATAGAAGGCGGGTGGAGGCTGTGATGATAGAGGCGGACGGGTCGACACATAAACCTCGCCTGCTGTCTCAGAAACAGGAAGTCGTCAGTTGAACCGCCGTCTCCTCTTCTGACGCAGCTGGCTGTGCCTGATGACGGCCATGTGTCCGCGTTGCTTGGCAACCACTTTGGCAAGAACAAACATCCGGATGTCGTCTCTGTCGCTGCGCCGTCACCGTGTTTCATCAGATTTGTTGCAGCAGTAAGAACCACTGTATGAGGACAGCCTTCGGTTTGAGCTTTCTAGTACTCAGTTCCTTTACATTAAAGTACTAATACTACACTAATGTATGCATGTATGTGTAGGCTTGTATATATTCCTACATTTAAAATGAGACGCAGTCTGTAGCATATGGAAAATGCAACTATGCAATGTGTCTTCATTTGCACGCTATAAAAATATAATATTCTACGCATACTTAATGGGAATAACTGACTGTCCCATTTATCCAGTTCCAGCTTGTAACAAATCGAATTTAATAGTAATATTCTAGAGCCGCAACCTTGACACATCTTCCATGTCTGCGTGCAAAATGAACCCATTCATTTTTTTGCTTGTTGACTAACTTTAATAGTTTCACACACATTTGTTAAGCATCTTTTCTCTTTTTTTTTATGCAAAAAACTTATAATTTGTAAAGAAATCCAATAATTGAGCAATAATAAATTCAACAGTGTGGCAGAGCAGTTAACAAAAGTGAAAAGTTGAGAGAAATGAATGTACAAGTATAGATACGTTTATTTCAAAAAATGTAAAAGAATAAACTGACATTCAGCAACAACAACAAAAACAATTTTATTTTAATAACCTGTATGTATAGCGCAAATTTTATGCCTGAAAAGGAGTAGAAAGAAGTATAAACTTGTGTAATCCTACCCCTACTTCCTAATGAATGAAAGCAATATCCATGTTACTCTCAAACGACCTGCCAGTGCACATACACATACAAGTGCATTCATACCTACACATCGACGTGCATACAACAAACATGCAATTACATTCACCTGTACTAGACGTAATTGTACTCTTAGTATAAGTTTAAAATGGACAAAACAAGTTCACCTTACTGCACATTACAATTGTATTTCTCACATTTCCTGCTGGGTTTTGTGTAGGCTTTGTGTGGGTGCTTTTACATGTATTTTTATAATATGTCTGTGGAGTGAGGATGTGGTCAAAAAGGAGTGTTTTTATAATAATTATTTTTATATCTCTTACAAGCTCATTTTAAAGGAAATTGTTGTATAACGCCATTCACTTAAATGAAGCTAACTTGTGACAGTACAGATGTCTATGAATGAGGTAAGCGTGATGATTACGCACTTAAAAAAAAAAAAAAAAAAAAAAAAAGAAGCGAGATTTGAAACTTTCACACTCATAGCGCTCACTGTTCTTTTTTCACTTTCAAGTCACCGTGGAAACAAAAAGTACATCCTAACTAAAGCGTAAATGAGAAAATGGAAACAAATGTAAGATTTTCCTCTGTTTTCTTCACATGACCATTATTATTATTTTTTTTTTGGTGCAGAAATACCATTTTATTTCCCTCACTATTTTCCCAGATTGATGCTTTTTTTTCTCTCCCTCGTGTCCTCTTTTCCTCATTCCTGCTTATTTTCTTTATAATGCGGGCACAGATTATTCTTTTGATCCACCTCATGTTGATGAATGGATGCCCTGGGATTATGAGTGTGGTTTTGAATTGGAATAGTGATGTTTACACTGATTTTTTTTTTCATAAAAGCAGAAGCATGGATGTTGAAACTTGATTGCGTGCCTGTCAATTTTCTTGACACCCCACATACACACACACACACACACACCTGCAGTATGTGTCATGAAGTCTTTCAGCTACAGATGTGCGGTAAGTGTCAGACAAAGTGCACAATCTGTAGGAAGTAAAAGGTTAATGTTGCGTAATGGTACAGAAAGCTCTTTGGATTTTAAGCGACATAATTTCAACACACAATAAAAACATATTGTTCAAATTAAGTTCACCCCCCCTGCAAAAAAACAGGACTGTGCCAAGTGATGTTACTTTCCTGCACCTTTCTGGTTTCAGAGGTGATGCTTATCAGTGAAATCTTTTACCTGCTGATTGTTGGCCATTTATTGCATATCTGATTTCCTGTTTGTGACCTCAAGCAGACAAAGAAAGTGATGAAGAGCGAGAGATGCAAAGGTTAGAGAGAGAGTTTATTTCATAGGTGAAGGAATGACCCACAGAGCACACATGCTGGGTTTTTATTTTGAAGATGTTTTATTTATTAAATGAGGATCAAAATGAGCTTTTACAGAAAATTAAATGAAACACACATATATGTTTTGCCATTTTCACAGTCATGGTATCAAAAAAAAAAAGGAGAAAAACATTCTGGCACAAACAGCATGTTTTTATTTTTTATTCTAACATTTATAATACATTATTAGCTTTTATTGCTATATGATTTTAAAGGTCTGTATGTCATTAAAGAGCTGTATACCTATAGAAATCATACGCACATACATATGTGTGTGTGTGTGTGTGTGTATGTGTGTGTGTGTGTGTGTGTGTGTGAGAGAGAGAGAGTTTGTGAGGAAATGAGAACAGTCCCCTGTTCCTGCTGAACTGAGCCAGCCGACGTCACACACTGATTATCAGCACAGCAGGCACAGGAGACCGACCCAGCGGGGGGCGGAGGAAGGGTGAAAGAGGTGATCTCACACACACACACACACACACACACACACACACACACACACACACACACACACACAACATACACACACACTGCAGACAGACACTGATGCTCATGCAGGTAGAAGTGTAACAACAGTTACACTGTGTAAGAACAGTTACATTGTAACAACAATGAAGCAACAGGTAGAAGTGTAAATAAATATGATCACAAACACAAAGATATAAACACACACACCCCAAAGAGAGCCTGGCAGTCAGGAATACACGCGACAACATAAGATGACATACTGCTGGCCCAACAGGAACAGGCGCAGTCTTCGACACTAATGAGACGGCTGACATTTAGCAGGCTCCGACACACCGAAGCCAAACAATTTCAGCTAATTCACCAGATTAGCTTTTTTTTTTTTTTTTTTTTTTTTTTTTTTTGCGAGACACTCATACAGAGTGAAATACCTGTTTTCATCCATCCCACTCAGCCACATCACAGCACCGACTTGCAAGACTGTACTGAGTCATCTGTGAAGTACCCCGCACACACACACACACACACACACACACGCGCTGGCCTTCTGCCTCCAACACATGTTGCCAATTTAACAGCGATTAGGCGCGATTGCGCGTCGGGAAGGCTCGTAAAAATAAAGTCAAAGAATCAATCTGGCAGTTTAGAAGTAGCATGCTCCCCCCCCCTCCCCACTAACAGCGTGACACTTTCTAGTAGGTGAAATTGCTTTTTGACACGTCCCTTACGCATAGGTGGCAAAGTTCGCGCGCAGATTTGCTGAAATTCAACAAGAGCTACTGCTAAGGAAAAAACACGCGCACCTAGTTTTCTAGTCTGGTTCCAGTAAACCGCTTCTGAAAGCAGGGTGGTGACGAGATAACAGAAGGAGCAGATATTGTTATTGATAAAGAGCACTTTTTGTTTGTGTGTTTCAAGTGCTGAAGAAGGTCACTGGCTCCTCATCGATTAACAAAACAGGTGGGTGGAAATGCCTTTTATGTAAGGAAAGTAGTTTTTTGGGGGGAGGATATGGTCATAGGATGTGGTTATGATCATCTGAAGCCTGGCGCTGATGTGAAGAGCGGTGTTTTTGATGCAGTGCGGCCCCTCCCTGACCTTTACTCTCCCCCTTTCCCCTGCAGGCTGCTGCCCTGTGGCGGCAGAACTTAACCACTGTGAACATGGCAGACACTCACTGTTCACATGTGGGTTAAGTCCTGCTGCCGCACAGCCAGGCTTCGGCGGGCATCTGTTCCTGACACAGAATGCAGACGTTTCTGTGTGTGTGTGTGTGTGTGTGTGTATGCAAATGAGTAACACTGTATGAGTTAGCAAATTAGTGTGCCTGTGAGAAAGAGGCTGCTTTCTTCGTGTCAGCCATTGGAAATCCCTGGCAATGTGATTCAGTCGTCTAGTTTAAAAAAAATCACTCTGCCAGGAATTCCCCTGGCCAGCAGAAAGAACTGGATGGTCTGTTGGGGAAGGAAGACTTCAAAGCGTGCACAGTAACAAAGACCATAATCGAACTCCTCGCATCATTGTCGCCTTTTGAAAGCATCGACTCCCTTTCTTCTGTAGCCCCTCAGAGAGCAGTCTACCTCTGTCACATGTTTGTCATTCGCAGGTCATAGTCACTGTGCTTTCTCAACACTGTACGTACGTGGCCCTTGTCAACTCCCAGACTTCCCGTGGCCTCTTATAAAAATAGCTTTTCAATGACAGAATGGAGAATTAGGTTAGAAGGAAGTGGCCAGTCGAATGGCACTCCCTTCAACAGGCATTTACCCTGCCCCATTTATCTGTGCCCCTTGTGTGTGGGGGGGAACAAAACAGCAACACCAACAAAAAAAAGGCCGGAGAGCACTGGACCGTGTTTCCTCTGCTGCAAAGTTGGGTCTAAATCTCTTCAGAAATTGTCAGGAATTTTCATGTTGTGTACAGAAACTGCATTTATACGTTGTGAGAAAACGCACAATCTGATCTTACACATCCTAAGACAAGCACACACAGCCATCCCAGCCTGGAGCACAACATAATACTGTGAATTCCTTTTGGTTGAATTTCACTTGTCTGGACAGGATACATTTAAATAATTGAATGCCATTCCCAGTCTCCAGATCCCTGCTGAAATGCTCCTTTGCCACCCTCTTTGAGCCCTTTTTATTTTCAGCAGCATGAATATTCCACCATGTACAAGGTATGAGTCAGTGGGACGCTTTTGGGGAACTCCAGACTCTAAATAAGTTTTAGCTGGCTGGCTGCTGGCGCTGTGAGCCAGTGGCAGTGGGCACTGTGAACTTGGGACCCTATCACTAACGCAGGTATCTCTTTTGTCACAAATCTACAACAGTGAAGGTGTGAGTTTGGATGAAGCTTCCAGTGTGACATGTCGAGGCTTTCTGGCTTTCACCAGGCGAAAGTGAAGCCAAACCAGTGATTTTTGGTGCTACTGGGAGGAAAAAAGAAAAAACATTGTTTATAGCTTACAAATCCTAAAATCCTATCATATATATATATATATATATATATATATATATATATATATATATATATATATATATATATATATATATATATTTTTTTTTTTTTTTTTTTTTTTTTTGTTGCTCAATTCATGGAAAACTAAAATATCGACATAAAAATGAACTCGGCGCAGTCTGTGTTAGATTCTAGTTGTGCATTTCTCCTTAAATTCCTTTCTGTTTTACAAGTTGTGCTTTGTAAATGCTGGCCTGTCTCCACATGGTCACAATAAGATGTGGCGTCTCAAGAAAGAAGGTCCTTTAAGGTCCCGGCACCCATCAAAGACACGCTAACTCCCCTTTAACTCCTCTCCTCCTCTAACCTTAAACCCTCCATCCCGCCATCCTTTCATCTGGCCTCTTGTGTTATTTTCTCTGCCTTTTCATCTTTTCCATCGGTTTCTCTCTTCCCCTTCGCACTCCCCTCATCGAACCCGCAGCCGTTAATGTCCATGAGCTCATTCCTTCCCTTCCCCTGTAATGACGGCATTCTGGTTGACGCATGCTGCCCAGCACCTCACCTCAAACACTCGCTGCGAGGATCTCGACCCGCCTTGCGTTTGGCCTGCCTGGGTTTTTTTTTTTTTTGTTTTTTTGTTTTTTGAGGATACAGGCAGACCTCCTGTTACTCGCTTCTCAAACTGGATGTTTGTTATGGTTAGAAATAACAAGTATGTGGCATGTAGTCTGCAGCTTACTGGTAGATCACAACTGTGGCAACATGTTGCACCCTGACCGAGGTGTAGGGTAGGAAAAATCACTATCACTGAGTGACGCCTGCCAGCAGATGTATTCTAGTAAAGTTAAAGTGCTTTCAGCGACCGACCATCTTCATCGATTATAGCCTCGTGTGTGGGTTCTTTGATGGTCTTGCGGTGTGTAGTTTACACTGTGTGTGTGTTCTGCCGTGTATGTGCTCATGCACACGACGTATGGTGGTCCAAGTGCAGACGTGGCCATTGGCTGTTTTTCTCAGACCGTCAGCCTGAATTCAGAATTGACATTGCCGTTTACACAAGGGCACACAGTTAAGTGGAAAAGCCTCTGTTGAGACAGCTGGATCTCAACCCCTTGTTGTTTCAACACATATCTTCTCTCTCCCCGTGCCCTTGCGTGTGCATGCACAGAAGAAATGCACACATGCTCGCAGGCCAGGCCCAATCTGCCTCTCCACACACACACACACACACACACACACACACACACACACACACACACACACACACACACACACACACACACACACTGTTCACTATCAATAAGCAAACACAGTCATGTCAGTGGCAAACATGGGGTGTGCGTAAGCTGGTTTTCATTCTTTCTCATAAACGCTGAATAGTAAAAATACCAAACTGACATCATTCGCACTTCAGGGCTGTGAACCAGTTCACAGAGCAAACAGTAAGCAGCACGATTCCCAGACTGTGCATTTCATTAAGAACTATGTGTCACAGTGAGGCACATATATTTATGTTACCACTGCATCACAGAATTTTTTAAATTTTTTTGGGGGGGGGTAGGTTGTTTCCAGCTTCTACTTCATCTATGTCGCTGAATGTTTTAAGTTCAAGACGTTACGTCAACAGCGGAGCAAGAAGATTACAGTAACATGTTAATTTCCTTCTTTTTAAAGTGTAAAGATGCCACATCTGCTTTCCATAATTGCTGTCATATCTGTTACGCCTATTAAACGCACTCGAGGGAAGACAATGCAGAAAAGTAGCCGTGGATCACCAAAGCCCAAAAATGGCCAAATGATGAGAGGACGGGCAGCTCACACATCAGGAAAATTCTCAAGAATCAGGACCGTATTTTTAAACCTGACTAAACTCTGAAGTATCCACCAAAATTAACCACAGGATCAACAACACTGCAGTTAAATTGCAAAGCCAGCCAAGTAAAACATAACGCAGTACCACACCTTAACTTACTTGCTACCAGACTGAGTCTGTCTGGATATGTGTGCGCATGTGATTGTATTTGTTTCATGTTACGTGAGAGGGTGTAATCATTGCTGAGGCTGTGACATTTAGTGACATTCAAACAAGAGCTCGGGCTCTACTATGGGCCTTCTATGTTGCAGTTTTCCTGAATTAAAGGCGGCTCTTCATTGGCTGGCCTGGAATCAATGGAACGTGCCACATGTGGGACATTAGTCTGAGAATAAAAAAGTATTTCCAGCTCCAGATTTTCTTTTCTTTTCTTTTTTAAAGAGAAAAGCTCTAAGTCTCTTTGGGCTGTAAAGCCAGCCTCAGCAGCGAGGAGCCCAGCCCAAGCCCGTGGTCCACTCCCTGTAGCCCAATGCGTGTAATCCTATACGCAGCCTGATTCATTGCCAAACACCCTTACCACCACCAGCCCTGTACTTAGTGTACAGCTGCCGTGCTGCCACTGAACCACACATGCACAAGTGGATGCTGAAGCTACACACACACACACACACACACACACACACACACACACACACACACACACACACACACACACACACTTTTATTCCACTACGCCACGGTTTCCTGAGCCTAGGCCCATTCGTACAGATTGCTGCCGGGCACACCCACCGACACCCCACCAAAGCCAAGGCTTGAGGGTTAGATCCCCACATTCTGCTCCTCCTCCTCTCCTCCATCCTTTCTCATCCATCCATCACCTCATTTTTCCAGCCTAATGATTTCTCGGAGTAGAAGGCAAAATAACAACACATTTGACCCGTGGCTTCTCTTTCCCATGTCATTTGGGATGTAGGTTATCTAAAGTCACAGCTGGTCACATACAGGGCAAAGTGACAGACACCACTGTCGGGCTAAATTAGCTCATTCTTATCTTGCCTTTCGTCTATAGGTCAACCTCATGTTAACATCCTTCATCTCCATTTTTGCCTTCTGCTGCTCGGTTTGGTCTATACCAGCACCCCCCCAGGGGGAAACCAGACAGGATGGCGAACAGGAAGACAGAGACAGCCAGCTCTGAAATGCAGCTGAAACTGGGTTAGCTACAGTAGCCACTGGATTCCCTTCCTTTCATGGAGGTTTGGGAGCTCGCAGACTTACAGGGCCCCTGAACAATGAGAGGAATGTTTGAGCGGCTCCGGCCTTACTTCAACACTGCCATTACGCCTCTCGGCTGCTTTTCTATAACTTTTTATGACCTCACTTAGCACTCTGTGCTGCCAGCAAACACCCCACAGAGAGGCATACAGACTAATAGACATGACGACAGACAGATGACACACATGGGCAGACAGATGACAAACATACTGTATAAGCAGAAAGTTGTATGGAAACAGGTGGAGGCGAAACAATTATGCTGTAAATCATTCAGACGGGTGGTGATACATAACCTTTAAATTAACAAGCGAGACAGGCAGCAAGAAATTAAGCCATCCCATTCAAAGGCACCATATTCATCTGACCTTTGAAATGGAACCGGTCCACAGTGGCAGACCTCATAACAGGGCAATATTCCAGTGCCAACAACACAGTACATTTGAACAGGAGGCAGACTTTACTCCGCTCTGTGTGAACGTCCCGTCCTGATCAACAGGTTGCAGGAACTGCTGATTTGTCCCTCTGTGGAAGATCAGTGGTTCAAGACAGGGAAAAACAAAGTCAAAGGAAGGCACAGTTTTCATGGGTTATAAAGTCATAAGCGTGTAAAAAAGAAAAGGAAAAAAAAAGTAATAATCTCCTGAGAAGAGGGAAACACAATACTGTACCTACCTGAGGCAATGGTTTTTACTCCTTTCTTCTGTCTCATGTTCTTCATACTCTTCAATGTCACACTGTAAAGTTGACCTTCACAGTTTCCATCCCATCTCCGGTCTCTCGTCGCTTCTCTGTGTCTCCCACTCTTTCTCTTTGTCTTCTTCTCGTCAGTCCGTTCCTCCTTCGGCCGTGCAGACAGGAGTGTGTGTGTGAACGCGAGTGTGTCTGGGAGCCAGACGGGGTGAGAGTAAGCAAGTAGGCGGGCCCAGGCCAGCAGAGGGGATTCCTTTATGACGATGTCAGAGGAGAGGAACACTCCCCTTCTTTCCCCCCTGCTTCCCTGCCTCTCCTCCCCTGTGCATGGCCAAGGCTGCTGGTAGAACACAGGAAAGGGGGCAGGGAGATAATTGGCTGCACAGCTGCTAATAAATGAGCAAAGGCTGTTTGAGTCAATAGCAGACAGGAAGAAGCTAAAAGTGCAGTGTTTTGAGTGACAAACATACTGAGGCGGAAAAAAGGTGAATGTTTTTAAATCACCACTATAGGCAGAAATTAAGCATATTTTTTGACAATGATTACATGTGCTCTGTACAAAAATGATCGAAACATAAGAAAGTTAGAAGTGAGATTAATGAGGTCAGAGACACTTGTTAAAAAGTCTTTAAAATGAGTGTTAAAACATCAGATCAAAGCTGTGCATCTTGTGGATTTCAGATCAGAAACGTCAACGCTGAAATAGTGTCTGTTGAAGTCATAAAACTATTAACTCTGGGGCATTAAACAGGTTTTATAGAGGATCACAGCGATCTTAGCAAATGACAAAACATGGCTGATGCCCCCCCCCCAGACCATTTAAAGCTACATACTCCTCCAGTTGAGAAATGATAATCAAATTGAGGGAGATCTTTCAATCAGTAGCACTGAAATAATGTACTGCTGGCTTATAAGCCATCAAATATTGTATTTGCAATTCAGGTGTTGTGACGAGTTTGCATCTTGTTTGTGCACCAAGCTTAGTTTGATTTTGAGCTCCACCTGTCAAGAATACCCCCCCCCCCCCCCCCACTCCCCACCTAACCCTCCAGGGACACACTACAACCCCCCCCCCCCCCCCCCCTCCCCCACCACCACCACCTTTGTAACAGTGGGACAGTAACACGAGCTTCTGAGAGGGGCTATTAGAAGCTTTACAACTTCCCCTGAAGCCTTTGGGTGTGTGCGTGAGAGTGGCAAAGTCCTGTAGAGAGAGCCACTCCCCTGTGCGAGATCAGACGTCACACATTCCACACACATACACGTCTCTAAGCAACGCATACACTCAAGCTTAGCAAAATGACTATGCCAGTAAGACACGTGACTGCCTGCGACGCATCGTTTATCTTCAGATGGGATAATGTTTTGTTTGTGGACCTCAGTTTCTATGTTGTCTTCGTTGGGGATTTACGGTTTTGCGAAACAGCCAAGGTTTAATGAATGCTTTAACTTTTGATTGCTAGTTATCAAAGATTACATGTAGGTATTTGTAAACTTTTGTTATGATGGAGCTTCATTAACACGGAGCTCCAGAAATTTCTATTTTTCCCCCAGTCTGTCTCATTGTCCTCCTTTTTCTTCTTATAAAATGATTTGTTCTTGTCACGCAAATGGCTTCTGTGAGGCTTAGCTCAAGATGAATATTGTTGATAGGCTGGTTTCTGTGATGAGTTTCATCTCCATTTTGTGGTCTAGACCACAGTAAGTGCTGTGCACACTCCTCTCTTGTTTTGTCTCACTGGCACGACGGTAGGCACTGCCACACACGAACCAAATACTGTAATGACTGAGATAACAGAGAATCGAAATAGAGATCCCCTGATCCTGAGTTCAGACTGGTACCAGTTCTTTCAATCTGTCTAAAATATGAACAGAAAAAAAAGCTGGTGTGAAACCGATGCCATCTTGCAACTTCTCCACCCATGCCAATTTCTTGAGAGCTCTCTGGTGCGTAATGTTCTCGAGTTTTTCCCGCTGACGGCGAGGATTGTGGTATTTGGAAGATGGTGCTTCTTCTTCCCCCCAAGGCCATATTCTGTACTTTATGTTTCTGGGAAATGTAATTCAGTGCGTGTACATATTTGCGTATGTCTGTATTTCAATACACGAGTCCATTTTCAAGAGATAACAGTGACAAATGTAGCTGAGGTGGTGTGTTTTCCTATTTTTTTTGTATTTTGTACAGTTGGATATCATAGGTTGCAAACACACTCAGTTCACTGTGGCCTGCACAACTCCAGTGAGGGTTGTGGGCATTTTTGTGGAGTCATGGTTGAGCTGTGTCATCTCTAGTTATAGTAGTCACAGAGTAGTAGTTCATTGAGAAATCTTCTCCACAGTTTGTTCTGCTTTAGTGTTTGAGCTCAGGCTACAAACTTAAAACATGTATTTCTGGGTGTGTTATTGTACTGCACATGTATTTTTCATCTTTCTTTTGGTGCATTCAGTATGTGCCTATAAAAAAAAAATCTGTCTTTTCATTGTGGATGTACTGTGTGTGCTTGTGTGTTTGTGGGTCACAGCGGATGTTCAGCTGAGCGATCATCTTCACCGGTGAGTCAGACGACAGTAAGCGACTCTAATCTGGGCCGCGGGGTCTGGGAAAAAGAAAAATCAACATCCATTTGGTTGTCATGGTGAGTCAGATCCAATTATGCAACAGGCAGTGGAAAATGGTTTTGGAGAGAGAGAGAAATTCAGGAGACTTGGGAGAAAGAACTGCTTGCGGTGCCAGCTGATCTGAGAGGTATCAACATTCCCCTTATTTAACCAGACACACTGGCTGAGGGTACATTCCTGTGAACAACAGCAGTTTCTGCAGAGTGCCACAACTCGCTGCCAATAGATACACATTCACATGCGAAGTTTTGACACTATTCTTCTGTTCTTGGAAACTGAGCCCTACAAATGCTTTGCCCAAGGGTGGCTTGACCTTGACTTTATTGCCTTTGCATGTTAAGAGCCAATCCATCCTCCCTTTGCTAGATGAAATAATACTCTTTTGAGTCCTTTTTAAATCTACTAAAACAATGCTGTCATCAAGGATAAGCCAAAAGGCTTTCTGCCCTCTTCATAGAGATTATATTGACATACTTTACCATTTTAATTTTTTTAAAAAATATCTTCTCCAGATATTGCTTGTTGCAACAAACATTATGAACTGATGACTGATTTAAATGATTAGCATGGCCAAAACTAAATGTCATTCATAGACTCTGTGCCAAAAAAGCCAGGCGTTTTAAATCAGTCGCTCTTATTATTGCAGAACAAAATGCTTTTTTTTTTCTGCTTTTTGTTTTCACTGCAAAACTGCATTAAGATTTTCAGGAAACTTTTTCTCCAAAAAAATGACAGCATCAGTTAAACTAAACTGGATCAAGCATTTTCTGTTATACCATTAGTAACCATAGCCTTACCCTTTCTCCTGTATGTCCTTCAATCCTCTCCCTCTTCAGACTACCTCCTCTTCTTCTTCTCCACTCTGCCCGGCTTGAAGACATGTTGTGGTGATAAAGATAAGTGGTAATGTGAGCTGGCTTCTGGCAGAGTCTTCCTCAGCAGTTTTCTTTAAAACAGTGCCAGCATTGCTAGTAGAAGGGTTTGGTAGAAGAGTGATGCTCTCTCTCTTTCTCTCTCTCATGGAGCTCAGTTATGGACCTACCTAATTGGGAAATTTCAGCATGCTAACATGCTGTAAAATGGCATAAACACAAATATTAAACCTGTTAAACATCCGCAAATGATCACTGTGAGTATGGGAGCACTGTACCATTAGCATTTAATCAAGTTAACAAGCAGAAAGGAAAAGTGGGCACCATGAAGTAAGATTTCACCCATTCACTCAAAAATTACAGAAAACCCCAAAAGTTTCTTTAACTCCCCAAACTGTCTCAAATAACTTATTTTGATACTTAAATTTGTTATTTTGAGTAGAGAAGTGCATTCACACTGACAAATACGGCTAGCTGCATGAAGTGCATTAACCAGAGCTGTATATAACTTTCACAAAACTGGTTGCTGTAGGTACACCTACCTGCACCTTTCACTACAAGAATTACTAGATGTGCCTCCCACTTCACAGTTAAATCTGATAAACCTTTACTGTGTGCATGTGTCAGCCGAACATCACAACTGGCTGTTGATTGGCTCTTTCTGGCTCATCCAGACAATAAAGATGGTCGTTGTTCTGCAGCTCTAGTTTTTATGTCTGTGGTTATACATGCAAGAGCACAAACAGAGGAATCTGAATTATACACGCTGCATGTTCTTTTGGGAGCCGAAGAGGAGTGCATAGCGGAGTGCTTTTCCCCTGCAGAAGTTAAGGGAGCGTGCACTTCAAAGACTGTTTTTAACATTTTTCTTTCAAGTCAATAAAACAGTCTGGTACACTATGAAATGCATATAAATAGATCTATTGCTTGGATCTGCAGCTGTATTGGCATGGTTACTACAGAACCAGCAACCTGCCAGCTGATAGGTGGCCTCCCTACTCAAATTGTCAACTCTTCATTGCTCTCATAATCATCATCTCCACCCTGAATTAGCGCCTTCACTCATTTTCCTCCCAGTCCTAGCCCCCCCTTCCCCAAATCCAACCCTGACCCAGTCCTGGGACATTTGAGGTCATAGCTTTTCTACACCTCATCCGTGCTGGACCAAGTCCCTGGAAACTGGTCCAGTACTTGGTCATAAAGTCCATGAACAGACCAGCACATCTTAGCTGAGCTCAAAACAGTCAGTTAAGAGGCTCCAAATGGATCCACTTGACTTTGACTGTCCTGATTTTCTTTCCTATGCTCTCTCTCTCTCGCTCCCTCTCACTACTACCTCTGGTATTTATGTATTGGTAGTTGCCCTGGAGACAGGACACACAAACACTGTTGCGGTAGACAGGAAGTGCTGTGGAACCACAATGGCGTCACTGCGGCTCTGCGCTCGCTCTCCTCTCCTCCTCTCTCCCTCTGTCTGCCCCAGCCAGTGTGCATGCTATTATCCTTAGCAAGCTATACAGAGACCACACTTCTCTTTCTCTCTCTTCTCTCTCATTTCTCTCATTATTATTAGCATTGCTTTTTCAGCTGTCTCCCGCTCTCCCTTCAACTTTATACCACATTAGCTACCTCAGTATTTGGAAAATTGCTGTCTGATTTGCGGTGTCTGGTATGCCTGGTGTTAGTTGATGTGTTGAAAAGCTGTTGGGCATCAACTGTTTTAAATATTCGACCTGACTGCAGTCGGGCAGGTTGAGAAACTACTCACGCGTTTCCAAAGTGGGTGAAGAATGTGTGTGTGTTTACTGTATGTTTTGGTGCACGTGAGAGGACTCTGTGTGAGTTCAAGGGTTAAAAACACAAGTGAATGTATGAAAGCAATCTATGGAGGTGCCGGGCTGCCCGCATACTGTGAAGGGCTTCGTATAAGATGAAGTGACTTGAGAAGTTAATGAGTAAGAGGCAGATATGGCAAGAGGAGTGCCACAGAGAGGATTAAAGGAATGTGTGTGGTCTTATTGCAGCCTCTTACATCAGACAGTCATTAGTGTACAGTGCACATCCCTCCTGTTCTCCCTCTCTTTTATACACCCTGCCTCTAAATATACTCCTCTGGAAAAACCCCTTGAGAAGATGCCGCCCTCTTCCACTCAACATGCTAAAAATACCCTGCCAAGACCACCTTTACAATCCCCTCCATGCCTGCCTTTCTTTTGGCCCTCACTAGTTGACTTCTCTGCACTCAACACCAGTTCATTATCTTACCTAATCTTCTTGTGTGATGTGATTTCTTTTTGCACCTTCTCCTTTTTCTCCCTTTTCTACCCCCCCCCTCACACACACACACACACACTTCCTCTATCTAGCCCCCTTTCTGACATCCATCCATCCATCCATCCATCCATCCATCCATCCATCCATCCATCCCCTCTGGGTTCAGCTTCTGGGGTCTGTCTGGTGTTAAAACTCAATGAACAGATGGATTCTCAGGACACGCAGAAGAAGAAACAGAGGTGGATTTTATTGACGTAAGCTCATGGTATGGGAGTGAGTGACAGAGCAAAACAAGAAGGGAGTAGGAAAGATTAAAAGCAGATACGCTTGAGAGTACCTATTGGTCAGTGGGAGCATGAAGATGGAAAAAAAAATTGGTGCTTACTGCAGTCGTAGCTTTGGTTTCACTTATGGGTAAAATACCATAAAGCGAAGAAAGGGGAACAAATAAAAAACAACCTGAAGCTGCTGTATTATAGGTGTCCTAACCCTACTCGAAGTCATTTTTCATTATTGTCTTAGACTTTCTGAAAGATGTTTTTCTATTTTCATCTCATCTAATTAAGTCAGCTCAACCAGGTGAACATTAGCTGTCAAAAACATAGATGCTTAATGTGCGAAACCAAGAGAGAGGCTTTGTGCAGCCTCAGAAGACAAAACAGGGGCACACGAAACTGTCAGGGGAATTTCTGCTACTCTTGCTTTGATTATCAGACTTTTTATAAACCGCTGGCTGAACAGTAGGACAGCTGCTCACAGAGACTCGATTGAGAAAATCAGACAGAAACAACAAAACGGCACTGTGGCTGCAAAAAAAGGAGAAGAGGAAACCGCATTGAGTCAGGAATAATTATTAAGAATGAAGTAAACCTGTGAACCTTCCTTATGGATGTGTTGTTCCCTCTCTGTTTGAGGAACTGATAAAATGTAGCATACTGTACGTGTAACACAGCCATTTTCGG
Organism: Archocentrus centrarchus; assembly: GCF_007364275.1. Lineage (NCBI taxonomy): Eukaryota > Metazoa > Chordata > Actinopteri > Cichliformes > Cichlidae > Archocentrus > Archocentrus centrarchus. Next base: position 17,330,606 of record NC_044353.1, on the reverse strand, counting down.
TGGTGGTCAAGAGAGAGGAAGCCTATCTGCAGCAATGTGGTGTTTCTGTTCCCCCCTGTTCAACCGTTGACATCATCTGGAGTGACACACGGCCGACTGACTTCCTCCGTCTCATTAATCACTTGCGCGTTAACAGGCGCGCAAATTCTCCCCAATTCCTGCACCCTTTCACAGCTTCGCACCACATTCTGCCCTCCCTCGTTAGCTTCCCGGCTCCGACTTCAGCCTCTTTCCCAGATAGCCTGCCCACTCGGCAGTGACCTCTGACCTCCCCCCACAACCCCTTTACATTCTCCACCTGCTGCTCACCTGCAGTATATGCAGAGGGATCTTAAACATACCTGAGAAGAAGATAATCAGGCTGATTTTTGTCAAGATAGGCATGTTGTTATTAACTGGAGCTTTGCTGTACTTTGGCCTTCTTGCACTTATAATATGAAACCTGGAAAAAAAAAACAGAAACATCCCACGGCCATTGGAGGACATTGATATTTCTAGTGTGTTATCTCTGCTCAGATAACGCTGACAAGACAGCTCATCAACACCAGGCTCCCACAGGGTGCTTTGAGCTGAACTTCAGTCACTGACTGGAGCAGAGAGAAAAAAGTTACATTTTTTTCACATTTTTTGTTTTGAAGGGTTTAAACAGTCACACATGTCCAGTTTAAATACTATTCAATGCAGTCATTCATTCATTATTTATATGAATGCTCCGGTGGTATATCATACAACTAAAAGTCACTGAACTGAGAGGATGAAAACAGAAAAAGCCACTGAGTGGAAGATAGCAGTCAGCCTTGTCGAGCAGCGAGATCTTCCAGTGTGTGTGAACATTTTATGACAGCTTATAAATGAGCACACACATCGTTGCAGAAAGAAAAAGGGAGCGGTGTGCGTTTGTGTGCCATGGTTTATTTTCTGCTACCCAGCAGGGGTCAACAGAAGTCAAAACACACATTTTATTTGGGATGAGCCATGGTTTGGAACTGCTTACACAAATACCTTCTTTGTGTAAATAATTTTAGTCACGTTAACTACCTAAAGGACTGTACCGCTATAAAAAGTCGCAACAGGCCGTGGGAACGTCAACTGGACGCGGAGGACAGATGATGAAACCCGGGATTAATCACTCATTTTCACAGCACTAAAAGCATTACGTGATGAGATCTGAAGACAAAAAGTCTGCTTTGTTAATCTCGTCAGCTTTTCCAGTTTGGGTGGGGAAAAAAGGCAGAAAACAAACAAAAAAAAAGATTTCAGGTGTAAATGCAAAAGTTATATTGGCCCTGCAGATGATGCAAAGTTTGTTGTGCATAACCAGGTGGCCTTCCCTCAGTGTGTAGACATCAGACAATAAATGGGTGGTTTAGCAAGTTAAGCCAAGGTGTGTGCACAAACTGGGTGTGTCAATGTGTGTGTTTCCGCTGCCTCCGCCCATGTGAAGAGTGCTCTTGGGAGAGGTTATGTGCCTGCAACTCGTGCCCTCTGGCTTTTTTGGCTTCCCTCCACGTTAGTGCATGCGCTTTTCTATCCCAGATCTCTCTTTGCTTCATTTATCTGTCCTACTTGCAGCTTTTTTTTTTAAATGTTTGTTCCTTTCTTGATTATTTCTGGATTTGAACAATTTATCCGTCTTGTTCCCCTCTTTTTTCTGCCTTCTCGCTCTCCTTCTCTGTGCATGTAGCTGTCCTTATTTGGCTTCTCTCTGAGTGAGTGGGAGAGTATGAATGTGACTGTGTGTGTGTGTGTGTGTTTCCTCCTGACTGTGACTCACTGCTTGTCTGACTCACGAGCGCTAACAAAAACACACAGTTGCCATGGGAACACAACCCTCCACCCCTCCCCTCCACGTCTCTCTCTCTCTGTGCACCTCCCTGTCAGTCTCTGGTTTCTCTCTCTCCTTGCAGGCATCCCGGGCAGCCCTGGCACTGTGAAACGGGTGGCATAGTTGGGTGGGATGGCGGCACTAAGGTGCATGTGAGCAGGATCAAAGGACAGAGTGCGAGAGAGGGGGATATAACAGAATATAAAGTAAGGCTGGAAAAGAACAGGCTGGAAACTGGTGAAAATAACTGTTTATACTGAGGTATTACAGTGCAGGAGAACAGAAAACTAGCGTGCAAGACAAGCAATCATCTATCATCAGCAGTAAGGAAGAATGCTTACACTGGCTAAACAGAAAGTGCCCACCTGTGGCTCTATTCTCTGCTTCTGTTCTCCTGCCTTTTTTATAACTGCTCTGAAATTGCAGAGTGCTTTGAACTGGGCCTATGCTTTGATGTGCTGGCGTCACTGCTCGGCCTTGCCATAACCTCCAGGGAGCCTGATAATGTGCCCACGTGTGCCAGTGCCTTTTCACAAAGATCAGGTAGGGCACTGGATGTACCAGTAGACTGAAGCAACTGAGGTTTGGCCTACTTCCTGGTTTCCTAAATCCTGGTTGTGTGCCCCCTAGTGGAGTGCTTTGTTTTGTTTTGTTTTTATTATAAAGGGAAATCTATGTACGCTCACGATAATGTACACTCATTTGACACTTTATTAGGTACACCTGTTCAACTGCTTGTTAATGCAAATCTCTAATCAACCAATCATATAGCAGCACTTCAGTGCATTTAGATATGCATTCATGGAAAAGTAGACCTGCTGAAGTTCAAATCAAGCTCCAGAATGAGGAAGAAAAGTGATTTAAGTGACTTTAAATGTGACATGGTTGATCATGCCAGATGGGCTGGTCTGAATATTTCAGAAACTGCTGATCCACTGGGATTTTCCCACATAAGCCATCTCTAGGGTTTACAGAGAATGTGTGAAAAAGAGAAAATATCCGGTGGGCGGTGAAAATGCCTTGATGATACCAGGGTCAGAGGAGAATGGCCAGACTGATTTAAGCTAATAGGAAGGCAACAGTAACGCAAATAACCACTTGTTAGAACCAAAGTATGCAGAAGAGCATCTTTGAATGCACAAAAGATGGGCTACAGCAGCAGAAGACCACACCAGGTGTCACTCTTGTTAGCTACGAACAGGAAACTGAGGCCTACAGTTACAGAAACAGGATAATCAAAATAGGACAATAGAAGGGTCAGAATGTGATATAAAAAAAAACAAGAAAGCACCGATCCATTCTACCTTGCATCTGTGGTAAAGGGTGCTGCTGCTGGTTGTGGTGTAATGGTGTGTGGGATATTTTCTTGTTACACTTTGAGCCCTTTAGTACCAATTGAGCCTCTTTTAAATCCAGCACCCTACCTGAATATTGTCTCAAATAAAGGTTAAAAAACAAAACAAAAGATCTTTGGGATGTGGTGGAATGGGAGATTGGCATCATAGATGTGCAGCCAATAAAGTGCAGCAACTGTACTAGTAAGATGTACCTAATAAAGTGCCTATGGCTGTATATTTTTTTTTAACCTTTATGAGTGCTGGACAGGTAAAATTTGTTTGTCAAATAACTGTTTGAAGAGGTAAAATTACCCAACTTTTCACATACAAAGCCAAGATTAGAGAAAAGCCCTGCAGACTTATTTTGGGGCCCTTGGATGGGACCTGACCTCAAGCTTGGGAATAACTGCACTAAACTGTCCTGAAAAAAAAAGCTCGTTCCCACTAACACTAAAAAGTGGCTTATCACCAATATAAAAAAACTCCCCAAAATATCCACGGTTATTCAAATTTGCTGATAAAAAATAAAGAAGCTTTGCATACATGGTGAAATAGATTTAAAAGACTTTGTGTGGACTGGATGAAAATACTGTTGAACAGGTTGTTCTCTACAATACAGACAATAGTGACACATGTAGAAGCCACAAATTCACCACACACGCTCACATATGCACACTTTTGACCTCGGTTTCACCTTTGTGTGTCCCAAAAGCCCGAAGCAGCTGGGTGGTGGAGAATTCTGAGAAGAGGCTGAAACTGTATGCCGGGGTAATCCTCGGCCAGAGAGGGACGAGCAGGTTCAGAGGGAAAGAGAGGAATCGGGAGCAAATGAGAGATACTGTGACTATAACAAGAACACCAATAAGGAAAAAAAAAAAAAGCATTGTTTCAATGATGTTAAGCAGGTCAAAACAAACTGCTGCAATCCATCTTAGAGAGTGATGTAAACACCACTGTCACACTTTATTGAAAAAAATGAATCCTGCCACATATACCGTATTCTCCTACTGTACAAACATCAGTCGCAGTAACAAGAGATTGTTTTTCTGATTGTCAGAACACACAGAGCGAGCCCTGCTGCGTGCACACAGACCGACACTCAACATGAATCACGACGCTGCGTGGAAATAATGAGGCTGTGAATGAGAAGGGAAATCCACTTACTGTAATACATTATATCAACATTGCTTGGACTGTGGCATGTATACCTTCCTCCACACACATTGCGCACCAAACATGTGTGAGCATGTGTATGACAGCTGTCCCTGTATGTGTAATAATCCTCAGTAAGCTCCATGGCTCCCACAGTCTCTTCGACTAGATCCTCCGGAGCATCTCTGACCTCACTGTGTGCTTCTCCAACACCCCCTCCAACCTACAACCCACCATACACTCAGCTCATGTTGTAAGTGATAGACACCGTCACTCCAACATGTCATCTTCTTGCAGTGGTCAAGCAGGGCCGCCACATACACAATACAATAAACATTTAGCTTCATATACAATCTGTAAGAGTACTTGAACTGATGCTAACTCTTACATTGAAAAGCTGAACATTAAATAGTTCATTATTATGGTAAATACTCTTATTTTATTTGTGGTAGTGTGAGAAGATAAATGCCATTCTTCTGTCTGTAAATAAAATAGAAAGCTGTCAGGAGTAGCTGGCTAACTTTGCTTAGCACAGATATGGGAAAAGGGGGAAACAGTTAGCCTAATGGTGTCCAGTTCAAACAAAACAAAACAAAAAAACAAAGCATTTTGGCTCTCCTGTCTGGTCCAGTTTGTCTCAAAAGCTCCTTAAAAATAAAAATTATCAAAACAAATGACGCGAGTTAATTGGTGGAATTTGTAGGTGAATTTTGCTCCTGTTGGACAGAGCCAAGCTAAGCTGGTCCAATGTACTGTTAGCTGGAGCTTTGGGAGCAGGTATATGTACAGTGCAGTGCAAAAGTCTTGAGCCACCCCTCATTTCTTTATATTTTGTTTCCATGGAGCCAGATTTTCTTGTAATTTTTTTTCATTGGACATTGGCTGCTTGTTCACTCATTTTCAGTCCAGTCCATATAACTGACCATTGTTTTTGTTAAGCCACCTAACACTGGCTATGACTCATTCAAGCACAAAAAGGCACCTACTAACTGAAGGGATGAACCACTGTTGTGTGTACACATAATAAACAACTTCACAAAGAGCTCAGGACAAAAATTGTGTCTTTAGACACTTTGTTATTAGCAGCCTGTCACAAAAACATTGCATTCCTTTAATTGAATCTATAAAAAATACTAACCATAACACAGTCTAACAGGCATAAAATAGCATTTTGCGCCAACATGGTGATTCCCAAAGAGCTATTAGCCAAAAGTTTGGCTTAACTCGGTATGGCGTGCAGTGTGTTAAAAAATTTGAGGAAACTGGACAAAGTGGAGGACACGAGAAGAATTGGCGGGCCTAAAAATCTATCTACAGCTGATGAAGAGTATCTGTAAGGCATGCCCTTAATAAATAGGAAAAAAAAAAAAAAGTAAAAAAAATCCAGCAAAGAGCAGACACAGGACACAGGACCTGAGAGATGCATCTGGATCTTCTGCTGATCCATCTACTGGAGACTAATATTGACTTTCAAGCAAAATTGTACAAACTCTGTTTCTCGACTTAGAAATGAGGGGTGGCTCGAGACGTCTGCATAGCAATGTAAGCCACAAAATATTGACCCATTCCTTCCTTCAGGACTAGTGCACTTGATAAACTTAATGTTAACAACAATACTGTGATTAATACTGACTAATAGCACTTGGCCAGCAATTTAATTTTTCCTTCCACAGCAACTTAAAATAAAATGATACTGAGCTTTGTGCCTTCACATTTAACAACTTACTTTTGAGTCAAAGTCAAACATGTAACATAGTAAGCACATAAAGTGTAGGCTACTTCACATTAAATCTGAATAATCTCTTTTTTTTTTTACTGCAGCCTTATACAAATAAATCTTCAGATCATCCAGAATATTTTTCCTAAACTTTATCTGAATTATTTACGGTTTCTGGGACATTATGAGATGATTAATGAAGTCTGGACAAACGTACTCTGTTTAGTGTTGTCTCTATTATTGGTGCGAGTTCGCCCCCTGCTGTACACATTGAACCTTCAACAACGACAAACTCATCCCTCACTCTATTTGCCCTGAGAAGCTCCCTCACTTCTCATGCGTCTTCTCATAATATTAGTGGTGCCTCCCGTTGTAATGCAATGTGTGCACTGGAGCACTTTGTAAAAAAAGAGGTTAGTGGTGATGCACTCAGTATGACTAATGGTTAAATAACAAGTAGGGGGTTCTTCCTGAACAAAGCAAAGTAATCAATTCAAAGGTACAAGTACATGTATGTACTATGCCCAACTATCCTTGTCTTTATCAGTGGTTATAATCAAACTTTGGATCAATGGGCTGAAGGTGGAGGGGTCTCAACTCTTTCACAGTGATCTTCTGTCAAACTTTGGGCTTCTTGTGACTTCTGTGGGACAAAACTCCCACGTTATCCACAATCATTCATGTCACAGTGTCCATTAAAGTCTCTCAAATGATGATGGGATGCTGTTTATTCATAGTTGCTTATACTTTTTAAATATAAAAATAGCTGTCAAAAGGAGTCTCTAAGGGTAGGGATCATCAAGTAGAGAAAAAGGCAAATTTGTGAATATTTGTCTGCGATATCCCCAGAAGAACAGCAGTACATGTAAGGAAGAAGGTCCCTTCTGAACATAGTGTCTGCAGTCATATAGCATTGTTAAGCTGTTAACTGACTTAAGAAGTAAAATCCTTTTACTTTTGTCACATGTAATCCCAGAAAACAAAGAATCACTTTGGTTCTTTGTCTAAGAAGAAGAGAATCTGTTTATCAAGATGATAAGTCTCCCATTCAGAGCTCTGTCCTTTGGTCTCTGTTGTGTTCTTGGAGCAGAATGTCTCAGAAATTACTGAAGAGCTCATGTTTCTTCGTCCAGTCCATCTGTGGGGCCTTCCTCTTTTCTTTGGCACGGACCTTCCTCTTCTCTTCTGCCGCTGTCGCGCTGAGACTAAGGCCCATCTCAGCAAAGGGGTCCGACAGCTGGCCGCCCTCATCGTCTGCCAGCTAGAAACGGCGAGACAGACGCACAAACACGAAGGTTCAGGGTACAGACTTTCATGTGGACGTACAAAGCCCAAACACATCACTGTGCATGAATGCCCACACCCACCTGCGTGCTGTTTCCCTGGCTGCTGAGGTCGGAGTGCGTGGATCTGATGGACTGTGTGGTGGAGCTGCCATTGATCTGAGGGCTGGGGGAGCCGTTGGAAATGGACGGGCCGTCATAGTCTGTGAAAACAAGCCATTCACACATGAAGAAAGTCTGTTCCAAGCCCATCAACTATTTAACATGGTACTAGTCCATGGTTATTTGATGGTTATTCTTCATCTGAAGAAATGGGATCTCATTAGATGCTTTCTTCTGACTTTACATAGGAACATAAACTCATTCTGGTAATTTAAGAACACGTTCCATTTTTTTTTTTACCCCAAATTATTTGTTTGTGTACTCTCTACTTTTTAGTCAGAGCCAAGCAGGTGAGCTGGAGGGAGATCAATATCTCACTTTAAAATTCAAGCTCATCAAATAGCCCGATGCACTGCAGTCCCACCTTTTACATGGCTGACCATGGGGATCACTCCCCTCCTCTTGAAGTGTTCATCTGTTTCTGGATCCACCACCAAGAGCCAGGTCTCATTTCCCCCTTTCTTGATGAAGGCCACCACCTCTGCATGCCGCATGCCCTCGATGTTAACGCCATTTACCTGGAGAACACATGCAAAAAGTAAGACAAATAAACAGGCTTTTAGATTTTTTTTTTGACTGCTTCATTCAGGTTTATGACATAGCTTTTGCTTTAATTAGCCCTGCCATGAATAGTGCTGAGTGTTTGGGGCCAGATCGACGAGAGGGAACATGAGGTAACCTTCTACGATGAAAAGCATATTTAGACATTATCCTACATCCGGTCTTTCTTCCCATAGAGTGTAGATAACTGACAGTGTCTGTGTGTCATAGTTGGGATTTTATTTGAATAGATTACTTTATTTGCAGCTATAAAAATATTCAATGGGTAGATATATTTTGATTTCTTAAATACAAAACATCAAAGCTAAGACCCAGTATCAATAAATGAACATGGTTGATTATTGCTAATCCACACTCCCTCCAGCAAGAGTACTGGGTCCCAGTTTATTTGATTTGTACTTAACATGTATCAGATCAGATTTTTAGCTGAAACTACACAACAAAGTTCTATTTCATTTTATTCATCTTCAATAACTCTCTTCCATCTCACTTTAACCCTTACATACTGTTCATATTTTATATCGTCACAGTCCAGTTTGGGTCAGTTTTGACCCAGGCCAAGAAGTGTCCACCAAATTTTGAACCACAAATGCATAAATAGCCTTTCTGACGTAAATAAATGGATGACGTTAGGAGAAGTCATCACATTTCGAGCTAAAAGAATGACATTTATGGTATGTCAAATATCAAAACGGGTCAAATTCAGCATGAACAGTATGTAACAGACTGCACAGTGTACAGTATATAAGTCTGTATTACCTCATTCAACCAGCAGGAGGAGCCATGCAGCAACAAACTAATTACACAAAATTCACCATTATTTTTCAGTGCGCCTGCAACAATATTACAATGCTACTAACTCATGAATTTCTGCTACAGGGATTGAGCACAGTGTTAAGGATGTCTGTACATGCAGCCTGACATTACACATCCATATCTGTGTTTGTGGCTGCCATCTGTGTGACAACATTCCTCTTGCTTCTACACTTCACTTGAATAACACAACAGCCTGTTGTTGCCTCAGCTTATCTAGCCGCTGTGCTTTGAAAACTTTGACTAGACCGTGGCTTCTTGGAAGGCAGCGTCGCAACATGGTGAGTTAGTGTTGGTACACAATCAATTATTGATGGATCTCCTGGGCTCCAGCTATAGTGCAGGTTTCAGGTGTCAGTGTCCTGGAGGGGAAATTTGTGTAAAATTCACTGCTTATGATAAGATGGAGGATGGAAAATGTAAGCTCTTAAATTTAGAAAATAAGAGTGTAGCCAAATAGGCACAGTGAGACAGACTTCATGGGTCCACCAGGAAACAGAAAAAGAAGGGCAGAGCAGTGAGAGTAGATGGAAATGAAACACGAAGAGAGCAGGATCAGCAGATGGAAAATGTGAACCTCTCCACATCAGAAATCACAAATGTAGGACTTATGACAGACTGTCATCAGTGACAGTCTGAATCAAGGAGAACAAACATCTTTGTATTTGGCCAAACAACAGGTGTTGTGTCATGTTTCACCGACTTCATTAACAGTCCATCCCACACAAGACAATACACTCTGTTCTTTGCCCACTGAGCTCATTAATCCAAGCTGTAGGAACCATGCAGAAGCTTATTTCTCACAGGACAAGCCCTCCGGGGACCTCTTGATACTGTGTGTGTGTGTGTTTGTGAGGTGCTGCCACCTGCAGTTTGCATTTTTCATGTTATTTGCACATGTGTGTCTAACTTTGGACAGATCAAAACAAACCCTTTCAAATGCATCCGCACATCTGAGAATATGACGCATGTGCTACTGTGAGTGACTTTTAACTCTTCCATCTCCACAGAGTGTGTGTGTGTGTGGATGCCGGCCCACCAAACAAACCATAAAATGTGATTTAGATGAATGATTTTGAGGATTTCACCTCAGATTAATTATTTTTTTTCAACAGATTTTAATGTAAGTATGTTTAGTTTATATAGTGCCAATTCACAACAGTTGCCTCAGTGTTGGAAAGAAAAGAAAACCCTAACAATCGAACGACCCCCTACGACAGTGGGAAGGAAAAACTCCCTTTTAACAGGAAGAACTCTCCAGCACAACCAGACTCAGGAGGGGCAGTTATCTGCTGCGACTGGTTAGGGGTGAGGAGAAAGAGAAGAGAGCAGGAGAAAAGGCAAACTGTGGCAGAGTCGACAGCGTTTAACGATTAATAAAGATTAAATACAAAAGTGGTGATAAACACACGAAGAGTGAAGTCAGAGACTATAGCAGCATAACTAAAGGATGTCACCTGATCCAGCCCTAACTATAAGTTTTATCAAAAAGGAAAGTTTTTAGCCTAATCTGTCTGTCTTCTGAATCCAAAGTGAGAGCTGCTTCCATAGAAAAGGGGCCTGACTACTGAAGGTTCAACTTTTAAAAACTCAGGAACCTCAAGTAATCCTGCACATTATCTTTGTTAGGATCACATTAACTGTCTGTTTCTTCCATCCAAATCGATCCATGTAAGCTGCACTGAATCAGCATGCAGGATCGATTAAATTACATTTAAAATACCTTTATTTTCATGGCACAGTCATGTCCAACCTAAAAAACTCTGTCTTGACATACAAGCCTTCATCAGGGGCTCAAATAGCTCTCATGGCTCTTTTCTGTTGGTGCTTCACCAATAGAAACCTTCCACTTGGGATGAGAGTGGAATATTCCATCAGTGATCTTCTACCAATAAAAATCTTCAAACTTGCACAAGGTGTAGGAGCCCTAAAAAGGACATATTGGAGAGTTTTTATTTCAAATTAGTATATACAGGGGAACTAGGAGGTCTGTGAGGCTGTATTGAGCTATATGCAGCATATAAGTCAGTATACTAAAATGCTGATGTAAGGATAATTACACAATAACTACTACTAGTTTTCTAAGTTCAGAATGTCAGTGTGCCTACATTTGCTCATTTAAAATGTTCAACCTGAAAAAAACCTGTGTTTTGACATAAAATGGCAATGAAAGAAAGTACTGGACAAATTGATGGTTACACTAGGGAACAACATATTGAGGTGTCAAGTGATTACAATTCTTTCTGAAGATGCCTGTAGATAAAAAAAAAAACATTCCCACCAATGACTGCACCAATAAGCTTATAAAGAGATCAAATTACTACTGAGCAGAACTGAGTTCAGCTTTTTGGTGTGGCCCTCCACAACAGTCCCAATTTCTCATGTGGCCCTGGGGAAAATGAATTGCCCAACCCTGATGTAAGGTGTTTGTCACTGGCAGCAAATGTGACGTTTGTGATGAGGGAGATAGTGAGGCAATGCAGGTGTCAAGTCACTGTGATGCCGCAATATGGAAAATAAGTCCACGTGTCCGTGTGGGTAAACTTGGACAAGACAGTGTGGCGCGTGTTTGTGTTATCTCTGATATCACGCTGAGGTCTGTGAGAGGTTCAGAGCACGCTCTGTTGAGTGCAGTCAGAGCAGAGACTGATGAGGCGTTCACCGGTGTCAGTGCTTCTGCCAGACATTGCCAGAAAGCTGAGCTCCCATCATAGCCTTAACAACGCTCGCTGCTGATACGCGTCCTGTGTAATGGGGCGTAGTGAGAGAAAAAGACGCCACGAGACAGCGAGAAAGAGAGATCTGTCATGGCTGTTCACCTCTCTAACAAGCTGCTGACAGATAACACAAGTGCGTCTTGCTGCATGGCCGGAGACGGCTGTAATTATCAGGGCACTCTCACACACTAACACACACAGCAGCCAACTAATTTAACAAGGCCCCCGATTTGCTGGTCCAAAAACAACTCATACACTGAAATAAAGCTATTAAGCTGTATTTAGAGAGAAAGTCCAGCATCTGATAGGAAATTAAACATAATTACAATAAAACAGCAGTTCAAACCTTTTATCCTTTTTCAGCTCTAAACAAAGCACACAATACTGGCCATGTTAATTTATTTCTATACAAGTTACATCCTGCTCTTTAGTCTGCATATGCATGCATATTCATAATTCCACTCAAGCTCATTAAATTAATCACTGTCTTTGAGAATCATCCAACTTCATTTGTGCGTGCATGTACACGCACGTGAGTGTGTGTGTCCCTCGGTTTCTGTCTCCATGGAGAAGGGAGGTGGAGGACAGTCACTGCCATCAGTGACCTGCTACAGGATGTTCCCACACACTCTCACCAGCCATCTAATGTTCCAGTGAAGCATCAGCGCATCTTTATTTTCCAATCTTGAGTATGTCACCGAAATGTCGTTAACACAATGCTGCCTTTCGCTAACTTTGGCGAACCGCTGCAGTTCTGCGTGGTAGTCCTGATCATTTAGCTTAGCATAAAAACTAGAAAAAAAAAGGGGCAAGCCTCACTTTAAATAGTTCGGAATATCCATCGATTTTCTTAAACTCGAGAAAAGAAAATGGAGGAGCTGGAGCGAGAGAGACAGGGTCACCAGTCTATCACAGTGTTAACACAGAATGGCAGGCAGCCATTCACGCTCACACTTCCACCCAATTTAGGATCACTAATTAACCTAACATGGATGCCTTTAGACTATGGGAGGAAGCTGGAGCATTTGGCGAAAACCCACGCAGGCACTGGGAAAACATGCAAACTCCACAAAGAAAGGTCCCAGCTGACCAGCAGGTTTTTTAACCAAGAACTTTCTTGCTATGGGGCGACAGTGCTAAAAACACCAAGTGTGCTATAATGGCATATTGTAATTTTTATGCTTAGGATGTCTAATAGATTCAAATTAAATATGTAGCAGCTCTGCTAGTTGGCTGAAGTGGCTCTATTCATCTAACTCTTCTGTCTTCATTGTGGCTGACCACACCAATAAAATATATTTCAAAACACATCCTTCACTTCATGAGATTCTGAGGTGTGTTTGTAATGACTTGCTATCAAATGAAACCAGCAGCTACAAAACCATCAGTGTGTTCCTCTGGATTTTAGCTTCGTTTAACGTTTCTATCAGACCCTACTGGAATCCTGTTTGGAGTAAGGCCCTTCAATCTAGGCTGAACCCTGATGTACAACCAATGAGGTCAGAGGTCATGGGAATGAAGGGTGACTGCTGTGTGTGTGTGTGTACACGCAGATGAAAAACCAATTATACTGATGATGATGTTTCTGTAGCGTGCATTTTTTTAAATCTAGGGGAAAGTTCACAAAACGTCCATGTGCTTTATAACTAATCCCCCCCCCCTTTTTTTTTAAAAACTTTTTGCACATGCATCTTCACTTTCTGCTGCATTCTCTCTGTTTCTGTGTTTTATAAAGAGAAGAATAAACATACAGCACATATACACCGCATATTGCTCCTTCTGTCCTCCCCCACGTGTCTCCCCGTCAACTCAAACTGATTTATGGCAGACCCACCCCTCCCCTGAGACCACCCTGCTCTGTCTCACCGCTTTGACACACAGTAAAGATCGAGTTCAGGCTGCAGGTCCTGTTATCCTTAAAAACACAAACGTGCAACGCCCGTCATTTTAATTACAGATGGGGTCACATCTGTATTTGATCAGATGTGTGAGACTGCATGCAATGTTCTCAACCCCTGGTGGCTTTGTTTAAAAATAGCAGCTAATGGAAAAATCTGTGACCTTTTCGGACCATTTAAACTGGTCAATTTTAAATTGCTTCCAATAAGGTGGCACATGCCTCATGTAAGTAATCTAACTCAAATGCATTATTTCAAATGCAAACATAATGCAAAGTCATCTGGTTGGGGAGTGTTTTGGTATGCCATGGATGCACGTACAAAGACACCTACGAAACAGGCCTCGTAAGAGATGCTCTCGCACTCTGGTATTCATAATCTTCAATGATGGGAATGCAGTATCCGTCATCAGTTAATTATCTCATCAGTGCACGTGTACACTTTTAAAAAAATATCCTCACTTGTTTTTTTGGTTTGGTGTGCCCACAGCAAAAAAATGACTTGATATGTTGAGCTTGAACTTCTACAACTTAGATTGCTGTCAGCTCATCAGCAGCTGCTGTGAATGAGACCCTTCACCTACAAACTGCTACTAACTTCATTCATTAGGCATACATAAAAAAAACCAAACAAAAAATATCAAAGGCTATCTGTATTTGTCATAAAAATACCTGTTGGGGGATTTATACCTTAAGTGTTCACTGCCTCCGTAGCTCAGATATCACAGATATCATCATGATACTGTTCATAGCTGAATAATGCATTTGTATTTTGACAAATACAAAAACCGAAGAATTCACTGCATATTATTTTATTGGATTGAAATATTTCTGTCACACAGACACAGAATCTCTACCTCTACGAGCCTGTCTTGTGGCCGAAGCCCAGCACGGTCTGCAGGTGATCCGGGGTCCAGGGAGCGAATGTACTGCCCGGGCCGCGATCGATCACTGTGGAGGTTGAAGCCGTAGCCGTAGGTATCCGACCGCACCAGGTGGCAGAGACGTGGAGCGAGCTCGGACGGGTCGACCTGGGGCCGCGGCTGGGACTCGGGCTGGGTTTGATCTTCGGCCTGGGCGAGAGCCTCCTGCAAGAGAATGGAAGAAAGATGTTTGTCTGCCTGCTATGCACGAATCCTTCACAACGGGATTAATATACACTGCCAGTTAAGGGAAACTGGCAGTGTATATGTACACACTACAAAAAGAACTGGTGACACTTGATGCATTATTCTTTTTTAAAGGCCATGCTTTGTCAAGGCTTAGGATATGATTATGATTATTGCACTGGTACAATTTAGTGTATATTGATATGTGTAACTGTACTGCAGTATTCATGGTGCTTCTATGACAGATGTATTAGCAACAAATGCAGGAGCTTAATACAATACTCAACGAGCACAATTTACTTCACATAGTTGCACACACACACACGCACACAAAGCACACACATTTTAAACTAATGAGTCACAGCCAAATTTTTAACAGCCAAACCACAGTCGTGGCTACAGTTAGAGTCATAATCACAGCTCTAGTCATGGAGGCAGCAGTTGGTAAGAAAGCTGGCAAACTTTTGTTATTTGTGTTCTTTCTAACTAAGTGACACAGTTAAAGGTGCAGAATGACTGTGGCCACAACCAGCAAAGGTCTACTTTATCATAACAAAGCTTTCTTCATGGATCAGAGAAAACTAGAGCAAATGCTTTGTGAGAGTAGCAGGAAAACATTCCTCCACCATGACTTCTAGGGGACCCTGTAGGTTTTAGACTAAATGTGAACACTACATCATCAGCAACAACAACATAAGCTATCACTTCCTTTTGTGAGATACTTATCTATACACTCACAATAAAAACAGTAACGGTAATCGCAAGCGCCGTAAAGACATTTCTCTGTCAAAATCGCTTCAAATAAATGACGGTGGATGACAGTTAACAAACTTGTGATAAAGAAGCAGAAACTAACGGGGGGCTTGGGGGGACAGCAGTGGAAAGAAAACAAGAGATGCTGAATGTAATCAGCACATTTTGAAATTAAAAAATAATTTCACTACACACAGACACCTTGATGCAATGACTAAATACCATCATTGCTGTGGACAAGATATTATGAATTACTCTGTGACTACCTCTTCATTAGGTACATTTAGACCTCCTTTTACCTTCAGAGCTGCATTAATTCTTTGTGGCATAGAATAAACAAGGTTCTGGAAATATTCCTCAGAGATTTTGGTCCATAATTGCGTGATAGCATCACATAGTCACTGCAGATTTGTTGGCTGCACATCTATGACGTGAATCTCCTGTTTCACCATGTCCCAAAGGTGCTCTATTGGATTGAGACCTGGTGGCTGTGGATGCCAATTGAGCACAATGAACTCATTGTCATGAGTGAGAAACCAGTTTAAGATGATTTGAGCTTTGTGATATTGTGCGTTATCCTGCTGGAAGCAGCCATAAGATGTGGGTACACTGTGATTATAAAGGGATGAACGTGCTCAGCAACAATACTCCGGTATTGTCCCCACAGCATTATACCACCACCAGCAGCCTGAACTGTTCATACATGGATCCATGTTATTTACACCAAATTCTGACCCTGCCATCCAAATCTTAAAGTGGAACAAATCAAGTCTCATCAACCTCGGCTGATATTAGCAGTAAGATAAACAGGCAACATTTTCCAATCTTCTATTGTCCAATTTTGGTGAACCCGTGTGAACTGTAGCTTCCGTTTCTTCTTTTTAGCTGACAGGAGTGGCACCCGCTGTGGTATTCTGCTGTTGTAGCCCATCTGCTTCAAAGTTCAAAGTGTTCGTTCAGAGATGCTCTTCTGCATAGTTTGGTTGTTACTGTTGTCTCGATTGCCATTTAAATCATATTCACCGTGTGTGAATAGTTTTGTCTCATTTTTTGTTGGTTAACAATAATCTCCTTTTAATGTGCCACCATTCAGTCATATAATAGATGCCTGATTTTATTATAGGGTTTCAATCTGGACTGAAAACGTCCATTTGCAGCATTTGTCTGACTAACAGCATGGGTGAAGACATTTATAGAACCTGTATAATTGTGCCTTGAGCTCTACAGTGTGATCACGCTGATTTCCCTCCTACACATCCAGGGAAGAAATGTGCTGAGAGAGGGATGATAGCTGGTGGCCAGCTCTATAACCTTTGCTGATATTAGGAGTAAGATAACAAATAGGTAGAGCTGGAGTCTGCATAATATACACATGTTGTGCACACATGACGCAGCTCCAGTCATGTTACGCAACTTGAGAAGCCTTTTGTTTCCACTGCATATGTAAAGCTAGGATCACGGTCCAGCTTGCACTGGCTATAAATACATATGGAGCATGTGGGCAGGGTGAGAAAGAAAAGAGACAAAGGTAGTGCGGTGTATTAATGTGAGATGATAGTTGATGACAGCTTTTTACTATTTTCTAACTCGTCATACACTTTCATTCAACTTTCTGGGCATTTATTGCAAAAGAACGTTAATTGTGGTTCCCACCATGAAACTCCTCAAAAATTAACACAGATGGCAACATATAATTTCTGTTCAGGCACAGAATTCTTTAGGGTAGCAGTGATCTGGGCAGCTTGCCATTAGATGGAGGGAGAGAAAGAGAGGGAGTAACAACTGACAAACAATGGAATAATTCACAGTCCTCTTTTTCCTGGCTAGAGAGGAAGTGCCTGGGTTGGGCAGCAGGAGTGGACTGTCCAAGGGAGAGAAAAATATTTTCAAAATCAAATGTATTAGTATCCTGGGATGTAGGCAAAGGGAATTAAAAAAAATATACAGAAAGAGGGAGAGGAGGAAGGGAATATGCAAGGAGGGAGAGAGAGAGAGAGAGTGTGTGTGGGAGGGATAGAAAATTAGATGCAGTGAGAGGGCTGGGAAAGAAAGTTCAAGAAAAAAAAGAGACAGGCAAGTTAAGAATATGCAGAGCTAACAGATAAACACTAAGTGCTAAGAAAAAAATCACGATGACAGAAGTTTCCAGTAAGACGCGATTGTGAGGTTTGCAGTGGAACTCCTCTAACATAAACACCGAGAGGAGCACAGCTGGGAGTTATTACGTCGGGGAGACTCAAGTGTCTGCCAATCTATCCTCCAACTGCCTCTCAATGCCTGTCCACACCCCACTAATCACCCCCTGGGGTCTGTGCCATCTCTTGAACTCTGTGTCCTCAGCATAGTGTGCATTCAGGACACTTTTCTTTGTGCTGTGGATTTCTTCTTTATGAACCTGAAAGTGTGTGTTTGCTGCAGGCCTCCATCGCTCATGTGCGTGTCCTCTGCTCCACGTCGAAGCGGATTAATCTAGCGGGAGGAAAGGGACTGAGATTTGAAAGATTTGAAGGGTGACAGCCAAAAGGCTTGGAGGCCCTTAAGCTGCCACACAACCTCTCCAAAACAAGAGGCAAACAAATGAATTGCAGCCACTGTGTTTGTTTGAACTGCGGGTGTTGAAACCTTCATGGTTTCTGGAGGAAACATTTTGATGAGGGAGAGAAAAATGAGATGTAATGTTTTTGTCCTTTGTCAGCAAACTAGCTTGTCATCAGGAAAGTTATCAGCATTGGATATTTTTTCTGAATAGAGTGCCACATGAGAGGAGAAGTGATAAAAGCTGCTGGAAAAAGTCCATGTAACTAATAAACAGGCTGCTTTTCTATAAGGAAATAATATGGAATATTCCACACCCACTGCAGAACATTATGGAGTTTTAGGTCCCACGACACACACACGCACGCACTGACCCGAGCATCCTTACTGTGGCACACTGGGAGGATGTGCTGTCAACATGCCATCTAATGAATTGCATTAGTTTCCAGCCACAGTCAGCTTTTGTTGTGGCCGGTCTCTGTAGACGCATGTGTGAGTGAGTATATCCAAGTCTGTCTGGTTTATTTTGCTTGAACTAAAACTAACTATTGCACTGAAATCTTTAGTGTATGAGATGACATGCCAGACCCGGTTCACTTTTCTTTTCTTTTCTCCACTGGCAGCTTTTGGACCAGTTGGTTCCATATTCTAGAATTTTTTTTTTTTTTCACTAGTGAACAGACTGATTAGAAATGATGCCGCTCTCATACCTGACCTATAGTCAGCAGCTCAGTTTGCCCTTCTCGATGAAGGGAGCCCTCTTGGTATGTCACTGAACAGTTCATTTTGAACTACATAGACTGCATAGAAACATCTGTCAAATCGATTTAAAAACACTTGGTGACTTTAACCTAAAACAAGGCAATTTTTTTCTTGCAGACTACAATTAATGTGCAAGGTTTCACGGCATAATGAATTTATTTATTTAAATAATTAGGTAGGATGGCCATCTCCGGGGAGAACAGCTGCAAGACTCAGCACAGAACGGAGCATGCATCAGTGACAACAGACATGACACTGATACAGCAAGAAAGGTGAAGCTGAGGTGGAGGTGGGTTGCAAAGCAGCTTGCAGGTTCAACTGCAGCTGTATACAGGCTGAAGCAGCTTACATATGAGATTTGCAAAGCAGATGCATAGAAGGCTCATGTGGGCTGGCAGTGAGAGCAGCTGATCTGCCTGGATTGTGAATGAGCTTGATTTAAAGGGCAGCCTGAAAAATGCTGTGATTTTATTACATATATAGTTTTTGACAGTACAATAGTACACTTTAGTGGGAGCAGTTGGGGGTTAATCAGACTGAGAAAGAAGACACACCAGTTTGCATGTTTGATTGGTTTATGCACACAGATGCTTGAGCATATTTCCTTCCTCGCAGTGACTGCTGAAAGTGGCATTGGCAGGTGATGAAACTAGATCGCAGCTTGCTGAATAATTGAGCAGTGGCCTACTGCGATGGATGGATCGTGACTGCTGTTAACCCTTTTACAGCCAGGGATCATTGGCTCACTGATGGAGTGTGTTTGGGTCATGCATACACATGTATGCTGTTATACCTGCCCCAGATTTCTTACAAAGAAACTTTAGATCCCTTGTGTGTGTGTGTGTGTGTGTGTGTGTGTGCGCGCGCGTGTGTGTGTGTGCATCACGTGCCTTCCATAGCAGATTACTGTAAACTTAATAGCCTCTTTATAAGTCAGTCAGTCCTTTGAGCCCTGAGACAAAAGAATGTAGTTTTTCATGCTGGATTTGTATTGCGACAGGCAGATGTGGGAAGGTCTGAAACATGACAAGCGTCATAAAAATACATAATAACCATATTCAGCTTATCATCTGTGTACTACAAACACACCCACTATTGTTGTTAAATGGGCTGTCTATTGATCAAAGACATTACAATTACAGTCATGTGGAAAATAATGTTTTCACAGGACTCCATGCAGTTCTGTGAAAAACTAAATACGCACTTAAATTTAAATGCTTAAATTTAGAGGGTAAGTAGCAACCAGGTGCTACTAATCAGATAAATTGATTAACTGATGATCACTAAGTGTGAGCACCTGTATAAGAGCAGCATGGCTTAGGTTTGCAAAGCTGCTCTTCAGAAACAATGAGGGAAAACCAAAACACAGCATATCAGCCTCATACAAACTGTCAACTCAGTGGTGGAGGGGTGATGATTTGGGCTTGTTTGCAGCCACAGGATCTGGGCACCTTGTAGTCATTGAGCTGACCACAAACTCTTTTGTATACCAAAGTATACAGAAAGGTTTGTGGGCAATGATCCCGAGCACAGCAGCAAATCTACAGCAGAATGCCTGGAAAAGAAAAGAATCAAGGTGCTGCAATGTCCTAGTCATAGTCCAGACAAACTGATTGAAATGCCTGTAAACCTCAATGAACTGAGGCAACAAAAGAGAGGTGGGCCAAAATTCCCCCGCAATGATAGGAGAGACTGATAAAGTCACACAGAAAACAATTACTTCAGGTTATTGAAGGTGGTTCTGCAAGTTTTCACAGGACTGCACAGAATCCTGTGAAAATCTTCTTTTTCATGACTGCACATGTGCACCTAACAAAATGTCAGTAATGGTTAAAATAAAACGTAACTTTAGAACAAGTTTATGGAAAATAAAAAAATAATGACATTCCGATGAAAGATACAATCTGGAACTAAACTAAATGTGCAGCTTTCTTTCCTTTTTTTTTATGGCCCTGGTGTCATTTATTTTATGGCTTTCCATAACTCGACCCGAGTTCTTTCATGACCTAAAAACTGTATCCCAGTTTGTTATTGTTACTTCTCATCTTGGAAACATTTTCACTGGAGTCGACAGTCTGTTTTCCAGCTGGGCATGCAATGCAGAAATTACCATAAGGGTTCAAAACAGATAAAAAACACCTCTGCTGTAGTCCTGTAGTAGCTGATTACTGGAAGAAAAAAAACAGCAAAAGATTTTGCAAGTTTTCATACAGTATGCATGTAAGTGATTAAATAAATAATAAAAAACAAACTCTAGTAAAACCAGTTCTGCACAGCAATGTGCAAAAAGCTGCTACTCTTGCTTTTCTTGAATCATCTGGTGAGGATCCTCACTTTTTTTTTTTTTTGCCTGGAAAGATTTGCTCATGGGCAGTTTGGAACCATCAATCATGCAGTGAATTTGGCACCCGTTAGAGCTGCGTAAAGGAAAGCCTGCTTTTGTTTGTTCGGTTTACAATATAATAGCCACAATAACTAAGGACAATCAGCTGCTCTTTGTGTGCCACTGAGCATTTAACTGTTTATTGTTCATCTTGATCTCATCCTAATGAGCCTGCAGACATGTTTACTTGACACAGCAGGAAAATCCCTGGTGTGGCTCTGTTCTGTTTAAGTGCAGCAGCAATTAATCGCATTGTTTGTACCGTAACATGGCAAAATGCCTGCCGTGAGAAAAAGAGGCCCTGCTGGGGACAGATAACGTTTACTTTAATTAACTGCATGAGGGGCAAAGAGGTTAGTGAACAGCCATTTAGCTGAGGAATGGCTTTAACTTTGTGACCAGGTGTTTTATACCATGTGTTACAATCTGTTCTACTCTTCTTTAAGAAGACATTAAAGTGAATGTTAATTTACATGCTGCGGGGGTTGAGGCCACAGTCGACCCAAATCTAAAACAAAACAAAAAAAAATCTGAATGGAAGCATCGCCGGTATAGCATGATATTAAATGCAAACAAACTGCAGCACATGGGACTGATGCCATGGTTGATAAACAGTGTAATCGAGATGTCAGTGGAACTAGTGGAGCCAGTTCCATCAGTCAGACGGAGGAATCTCCGAAACATGTTGGGTAGCTTCATAAGGTTAGACACAAGATAAACACGTGGACGTACAGTACCAGTCAAAAGGGGGGGTGTGTCCAAATTTTGACTGGTACTGAAGTATATTTGGTGGCACGTGGCTAAATGTCTGTGAGAGCATACAGCAAAGATTTTAAATCAGAAAACCCATCTGAGGATCATTTAATGGAACTTTACCAAATTAAGAAAATTGCTGTGTCTCAGACTTTCAGGCCACAATGGCTCTGCCCTCAAACTGTGTGTGTGTGTGTGTGTGTGTGTGTGTGTGTGTGTGTGCCCTACGTGCAGCTGCTTCAAGTGTTGCTCAAGCACAGAAGGAAAGAGCAGATCTGGCCAGTGGGCGAGAAAGACAGGAGCGAGAAGGGGAATGAGAGAAAAGGGAACTGAGAGGCAGCTGAAGGGAAACAGAGGGAGGATCTGTGGCTTGTAAAAATGAAATTGAAGGAAAGTGGGTTCGGAAAATAAGCAACAGAAGAGAGCACTGGTCAAGGAGATGATGCACAGGATGTAGAGGGCAGGAAGAAAGGCAGGGCTAGAGAGAGAGAAGAATGTGAAGACTGGCCAGAGATTTCAATAGCCAACAGTTTTTTCCCACTGGTGTTGGTGCTGTTTTGTGTAACATCAGTGTGAGTGGTTTGTGTGTCTAGTGCTCCTCTACCAGGACAGGGCTGCTTAAATATGTTTACAAAGTCCTTTGCTCAGCTTCATTGCGTGCATGTGTGTGTGTGAGTGCATGTGTTTAGATGAGTAATACGTGCAGCACCTGCTTTTTAAGTGTTTCCTGAGAACATAACTCATAACTCTGAACAATGTGAGTGGACTGGAAAATTGTAACTGGGAAAAACTGCATCAGTCATACATGAAGGTTTCTACAGAGTCTATCAGCAGTGACTGAACTCTTTGCAAGAATTATGGGCTGATGGTCTTGATCTCCTCAGCAATATAGCAACAAAGGTGAATGAACTATTTAAAGCAAAGCTTTAACCTGACTTCGTTTCAGGGGCAGAAACAGCAAAAGCCACAGTTGATGACTCAACATACTCTGCTATCACATGGCTGCACAGTCAGGTTTTCACATCATGTTTAAGTCATTAGGACAAATGAATACAGGGTCTAAATGACTGTTTGAAATTCATGAACTCAAGTCAACCCACACATGACTTCCATCATCAGACTGAGAATCTGATTGTGTCTAGTTTCCACTGTTAAAAGCTCCTTCTAAGTATCTGTAGGGCCTGTGAGGTTACAATAGTGCCTTCATTTAACAATCTTCAAATAAGTGCTGCAGAAATATGTCTTTTTCAATAAAAAATATATTCAGTTCCTTGAAGTCAAACTATTAGTACAGTAGATGAATGAAACAGGGAATTTATTAGCCTGGGATTGCACTGTGCAGCATGAAAAAGAAACCCACAAATGAGGTGCTTGTAAATTTTTTTTTGCCATGCCGACCTAAATAACTGATTAACCAAGCATGGATGCTGATGTGTGTTGTCATTTAACACCTGCTGAAGATGCCTGCAGTTCAACTGTCAGACTTAAGCTGTAATTAGCTGCAAAACTCCTGTGAGTGCTAACATATTGTGCAGTAATGTTGTAGCTCGGGGCTGTCACTGTCACTGAGCACAGATGAGAGCATGATGGATATGAAGGCGCTCAGCTTGACTCTTCTAAATAAGCACAGAAATAGCTTTGATGCAGAGGCAATTATGCAACCCTCTGAAATGTCATTTCAGGCTGCAAAAAAAAAAAGGCAAGCTACCAAACATTTGACAAGAATTATTGTTCCCTTACTACCTTACAGAGTTTAAGGAATTTTTAAAAAGCAAATGAAATAATTCAACTCCACTGAATTCAAGTCAGTTTTATTTATATATCACAACAGTCACCTCAAGGTGCTTTATATTGTAAAGTACAGACCCTACAATAATTACAGAGAAAACCCAACAATCAAACGACCCCCTATGAGCAAGCACTTGGCAAGAGTGGGAAGGAAAAACCTCCTTTTAACAGGAAGAAATCTCCAGCAGAACCAGGCTCAGGGAGGGACAGTCAACTGCTGTGACTGGTTTGGAGTGAGGGGAGAGAGACAGGACAAAAGACACACTGTGGAAGAGAGCCAGAGATTAATAATAACTAATGATTAAATGCAGAGTGGGGTATAAACAGAGTGAAAAGAGGTGCATGAAAAAGAAACACTCAGTGCATCATGGGAAAAACAAACATTAGAAACAAAGATTCATTTTGTTACTAGCGGGCTGTTGCAAAAATACATAATTTGTTCCCATTTTTTTTAGTTGAATCTATGAAAAATGCCAAAGATGACACAGTTGGATGATCATAAATTGTATTTTTGCACCAACATAATGATTCCCAGAGAGATATTAGCTGAAAACTTGCAATATCTCAGCTTGGTATGCAGTGTGTCATTAAAACTTTTAGGAAATTGGCCAAAAAAAAACAAACAAAAGATGTGGCTGGCCTAAAAACTACCCAAAGCAGATGAACAGTATCTGAAAGTCATTTTTTTAAGAAATAGAGGAGGGAAAAAAAATCCAGCAAAGCCCTGACGCAGGACCTGAGAGATACATCTGGCCCTTTAGTTTATCCATCTACTGTTCACTGAAGCCTCATCAGAAATGGTCTCAGTGGAAGGGGTGGCTGTCAAGAAGCCATTCTTAAGGAAGGGAAACAGGGAGAAAAGGCTGAGAGGTATGCCACATTACATACCATACCATACCATCTTTATTTATAAAGCACTTTAAAACAACCACAGCTGACACAAAGTGCTGTACATTAAAACACAAATAAATAACAATTTAATAACTCTTTCAGGTTAAAAAAAAAAAAAAAAAAAAAAAAAAAAAACTAGATCCCGCTGGAGTTAAAAGCCAAGGAAAAAAGATGGGTTTTAAGACGAACTTTAAAAGTGGACAGTGAAGGGGCCGCTCTAACCTGCAAAGGCAAGTCATTCCATAACTTAGGACCAACAACAGAGAAAGCCCTGTCCCCTCTGAGCTTCCTTCTTGATCTTGGTACCTCCAAGAGCAGCTGGTCTGCTGACCTGAGAGACCGGCAAGGTATGTAGGGGTGAAGAAGCTCAGAGAGGTAAGGCGGGGCAAGATTGTGCAAAGATTTAAAAACAAACATAAGAATCTTAAAATGAATCCTAAAATGTACAGGCAACCAGTGAAGTGAGGCCAGGACAGAGGTCATGTGCTCTCTCTTTTGAGTTCCCATCAAAAGTCGTGCAGCAGCATTTTGAACCAGCTGCAGACGTGAGAGTAGCGACTGACTGACTCCAAAATAAAGTGAATTACAGTAATCCAGTCGAGATAAAATAAAAGCATGGATCACTGTTTCAAAATGCTGCCTAGATAGAAATGCTTTTACTGATGCCAATTGCTTCAAATGATAAAAACTGGACTTAACCACAGCTCTGATTTGGCTGTCCAATTTAAAATCACTGTCCACCTTAAAACCAAGATCAGTAATAATGGGTTTAAAATATACCTCCAAGGATCCCAGGTCAACAGAGGAGGACTCACAGGAGCCACTGGGTCCAAACACCATTACCTCGTTTTTCTTTTCATTAAAATTTAAAAAGTTCAAGGCCAACCAAGCTTTAATATCACCTAGACATGCCAGGAGATGTTTTATGGAATGGATATCCTTCTTCTTCAAACAAACTGGACTGGAAATCAGTGGCGACAGGTCCGATGGAGTGATGAATCCAAATCGAAAATTATTTTTAGTTCAAATCGCTGTCAGTATGTTTAAGGGAGGTCAGGAGAGAGGTCCAACAGTGAGTGTCTGCGGCCATCTGTAAAACACGGTGGAGGCTCTGTTGTGGTTTGGGGCTGCATTTCAGCCAGTGGTGTTGGGAATCTTGTCAAAACTGATGGAATTATGAACACAAAAATTTTTGATCCACCATGCAACACCATCTGGAAAACATCAACTTCATTCTTCAGCATGACAATGATCCCAAACACACTGCCAATGTAGTAAAAGCCTAGCGGGATAGAAAAACACACAATGTAGCACTATCAGTCATGGATTGGTCTCACCCAGAGCCCAGACCTCAACATCACTGAAGCAGTGTGGGATCATTTTGACAGACAACAGAACAAAAGGCAGAAACATCCAAAGAAGAGTTTTGAATGTCCTTCAAGAAGCCTGGAGAACTATTCCTGAAGAAGTAAGCTTGCCTAAGAAAGTTCAGGCTGTGCTGAAGAATAAAGGTGGTCATAGCAAATATTGACCTTCAAGCTCGTTAGAATTGTATAAACTCTGTTTTTGCCTCATATACTGTATTTACATGTCTGCTTGCACACGTTTCAATAAATCATTGCACCGATTTCCAATTTTCCAAGCAAATTTTTGAAGAAGTTAGGGGTGGCACAAAACTTTTGCACAGTACTGTATGTGATGGGAACGGCCGTGTTTCCTGTTGTTGTGATTTCACTGGAAACAAATGTGACCTGCAGAGCACATCTTCCATTAGAACCTGCTGTATGCAGCTGATGGGATTTTCACAGACCGGTTTCACTAAAAACATCAAACGCACTGACTGTCCAAAATGATTTTCCAGAAAGCAGACTCTTTGCCTCGGTGATTCCAGTATCCTGTATGATAACAGTGATCTGTCCTTGTTTCAGTTTCACGGCCACAGCATGAGGTTAGTGAAACTATGCAAAGACAGGTGATTTAAACCCCCTTTACAGATCTGTTTCTCACTATCTTTCTTCACTTCATTCTTCCTTAATCTCCCATTTGTTTTGCATTTCACCCTCCATGCCATGATAATTTCTGTCATCTTTAACCACATTGCTGCTTCCAGCGCTGACACATTCAGTGGTAATGTGATGAAACACGTGTCATGGAAGGAGCAGGAACTTTTTAAAGGTTAGTGTATTTATTTTCTCGACTATCTGGTAACCCCCTCCAAATCAAATCCATGTAAATTTCTCCTGCCATTTTCTGTTTTTGTTATATGTGATGGGACAGCTGTTAGTGATGCCATGTTTGCACGAGTGTGTCCACACCCCTGTTATCAGTGTGTTGCAGATATCGCTCAGCTCTTGGATGGGGGGTGGTTGTGGTTTTGCGTGTTTTTCAGTGTCCAAGAAATGTTTGTGTATATGTGAGTAGAGCTTAAATAAGTGGTTAATCTATTGATTACAAAATAGTCAGAACACGTGCATGTACACGTACACACACATGTATATTTATGTGTGTGTGTGTGTGGGCGTGTGTGTGTGTATTTAAACAGTGTGATCTCACAGGTGTGAAGAAGTATGTCACATCATGGTGAAACAAGCTCTGTCGGAGGCCTCAACACAGACTTTTAATGTTGCATGGTTGTTGGTGCCAGATGGACTCCTCTGAGTGTTTCAGAACCTGCTGACCTACTGGGATTTTCCCACACAACCATGTCTAGGGTTTACAGAGAATGCACAACACTTTGAACCTTGAAACAGATGGGCTACAGCAGCAGAAGACCACTCCTGTCAGCTGAGAACAGGAAACTGAGGCTACAATTTACATGGGCTCACAAAAATTGAGCAGAAGATTGGAAAAATATTGCTTGGTTTGATGAGTCTCAATTTTTGTTTTGACACTTGGATTAGAATTTGGTGTAAACAACATGAACGTATGGATCCATCCTGCTTTGTATCAATGGTTCAGGCTGGTGACGTATCAAATGAGCACTTTTTAAACACCACAGCCTACCTGAGTATTGTTGCTGACCACGTCTATCCATTTATGAGTTCCGATATTACGATGGGTGCTTCAAGCAGGATAACACTCCATGTCACAAAGATTCAATCAGTCACCACCAGATTTCAATCCAATAGAGCATCTCTGGGATGTGGTGGGACAGGAGATTCACATCATGGATATGCAGCCAATAAATCTGCAGCAACTGTGTGATGCTATCATGTCAATATGGACCGAAATCTCTAAGGAACATTTACAGGACTTATGCCAGAAAGGATTAAGGCAGTTCTGAAGGTAAAAGAGGGTCCAAACTAGCAAGTTTATACCTAATGTGTACCTAATAAAGTGGCCGGTGACTGTATATTCAAAGAGCTGATACATTTGTTACTCCTACTCTCCAAAATACGACTTGATTAAAAGGGGTTTTCTTCTGGTAGTCTACCAGACACATTCTGTCTCATATGTTAACCAACACTAACCTCAGCTCACATGCAGGTGAACTAAACCACCTCCTCCTCTCGTTTATCATAACTCAAGCATCCTTAGAATTCCCACTTGATCCATAAGAAAGCAAAAGATCTTTCCCATTACTTGATTCCCACAGACGGCGCAAAGGACGGCTTCAATTAAACAGGTCCGCGATGTGCAAGTCAAGTAAAACAGAGCAGGGCCGGTGGGACATCAGCTGTGCTTTAAAAAGTGTTTGTGTGAGACCACTGTGAGGATCGACGCATGGGAATGTATGCTGGCTTGCACCTGTGAGTGTAGCAGATACAAAATAAACAACTGAGGAGACTGAGCATGATGGGTTTATTGAGGAAACAGCACAGGTGTGACAGCACGGCTGCAGCATTAATGCATCACACCGTCATCACATCAAATCTCTCTTCACTACTTTCAAGGACTTCTTGCTCGACAGAACAATTTCTTACTGCCTGCTTTTTGAGTTCTCTGTATTTTACAGTGTTTCTGTTTCTCATATTTTTTTGCCAGCGCTTTTGTGTGGGCAGCACATTGATCGATCCTCACCCTGGCTGCAGCCGACCTACTGTATATTCCCACATTCAACAACTCACATTTGAAAGATGACATTAAGAAAATTGAGACAGAGAAGGAGAACAGAGGGTTTGCTGCCCAAACTGAAATGATTTATTTATAGAGAACCCAAAATCCCAAAATAAATATCAGAGTTCATGATTTCAGGAAAGGGTTTTGGAGGCTGGCCCCAGATGATTCAAAGATGGCGTGAGATCACAGGCCTGTTTTTAACATTCAGGCCAGTAAGGGCTACACAAAAGTAGTGCGATCTATAAATGAAGCCAAGGATTTGGGTCAAACATCTTAATTGCTACTGATTTTTAGTTAGTAAGAGTTCATTAGTCTCATAATCCATATACTTATGGCTTGTCTGATCTGTAAAGCCATTAAAAAGAGTTATAAAGTGCTCCACAGAGAACAAGTACAACATGTTCCAAAGCACATGGGGATCAATTCGTGCAGATACTTTATATAAACAATATTAGTTTTAGTGGAGACTTCAAGGAAGTTGCAGAGGAGGAAAAACAGATGTCGGACTGATGGGAGCCCTGACAGCGAATAATCTCTTTTATATTTAAGTTTATATCAGGGAACAACTAGCAGAGGTTTGCTACAGGATCTGAAAATCTGTGGAACTGAATACTTGGTCAAGGACATCCTGGGACAAATAAATAAATATAATCCAACTTACAAAGTGCTTCACAGGAGCAACAGAATAAAAATAAATTTGAGAAATGTAAGAAATAGTTCAAATAAAATCAGAGAAAGCCTTCCCACAAAAGATTGTTTTAAAGGAATTGACCGACTCTGCCGACCGGATTTCCTCAGGAAAATTGTTCTCCTCAAGCCCCAGATCCCAACTGCTCTGTCCCCATTCATTTTCAGACGTGACCCTGAAACAGACCAAAGACCTCTGCCCGAGGATCTCAGGGCACTGGTATTGGTGAATATGGCATTAAGAGGTCAGACAGACCATGCTGTAAAGCTCAGCCTACAAGTCCTGCTAGATTAACTTATAACAGTTGATTTAAATTTCAGCCAACATCATATCTTGAGGCTCAGCTGATCCTCTTCTATGAATCCAGTTGGTAAACCCCCATATAGGGCACATCACTGAAGTTGCTTCAGCTCCTTTACAGCTTCTGCAAGCCACTATGCAACCCACCTCCAGTCCAGCTCCTCCTTCCAGACTTTTCCTGCTGTGTCCGACTCAATCAGTATCAAGTCTGCTGTCAGCGATGCCTGCTCTAACCTGTACCAGGAGTCCTGCTGCAGCTCCATCAACATATGCTTTCCACATTTACAGATCCCAGAACATAGTCATACTGCCAAATATACATCACTGTGGATAACTATAACAATCATCTTTTGACTTGGGGGGGTTGGGGGGCAGTGTCAGAACTTCTTATAATGTTTTCAAGGTGACAAATGAAGAAAGTCTCCTATTAAAATGCATAACGAGGCATTTTGTATCAAATTCACTTTAAGTAACTCTACATCTACATCACACAAACTGTCCATCCGCCGAAATGTTCAGGTCAACATCCTCTGGTTTAACCAGGAAATAATTTGAATATATTATCAGCTCTGCACAGGGAGAGATAATACAAGAAGCACACAGCTGTGCTCACATACCCACCCACACACTTTTAACACAATACTCTC
This sequence comes from Archocentrus centrarchus, assembly GCF_007364275.1. Taxonomy (NCBI): domain Eukaryota; kingdom Metazoa; phylum Chordata; class Actinopteri; order Cichliformes; family Cichlidae; genus Archocentrus; species Archocentrus centrarchus. Next base: position 17,300,474 of record NC_044353.1, on the reverse strand, counting down.
GGTTGTTCATGTCTCTCTGACATTACCCACCTTCAATTTCTGTGCTATAATTTCCCCAAGACACATAGCCTACACACCATCGTTCCCCACTGGTGACCCTTCCACATCCTACATGATCCCACTCCAGGAATTTGGTTCGCTCTCTCACACACACTGAATCAGGACCCTTGATGTAACAACATTGGTATTCAAAGCAGGGGGTGGAGGGTCTTGTACACTAGCTCCAGATGTTGGCAGGAGTCACTCGCTCGCCAGCTTACAGTAAAAAGTCATTTAAAACTTTGAAACATCTTCTTGGAGGACATGTTAGCTTAAGTCAAGGGTAAACAAATAAATAGCCTAAAAAAAATGGTGTGGAGGATTCTGATGTTGTTTCCATGCCCTGTGCAGCCCTTTGCGGTGTAACAGACACCCTCAAATTTATCAGAGCATCAACTTCTCATCTGTTTGCCCCTTACACTACATCTTAGAGGAGAGAATTCCCACAGGTTATAAGGCAGGCTGAAGCGGTGGCTGCAGTACCTCCAGACCACTCCTGTGCTGTGTGCTGTTACATTGGAGCTGACAGTCAACATCTTTCTCCTATTATCCTGGGCAAAATGAGAGGCTGAGCCAGGCAACAGGACATGTGACTCCCACTGAGTCAGAGCTGAGCCATCGTCTCATTTTCTGTTGTTAAACTAATGGCCAGAGATTATCATTTTCAGCAGGCAGAGAACAAGACGCAAAAGCACATTTAAAATACGACGTGTCAAAGAAGAAATCAGACAAGTCTGCCTTTCTGTGACAATTTACAACATCTGCAGAGAGACAGAAGAGAAAAACACGTTTTCTTGCATTTGTGGATCTATGTTAGGTTAAATACACAAAGATATACATTACTGCTAAAGCGTCTCTACTGTTTCTCTTCTGTTTGAAGCCACTAAAGTCATGTGGTGACAGAGATCCACAAGTGTTACTATTTGATTTTTTTCACTCCTCACCCCTCCAACCGCAAGCTCTGACTCTGTCCAGAGTTACAAAAATGTTTTTCACTCAAACGACTACCACAGTCTGCATGTTCTAAAACTGGTCAGAGTATTTCTCATTAAGTCAACCCAGCCACCGGAGAGCCACAAACCAGCAAACTCCTACTGCTGTTCCTGAGTCTGCTTAAGAGGACTTTTTACAAACTGTTTGGACTCTCCCGAGTCCTTCTGAAGCTCTATGGGAAGCTTTTTAGCCTCTGATGTTGTTTTGATGGAAATCAGAATTTGGGAGGATTTGACCACCTGTGACACAAATATGCACATATACCTCCATCTTTGTGCTTGCACCATCACACATACTGAATAATCAATATCACTGTCAATATGTCAGATCTTAACATGGCAAACTAAGGTCATTCTTGACCATACAAATGTTAGGATCAGATGCAGAACAGCCTCACAAACCATGACCCTCCTCTCTGGATCTGTTGTGACAGCTGTGTGTGTATGGATGCTTCTCAACAGGGACCAGATGATCTCTAAAAGGTGGCTGCAAATCCTTAACATGATACAGTCTTTTATTTAAAACACGCTGCCCAGTGGGCTAGCAGCAAGATCAGTCATCTGCTGCTACACTGTTTCATATTGATTTGTATCTGAATGGGGCATGTTGGTAAGTATCAAAGTTCCTGGGAATAAAATTATTAAAGGAACAACTCAGACATTGCATCGACTGTATGCATGTTTCTGCAACACATATGCAACCTCCCATATAGATTTTTTGTGCTGAATTTTGCTGTGTGTATCTTTCCTGCACACTAAGTGGTGTCACCATGACCATCACCATAGCAATGACTTTCTCTGTATTTCCTAACAAGCGTGGTATCAAACCGCTCTGGAGTTCAGCGGCACCGGAAAGACCTCAGTATATTTATGTGTGGCGGAGGCCTCACCGCTAACAGAAGAGCAAAATTCAAGTCAGAGAAAGAAATGTTAGAGGAGAACAACAATATGCACTCCAAAATGCATCAGTTTCCATAGATGAGGTAATGCAGCCCCCCCTCCAAAAAGAATTTCTATGTTAAACTTATTTTTAACTACATTTCACCACAAAGAATATTTGTTTTATGCAATAAATGTGGAGTTAATCTAGAAATTTGCATGTAAACTGAAAAATGAAAATTAGCATGGCTGATGATAATTGCATGTCAATAACATCAGTTAGCTCAACTCTACACATACATGTTGCTTTCTCTGCAAGCCGATTTGCAACCCACCTCCAGCCCAGTTCCTCCTTCAGTTCTGTGACTTAAAGAGGACATAAAACAGTTTGAAAAGTTTGACATGTCTTGTCTGTTGTCACTCGTCTTTGTGCCAGGGTTCTGCTGCTAGCATAGACTGCTATACTACACTTTATTACGTGCATTTATCCAACTGCTTGTTAATGCAGTTGGACAAGTGTACCTAATAAGTCAGTCAAGTTCAGTCACATGGCAGCAACTCAATACATTTAGGCATGCAGACATGGTCAAGATGAGTGACTGAATGTCAAACTGAACGGCAGAATAGGGAAAAATGGTGATTTAAGTGACTCCATCCTGCAACAGTTCAAGCTGGTGGTGGTGATGTAATGGTGCCGGGATATATTTTGGGGTTCTTAGTACAAAATGAACATTGTTTAAATACCACAGCCTACCTGAGTATTGTTGCAGATCATGTCCAGCTCTTTATGACCACAGTGTACACATTTTTGATGGATGCTTCATCCATCATCTAAAAATCATCTAAAACTAGTTTTCTGAAAATGTCAGTGAGTTCACTGTAAAGGACCTCCACAGTGACCAGATCTCAATCCAAAAGAGCACCTTTGGAATGTGGTGGAATGGGAGATTCACATCTTGGATGTGCAGCCAACAATTCTGCAGCAACATGGACCAAATGTTTCCAGCACCTTGTTGAATCTATGCCACGGAAAATTAAGGCAGTTCTAAAGGCAAAACGCCAACCCAGTACTAGCAAGGTGTAACTAATGAAGTGGGAGGTGATATCCTTCAATGGTTGTACTAGGTAAACGAGCATGGGTGTGTGCGTGCGTGTGTGTGTGTGCGCCCGTGCTTGTTATAAAAAGCTTCCAGAGAGAAAGTGAAACCGAACGCTTCATCTTTAGGCCCTAGTGTTAATGCCACACACACACAACACACCTCGGTGGATGTGTATGTCTGTAAAGGAGAGAAAGAGCACCATAGAAGCATAGACAGAATACACACACCTCAGGTGTGTGCTGAGGTAAGATGATACATCTTAACCCCAACTCGTGATGCTGCTGTCCTTGAAGCCGGAGCCGGCACAGGCAGTACCGATCACTGTTTCTGTTAGAGGCATTCAAAACAGTCTAGTGGCTGCCATTGTGCCAACAAGCCAAAGATTTTTTTTAAAAAATGGAAGAGAATAATGTTTGACAGGCCAAAAATGAGGAAAATGACTCAGCCAAGCTTATACCTCAATTTAATACAATTTCTTCTGATCCAGAACCAGAGACAGAAAAACAAGTTTCCTGTAAAGTGATTCTGTGGTTCAGTTACTCACTTTAACTGACTCTCATACATAGAAGCAAGTTATAGTGAATCATGAGCACACACACGCATGCATACACACACACACACACACACACACACACACACACACACACACACACACACACACACACACACACACACACACACACACACACACACACACACACGCACACACACGCACTCACAGCCAGTCCCCAGTCTGTCACTCAGCAGTCAACCTCTCGGCTCCTTCTCCTGTACCACAAATCAAGGGGGAAGTAAACATGAGAGGAATGCAAAGGAAAAAGCAACCTGGGGGATGAGTGGCCATAAAACAGAGGAAAAACACAGACATTGTCATGTAACCTGGGGAACACATGCACAAACACACAAAATGCCTCTCACTGGAATATTTATTGCGGAAATGTGAAAGTAATTACAGTTACAGAAAAGTTCATGTCATGTTTCTTTTGCATGTAGTGATTTTAGGCCATTAGACCAGCATCATCTATGGCTGCAGAAACTTCTATTTTTTCAACAGACAGGAGAAAATTTTGTCATTTGACATATTAAAACTGAACTGATCACAATCCTGATTTTCCCTTTACAGCTGACACTATGGGACCTCCCACACCCTTAACAATAGTTTTTTTGGTGCCATAAATAAAAAGTGCAATGTTGTCACTGAGTTAGTTAGCACCGGGTTCTAACTCTGAGCCCCATTTTGAGCCAAATTTGTGTACATTTAAGTCAGTTGGGACCACTGAATATATATGAAATTAACTATTAATAATTCTGGTTTTGTGAATCATTTTCATACTGAAGAAAACGTGAAATTATAATCTTTCTCAAGTTCTTTTAAATTAAGTTTGTGTATTAATTTAAAGGCATTGTCTCATGGAGTCTGTGATAAGTATATATATATATTTCCTTTGTCTGTCCATCATGTCTCTCTGTGAAGCTCTGTGTGAACTGATTTACTCTCTCTCACATCATTACAGCAGGAGGAAACTGGCTGTGTCAGAGGAGTTTTCAATACTAGAATTTGTGGTTCTGGTGAGGGGTGGCACATGGGTCCAGAAGGCGGGGCACAAGACTGACACTCATTTTTATTTTTTGTAAAGTACCCCTCCCAAAAGAAAACATGTGCTCATTTGGACATTACACAGACTCTGCATTAGGGAGCTAGCACGGTGAGAGCACTTTAATATCCACTATGACCGACTGAGTTATTCATGAGATCTGAGACATATGGCTCCGCTGGGAAATTTCTAGAAAAGTCTGACATACGTGTGCAAAAACAGCTGGAATGTGAAAACCTGTGATTTACACTGAACATACAAACATAATCCACACAAAGTGGACTGAAAATGCAAAGAAAAACAGCAGTAACATAAAACAGCTTGAGGGGTCAGGGATCCAATTAAAAAAAAAAAAAAAAACCAGCAGGAGGCAAGATGTTGGAAACACACTGTGCAGTGTGCAGTGTCTGTGCACATGCACACCCACCATCACTGACATACTGGCACACGCACAAGCCATCTATGAGTCTCTCCCTCAGTGTGTGAGACTCTGCTGCACTGCAAAGTTTTGCTTTTTTTTCTGAATCCCCTAACCTACTGACAGGGGAGGCCGGGGGGGTGGGGGCTTCCAGCAAAGCTCAAGGTTAGCACTGACTGTTCTCGGTCTGTGGTTCCCTCTGTCTACTTTGTCTCTATTTCTCTCTCCCACCTTTTCTAAAAAGTAAAACACACAAGAGGAAATTTGCTTATCCCCGAAATGAAACTTTTGCAAACTTTTACAGAGACCAAAAACAGTTCATAGTTTATTTTTGTTTTGTGATCAGCTTGTTGTTCCCTCAGCTTTTTTTTGTTGTTGTTGTTGTTGTAAACACAAGACACGTGGACATGCTGCATCAGCATGCTGCGTCAATACTGAGTCTGCATACGCGTGAGGGAACGGCTTCCTTAGAGAAGTATAATTCTTTGCAGGCTTCCAGGAATCAATCAGGCAGCAGAGGAACTTTTCAGAGCTCCAGTAAAAATAGAAGGAAGCTGATTATCTGTCACAGTGCCTGAGCAAATGAAGTCGTCTCAGTGAACTGTTGATACGTCAACAGTTTCCATCTTTTTCATTCAGAACCACAGACGCCTTTATTTGGCTCATCTTGCTGAGCTTTCCTTCAATCCTTTCATTAGACTCATTAAGACAGAACGAGAAATGAGAAACCTCTGAGCAATTTCTGAAGCAAGTACTGGGATTTCTCCCCACAGGTCACAAAGCCAGAGCTGAACGACACTCACACACACACACACACACACACACACACACACACACACACACACACACACACACACACACACACACACACACACACACACACACACACACACACCCCTAAGATTTAACTGATTGGCCCTGTCACTGCTCTGGTAGACGTACTGCCTGAGTGCTGCTCACATATTGGCAAGGCAAGCCTAAGTGAAAACACATGTTGTGTAAATGCAGAGAGCAGAAGTTGAGCGGCCTCGTCCCCCCCCCCGACAGAGACCATGTGAAACCAAATCCGATCAGATCTCGGAGCGTTCCAGGGGAGACAGAGCGGGCGGAAACGCATCCTGTTTTCCACGACAATGGGGAAGAATTATAAGCAGTGAATCGAAAAAAGAGAAAAGAAAATGTATCAAATGCTTATTACGGGTTATGCACCCAACTGTGACAGTGATCTCGTAGCTGTCCTGTGAAAATACTCTATCTACAAACTAAAGGCAGTTAACATTCCAGCCAACAACCTCCAGTATCCAGTTTTTTTTTTTGTTTTTTTTTATGATTTCTGTGGATTTTCTCTTTTGCAGAGTTACTATGTTGCCCACTGCCAGATTCCTAACCTCCGACCTTTCACATCCTCTTTTGACCTCTAACACAACATCTGGATTGCTTTCAGCTGGTTGCGACTCCCGCATTCCCGGACGGATGTAACAACGCAGACTGTGGAACTTGAATGTCATCTACTAATCTAATCTGAAACTGGCAAAGCAAGAAGAAAACAAGTGTGGGGTGAAAGCATGCTGAGGAGAGTCTGCTCAAAGCGATGACTCAGTCACTACCTTCAATCTGTTCGCTAATGCAATGCAAGTATTTTTAACTCTCATGCACGCAAGTAGACAAATCTCTAAGAATGCTTTGATGAGTGTCTGGGAACGCTTCATAGGTATTTGCGGGTTTACTAGAGAGGCAGCTCACACTGAAAAAGAAAGACACTGGATCCTGAAAACAGTTTAAGTCCATTCTCATGTATTTTTTTAAAAATACATTTCATGGCCATGTTGGTATTCACTTGCAAAGCTCTCTGTCTATGCAGAGAGGATTGTGGGAATTGAACCAATATGGAGGTCTTGGTGACAAGTCGTCTAACAAATCATGGTGTGCGTAGGTCGAAGGGTGATTGGCTGGTTGGCTCAAACCGAAAAAGGGTTCATTATGAGGAAGAAGTGTGGGAAAACAAATCAGGACTAAGAAGCACAGACAGTGGCCGCAGTGGATGGTTTCAATCGTTTTTATCATAACTTATTTCTCTTCCTTTGCAGGGACAACATAAAAGGACCACAAGAAGCACAGGCCAAAAAAAAAAAAGGAAAAAAGAGAGGGAGCAGCCTACATGTTTGGTTGTTAGTTGTATTTTAATGCTGCCCATGGGTGGTGGCTACAACAGGAATAGCTGTGTCTGCGAAGCTGTGCATGCTAAACAGAGTAAAGCTAGCTGATTTGACCTGGTTTCTGACTGAGATGAGAATGGCATCAACCTCCCATTCAATTCTTATCAAGAAAGTGAACATGAGGATTTCCAAAATGTCATAATGTGCTCATGATATTTTCTTCCCCCTTAAAGATCACACATATCAGTGCTTCAGTAAGTGGTGTGACATGATTCTAACATTGCTGATCATTTCCCTTGATCCAACATGTCCATCTGTGTTGAATGTCTTACCTTCTTTGCAGCCTTAGATGGTGACCTCCTAGTGGGCTTCTGCACCTGGCTGCTCAGTGTGATGGGCTGCTTGGACACTGAGCCGTTCTCCCGCTTCTTGATGGGGGAAGATGGCGTTGATGATGGTGCTGGAGAGGGAGAGGCTGGTGGTGAGGAAGAGGAGGATCCAATAATGGCCATCTCCTCTGTGGCTGTGAGGCGCAGGCTGCGCAGACTTTCATAGGTTTCAGAGTCGACCACCAGCAGCCTGGTCTTTTGGTCCACAGCCTTGATCCTCTGTACCACCTGAGGAATGGGACAGGACTGTGTGATACTAAATGTTTGGTTTGAATACGCGTCAATCATACATTAAATTCTGCACAGTTTGGCTGCAGATTACAAGCTGCTTCTATAACGGCGCAATCCCATTCCATCCATCATGCAAATTTATATAGAAATATGCAAACGCTGACCATTATATTAGACCGTATCTGCTGCAATTAATTGACATTTTTCTTATCAAAAAAGGTGATGACTCTGGCTTTCTCCAAAGTGGACAGGTTTTCTTTGCCATCTTTGGTTCTTACTGTTTAACAAAGCAACTAAAAAAAAAAAAAAAAAAGTAAAAGCAGAAAATAAAGTAAATAATCTGTATTGATTGTAAAATAAACTCTATATCAATTTCTCGAATCGTTTATTCACGTATATCATAAACTGGGAAGAGATGTTTTCAAAACGGGTCTCTGCCATTTAAGAAGCAGCTGGATCATTGTCATATGAGCAGGAATATGACACATGAGAGGCAGATTTGTTCCCAGAACAAAACGCAATGAACAACAGGTTTGTTTTCATCTATGCAGCAACAAACTTAATATACTGTGCACAGGGGAGGATAGTGCTGATGTTCCTCTGTGTGTGTGTCTGTGAGCTTGGGAAAATAATTATCTGAGCCTGCTGACTCTGTCTGACCACCAGCCAGGCCTCAGAGTGAAACAGCAGCACATGCAAACAGAGGAGGAGCAATTTGTTAAGGATCTTATTTACAGGGACGGGTTTATATTTAAGCTTAAAGCAAACAGTGACCGGAATCTTGCTGATTTTCATTATTAAAAAAAAAAAAACATTGGGAAGGATTACAGCACTTTCTCAGCCTGCGTAAAGTTCTTTATCAGTGCAGGCAAAGGCTGTACAGATCAGTCAAGAACTGGAAATGTAATCTAGAGCAAATGCGGTATTTTCCATAAACGTGCTCCTGTGTGTATAAACTGTCAGATGAGGAAAATGTTTTGTAATTCAATAACCTGCAGACTGCTCGTTTGCGCCACGGTGGCGGGATGTCCGTGTCAGCCAATGTCACCTGTTGATGTAGGCAACCCCCGCTCAGCCAACTAAGAGACAAGTTCAATAAAATAATAAAATACACATCTACTTGCCTGATGGTGCGTCTCCTTCTCCACGTTAATTCCGTTCACTGCAATCACTCTGTCCCCGGCACGCAACCCTGACGCTTCTGCGGGGGAGCCAGCCTCCACTTTGCGGATGAACTGGCCGCTCTTTCCTTTTTCGCCATGCAAGTGAAATCCATACCCGTTCTCCCCTTTTGTCATGACACAAAGCCGCGGTTTCCGCTCGTTGGCCATTTCCCCTTGATGATTTAAAGCCTCTGAAGTGTTCAGGTAAAGTATAATGATCAAAAATGCAAGTACTGGACTTTAGGAGAGCGGGTTCAGGGCTGCTAAACTTCCACGGTGCAAAAACATATCTGCCCGATACGCGCGCTCTCCCCAGTACAAAAGTATAAAGTGAAACAGCCCCAGATGCGCTTCAAAAGAAGAAGGCCCCGAGTAAAAAGTGCACGCAAGGAAAGCTTAAAACTTAAGGTAACGATGCAACCAGCAGATCCTGCCTCTTGTATCACATTGAAGCGCGCTGCTCAAAGACTCCAAAACTGACGGGCGCGCACAGACTTCAGAGCCTCCAGCAGAGCATCATTATTGCGACTGAAGACGTCGAAGAGCTCACCGGGTCCTCTCCTCTCCCTGGAAATTTCTCCATAACAGCTGTTCGGAGAGCGCACGTTTAGTTATGCTGTAGTTTGCGCAGGGTTAGCGCCGTGTGCGCAATAGCACCCCCTCTCACCAGACCGTTTACCTGTTTGCGAGCTGAAATATTTAGGGCAGAGAAGGAGGACTAAAAATTACACAATATTGCCCCTGGGTGGCAGAAACTGGATTGTGAACAGTGTCCTTAAAAAAAATTAAGGAGGACGACACCGGACTATTTAAAGTAAGCAAATATAGGCCTAGTTTATAATGCCAAGATGCACGGTCTTTGATGAACCAGTTTCTGACCGATTAATCGCTGACATGCTCACTCTCAATACGCGCAACTAGTACTGCAATTAATCAAAACAATAGTGCTTTTTTTAATTATTTTTTTTTTATTTTAAAAGCTTGTTTATAACGCACTGGCGCTGAAAAAATAAGCTACTAAAAACAAAACAAAATACAAATCTAACTGATGAGGTCAAAGCCTTTAGTAAATAGATTGCAAATGCAGACAAAACCGAAGGGAAATTAGCACTTTATTAGTGTAGACTGTCAAAAACACTCATGGAAATGCTGTTTGAAATAATCCTTGAAAAATAACCTTATCATATTCATCTTTACAGCCGTTAATTTAATGTCATGCAGCGCTGCTGGACGTGGCTGTTTCCTGTTGAAACTGCCACAATAAAACAACCCAGAGGGCAGTGGGACAATTGAAAAATATTTAAATTATGAAAATAAAGAAAACATTACACAATGCAAAAATAAAAAAAATTTTTTTTTTTCAATGGTCGATTTTATTTTATTTATTTATTTATTTATTTATTTATTTATTTATTTATTTATTTATTTATTTATTTTTTTTTAAGCCTGTCATGTCTGGTAGATCTTGCAAGCAGAACTGTGATCTGAATGCGTTGTTGTGCCAAACATATTTGCTATTTCAAGATGAGCTCTATAGGTTCTCAATAGGCTCTTCTTGTTGATGTTTTAACCCTTTATTTTATTTATCTGAGTTATTTTTCCACATACTATGTAACAGCCAGAGCTGACAGGCTGAAGAAGAGGAAAATAAAGAGAAGAAAAAGGGAGAGAGAAAGGGAGCAAAAAAAAAAAAAGGGGAAAGAGCACAAGTCTATTAATCAGATACTTCATCACTTTAACATATAAAAAAATACTATCAATACTTGCAAAAATAAATTTGTGTGTGAAAAACAAAACTAACAAAGCATGTTACGCACACCAACAATTTTGTTGAGTTGTGATTGAGTGGGCGTTTGTGTCTGTGTCATGTTTGTGTCTGTGTCATGGAACGTACTTACCAATGAGGGCAAAACGCTGCAGCTCCACCCATCAGAAGCCAGAGGCAGGTACGGAAAGCCCCCGGAACCCCAGGCCACCAGCCTGGTCGATTTTAAATCAATCAATCAATCAATCAGTCAATCAATCAATCACACATACACACACACACACACACACCATTCTTAACGATGAACCGTACTCACAGGCCACTTTGTTAGGTACACCCGTTCTTGTTATCTCAGTTATCTAACCAGCCAAACACATGGCAACAACTTCATACATTTAGGTATGTAGACATGAACAAGATGACAAAAGTTCAAACCGAGCATCAGAACGGAAAAAAAGTGAAATGGGACAAATAAATAAACAGTAAAAACCAAACTAACACAAAATAAAATTAAAATATAAAGAAAATGTCCTTAGTTTTTGTTAGTTTGGCAAAACTTTATTTCAGCTTGTCAGAAAATTCATTGACGGATGTGTTTATTGAGGCTCTGGACAGGAGGGAGAGCTGGGAATGCAGAGTTGAAGATCTTAAGATTTTCACTGGACGTCAACAGGATGGATTCATAGACTATGAAGCCACGCAGTTGTAATAGATGGAGTATACGGTTTAGCATTTCTTACTGAAATATGCAAACGCTTCTCTGACAGACAAGCAGCTGTTGGCCAACCAACCAGACATTGTGGTGGTTGACAAGAAGCAGAAGACCGCAGTTGTGATAAATGTGGCAATACCAGCGGACAGCAACATCAGGGGCACGAGAAAATAGAGAAGTACCAGGAGCTGAATAAATAACTGGAGCAGATGCGCAAAGTGTTCCCTGTGAGAATAGAAGCATTAAGAGCTGAAAACATGAAACTGGAAGAGTGGCTCCAGCAGACTCCAGGCGCATACTGTTTCCTTTCCCTTAATAATCCCTAAATAATCACACTAAAAATACAAACCTACATATTTATATAAAGAACCGTTATTGGTAACGACATTACCATTAACCAGGTGTTGCAGTTTCTGATGATGACCACGCGGGGGCAGAAAACACTCACTATTACTAAAAATGAGCTCAGTAAATATTTAACAGTTGTCAAAACGCACACAACATCGCAGTGACACTTCCGGTCAACCTTCAAAAAAAAAAAATAAATACAAGAACGCTTATAAAAGGGAAATAATACAAAGGTACAAAAAGGTACTGTATTTGATTGAAATGCATCACATGGAGTGTTAGATGTATAAATAATACACTGTGATAATTACTGAGTAAACAAAATGCAAATTTTCTGACATGTATTTTTTAACTGGTTGAACGAGCCAATAATAACTATTTTGAATGTTTTGACAGGAAATAGCCAGCATAAAATCTACCTTGATGTTGGGGCAAACACGTCCTACAGATCAGACAGCTTTCTAGAATTATTTCACTCACTGTAATTAGTTAATCGCTTTTTTGATCAGTAAATATGCAGACGATTAGCTTTCATCTTTAATGGACTCATCCAGTTGGATCCAGTCAGAGCATGCAGCCTTGACTAATGAAAAACAGGTGGTCAGTCTCAGTTTACTACTATTTGTATTGCCATGGCACAACTGCTGTTGCTGATCTGCACATCCTCCACTTCACGGTGATGACTCCACTGGCTCAGAGCATCATTTCCTCTATCAGCTCCTCTGGGAAAATGAGCAAATCCTTGTTTGTCAGGCCCGGAGTCCAGGCTTGCTCACTATTATTTTAGCCGTACGCCTACCCGCTGATGGACTGTCTAATCTTGATGACTGTTCCATTTAATACACTAGTTTCCTGTCAATCAGCCCCGGACAGATCATCTGTTTCATGGGGGCACTTTAGTGAATTTAATTTCAGCAGCAACAGCACAGCAGCAGAAACAGGGTTTCATGTTATTATCTTTCCTGCTTGGAGGTTCACTTTATTTTTAGATGAGTGTTAACGTTTCCCGAGGAACAAACACATCTCTCTCAGTGCAGAAAATGTGGCAAACCTTGCTGATTTTTTTTTAACTTTTTATTTTTGTAAAATAGTCCCTAGATGAACCATCAGCAGTAGAGCTACAAGGATTAGTGGACTAAAAAAAATTACTGGGGACAATTTTGATAACAATCATTTTGAGTAATTAAAAACTTGCTTATATGCTTTAATGGCCAAAGGTGCTTTTGATTTTCAAGAACATATCCTCACTGCCAAAACTCAAACCTTTCACCACAAAGAACAAAACAACACGTGTACATGAGCAATGGTGAAGATTTATTATATGTGTCAAGCTGGATGATGTTGCAAGAGCATTGTTTCATGTTACATTCTTCTGCTGACAGGGAGTGTGACAGATATGAAACTGTAATGTAGCATGCAGCATAATAACCTCCTCTCGTGGGAAGTTTTGCATTCTTTTTGCTTTCCCATTTTATTATCACGTCACTTCTTTATTTTTATACTGGTGCATGGTGGTGGTGGGGGGGGCAGAGATGATGGTGAAACTTGTGAGGGTGAGTTGGAGTTCATTGATTGACACCTCCTGGAGAAAAGAAGGGGGGGGGGGTGTTAGTGAATTTCTGCACACAGAAAGAAAAACATCTGGGCAGTGTCAACACCCTATCCTCCCTCTCTCTGTCTATCTGTCTCTCTCTCTCACACACACACACACACACACACACACACACACACACACACACACACACACACACACACACACACACACACACACACACACAAACTGTAAGATATGTCTTTGGCTACATGTTTATATTAAAGACGACAGCTCGTGCCATCAGGGGGGACATTCTTGAGGGAAACTCCATTTTTAGTCTTTGTCACAGCTGTCACCGCTTCACCTAAATGGTTCCATGAGTCAACAAACATGCAAGCCACACACACGCACGCACGCACGCACGCAGGTCCACAACAGTACAAGCTTCAGGTACTTTAGGCCGATGATGCAATAAATCACCACAAAAGCGCTGCAGCCTCAAGTGCCCAATTTAGCTCACCCCTGACACCCTGCATTAAAGTTTAAGCCTCTCATTCCCCCAAATCAGGTTTTTTTAATTGGCGTAAACAACTTCGAAAACACAGGCACAACCAGGATCTCTGTCACACGCTCATGACCTGGTTTAATAGCTACTGACATGCTGAAGCCCTCCCTGCTGCGCGTCTCCTTCAGCTTTGGTGTGTTCACTTTACAGCGACTCACCAAAATATCAAATGGGTGTATGTTAGACTTAAAACGGTGTGAGGCACCCTCACAGGCACCGCTGCAGGAAATACTGTATTAATTAAGTCTTAAAATCATCGTCCTCACAGTCCCAGTCCTCTAGGTCATTGTGCCTCTGTGGTGCTCCTGACACTTCACTGACAGCTGTTTTGTTGAGACGGTTTCTTACACATGACGTGAATGTGAATGACAAGAGGTGCTGATAGGCTTTAGTTTTGGATTGAAATCAAATCAGGCTTACATGCACACAATAACTTGTGTGCATGTATCTTGAGTTGATTTTCTTGGTTCCAATATTTGTTATACATTATTGAAATGGACAGAGGCACCCCCACCTCCCCAGCAGAGGGAGGGAAAAGAAAACACTGTGGGGTGGAGAAGGGCACAGCTCTCAGCTTTAATTAACCACACAGGGCAGCTCACTCCTCCTCCTCTTCTTCTTTCTGATCCCCTCCGTGCTCCCCACTCCAGTATGCGCCCCTCACATACTTGGCATGTTGCAAGAGAAAGAATGTTGTGTTTCCTGACTTTCAATTCAAATTCCAAAAACAACACTCTGATTTCTTTTAGGTCTGGTTAAGACTGACTTGACAGACAGTTCTACAAATGATCCGAGCTGAGGTTTGGGGTGTTTTTCAGTCTTAGGTGTTCGCGCTCTTCACAAGTTTCTATAAGTATTTGGACAGCGACACAATCGTATTTTTGGACACCAACAAAGTGGATCTTAAATCAAAGATATGACTTTCAGCTTTAAGGCTCAAGGGTTTGACAAAATATTGCATTAACTGTTCAGGAATTTTAGTCATTTTTATACACAGTCCCCCATTTTCAGAGGTTTAAAGTAATTTGACAACTGACTGACAGGCAGCTGTTAGCAGGTTGAAAGTTGTGGTTTCCAATTTTGTGTTTTTTCAGAAATATCAGTTCTGTCTTTTGTCTCCACTGTACAAACGTTAGCATTTTAACACACTAAACTAAGATGGTAAACACCACAAACAACAATAACAGCACACTTGATAAATATCAATATGTTCGTGTCACTCTTGTAAGTAAAATAAGTAAATAACATTTTATTTATATGGCACCTTTCATTGTAAATATCACAGGCTGCTTGACAACAAAAGCATGTCGTGAAGCACTTTGTAACCTCATCCTACCGTGAGCATGTTAGCACGATGATGTTAGCATTTGCCCCAACATTTCCAAGTGAAACCTAGAGAGCTAGCACAGCTGTAGGTTTTCTGTATTCCCCCCCTCACTTGTTTCCACCTGTTTTATCTTTGTTTTTATTTCACCTGTTATTTATCTGATTTATCATTAATGAATTTATTTTTTCCATTTTTGTCGGCAAATGGAATGGTGTAGCTAATAGTGTGGCACGTTTCCAAGAGGGTTCTTTCTGGCAACAAAACGCTCGTACCTTTGACCTCTATTCATAAGTTTTGCAAACATGTTTGAAATGTTCGACTGTTAAAGCAATATTTGCATTCACTTTCTGTTCTGTAATATGTCCTCCATCAGTTAATTACAAACAGGTTCTCAGGAAGGCCCCCGCAGTAAGTTTACAGGTGTGTCCTCCGGCTATCAATAATTTTAACGACCTTCACAATAATTAACCTGCAGCTTGCCTGCTGGTACACATCTCCCCAAGTGCTGAGTGTGTGAGAGAGCTGAGGGGAGAGAAACTTAGGGAGTTTTTCTTTCTTTTCTTGGAATATAGACAATTTAAAAAATTTAAATTTAGGTTGAAAAGTTGTATTGAGTGCTGTGTTTTGTTCACACTGCCATGAGAAGACAACATAATGGATAACACTGCAAACAAGCAAATCTTGTGTCACACCCTGTTCAATTTCCTGACAAAATGTCTGTTATCACTTGAAATGTGTGATAATGTCATTGCTGCCCGTGGTTCCCACGAGCAGTAAAATCAGCGTTTCACTCTGAGGTATCACCCTC
Organism: Archocentrus centrarchus; assembly: GCF_007364275.1. NCBI lineage: Eukaryota > Metazoa > Chordata > Actinopteri > Cichliformes > Cichlidae > Archocentrus > Archocentrus centrarchus. Next base: position 17,284,453 of record NC_044353.1, on the reverse strand, counting down.
AGGGCTCAGGAGCAACGACTTTCCTCCACTTTATTGCTGGATTTCCAGTTTGCTGGTTTCACGAGCCTCTCAGAATTAACTAAATGACCGCAACGACTGTGATTTCATCAAAGCTGCTTTGTGAGTTTCCTTTGTTTTTTAATCTATGTGCATTCAAATGTTACTGTGTTAATCTTTAGCTCTTTCTTTCATGACTTTTTTTTTTTTTTTGCACATTTCTTGCACCATTCAAATCCCACCTTATAAAAATAGCACTAAATATCAGCAAAAAAAATATAGCCGTATCATACTGATTAACAAACTTTTTTGCTTTCCAGTTTTCCAAGGAAGGATGTGCTTACTGCCAAGGCCAGAGTCTACCCCAGAATCATGCTGCTGATGGAAATTAATGGCATGCGTCACTCTGTTGGAATTGGGTGAAATGAAAATCCCCACTATGTTGCTCTTCTAAAACCAAAGACAAAAACCGACCTGGGGACCTGCAGCTGTGTACAGTTAGTGAGAACTGCACGTGATTTCTTCTGTAGTGTCTTTTTTGCAGTGCAAAATATTAGAGGAATAAACCATTCCTGTAATTCCTGCCAAAGTTTAGAAAGACCTCTGGGGTTTGCTGGCCATTAGTTTGCCTGTTTCTGAGTATAGCTGAGATTATTTGCGTGCATGAGAGAACACATGTACTGCTTAGAAAACATCTTAGTCTTTCTTGGTTGATTTTTCTCAGAATCAGAAGCGAGCTCTGTTTTCTGTTTAATAACAACACTGTTTTGCACATGACATTGAAGAAGGAACAAAAGCTGCGTGACTGCAAAAACTGGCCGGACTGTGTGTTCACCCTCACAAGTTACCACGAAGCAGGTTGTCAGTAAAAACACTGCAGAATAAGGGCTGAGCAGTGAGGTACAAAGTTTGTTGTAAGAGGATAGTGTGGAAGTTGTCGAGCAGTGGAAAACACAAACAAGAAAAGAGTTAAACATTCATATGTAGGTAGTAGATTGGGTGGCACAGAAGTTGTTATTAAGATGTTTACTATCATATGTGTTGCTTTAAAATGATTGCCAAAGCAACACATGTATTTTAACTGTAAAGCAACAAAAATATTGGGTGTCTGTGAATAATGAAGGTGACACGGTGGTGCAGTGGTTGGCACTCACTTCTCTGCCTGCATGGGATTAAAGTCTGTAGACATGCTTTTTAGATTAATTGGTGACTGGCTGTAGATTTGTGTGCATGGTTGGCTGTCTGTATGTGTTAGCCCTGTGAGGTACTGGCAACCTGTCCAGCGGTGTAGCCTGTCTCTCACCGTGTGATAGCTGGGACAGGCTCCAGCTATCCAGCCTGTCTAGAACCCATGGACATCACTGGTATGCTGTGTTTTCTCCCTCGAGATGCTCTGCTAGGCCTTTACTGCAGCCACCTTCAGTTGCAGCTGTCTGTTCAGTTTTTCTTCAGTAACTGAAAAGCATGCTCTGTTGGGTTGAGAGCAAGTGACTGATTTGACCTTTGCAGAAAATCTAATTTGCTTGCCTCAAGAAGCCCTTGAGTTGCTTTTGCAGATTACGTTGGGTCATCATCAACTTGCACTGTGAAGCACTGCCATTTGGCTGACTCTGAGCAGAGAGTATAGCCCTGTACACTTCACACTGCATCCTGCTACTTCTATCAGCAGTCACGTCACCAGTAAACACTGGTGATCCAGTTGCTCTGGCAGCCATATTTGTTCATACCATAACATTACCTCCACCGTGCTTGACACATGATGTGGCATGCTTTAGTTTTCTTCTGTGGTCTTTCAAGCCTTTTGGTGTTGTTGTTCTGGCCAGTGCATTTTATTCTTTTTAGAAATGTACCAGCTCTTTGATTTGACTGTTCCCAAAGTTTTTTGGTATCTCTCATAGAGGTTTACTTGGATTTATCAGCCTAAAAATGACCTCCCTCAGCTGCAGTGACATTTCTTTGGGCCTCATATTTAAAATTACTTTGAAAATCTACAAAATAATGTAACATTCTCAACTTTAGAGATTATGTCTGCTTCATTTGTAATGAAATAGCATGAAAACAGCCTCGCCTGACTACATAACTGCTTTGTCAGTCAACTGTCCAATTAGTGTTGAGCCTTTGAAAATGGACTGAGTTTAATAATTACTAATGATTAAACACAAAAAGTGGTGATAAACACACAGAAAGTGAAGTCTAAGCTTATAACAGCACAACTAAAGGATGGTAAATGGACTGGTTCTTATATAGAGCTTTTCTACTCTACATGAGTACTCAGAGTACTTTATACAGCATGTCTCATTCATCCATTCACACTCATTCAAACAAGCACTTTCTACATCCAAGTGTCCAAGGATACTTTGGGTCACAGACTGGAGTAGCCAGGGATCAAACCACCAACCTTCTGATTAATAGATGACCTAATCGACCTCCTGAGCCACAGCTACCACCAGAGGTTGACTTGCTGGTGCGTTTTAAATCATTGCCCTCTTTCATAACCCAAGTGCCTTTGAGCTTCAGGGTGCAAACTGATGGCAGGATATCCTTCTTCTGGATTTTCTGGTAGAGAGCGGAATTCATGGTTCCATCAATTACAGCAACTCAACCTGAAGCAGCAAAGCAGCCCCATCACACTACCACCGCCACGTTTGACTGTTGGTCTAATGTTCTTTAATGAAATGCTGTTAGTTTTATGCCAGGTGTAACAAGACTCAAACCTTGAAATTTTTTGTTTCTTTAGTCTACAGAATAGTTTCCCAAAAGTCTTTACAGATGTTTTTTTTTTTTTTTTTTTAAGTGAGACGAGCCTTTGTGTTCTTTTTGGTCAACAGTGGTTTTCTCCTTGGAACGCTCCCACAGATGCCATTTTTGCCCAGTCTCTTTCTTATTGCTGAATCATGAACCGTAACTGAGGCAAGTGAGGCCTGCAGTTCTTTAGATGTTGTTCTTTTATGACCTCCTGGTTGAATCGTCGATTCAATTAGGTAGGTTTTTATTTTCATCAGTCAAAGTTGAAAAGGAAACTCCTCTCTCTTCTCCATTTCAGGTTCCTGGCTAGTTGGGAAGGAGGCCACTCAGTAAGTTTGTGCACCTTGTCTTGACAAGAACAACAGCAAACTGAATTTGCAAACAGGTAATCAAACAGGTTGCTGCTGTTAAAACATCATCACCTGTCTAAAGTGTATTTGACTACTAAGAAGTTTTAATGATTCCAGCTATAATTTAAAATGTTTATGGGCTTATGCTTCCTCTTTCCATGAAAAGAAACTACATGAAAAGAAAGCTGTAACAGATCTTTTTTATAATGACAATATGTAAACAGTGTAACAGTGAAACAGTCACTCATAGTGTGGAACCAATGAGGAGTCTTTGCTGTTTCAGCTCACTGCACATCTCTCCACCCTCACCTTTAATATTTTGGTTTATGTTCACTCTTACAGCATTGTTTTTGACTATAAGAGTCTACTGTTGTAAATAAAAAACCCCAAAAACAAATCAAAACAAAACTCTATAGGACAACAAACAAAAGTTAGTGAGTGACTTATGAAGACTGACTGCAGAGCTAAAAGAGAGTGAATATCACCAAGTGGCCAGACACATTATTATTAATAACTGATAATGATAAAGGTAAAGGTTACAGCGACAGATAATTCTTTCAGTGTGTATATGACATCATACAATTTGCAATCCACTGTTTTTGGATATGGCTTCATTTATTCAAATTATAGTGAAGGGGGTGCTAAATCATCAACCACAAGAGACAAGAAAAAGAAACAAAAAACAAAACCCACAACCATCAAAAGTACTCTGAAATTTAAAATCGCCTCACTCTATTTTGTTGACATCAAATGTTTAGTTTATTCACTGTGGCATCCTTTTGGAAGAGCTGGAGGCAGTGGTTGTGGAGAGGGAGGTCTGGTTTTCTCTGCCGAGACTGCTACCTGTGAGCTGGACTGGAATAAGAGGATGGATGGATGGATGGATGGATGGATGGATGGATGGATGGATGGAAGGATGGAAGGATGGATTCTTTGGTAATCTTTTTAGCTGGAACTCACACAGAGACATTCACACCAATTTATGATCACCAATTAACCAGTTAATTCTGGTTAATTCCAGTAAAAAGTCCATAAAAAAATAAAGTGCTGTAATGAATGCTGTTTCTCGTCACTCCTCAGCAGAAATGTTCCGCTCAGGGAGGGATGATCACTGGTTAAAAACAGGTTATTAAACGATAAAGGGTAAATTTCACTGCATGTTTATGCATGATATGTGTATATGATGAAATAAGGCTCTTCCTTTCTTGTTAAAAGTGTCCATGTAGTATCAAAGTAATACATCCTGGATCAGCTTGAAACTTAGTGGTCATTCACCACATTTTGTGTCTTGAAACGCTCACTGTCAGCATTCCTGATATCCTTCTGCTGGATGGATTGTGGGAACAATAGCAGACAAATTACCACATTAGGGACACAGTAAATACAGCAACAGAAGACATCGTTTTTAAAATGCAAAATATTCTGGGCTCAGGACTGGTTTTGGGCTAGAGAACTGTCCAAAATGATTTGGCCTTAGTAACAATTTTCAGATGCATTCACTACCAGAAATAGAAAGAGTGCAGAAGCTGAAATTTGCAATTCAGGGACAGGAAAGCATTCAACAGTGTTGCCAAAAGCACATACCATATCGACCATTCGTACGTCAGAAATGCCCTTGTTTTGAAAGATTTATCCATCTATCAACATGGGCACATTTTCAGCAACCATGACTACTGAATTGCACTGATATATTGTGTTACCTAATGCAGCATTACCCTGGTATTCTCTGTTACTTCACTGTTATTCTGTCTGGTACTCTAGCAGTTTTGAGGGTTCAGTAGGGATGCATCGATACAGTAGGGATGCATACCTTAGACACACGCACAGCACGCATGCACACACGCACGCACACAAGCACGCACGCACACATGCACGCACGCACACAAGCACACACACACACACACACACACACACACACACACACACACACACACACACACACACACACACACACACACACACACTGTGTCATCATATTTTCTCCTGTGTGAAACTGAAGCTTTAAGCTTCATTTTCTTTGAGGTAGTCTCCACCATGTGTGTATCATTCAAAGTATGTGAGTTTTTGGTAGCGTGTATCTGTCACCGAAGGGCATATCCCGGGGCCTCCTCCTGGTAGGACATGCCTGGAACACCTCACCCAGGAGGCAATCTTGTCAGAGGCCTGAACCACCTCAACTGGCTCTTTTCGATGTGGAGGAGCAGTGGCTCTACTCTGAGTCCCTCCCGAATGGCCGCACTCCTCATCCTATCTCTAAGGGAGACAGTCCATATCCCAATAGCCAGGGATTGGTCCGCCAGGGCCTCTGCCCTTGGCCACCGCCCGACGCAAACTGCACCCGACCCCTATGATGCCTCCTGCAGGTGGTGGGCCTACAGGAGGGTGGGCCCATGTTGTCTCTTTGGGCTGCACCCGGCTAATGCCCGGCACAATGGTCTAATGCCTGGCACCATGGGCTAATGCCTGGCACCATGGGCCAATGCCCGGCCACCAGATGATCTCCCTTGAGCTCCTTTCCCTTGTTGGCATTTCCATAGGGGTCTTCTGAACCGCTCTTTGTCTGGCCCCTCACCCAGGACCAATTTGCCATGGGAGACTCTATCAGGGGGCCAAGCCCACAGACAACATAGCTCCTGGGATCACTGGGACAGACAAACCCTTCCACCACAATAAGGTGGCGATTCAAGGAGGAGGGGTAAAAGCCAGGCTTTAGAAAAGTGCTGCTGAGCCAGTCAAAATGTGGGTCACTGTCTCAAGATCTAGGATAGGGAGACAAGGAATAAAAAAGAGGACATCTGAACACTCTAAGCAGATCCAATACCAGAATAAAAGAAAACGAGTCATTTGCTGTGAGCACACTATTGAGAAAAGACAGTTTCAGACTGTTTCTTCAAAATCCTCATCTGTGTAAGTGGGTGTTGGATTCTCTGTGCACCACACGTCTCTTTTTTATCTCTTTTCAATTCTCCTGCACACCTTTCCTTGATGTTTTCCATCAAGGTCAAGGAAAAGTGGTTAGGAAAAGGAGGTAATTTTTTGGACTCTTCAAAGTATGCTCAGTGTCAACAGGGAACAGGTTACTCTTGGACACTGGCCTTTAGACAGTATCATACCAATAAAGGGAAAAGATTAAGATGGGCAAATGTACACAAAGACTGGTCAGAGGTCGACTATAAAAATATTTGCAGCACATTTGTGTGTGAGGTATTTGTGTAAAAAAAAAGGACACACCCGAGGAAGGCCAAGGAAAGGGGATGATTTGAGAGTGGTTTTTTTGTTGATAAAGTGGATGAAAAGCTCTCAGTCCATTTTGCAGTGCCATACCCTGTAAACTCCACTGAATTAAAGCCAATTTGTATCTATAACTGGACAGTAATGTAAAGTGCAACTCTAATCGGTTTAGAGATGAAGCAGTCCATAAGCGAGTGACCTCATGATCTTGACACGACTGAGCAGTTGTAGAAACATCTTGAAGTAGTGCCAAACAAATCCAACTTGTGACAGGCCAGGGGTCTGCCAGACTGTTATTGCTGAAAACAGAATATTTTACAATACATGTAAGAATATTATTATGAATGGATCACATTAAAACTGTGTGCAGTTTTTCAGTGAGAAAAGAGGATGGTGGTTTACCTTGGTACCATTCTGTCCACCCTGCAGCGTCTCTGCAGCTCTGGCAACATTTGCTTTTTGCAAGCTGAGGACCTTCTGGAAGCTCTTCTTGAGGTTTCTAGAGAAGAAAGCATGAATAAATGGGCTGGCACAGGAGCTGATGTAGGTGAGGATATCCGTGGAAAAGTAGATGTTTGCTGTGGTGTTGAAATAAAGTTTAAAAGATAAAAGACAGAGTTTTACAATTATTATACAAAAGAACCTAAAATAAAATGTTTTCAAATAAACTTTTTGAAAACTAGTTCCAGCCCTTCAGGACTGGGATGTCTTCCTTGTCCTTTCTCACATGTAACAGCAGGAATTCATCTGCTTCAGATGCATTTAGATTTGACCTCTGGTGTTGCTGTGCATGTGTAAAAATGGTAATAGATTATTATATATTCTGGATATTTTAATATTCTCTAAATTTTTGCTTCAGAAACTCCATGTTACATCTCCCTCTTGGATGACAGACAATCAGAAACATAGAGGGAAAGCACTGCTTTCTCATATATACCAAGAGAAACTCTCCAGTGAATTGTTTGGGCATGCGGCCAACATGTAATTTTTTTTTTAAAGGGAGGCTCCGCTATGGAAGAGGAAGACATTAGTTGAGCAGACTTTGTGTATTGCCATTGCCACTAAATTAGATTTCCATGGTGGAGTAACAGAGAAAACAAGATAACTAAGTGGCAAGTAAAAAATGGATCACCTAATATCCCACTCTGCATTGAACGCTGAGCAGGGGAAAAACACATGAGAAATCCTGGATCCTCCTAGTTTTTCTCCCAGTCCCATCTTTTTACTACATTTGCCACTTTATGATGTCCTGTGTAATGGAACCGGCAGCATTCACCATATTTTTATATGTTTGTAGCCAGCATAAGTGTAATGCCAATATTTTTATTAAGACGAGTTTATAATTTGCATTCTTTACTTCAATTTATAAGAAAAATTTACTAAAAAGTGTCAAAGCAAGTGAGCGCCTTAAAAGAATGCAGTGCTCCTTCCCAGCATATTTTGCTTAAGGTGCTATCCCAAAATCAAATAATTCCAACATGGAAAGCCAAATGTTAAAAATGAGTACAGATGTGAAGCATAAACAAAACAAAACAGTTGACTAATTTCAATTTAACCAATTTATCGCACAAGAATGGATTTTTGTGTGTCCTCTTAACAGAGGAAAGAGGTCAAGGAGACTTGGTGGAGGAATGAGGAAGTGTAGGAAAGTGTTCAAAGGAAACAGTTGGCAAAGAAAAAGAGGGATAGGCAGGGTGATCAAGTAAGTAAACAGTAGTACTGGAGGCAAGGTGTAGAGCAAAGGCAAAGAAAAAAGTTTATAGTGAGTTGTATGTGAGGGTGGACACTAAGGAAGGAGAAAAGGACTTGTATTGTTTAGCTAGGCAGAGACTGAGCTAGAAAGGATGTGCAGCAGGTTAGGATGATTAAGGATAGAGATGGAAATGTACTAACAAGTGAAGAGTGTGTTGAGAAAGTTGAAGGAGTCCTTTGAAATGCTGTTGAATTAAGAAAATGAGAGAGAGACAAGAAATGAGACATCCTACCCGGACATGCCCAGAACAGGTGCATCCTTGGTGTGCCCCAGTGTGTCCTGGGGCAGATGGCATCTTTCAGCTGGCCTGGGAATGCCTTGGGGTCCCCCCTGGATGAGCTGGTAGAGGTGGCTATGGAGAAGGAGGTCTGGGCTTCTCTGCTTAGGCTGCTGCCCCTGTGACCCGGCCCCAGATAAATGTAAAAAAATGGATAGATGGCTGGATAGATTCAGCTGTGTTCATGGTGTTTTCCATTTTCCTATTACCCCAGTGTGGATTTAAACACCCGTTTGCATTTGTTCTTTGTTGTGTCATTCTGTTTGTCCGTCCTCATGTTTTCATGGTGTAGATTTGTGACCTCTGTTTCACTTGCATTGTGGATTTGCTGCTGGTACCTAAATAAAGGTATGTTTTCAGTTAGAGTTCAATCAATCTCCGTCTCTACATCTTGGTCCATTATCTACTCAACTCTGGACATTCACAACACGAAAAAACATAACTTCACATGATATACAGATCCAATATCTGATTTAAAAAAATAAAGACATTACATGTAAGCTTCAAATTTCCTGTTTATTAAATTTCACTGAGCAGTCCTTACCTTTAAATATAACCTCTCTTCTTCCTCTCCGGTCCTGCCTTTCTTACATCTTTCTCCATCTCTGAGTGAAGTTCTCGCATTCTTTTCTCTCCCTGGGAAATACAGCAGCTTTACCTTTAGCTTGCAGACACACTGTCTGACAAACTGCACACACAGATTATGTGTCTGCTGATATTAGTTGAGCTGTTAGTAATGTTTCCTTTGAAATTACGTGTCACTTATTAAATATTACTCCCTATAGGCTTGCTCCTCTTCTGTAGTGCTAGCTAGATGCTGAAGTGCTGGGACCACAATTTTTGAACATCTGCACAAAAATGGATTTGGATTGAATATCAATAAATACTATAATGCATAAATTATGTTTTTACTGCTTTCATCTCTTCACACACACACACACACACACACACACACACACACACACACACACACACACACACACACACACACACACACACACACACACACACACACACACATATATATCCCAATAAGATTACCTTCTTTGTGTTATTGTTCCCTCCATATAGGCTCAAATCTGTTTGTTTGAAGGCAAGCAGTGGCGTGAAATAATAACTTCCCCTTAAATGTGTTAAACCTAAAGTAATAAGCCTGTTCAGAAAATGTAGGGAGTAAAACTACAAAGCTGTGAGAAAGATAAGTAAAGTACATGTACCTAAAAATTCTACTTAAGTCCATCATCCATCCATCCATCCATCCATCCAACCATCCATCCACTCCCGCTTATCCTGTTCAGGGGCTGGAGCCTATCCCAGTCCAATAATGAAGTAATTGTACTTTATTTCCCAGCTCTGATGTTCTGTATATGATAAGCTATTCAGAGTCTTCACAATTTTATGCTAAGTAAAATTCTAAAATTGTTGATTTGGCTTTTTTTTTTTGCAGATTGGTGAATCTCTGTTCATCTTTCCTTCTGAGAAACTCTAAGATTCTATTTTTTATACCCAGTCATGTTACTGACCTGCTGCAAATGAACCTAATTAGTTGCAAAATGTTCAATTGTTGGTATAAACCATGTATACCAGCTCTGCTTTCCTTTATTGATTTATTTTTTACTGCAGATTTGTCAGCTGCACATCCATGATGTGAATCTCCTTTTACACCACTGGGCTCTGGTGACTGTGGAGGCTGTGGTGTTTAAACAATGCTCAGTTGGTACTAAGGGGCCCAGAGTGTGCCAAGAAAATATTTCCCACACTATCACAACACCTCACCAAACCTCCAGCACTCTGAGATGTTCTTCTGCTTACCTTGGTTGCAACAAATGGTTATTTGGGTTACTGTTGCCTTCTTATCAGATTGAAACAGTTTGACCATGCTCCTCTGGCATCGACAAGGCATCCAGAGAACTGGATATCTTCTCTTTTCATTCTCTGTAAAGCCTAGAAATACTCAGACTGGCCCATCTGGCACCAACAACCATGCCACATTCAAAGTCACTTAAATCACCTTTCTTCCCCATTCTGATGCTTGGTTTAAACTTCAGCAGGTCACCTTGACCATGTCTAAATGCATTTACTGTCTAAATGCGTTGAGTTGCTGCTGTGTGGTTGGCTGATTAGATATCTGTGTTAATGAGTGGGTGAACAAGTGTACCTACAAAGAGGCCAGTAAGTGCACATACTGTCACTGTACCTTTATAATACATCCTATACTGTGTTAGCCATCTTCAAATTAGACTAAAAGGTAAAAGAAAATATTGCTGCTTTGGAAATATGTCTAAGTTTGCTCATTATTCAATAATTGTCCTTCATAAGAAAAAGTGGTTCCACCTGCAACGAGAAAGTGTTTCAGTTTGAAACATATACCTGGCATTACAAAAAAATTTACAGCAACAATAAACCATAAAATCTCAGTTAGCGGAACAGATGTACACATAAAAGAGCATTGTTCCATGCAGGCACATATCAGCAGTGCAAAACTGGACAGTACCATATTGAACTAATACAGGATGAACACTGATGATGCAAGGTAACAGGCTTCATTTTTATTAATATTAATAATAACATCACTATGCTAGCTTTCTTATTGGTGACCCATATAACACATATAACTATCATATATAAAACAAACTAAATTCAGATTTGCTTGTATTTTCAGAATTCACAGTACTTTGAACAGAAAAAAAAAAATCCCTTGTCACCTGTAAGATTTTCACAAGTCCATCTGCATTTTTGACCAAGCTCAAACTCACCATCAAGATTGTTCACATGGTTTTTGCTTGTCTCATGTTACAAATATAAAATAGGGCAGTGGCGTTCAGCAGGTTTGTCCACCAGGATGAGATGGCATCTTTACTTTTACTATATCGTCCACTTCAGTCTGACAGACTGACATTAATATGCCCCAAAAAGCTTGTCACACCAAAATACACTGTAACAGTCATGACCATTCAGCCAGCTTTACATCAATCAACAAGGCAGTCACGAGTCTAGTAACAACAGTACAAACTGAATACTATAAATTCTCAAATTAAAGAAGGAACAATGTTTGAGATAAAGTAATGCAACAATAGCTAGGGTCAAAGTTGGTGTGAATGTAAGGCTGATACCTAATACAGACTCAGTAAAATGTATACGAGTATTTCTACGGCACTAATTAACCACTTTGTTCCACAGAGCTTCTATTTCTAAAGGAATACTTTCATTGTTTCAAAAATAACCTCATTTTCTTTTCAACTGAGAGTAAAAGATCAATACCTCTCTTGTGTTAGTCACAGTTAGTTTAGCACAAATTGATGGGTTCAAGCCATTAAATATCTGGCCCCGCCCCCTACTTTTTTGACATTTCACTTTCCTCTCCTATTAAGAGGAGTTAGCGAAATGTCAAAAAAAAGTAACTTAAAGGGCCAAATTGTCTTATATTTTTGACATCAAATTACGGGCCAGAAGTAGGGGACAGGGCCGGATGCGGCCTGCGGGCCAGGAGTTTGAGACTGCTGCATTAAACCAAATGAGTCTGTCAGAGTCGTTTAGTCCTGAAAGAGCTCAGTGTGTTTAAATCAGCCCAAATGTTTTTAGTGTGGTGAAATGTACATTTTACTGAATTAACAGCAAATGGCAAGCTAGTACAGGCAATGCTAGTTAAACATTTTCAGCAATTTTTAAGTCTTGTGACTTTTTCTATGCTATCATGACATAAACTAATGCCTTGTATAATACAGTCAATCTAATAAAAAGTCCATAAAAAACAATTTTCTGCGATGAATGCTGTTTCTTGTTACTCCTTTGCAGATATGCTCCACTCAGGGAGAGATGATCATTAATAAAGACAGGTTATTAAATGACAAGGGTGAAAGTGTCCAAGTTCCATGTAGTGTAATAGTACATGCTGGATCAGCTTGAAACTCACCAGTCACTGTCCTTTCACCAAGTTTTTTGTATTGAAAGGCTCAGTGTCAGCGGTCTTGATATCCTTCAGTTGGATGGACTGTGGGACCAATAGCAGACACAATACCAGATTAGGGATACACTAAATGCAGCAAAAGAAAACAATTTTTTTTAAATCTTCTGGGCTCAGGACTGGTTTTGGGCTAGAAAACTGTGTAAAATGATCTGGCCTGGGCATATATAACTGTATCTTGGTATGTATTAACTGCACTTTGAGTGGAAGCTGAAATGTACAGTTCAAGGACAGAAAAGCATGTGGTAATAAAGAAGAGCTCAGAACTTTAGGCTTTCTAAGAAATGTCATTATTTTGAAAGATCTCAACACATATCTACATAGGAATACAGAGGCATATTTTCAGAAACCATCACTGCTGTGTTTCCAGTGATTGATTGTGTAATGTAATAATACTGCTACTTAAGTTGATCTCATTCAAGAGCTAACTGATCAACTGATGGGGTGGCTGTAGCTCAGTAGGTAGAGCAGGTCACCTACTGATCGGAAGGTCAGCGGTTCGAATCCTGGCTACTCCGGGCTACATGCCAATGTATCCTTGGGCAAGATACTTAACCCCAAGTTGCTCTCCGACCGTTACTGTCGGAGTATGAATGTGAGTGAATGTTAGGTAATTAAAAGCACTTAGCTTCATAAAAATGGAAGTGCTTGTATGAATGGGAGTGCATGGGTGAATGCAAACAGGTTGTATAAGCGCTTTGAGTGCTCTGACTGAGTAGAAAAGCGCTATATAAGAACTAGTCCATTTACCATTTTACCATTTACCATTAGAAACAACCCTCAAATAAGTAAAAAAAAAAAAAAGGTTTTAAACTAACCTTTAATTTTGTTCTATGAAATGATAGATATAAAACCTGGCACATAGTAACTCTAACCAGAATGGAAAGAAAAATGGGGAGTAAGGGTCCACAGCTCACTAAGTGGACAACAAGCCTCACAGGTTCACATTAAACAACACCCGCACACACACAAAAAAAGCCTCAGTGTCAACAATAAACAGGTGATTCTTGGATACTGGCCTTCTAGGCAGAGTTGCCAAGAAAAGGCCATACCAGTAAAATGAAAACACTGAGATGGGCAAATGTACACAAAGAATGGACAGATGAAGACTGTAAATACTGCTAGTTTCAGATGGATATATCTGTGTGAGGCATTTGGGACAAAAAAAGAACATTTATAAGGAATAGTGCTTGATGCCATGTTTCAAACATGGTCGAGGGGGTGGGGTGGGGTGCTTATGATCCATTTTACAATGCCATGCCAATCCACCCATCCATCCATTTTTTTCTGGTTTTCCAATTAAGGGTTGCAAATCACTGTGTGAGGAAACAGGATGGTGGTTTACCTTGGTAGCATTCTGTCCACCTTGCAACGTCTCTGCAGCAACATTTGCTTTCCGAAAGCAGAGCACCTTCTGGAAGCTCTCCTTGAAGTTTTTAGAGAGGAAAGGATAGAGAAACAGGTTGGCACAGGACTTGACGCACACCCTAGACAGGTCACAGGGCCAACACAGAGGAGCAGGCAACCATTCATGTTCACATTCACACCTACAGCCAATTTAGAATTTCCAAATTATCCTAACAAGCATGTATTTGTACTGCAGGGAAAGCCAGAGTACCTGTAGACAACCCATGCAGGCACATTTAGAAAATGCAAACTCCACACAGAAAGGACCCAGCTGCCCGGTGGCTTAGAACACTGGACCTCCTTGCTAGCCACCACACCACTGTGCCACCCTAGTGCAAAGCAGTCTGGAAGCTGCAGACAAGCTAGTATACTGTCAACAAAGTGGCCACTTGACCCTAACCCTACTGAGTTGTAGAAACATCTTGACATGGTGCCAAAACAATCCAACATGTGGTAGGCCAAAGGTCTGTGATACTGTTATTGCAGCAAATTGAGAATTCTTTGACAAAAGGCCTAAATTACAATACAGAGCACTGTTATTTATAACTTTGTCAATGTTGTGACTATATTTCCTATTAATGTTGCAGCTCATTGGATGAATAAGACCAGGGGTTAGGTGACCCCCAACACTTCAAGTGTTAGTATGCATGGATGACATTCAAACTGTGTGCAATCACTGTGTAAGGAAACAGGATGGTGCTTTACCTTGGTAGCATTCTGTCCAGTTTGCAGTGTCTCTGCAGCTCTAGCAACATACACTTTCTGGAAGCAGAGCACCTTCCGGAAGCTCTCTTTGAAGTTTTTAGAGAGGAAAGCATAAAGAAATGGGTTGGCACAGGAGTTGACGTAGGTGAGGATGACCATGGAAAAGTAGATATTTGCTGCGGTGTTGGTCTCGGGGATGGTATAAACCAGGTTGACGATGTTGGTCATATAAAAGGGAAGCCAACAAAGTACAAACACCAGCACAATGATCACTACCATGCGTGTCACCTTGCGTTCAGATTTACGTCGCCTAGTCAGGCCTGCACGTTCACGTGCTGACCTCACCTGAAAGTGAAATTAAAAAAAAGTTTAATGAGAGTATGAGGGAAGAATCTCAGTGGAAAATCAGACAATATTATAATATTAACTAGACAGAGTGGTTTCGTTTGTCCCTTTACCTTGATGACAATAAACAGGTAGCAGAGGCAGATGACAACCAAAGGGCCAAAGAAGCTCAGGATAGATGTATAGAGGATGAAGACAGCAGACCACACACCATTTGGCTCAGGCCAGCTTATGTTGCAGGTGTTAAAGTTCTCCTGTACACTTGAGAAGATCATGACTGGCAGAACAATCAGAGAGGACACAACCCACACGATGCCGCTAATGATCTTCGCCAACATTGGTTTCCGCCATTTGGCACTGCGAACAGGATAAACCACAAATAGGAAGCGATCGATGCTCATTAGTGTCAGGGAAAAAGTGGAGGCGAACTGGCTCATTGTATCAGCAGTCATGCTGATCTTGCAGAAGGCTTCTCCATATGGCCAATAGGAAAGAATGCTATTGGTTCCTATAAAGGGAATTCCCAGAATGTAGAGTTCATCCGCCACAGCTAAGTTAAGGATGTAGATGTTAGTTGCTGTGTTCATTTTTGCATAGCGGGCCATCACGTAGATGGCCAGTGTGTTACCCAGAAAACCCACAATGAAGACGATGATGTGGATGACAATGATGACCCTGTTGAATGGCAATGGCACGTTGTCTGTGGCATTGCAAGCGGTGAAGTTACAACTGGAAGTGATGTTGGCATTCTCAAATATCCCATTGTAGTCCTCCATCTTGAAGGAGGGAGCACTGATGTCCACTGAGGTGGAAAAAAAAAAAAAAAGCTTAAAAGGGAAAAGACAGAGTTGCACAATTATTATACAAAATAATCTAAAACAGCTCACAAAATATTTTCAGATTAACTTGTGGGAGAATCGGGTTGGGATGCTCTTCTTGTCCTTTCTCACATGCAGCAAACAGCAGGAATTACAGGTAGTCTGCTTCAGATGCATCTGCACTGCTCTTAACAGTGTGTGGTTTCTGATGGATGGAGAGTGCAGAAGGGAGCATACATGATACCCGCTCTCTAGCAGTAAATGTACCAGAACAAAAGCAATGCTATTTGCACACTGGCACACATCAACATGACAGTCTTTGTAAAAGGTTAAAGTTCTGCACATGGACCTCTGTTGCCGTAGTGCATGTGGGAAAATGGCTACATTTTATTACCCGTGTCACTTTTTGTAAATTTATGCCTTACAACTCAATGTTTTGCCTCTCTATTGGGTCAAAGACAATCGGAAACATATGGGGAGAGCACCAGTTTCCTCATATTTACCAAGAGAAACTCTCCAGTGAACAGCCTGAGTGAAAGCGAGAGCAAATCAAGGCCTCAAAATCCTCATGAGTTCACTTCTTTTTACATATGTGCACTGCTACAATCAAAAGATTTGCCATTTCACCAGAACAGGCAGCATTCATCATCTTTTTATGTGTTTGTAACCAGCATAAGTTTGAAGTGTTTCAGTGCATTTGATTTTTATATAAAAGGAGGACACTATAATGTAAACATTTATATTTTTCACCTGTTATTTGTCCCCTTTGATATACCCCCCCCCCCCCCCCCCAAAAAAAAACAAACAAAAAACCCCCAAAACAAAATAAAACAAAAACCTAAGCCCTTCAAGTTAGATCTTTGAATCTGCGCTTGCTTGAGATGCTAAACCAAAAAGATTCCAGCATGAGATAGTCATATTTTAAAAAGTTATCACAACTATAAAGCTCAAAGCAAAACAGGTGAGTAATTTCAGCTAAACAATACAGTAGACATGGCTGGAAAAAAGTGGCAAAAATATTTCCCTAGAATTGCTACCTTTGTTTTTAATGTTGATCTTTTACCCAGATCTTGATGAAGTATCTCAGCAGGTGACATTTTGAACCCTGTTTCATGTTGGCACATTAAAATTGTTCCCTGGCGCCATAAATACAATACAATGTAATATAATACAGATTAATGATAACACTGCGAGAAATCTAATAAATAATCTTATAGCTGCCTGTTGTCAAGCATCTCAAGCTGACGCTGTGAAAATGTGTTGCACTAATAAATAATCTGACGTAAAGGTCCCCTGAAGCACTCCAAAAACACTGGAGTGACGCGCAGCCCGCAGTACAGTATGATGTTGAAAAAACAAATACCTCCAAACCCCTCCAGGCTACAACCAGTTTTACATTTATTCCACTATAGCCCCCAGTCACGAGAGCCGGCTCAAGGGTTCATAAACTAAAATTTAACAGTTTACGAAACATAACATTTCTCTCCCTCTTTTGGGAAATATATAACTCGAATTGTTAAAAACCTTATGCATATATTCCTCAAAATCAGTCTAAGTTAAAATATAATTTATGACAGTCGGTATACGTATAGTGGGCTTCCACCAACCTGTGCGCTCCTGTGCGCCTTGCCACTATCCAGCGAAAGGATGCGCGTCGTCAAGAGACGTGCGCCTTTGGAAGCGTCCACTTTCTCCGCTCCTTTCACGCGTTTCTTGAAACGAGAAGGATCTCACTCTCGACTATTCATCCCGTGGTATCGTCCTGAACTCCGCTCGCTCCAGTCTGCATAGTTGGCAGTAGAAAGGCTGACACTATCTTTAATTCGCCACGATTTCCACACACTTCATCTCTAGTTGGATAGAGGCGTAATATCCAGTGCGCGGGGAGACGCTTTCCTGAAATGATGAGAAGATGTTGTGGTGCTTCGACGCACTGTGAACGTTTATGTGGTGAAACGTCATCCCGCGTTTGGATGTGAAAGCCCCACCCATGAGGCTGGGGATCAGTTGTTGGTATAAAAGCATGCATTACAGCCCTGCATTCCTTTATTATATATTTATTTATTACTGCATCAGAAACTTTTATAGCCACCCTTTTGGTTAATCATAATGCAACACTCCCCCCCCCCCCCCCCCCCCCCCCCCCCCCCCCCCCCCCCCCCCCCTTTACCATTATTAACTAACTAGTGAAAGGAGATGGAGCAGTGCCCAACTCCAGCCCCGGGAATGAATTACCTTGATGGTGGCCTTGGGCACCTGAGACGAGGAGAAATTAGAGCGAAAAGGAAAAGAGAAGGAAAGTGGGAAGGAGGGTGAGGGAGGGTGAGATTGCACTTTGCGGAAGATATTTGATGTTAATTGTCTGGGAAAGCTGCCTAATTTTAAGCAATTAGTTTCATGTTGTTGTCATCCAGGTCAGTGCAGCGTTAACAGTGGGCTGCTCCACACACAGGCACACTCACACAGTGCCCCACAATGCCAAGTCTATGACATGTCATCGGTGTCATGTCTGCATCAGTCTAAAGCACCAGTGACAGTGATAGTTTGAAGGGCCCATTTCACTGGTCCTACCAGATCAAATGTCTTGTGAGTTTATAAGTAAACACGGCCAAACAGGTGTGCATAGAGGCTTGCCCTGAAGGGGACAGGTGGTGTTTAGGAGCATTCAGGATACCGGGATAATGATAATCCTCATTTACACTCAGTTCTCACCAATGCAGGCCTATGACTGCAAATTTTCGAAGCCAATGTTTTCTTTTTGGAACTAAAGCGCTTCATAAATGCTTTTGATGTTACAGAAGAAGAAACAAATGACAAGGTGCTAAAGTGGTTAACAATTAATAAGAATAGAACTGTTAAAGGTGAGCTCCACAGCTGTCTTGGGGAGAACTGGATATTTACAAAGTCATTGGTGGCTTCAGCCAAAATTTGATGGTGTGGAGGTTAAAAAAAGTAAGTGTACCAGACATTTGTGAATTGCTCTTCATAGCCCACATCACAGTAGCTGCTAGAAGAAAACATCTGGCTTTTTAATCCAGCTGCATTGTGCTCACTGAAGGATGCAGATTTTGATCCTTAAAAAAAGTTTAATTGTAAGCATGACTTTTTAAAAATTAAATCAGCTCAGATAGCTCTAAATACACCTCACCACAGCTCAGTATAATACCATAGTCTTGTAATATAACCTATTTTAGTCTACTTCAGTGGATAGGAATGATGGGAACATGCACTTCCGGCACTGAATGGGATCTCGCAGAAAACATTTCCCTCCCACAGCGTGGCTTCCTTTTCAAAATTTCAGCAGCTGTTGTTATTTTTTCATTTGTGGTTCACATGCCCACAAATGTGCTTTCCTACAGAAAAGTATTCACCAACATACATGCTGTTATTATACACTTATAACACATTCTATACTGTGGCTTGCACACAGTATAGAACAGCATAACCTCCGCATCCTTAAATTAGAATAAACGGTCTAAAAAAAATTCTGCTATCTAAATATGCTACATAAAAAAACAAAACAAATGTTTTTTTCTGTGTGTACTGTACTTGGCATGTTTCTTCATTCAAAGATGAATTATATAAGAAAAATTACAAGGCTTCTCCTTTCGTAATTAAACTCATTGTCTAATAGGACGTATATATATAAAACATAAACATTTACCACTGGATGCAATGAGAAAGCTTTAACATTTTGCACATGTGCTCCAGCTGTTCAAACATATTTCAAAGGGATTCAGGCTGCTTTCCTTTCTTCTTGAGCTCTGTCTTTCTTTTGCTTATACGAGTCATTGTGGCTTCCAGCGGTTGTCATGCTCTTCTGCTTTTCTATATCAAGCCTTCTCTCTGTGGGCGCTGAGATGATATCAGAGTGGTGTCTGTCACTGACTTTGTCTGGCTGATGGCATAAAGCTGGCAGAGAAAGATGAGAGAACTATCTCAAGGTAAATGGAGTGATACTTATGTGTTTGGAACAGGAGGAGCTCTTGACACAGCTAAATCAATACTTAGCCTCTGCATATAAAGAGAAGACAGATAGGTGTGTGTGTATGCGTGTGTGTGTGTGTGTGTGCATATGTGGGATGTGTGAAAGAAAGAGGACGACAGAAGAAAGAGATTAATCAGATGATGTCCAAAGTGGTGACTATGTGGCGATGCGCTGACAGATCGATGTGTTCCCTGTGTGGTTACCGCCCTCCAAAATCACTTTAGCAGATGTAAAAATGGCTTAAAAATCACAGAATGTAAAATGAGCTGGCTGTTTGGAGCAATCTACTTGACAAACAGCACCCAGGGGTAAGAGGCTTTTTTTTTTTATTACCTTGTGGTCTGATTGTATCATGTTGGAGTCACATCATATCATACCTCTGATGCAAGTTTAATCAATCTGTGTTTATAGGCACTGGCCTGTCTGTAGTGGTAGGAAATAATATGCCAGTCTTATATACCAGTCTTTCAAATCAACAAAAATAGCCTATTTATTTGTTTGCTTTGTGCTTCGATTTAAAGCACCTCGAGGTGACTGTTTGTTGTGATTTGGCGCTATATAAATAAAATTGAATTCAATTCAATTTTAAAGTGAACACTAACGATTTGAGGGTGATCATCAGGGAACCTGCGTACATTTACTTTTGTTACAACTGAGGCAAATAATGAGGCTGCTTGTCTCCACACAGACTCCAGACGGAGCTGTTGACTGTACTGGGCAGCACATGCATGGAGTTAGCATGTGGGTACAAACAGCACTAACATGGAGATCTATGACGTCTTGCTAAAAGCTGACACATATAACATAATTCATTTATTCATTTATTTTTTAGAGACTTGCCTGTGTTTTTGAATGTGTGCCAGGATGAGAGTTTGAACAAGTGTTTCTGATAATTTGTTACATTCTCAGCCAGTTCACAGCCGCCAACAAGGCTGGAGTATTTGGCTTATGTGAACATGGACTAGTGAAAGAAGCTGCAGTGTTTGTAGTAAACCATGCAGAGCCAGAACTGTAAACTCTAATGAAGCACTTTATGCTTTTGCCAGGTTTAGTGTAATTCAAAGAAATACCAAAACTGTTTTGACATTCTTTTTAGAAATTAGTATCTGAATGGAAGAATATTAAGAATAAACGCCACACAGTAACAATCTGATTGAGCTATATTTACTTTTTAAAGGACAATGCTAAATGGTTAAGGGTGTTTTTGGAGTAATAGCTTCCCCTAGTGGGATTCCAATATTATTCTTGTAACCCTGCAGACTTTTTAAGGCCATCAGATATTACACTGCAGTCTGCAGTCATTCATACAGGCCTTTTATTTTAGTTACCAGTTAAATTTTAATAAAACATTTTAATATACTATATACATCGAAAATGTTCATCCGTTTATCCATTTTTTAACCACTTTTCCAATACAGGGTCATGGGTGTGCCTGAGCCTATCTCAGTGAGCAAAAGGTTCATATAGAAGTACTCAGATTAATTTTGTTTTTGACAAAATTGATGTGTTTTAATGTCATACAATCATGAGTACACCCTTGCATTGAGGATTCATTAGATGTAACAAAAAAGACAAAGTTGAGGTAAAATAAATTTTCCTCAACTTTATGATTTGGAAAGTATAGTTATGATTTAAGTTATGACCATAATGCAGCATTTAAGTAATAAAGTAGTTTTACATATGATATACAGTATGCTATAAGCTGGAGTTTTGGGAATTTTGAATATGTAATGATCAAAAATAAGGTCTGTTCTGCTACTACTAAGACTAGGCTCTAAAATTTACTGATTTCATTATCAAAATAAAGATCTTCTGTGGAGTAGACAGAGTAGAAATATGGATGAAGTATTTGTCTTCAAAACTGGAAAATTGTCCCCAAATTTAGAAACAATTAAAAAGAGACACCACTCAGTCATCAAAGCCATTCTTTTAGAGGCTTTAAATTCTACAGTTTGAAAGCATCTGAATGCACGTCCATGTTCTCTTTCTCGTTACACTAATAATAGTGTTTAATATTCCTTCTAACAAAACCCCTTTGTACTTTACCCCGAAGGGCAAATTAGAGGAGTTAATTAGGAAAGACTGAAAGGCTAAATTTTACTATCAAAATAAACCTATTTGACAATGATAATTAGAACTTGTCAGGACACTAGTTTAGGATGCAACAAGGAATTTCTAAAACAAGACATGTCACTAAGAGTTTAGGGAGTGTTTGGCTTTTACTGGAGAGACTGTCAGCCTGCATTCATCCCCCCCTGCAGAACTGAAGGATCTACACAAAATGCTCAGAATAACATCTCCAGAGAGGTGTGTGGAACTAACTGAACCTGTTTAGCAAAATACGTAACACTGTGTTCCTCCAACTGAGGCTACAATTCACACAGACTCTCCAAAATCGGACAATTCACAAGATTAGAAAAATGTTGCCTGGTCTGATTATTCTCAATTTCTGCTGCAATATTCAGATGGTAGGGTCAGAATTTAGTGTAAATTATTTTTGATTTTAATAAAATGCTGGAGAAATAGTATTTCTTTTATATTTGGTAATAATTATTAAGGAGGCATACAATGTTGTATGAATTTGACTGAATAAATGAAACAACTTGGAAAGCTAAAGTTAGGGTGAATAATTGATACTGTAGGGAACTGTATGAAAGCAACATGTGTCTCCTCTAATAAAACACTATAAAGAGCAGAGTTGGTGCTAAGATGAGTAAACCTTAACAGTAAAATTCAATCGTTCTATAGACGTGTACCTTTATCGCTTTCTTCTCCAGTACTGGAAGCCTTTCCTGTGCGCCTACATTAGTCTTTCCTCTCTGTCTGCCTGTCAGATGCAGCTACCTCTGGTGCTGAACCCTCCTTATCTCTTTTTTTTCTTTCTCTGTGTTTCAATATCTAGCAAATTTTGCTTATGGGAGGTGTTAAACTAGTCTAAACCAGTTCGGCAGTCTAAACTAATTTGCATCACAGAGAAAGAAAATAAAATGTGTTTAACCACTAAATAAAGAAAATGAGGAGAACAAATAAATGCAATATTTGGGAATTTATGACAAATTATTCCAGTAGCTTTTTTAATCTATTAGCCTGTTTGCCCACTTGACCAGGGCCCTGGTCAAGTGGTGTACATTTCATGTCAGTGGGCATGTGTGGACCACCATGTTATGTTGCAACTGGCAACATCAATTTTCTGCTTATCCAATTAACTGGCAGCATAGTTCAATAAACCAAATAACAATTCTTACTAGAAAGTTCAGCATGGGGACAAATTAATTTGTGTGCTGTTGTCTGAAGAACACTGGGACGGCCACAAAGCAGCGATAGATCTGAATATTGCTCAGTTATGATGTGAAAAAGAATATGGCTCATGCAGACACATACACACAAACAGATGCACACAAATGCATTACAAGCATTACAAGATCTACCAGCTAGGCCATCATATTTGCACATGAATAACTGGGTAATTCATGTGCAATAACCCAGTTACATTTTATTGTTGACATACAGTAGGCCTGGATTGTTGCTTAAAATGAATCTATGGCCTAAACCCTGTGCACAGACGACTTTTCTCTATGGCTCTAACAGTACACATATTTAACCCACACCATTTGGCATGTGATGTGTAGTTCAGACTGTTATGTGTTTTTAGCCTAACAGTCTCAGAATGAAAAATTCTTGCTATAGCATACCCTACAGGGCTAGCTCTGAAAACCGGGCATACAAATCACCAGTTGCATTAAACACGTACACTGCTGATTTTGAGTCTTACTCATGCTGACTTCATAGCCAGAATCTGTGAGTGTTCACAGTCACATGTGCACTCATGGTCAATCAGCCGGTCATTAGTTCAAACTGAATGTACTCATCGAGCCTGCATGTGATTTTTTTTTTTCATTCTGAGTTTTTCAAATGTGTGTCCTGGTGCAAAGACAAAATTTCTTCTGCTCTCTGGTGGACTTTGGTTGTCCACAATATTTGCAGTTCATATTTGCAGAGTCTGCAGCTCAGTGATGTCACTAGGTGGTGTACATCGTACAGGAGGACCCCCCCTCCAAGAGGCCAAATGCTGCAGAATAAATCCCACAGTCATGTTGTAAATCAACTTATTTCCTGGGCCTCTTTATTTTAATATAAAAGTGGGTTAATAGTCCTCAAATTGACATTATGTATGCATGTATGTGACACAGTATAAGTGAAAAGGCTGTCGTGAATGAGTTAAAGTAACATATAATGTTGGACACTAAGCAATGTTGAAGAATTGTGTTTAAAGTGAGATTGTAGCTGCAACGTGGTCATGCTAGGCTAAACGGCTTGTTGCTAGCAGGTAAAGTGAGCCTCAAGTACAGTAGTCATGCTAATGAAGTGCAAATGGGGTTTGTTACAGTAAGTTAATTGGCTAACAAGCACAAAAAGGGCTACTTAACATTTTCAGTCAGTGAGATGATTTCTATACATATTGAGATAAGAGGAGATGCAAGTAATTCATGTATATTTTGATATATGAATGGTTGTGACCTACTCTGAGTTTATAGTATCTTGCATTTTGCAGTGCAAATGATATGTTTGCACAACTGGAAGAATTGCTGGTTTACCATGGCCAAAATTAACAAATGTTCATGTATTATTGTAATACATGAACATGAGTAGTACTGACTACTGTTGTGCTTGCTTGTGTGCCTACTATGGAAAAGTGCTACTGGAACTTTAAATTCCCTGATGGAACCCTCCCAAAGGGAATAATAAAATTTAATCTAATATATGTAATAGTCATCGTGTAGTTCAAGTACAACTGAAGAAATATGTTAATGGACACGACATTTACTTCCTTGTGCTTCAATCTCCATGTATGTAATTCCTGGCAATGTATTAACATCTGTCACACTACACTATACAACATGTTGCTGTAATCGTGAGAAGTCACTGATGAGTTTGTGTTTCCTTGTTTAAGGAAACCGAATGAATCCTGCTGTCAATCTGTAAACAAGCTCATGTTTTGTGCTGTTTTATTCTAATTTACAGAGTTGCAGGATTTAGGACCACACCACTCCCTGACACTCACAAAGCCAGGGGGACAACAATTGTGGGGGCTCGTCCAGGATTAGCACCTCCTTCTGGATCAGTGTCCTGGATCAATGTGCTACTTCCACTACTTCTGACATAGCAAGATGTGTACTTTACAAGAACTGCAACGAGGAATCCAGAGAAAGCAACATAAGCTAATTAATGTTGCTCAGACAGATGGGTTGTTCAAGTTTGCAGATGCCATAAAGCATGAGGTAGAAGAACCAGAACTACTGAGAAAGCTCTCAATCCAGTGGGAAGTACTTCCGAGTCCACACAGGTCAGCTCACTCAGTGCTGTACAGTCACCTAAGTCCACCACAAAAGGAAAATGCAGGCCATGTATAACCCAAAGGACTGCTAGCTGTAACCACTGCTTCGGGTATGGCCAGGAAGGACACTGGGCCATGGGATGCCTGTCCATGAGCAAATTCACGGGAAACATGAGGGGGTCACTGGGAAGGGACCACCAATGACCACACAAGAGCCACATTCCCAAACCACTGTAACAAGCCATAAGAAAAAACTCATCAACGACTTCCCACTGATAGTCAGCTACCCTTAAGACACAGAGTGAGGAAAGGAAGTCATGTGGTCAGGCTGATAGGTAAAAGTTGCATGTTTATCTTTTACCATAATGGTGTACCAGCTGAGAAGCTACTGGACAGTGGGGCTCAGGTCACTATACTGGCAAAATCTAGGTTAGAGAATCATTTACCAGATGACAAAAATTAAGTCACTTGAAGACCTTCTGCTAAGTGATCCAGTCAGATTCACAGCAGTTAACGGGACTGAAGTACCTTTTGATGGTTGGACTGAAATGCTAGTGGAAATCAAAAATGCAAAACATGGTCAAGTAGCCATACATACACCTATGCAAGTGAGTCAGAGATATGTTAGTGGTCTGCTATTGGGATTCACTGTGAATGAGGAGGTCATCCTAGAGAGTCCTGAAAAACCAGAGAGTGTCAGCTTAAGTGATTTTTCGTAGATTAAATGATTAAAACGCAACAGAGATACAGTTGAAACTATTGTTTCTGTTGTCAGTGAAGCTCAAGCATGGGAAAATTCAGTAAGTGACATGATCAGAGTGGGAAAGAGAGGTCTTACAGTTCCCAGTGACCAAATATGTCAAGTGAAATGCAATATCAATATATTGGCCTGAGGAGGATAATTTGATTTGAACCAGATTTACCAGATGGGACAGATTTGTTTCCTGCCTTAGTTGATGTCTACTGGTGCCTCAAAATCTAAAAAAATCCCAGTCTGTACTCAACCAAACATGATATTTTCTTGTCACCAAGAACAGTCTTAGGTTGCATAGAAGATATCATAGACAGCGGGCCAGTTTAGTCTCCCTGGTTGGCAGCCAGGGCAATGAAGTGGTAATGCCTCTGTGTGTGCCATGCAGGTTAGCCAAACCAGTGACACCAGTGACAGAGTAAATAGCCCAGGAGAGTCTGACACATCCAAAAGTGATACCCCCCAGAGCATCTTGACCAGGAGAAGCAGGAAGTTGTGCATCAGATACTCTTTGAGGAATCTGATGTATTTGCAAGCTGCATACACAATTTACAGCTGAAGATTAATGTGGTAGGTAACAACCCAGTCCAAAAGTGCTATAACTATCCCTAAGCCAAGGAGGTTAAAGACTATATACAGAAAGGAGTTGGATCCACAAATCAGCATCCTCATATTCCTCTCCAGTTGTCTATGTCCGTGAAAGGGACTGGAGTTTATGGCTCTGTGTGGACTTTCATGGGCGGAACAGAAAAACCAACACAGATTGTCACCCTTTGCTGTGAATTCAGGACTTGCTCGACAACTTGGGTGGCAACACATGGTTCTCCATATTAGATTAGGACAGTGCATATAACCAAGCATTTGTCAGCAAGGAATCCAGACACCTCACAGCCTTTAGCACACCATTGGGGCTTTATGAATTGATTTAGATTCAATTTAGCTTGACAAATGCACCTGCAGCATTTCAGAGGTATATTGAGGGAATGCTGAAAGGTCTTCAAGACAAGTGCTGTGCTCTATATCTTGATGATGTGCTGTGTGATTCCACATCCTTTGAGGACCATTTATTAAGCCACCTCAGACAAGTTCTTAGCCACATTAGAGAACATGGAATTAAACTGAGACAGACACACTGTGAGTTGTTTAAAAGAGAGGTTCGCTACACCAAGAGGAAAGTCAGGGCTATTGTAACACGTGTATAACACGTGTGTAACCCACAAGAGGTTACCTTCAAGTACCCTTGACAGATGTGAAATATGGTAGAGTAAATTACTTCAATAACTAATACCAATACCACACACATAAAGGGATGTTGGCCTAATCAGAAGACTCTGGATTCGTGGGGGAGCCTAGGTGTGAGCAACAACAGAGGAAGATGCACAGTTTATAGAAAGAGTAGAATTTACTGAATGAAATGTCATTAAACCAACACATATATATATATACAATTAACAAACTGCGCGCTTTTCCCTTTTTAAACCCAAAGCAAAAACAACACAAGGAAAATAAACAATTAGAAATAAATAATCCAGTCTGTAGTCTTTTTTCCTTTTTAGTCTTTTGTCACAGTGTCCATCAATTGTTCATGCAATGTCTCAGTTATAGTGACCAGTCGGGTCACTATCTACCGGTTTGTCCGATCCTTGGGCTGGGGCTCGCCATCCAGTTCTGGAAATGCAATCCAGTCTTCACAGTAGCACTATGGATCAAATAGTGCACCAACAAAAAACCTGACCTAGAACAAGGCCAGAATAAAGTAGCTTAAAACATTGTAAACTAATATCCATTAGCTTAAAGCTACAATTTAAAGGGTTTTTCAGTCACTTTTCAAGTTTTTTCTGTTGTACAACAATATAGTTCAAGTTATCACTGTCAAATATTACCAACACTTCAATAAAACTAATTATATTAGCTTATATGTGGTAATATAAAAATACTATTCAAATCTTTTAAAGAGCTAATGAAATACATCCATGGTAGTGTAATGATTTCCCATCAGAAGGTGGATTGTAAAAACACATTAGCTTTATCTCAATCAGAACAGTAGCAAAGTGCATTAAAATACTAGCAAGTGCTAATAAAAGGCACTTCACATAGGCAGTAGCACCATGAACGGAATTAGCATCAGTGAAAATGCTAGACAGGTGCTAATAATAAAATACGGCAAATACATTATGAAAAATACAACATACACAACAATAGTTATACAACACCACAAAGCATCAACCTATCTTTAACTGAGTTTAGTGATGACTAAGGATGTTAGCCACTTTTCAGTGCATTGCCTGTGCTAAAATGCTAACTACACACGTGCAATCACTCACCGATGCTACACGAGGCTACACGGAGATTTCCAGTTTCCAACCCGGTCGCATCAGAAGTCTCCAAAGCCCGGCAAACATGACATTACCATTCGGAACGTCCTCATTGGCAAAGCGATTATTTAGGATGTCTCTTTCTAACCAGTTTCCAAGTTTATTCGCTATTTTCCAAGTTTTTTCTTCAGGCTAACCGCAGAAGCAACAGTAGCATGGAGCTGTGTCTGTGTCTGACGCAATCCGAGCAGACTCCCTGCACCGCGCAGCGGGAGGGCGGGACAACCAACCTCATTGGCTGATGTGATATCAGACCATGCCAGCTATTGATTGGTCAAGCCATCACTAAAACTACTATTAAAGGTGTATGGCACAATTTGTAAAGATTTTTAACACTTTTTACATATATTTATAAACTTATTTAAGAACTTGGTTTTAAATATTAACATAACTTTTTAACCTCATTGTAGAATAAGCTATTAAATCAATATTCATTCATTCTCGCATGTGTTTTTAACACTGGGTTACACATTCCCCCCTTGGAACATGCAAGTCTCTTTGCATGGGGTGGGTTGCATTGAAATAACAGGAAAACTAGATTCCTTCCAAGTAGCTTCAAGGTCAGTCTCTGTCAAGGCACTGGTAAAAGCAAGGCTTAAACCATGAAATAGGGACTGAGCAATAGTTAAGAGTGGGTTTCCTAACTGGTTATACTGGAGCCTGTTTGGTTGATTTGACGGTCTTTCTGAGCGTCTCACAGGATTTGTAGTGTCATGACTTGGGTGCATTGGAGTATCCTCTGATACCTGTTTGTTACATCCCTTTTCACTGGGTACATTAGTTTCACTCTCACGATCATTGTCCTGGACTACAGGTTCTGTATCTGCTACTGTTTCAAGCTCCTCTTCAGTAGGGACTACTGGGTCACTGCCAGGAGTGTCATCACAATCAGGTAGATTCTTGCATTCTGATACACTTTCACATCCAGGTGTATTGTCACTTCCAGGTGAGTTTTCACATCCAGATACATCGTCACATTCAGGTAAGTTGTCACATCCAGGTACATTGTCATTTTCAGGTAAGTTTTCACATACAGGTACATTGTCGCTTTCAGGCAAGTTGTCACATCCAGGTACATTGTCGCTTTCAGGTAAGTTCTCAGGGTATATCTGTCGTGGGAACTCATAGACTTGCATAAATTTGATTGGCTCTGGGACAGGTTGTTCTCTAAGCCAGTAGACATCCTCATTTCCAGGTTCAGAAAGATCACATTCTTCAGTTTGCTCAGGGGACTGTCGTGTTTTAGGTTTGCAGACGCGTTTTGGTGGAGTGGGATTCTCTTCTGTGGGAGCAAGGAACCCGCAAGGTAAGAGAAGGTCACGATGGACTGTGCGCACTGGCCCATTTTTGGTTTCAGGCTTGATGGTGTAGACTGGTAGATCACCAGCTTGTTTGACCACAACATAAATGTCTGTCTCCCACCTATCGGCTAGTTTATGCTTGCCCCTAAGGCGAACAGCTCGCACCAAAACTCGGTCCCCTGGTTCTAGTTTGGAAGGTTTTACACGCATGTCAAATCTGGCTTTATTCCTGTCTGCCATTTTGTTAGCATTCTCCGTTGCTAGTTTGTAGCTTTCTTGAAGGGTTGTTTTCAGCTTCTCCACATATTGCGAGTGGGACTTAAAACTTTTGGTCCGGAAAGGTAGGTTGAACGCGAGGTCAACTGGTAACCTTGGTCGGCGACCAAACATCAATTCATAAGGTGCAAATCCGGTTGTGTCATTCTTCGTACAATTGTACGCATGGACCAATGGCTTTACAAAGTTGCGCCACTGCGTTTTGTCTTTCTGTTCCAAAGTCCCAAGCATACTTAACAATGTGCGGTTAAAGCGTTCTACAGGATTTCCCCTGGGGTGATAAGGGGTTGTTCGAATCTTGTGAATGCCCATGATCTTACAAAGTTCCCTTATTATGTGTGACTCAAAATCTGGCCCTTGGTCACTATGTAAACGTTCAGGGATGCCATAATGAACTATGAAGTGATCCCAAAGGCATTTTGCCACGGTCTGGGCTTTTTGGTTAGGAGTAGGAATGGCTATTGCGTACTTGGTAAAATGATCTGTTAGCACAAGCACATCCTTGGTGTTGCTTTGATCAGGCTCAATGGATAAGAAATCCATACAAACCAGTTCGAGTGGTCTGGCGGACTTTATGTTCACAAGCTCTGCAGCTTTTTCTGGAGGGGTCTTTCTCCGTACACAGCGGTTGCATGTTTTGATCCTGTTCTCAATGTCAGCTGCCATACGAGGCCAATAAAACCTTGTTCGGGCAAGATCAAGGGTACGCTCAATGCCTAAATGGCCCATATCATTATGGAGACTGTGGAAAACTGTCTCACGGAGCCCTTCAGGTAAGACAAGCTGATAAGTGACATTGCCGCCATCTTGGCGTCTTCGGTACAGTACTTGGTTGTGCAGTTCAAGACGATTAAGTTCTCGGAGCAACAGGTTTATATCAGGGAGTTCGGTTCTGACTGTAGGTGGAACCTTTTCTCCAGTCTCCAATTGGACAATGACCTCGCGCAAGCAGGGGTCAGCTCTTTGCTCTTGTTTAAGTTGCCCAGCTGACAGATGAGGTACAACTGGAAGACCACCACAGTTATCTTCATTGACAAAGTCATCTGGTAATGCAGTTACAGAGATAGCTAATGAGTGCACTAGAGGGGTAGGTTCATCGGAGAAACTACAACACAAAGGTCTCTCACAGATGGCCGACACCACCTCTGGACTTAAACTGGTCTCTTGCTGTGCCAAATGAGTTTGGGTGAACTGCTGTATTCTGTCAAACTCTTTTTGTGACACAGCATCGTTTAACAACTCACCATGCGGTCGCCTCGAAAGGCCGTCTGCATCAGAGTTGAGTTTGCCTGCTCTATATTGGAGCTTAAAGTCAAAAGTAGACAGGGAAGCTAACCAACGGTAGCTCATTGCATCAAGCTTAGCCTTTGTCAGAACATAAGTGAGGGGGTTACTGTCAGTGATGACAGTAAACTGGTTTCCATAAAGATAATCTGCAAACTTTTCTGTTACAGCCCACTTTAGGGCCAAAAACTCCAATTTGTGGGCGGGGTAACGAGCTTCACTTCTGGACAACCCCCTGCTCGCATAAGCAATGACCCTCGTTTGGCCGTCCTGTTCCTGATAAAGGGCAGCGCCAAGACCTGTAGTGCTGGCATCTGTGTGGAGTGAGTACGGCAGCTTAGGGTCAGCAAAAGCCAAGATAGGAGCAGAAGTGAGCTTCTCAATGATGCCTTTGAAAGCTAGGTCACAAGAAGGAGTCCACCGTTCACCAAAGGGTTTTTTAGGGTCATAGTACTCCCTAGGCTTAACTTTGGTTTTCGTGCTCTTACGCAACGGTGGGTATCCTGATGTTAGGTCAGTGAGGGGCTTAACAAGGCTTGAATAGTCCTTGATAAAGCGCCTATAGTACCCTGAAAAGCCTAAGAATGAACGGAGTTGCTTAAGGTCTTTGGGCACAGGCCAGGTACTCAGAGCCCTCACTTTCTCAGGGTCGGTCTCTACCCCTTTCTGGGATACTATGTGTCCAAGGTATCGCACAGAAGTTTGAAAGAACTTGCACTTCTCGGGGGAGAGTTTAAGCCCGTACTCCTTGAGGCGGTTAAGAACCTTCATCAAGCGAGTCTCATGCTCCTCTGGTGTCTTAGAGAAGACTATAATGTCATCAAGAAACACCAGCACTTCTTTCAAATTCATATCACCCATGCATCGCTCCATAAGGCGCTGGAAGGTGCTTGGAGCATTTGTAATGCCCTGTGGCATTCGATTGAACTCCCAAAAACCACTAGGACATACAAATGCGGTTTTTGGTTTGTCAGCTTCCTCTACTTCGATCTGGTAGTAGCCAGATTTTAAATCAAGGACTGAAAACCACTTGGATCCAGTCAAAGTAGAGAATGTTTCCTCCAAGTTTGGGAGCGCATAAGCGTCCTTTACAGTCTGCAGGTTGAGCTTTCTGTAATCAATACAGAGGCGGACTTCGCCGTTCTTCTTCCGCACCACGACAATGGGCGAAGAGAATGGTGAAGTGGATTCTCGAATCACACCTGCTTGTTGCAGCTCTTGCAAGTGTTTACGAACAGCTTCCAGGTCATTGGGGTGTATGGGTCGTGCTTTGTGTTTGAATGGAGTTTCGTCTATCAGTTTAATGGTGTGCTTGACTTGATCAGTCCGACCGAAATCGAGATCATTTTGTGCGAAAACGTCTGGCATGTCATTGAGTTTTTGCAATATGCGCTCTCTCCACTCAGCGCTGATAGGGGAAGACTCAAAGTTAAAGGCCAAGTTGTTTTTGTGACTGACCTCAGACTGGGGAGGCTTCACTGAATGTTCGTGAGAGAGGACTCTCTGGAATGCATGGATCTCTCCAATCACACACTTTTGAGGGATTGTCACGTCGTGTTCAGATTCGTTGGTGAGAACAACTGGTATCAGGTAAGGTGCTCGCTCAGGTAAGCTGATGAGACTTGGTTTTACTAAGACGCCACTAGGCAAGGTTGAAAAGGATGGGTGCTCTAGCAGCACTGACTTCTCAGTGGTATTGGTTGACATAGTTACTGAGCCTTCTAGGACAACTGTCTGGCCTGCTGGGACCAGCTGAGGGCCTCTGTTGTACAGGGTTGCTAGGCCAAGGCTACTGTCTTGGGTCTGTTTGTGTCTTAACTCCAGGACTTTTAGCACTGCCTTATAACCATTTGAAGTGGGGGGCTGCAGTCCGGGACCTGCTTCACTATACAACTCATAAAGCACATCTAAGGTGTTGGTCCCAATTAACACTGAGGACTGGGAAGTAGCTCGAATATCTGGTACAACGAGGGCAAGTGTTGACACATCAGCTTCAATGCCAAGGAACTCTTTTGGAAAGGTGACGTTCATCTCAATGTAACCTAAGTAAGGTACTGACTGGCCATTTGCTCCTTCGACTTCGAGCAAGTCAAAAAGTGGTTTGATCTCATGACTGGACAAATGTTGTTCATAATATGACTGAGGGACCGTAGTCACCTGGGAGCCAGAATCTAGTAAACTGTTAACAGTATTACCATTAATCTTCACTTGGGCTGTGCATCTACTGCCGATTAAGCCTTGAGGCAGTTTGAATCTGTCAGTTTTAGTATGCGACTTTATAGTGGCACGTTGTTTTTTTGGCACATTTGGTTTGGTTTCAAAGGGACGTTTCGACTCTGTGTCAGCCTCTGTTTGTCCCACAACAGAGGCAGACTTCAGTTTAAAGAGGGGGAGCCGCTATGCTGACTGTCCCATATTTGTCTTTTCACTTTTAGCTCTCTTCTTTTAGCTCCCACCAAGGCAGGGTTTGGCTCAGAGTCACAGTTGGCAACAATATGTCCATCCTCCCCACAGCGAAAGCAATACCAGGGCTTGGGCCTTGTACTAGAGCGGCTGTGGGAAGGGGAGTTGGGTTCAGGTTTTGCATCGTCAGGTTTTGTTGTTTGGATTTTCTTAGGTACTGTCAGTTTCTTTTTTTTCACAACTGCTGCTAATTGGCTTTTTAAATCAGCAACTTGTTTCTTTAAATCATTTAGGGTACTTGAAACTGTTTCAGAAGAGTTAATTTTTGTTTCAGTGGCTGTTTGTTCATGGGAGACTGCTTTTTGTTTTGCAGCACTAAAGTGTTTTCTCATTCTTGCGTTTTTAACTTCTTGTCTGTTCTCTGCAGTGCGGAGAAGGAGTAACAGTTCTGCAAATGTGGGCAGATTTTTATCTTTTAAGTCTAACTGCAGTTCAGTCAGCAGGTTATCATCCCAACAGCCTCTCTGGAACTGCTTTAGGAGTTGTCGGTCTGTTTCTTTGGGGTCTACACCACCCCTGCGCACTGCAAGACTCAGCGCCACCTGCAGGCGATGTAAGTAAGCAGATGGTTTTTCCCCAGGATCCTGCAGGGTGCTCATGAATTGCACTAGCAGTTCCTCACCATCCTCAACGGTGCCAAACGCTGACTCAAGCAGCCTAAGATAGTCAGCATGTGATGCGTCCGGCCCAAGAGGCCGAACAACATCTGACGCTGGAGCAAGAAGGCTCTCAAGAATTTTTCGAATTTTTTCCAAGTTGGAAAGCGATGAATCTCCCATCATCAAATCAACATGGGAACGCCATGTCTCATAGTCAACTTCAGTGTATGGTCTAGGATTCTTTCCAGAGAAAGCTCTCAACCTAAGGGTGGAATGATTATTAGGTGTCTTAGGTGTTTTAACAACATGTTCAACCACGATTCTCTGCACCTCAGGTGAGATTAGATCAGTTTGACTTAACATGTGAGGCGTCTGGTTGGGTTTCAAGGCACTTGGATCAGGGCTCTGAAAGAGCTTAGGTGAGTGGGGGGTGTCAATGTGGTATGTAGGGAAACCAGCACCTAGTGTGGGTTCTGTGTCACTATTTGGACATGGGTTTGCGGCTGCCTCAACAGACCCCATGGACTCTTCAAATTTTGACATCACCTCCCGTAACACCTCTTCAAAATCCTTCCCACTTAGTTTGGCTAAACCCTTTAGTTCAGCGAGGTAAGTGTCGGTAACACTGCCCCCTACAGTTGTTGTGTAAACATCTGTTAAGGCACGGATACAATATTTGACATCCGGATCATCAGCTGATGGGTAGAGGTAAGGCAACGCAGGTGCTAACTGTTGAACAGCTAAACCAGAGGTAAATTCCACAATCTGATTCTGGTAAAACTCAGATGAGCTATCCTCAACGGTTAGTGTCCTATTTATCGAACCACATTGCCGTAAGTATTCAAAAACCTCATTGTCTTTTTCTGATCCTGTTACACCGCTAATAATGACTGCATTTGGTATCTTAACACCTAACTTTGAGATGAAATCCATTGCAGCAATGCGTTTACAAGTTTGTTTCAATCGTTATTCCACTGTTGTTACACAACTCTAGGCTCCTGGCTGGCTCGCCACTTATTTGTAACACGTGTATAACACGTGTGTAACCCACAAGAGGTTACCTTCAAGTACCCTTGACAGATGTGAAATATGGTAGAGTAAATTACTTCAATAACTAATACCAATACCACACACATAAAGGGATGTTGGCCTAATCAGAAGACTCTGGATTCGTGGGGGAGCCTAGGTGTGAGCAACAACAGAGGAAGATGCACAGTTTATAGAAAGAGTAGAATTTACTGAATGAAATGTCATTAAACCAACACATATATATATATACAATTAACAAACTGCGCGCTTTTCCCTTTTTAAACCCAAAGCAAAAACAACACAAGGAAAATAAACAATTAGAAATAAATAATCCAGTCTGTAGTCTTTTTTCCTTTTTAGTCTTTTGTCACAGTGTCCATCAATTGTTCATGCAATGTCTCAGTTATAGTGACCAGTCGGGTCACTATCTACCGGTTTGTCCGATCCTTGGGCTGGGGCTCGCCATCCAGTTCTGGAAATGCAATCCAGTCTTCACAGTAGCACTATGGATCAAATAGTGCACCAACAAAAAACCTGACCTAGAACAAGGCCAGAATAAAGTAGCTTAAAACATTGTAAACTAATATCCATTAGCTTAAAGCTACAATTTAAAGGGTTTTTCAGTCACTTTTCAAGTTTTTTCTGTTGTACAACAATATAGTTCAAGTTATCACTGTCAAATATTACCAACACTTCAATAAAACTAATTATATTAGCTTATATGTGGTAATATAAAAATACTATTCAAATCTTTTAAAGAGCTAATGAAATACATCCATGGTAGTGTAATGATTTCCCATCAGAAGGTGGATTGTAAAAACACATTAGCTTTATCTCAATCAGAACAGTAGCAAAGTGCATTAAAATACTAGCAAGTGCTAATAAAAGGCACTTCACATAGGCAGTAGCACCATGAACGGAATTAGCATCAGTGAAAATGCTAGACAGGTGCTAATAATAAAATACGGCAAATACATTATGAAAAATACAACATACACAACAATAGTTATACAACACCACAAAGCATCAACCTATCTTTAACTGAGTTTAGTGATGACTAAGGATGTTAGCCACTTTTCAGTGCATTGCCTGTGCTAAAATGCTAACTACACACGTGCAATCACTCACCGATGCTACACGAGGCTACACGGAGATTTCCAGTTTCCAACCCGGTCGCATCAGAAGTCTCCAAAGCCCGGCAAACATGACATTACCATTCGGAACGTCCTCATTGGCAAAGCGATTATTTAGGATGTCTCTTTCTAACCAGTTTCCAAGTTTATTCGCTATTTTCCAAGTTTTTTCTTCAGGCTAACCGCAGAAGCAACAGTAGCATGGAGCTGTGTCTGTGTCTGACGCAATCCGAGCAGACTCCCTGCACCGCGCAGCGGGAGGGCGGGACAACCAACCTCATTGGCTGATGTGATATCAGACCATGCCAGCTATTGATTGGTCAAGCCATCACTAAAACTACTATTAAAGGTGTATGGCACAATTTGTAAAGATTTTTAACACTTTTTACATATATTTATAAACTTATTTAAGAACTTGGTTTTAAATATTAACATAACTTTTTAACCTCATTGTAGAATAAGCTATTAAATCAATATTCATTCATTCTCGCATGTGTTTTTAACACTGGGTTACACTATGAGTACATTCTTGTCCTTGTAGACCACTTCATACTTTCCTCAGGCATATCCAACAAGAAATAAATCAGGGAAAACAGCAGCTGACAATTCCATGCCTTCATCCCTTGCTCCGGACACCCTCAGAAATTCCACCACAATCAGGGGAAGGAGTTTGAGAATAGTAAGTTTAAAAGGTTACAGCAGCTGGCCGGTATTGGTCATTTTCGAATGATGAAAAAGGAGGAGGTCCGCACACCAAAAAGCTCCTTGAGAATGTTTAATCCATCAGTGTATAAAAGAAGTAACGTTTCTGGCTGGAATGCCCTTCTTCAGACTACTTGATTTTCGAATGATGCCATATCATCCGCAAAGCAGTGATATGGAAAGAGTCAACCATACTCTCCTTCAGATGCTGCGCACCTTGGAAAAAGAGAAAAAGAGCCAGTGGAAAGACCATCTTATCCATTTTGTAGAGTACATGCCTATAATTGCACAAGGTATGAGACCACTGGTCTCTGCCCATTTTTCCTCTTATATGGCCAACCTCCACGCTTACCTGTTGATTTACCGTTTTCCTCAAAAAGAGATTCTGAAGCATCAGATCGACAGTCATATGCGCAGAAATAGAGGTCGCTAAGGTTACTTATGCATTTCCTGGCAATGTATCAACATTTGTCACACTACACTATACAACAAGTTGCTGGTTATTGTGGGAGGTCATTGATGAGTTTGTGTGTCCTGTTTAAGGACACAGAGTCAAGCCAGCTGTCAAGCTGTTAACAAGCTCATGTTTTGTGCTTCTTTATTTTAATATACACAGTTGTAGGATTTAGGACCACTCTGCTCCCTGACACCCAACATGCCAGGAGGGCAACACATGCCACACATCAATGCCCACCTTAAGTGGTCTTCAGTAACTTTTTAAATGTTATAGCAAATTTTTCAAATATTATAGCTCTCCAAGCTACAGTGACAATGTAAAACATGAACTGGAAATGGAGACCTTTTGGCTTCAAAGTCAAAGTTGCACCTTTTGAAACATGTTGGCTGCACACCTGAAAAACCATAGGCAAAAATATCGATCTATTAGCAACCAAAGCAATCACTGGGAGGTTTTTGGTTTAGCAACTTCTTTGCAACTGATTTCAACTGATTTCAACCAGCAACAGCCAGAAACCTCCAGGAACCACTGCCATCCAGTTGTGAAATACATGCATTTCCCTAGCAACAAGTTGTTGTTTCACAATTCTCGAGCAATCTGTGCATGATGTCACCTACTTTACACACTTTAAATACATTTGCACTATACATCCAGTGCATGATTAAGCTTATGTCTGTGTATGTTCTCAGTCATCCAGGTCATACTAGTCTGTGGAGCTTGAAAAAATGCGACTGGACGTTTCACCTCTCATCCGAAAGCCTTTTGGTTGCACATGAGGCGGAAAATCATGTTTTCTGTGGCAGCTTTGTGCCCCCCCCCCCCCCCCCCTTAAATATTCAAATCTTCTCGAACAGCTACTTTAAATTGTCATCAATTCTTTATTTTGTTCTGTATTAAGTGTATTAATATTCCAACTAAAAGTTAGAATTTTCTATTGATACTAGTTAACAATTACCATTCACTCTTGCTGGTGCTTAATGAGTAAGCCTGTCAGAAAACACAGGTAGATGTTACTGGAGAAATGCCATTGATTTAACTACACTAACACGTGGCACCTCTTTGCATAGATGCTTTGAATAGTAAATAGTCACAAGACACATTTTACTGCAACTCACTTTGATGGAAGGCACTTTTTTGCACCTCTATTCCCCCCAGAAGTGGAGGGAACTCATGAACTGTTGAATGTGAGGTGTCTACTGTGTAATCTAAATCAAAGCAGACCCCAGTTTACTGCCATGTCTGGCATATATACACTATTCACTTAAATGTGGTCTTTCTTTCTGACAGACTGACACGAGAAGAAAAGCTTAATTTCCATGCTTCAGTTACTCTATTTGACCCAGGTTCACTCACACAGATTGGTGTACCGAGCAGCACAATAGCTTTGGGATTACATGCAAGGTTTGGATGAAGCTGTTTTAAAAGACTTAGGTCATACTTTTAGCTTCCTAGCTTTTCACGCCTGCTCAGTACATCATTAAAGAAGAAAGAAAGCTACAAGGAGAAAAAAGAGAAAGAAAACACCTTCTAAGAAATCCAGCTTCATTTTCTTTTTTGGTTTTCCCACGTATCTCACTAAAGTCTGTCATTTTCTTGCTGTTGCTTAACCTTTCTTCTTCAACTCTTCATTTTTTCATCTTTCCCTGTATTTCTCTCATTTCTTCCAGCTCCATCTCAGGGACCAGCCTGTCACTGTTTATATTCTCCTGTTTGTGCTGCACACAAAGGATTTTGATTTTAATATAAATTTATGTAAGACACTGAAGGAATAGTTTGACATTTAGAGGAAAACTGCCTTCATATTATATATTAGATGACAAGACATAAACAGCACAAAGACTGGTAATAAGGAAACTTGTTATAAACTGGAGCTAAAACATGGACGTTCACTTTGACATCACCCACTGGACTGAGGATTCTTCCTGTTTTGAAGCCACAACTTTGGCATATTGGTCATTGCTGTCTTTGTTTTGTGACTGTTTTTTGACGGGTTGAGTAACTAATGTTACTAATGTTAGTTAGTGTATGGCTGGGGTTGCCTGCTGATGAGTGCTAACATAGTGAAAAAACTTGAGCCGACTTCAGTCAGTAAGAGCTGTAATGAGGAGGGAAAAATCAGCTATGGGCCACTTTTTTCTGCTCTAAGGTGGAACATTTTAACTGTCTTTTGAAGCTATCCTCGAGTGGACATTTGAGGAACTGCCATTTGTAGCACCACCCACAATGAGTTTTCTGTCCTGGGTGTTGTTCTACATGAAGGTAACAATACCTACCATCACCTCTAAAGGAGGTACCAGTCGATATTAGCTATTTGCCCACCTATATATAATGGCCAGTAAATGAAGAGACGGGCGAGACACCTGCCAGCTTTGATTAGACAACAACTTTCCTGTTGGCAACATGTGTTTGGAACGCCACAAATGCAACATCCAGCTGATCAGAGCAGAGCTGGGCAAAGAGTAGACAAGTAAACGAACAACTGCACACAACAGATGTGTAGCTATTTGCCAGAAATAACTACACATTAGGGAAATAATTACAAATATTTGCAGATATATTGGAGTATCAGACTTTTACACATCAATATCGGTCTGAAAAATCCTGAATCTGTCAGGCTCTGCTGTAAAGCTCAATTATAACTCATTAATAAAGTATAACAGTAACATTTTGTGACGATACAGGGCTTGAATTTTTTTTCAACTACAGTAATATAACTAACCTAATATGTGTACTATACAGCTCAGTGTCTCTAAACTCTTCCTTTTATCAGAAAGCTGCCACACCCCTAAGTAATAAGATGAATGTGAACACACATACCTTTACTTACCATATAATTTGATTATATGATGGAGCAGAGCTATAGCTGAGCTCACCATTATTGCCTGTACTGTTTAATCACCTGAGGCTCCAAAGTCCCATCCAGCTATTTTTTTTAAAAAATATTTTACAACAGTGATACTACAGATCTAATCATTAACTGAGTGTGTTCTGGTAATTGACATTTCTTTTATGCAGTTACACATTTGAGGCACATGGAGTCATTACTTGGATACAATAACAGCAGCAATCTAATACAATTGTTTCAAAGAAACAGTTGTAATAGATTGTGTTTGTGTTTATAGACACGTTCTTTGGCACAATATAAAATGGAAACACTATTCACACATTTTCTGTTAACAGATTCAAACACAGCATGTTTGGTTTCATATTAGTTCATATTAATTTTCATAAGCAGCATTTCACTGACTGGTGGTACAGAACACAAGACGTATGGAGTAAATAGTGTCCAGGGTGTAAACAATAAAGTTAAAGATTGTCATGAAGGTGACCACCACCAGTTTATCCCAGGGGCAGAAGTGGCCGCAGTCAGAGGGTCTTGTTTTGTTTTTATCAAAGCTATACAGTGGCCAGATCACCATTGCTGTTGTGTACATCACTGCTGCCAAAATGTTATAGACAATCACCAGCTTGTCAAAGGACAACGGAAAGAAAGAGGTCAGCTGTCCGAGGGTCAGCAGGATTATAATGATGGAAACGATGAAACACAAGGAGTACACAGCCACACACCACTGGAGTCCTGAATTACCAGTGTACTGGCCTCTCTCCAGTGACACAAAGATGAGACAAGCAATGAAGGTCTCCAGCATCTTCATTATCCCAGGCACTGTGGAGAGGAACCCGCTGGTTTCCCCGCGAGGATGAAGGCGTGTTAAGACCACCTCACCTGCATATATGGCAAAACAAACCCAGGAAACCACAGAGGCGCCGATGGCCCGGTGGCAGCTCTTGCAGGTGAAAAAGGTGGGGTAGATGATGGAGACAATCAGGCACATGAGGCACGCCAGCATTGCGAAGGCAGCAGTGAAGTCATCCCAGGCAAAAGGTACTTTGGCGCTGACAGTGGTGAACTCCAGGATGACAATGAGACAGCTGAAGAAGAAGCAGAAGCACCAAGTGAACATGCACCATGCCCAGTAGGAAGATGAGCTATATCCTGCTGTTGCTGCCACGCTAAAACACATACAAGTGAGGATGGCTGCCATTATACGCATGATCCCCACAGGCTGGGTGAGGGCTCGCACGTCTACATCAACCATGGCTGGACAGGATGAGTCTATTTGACCTAAAAAAAAAAAGAAAAAAAAAAAGTTGTTCTGTTTCCAAGTCAGTTCACTGTAATCAGTGCACAGCAGGTCCTTGATTTTTAAACCAGACCAAATAACACTGGTTGAATATATCCATGAAAGGGAAAGCTGAGCAGGTGTGTCCTTTGAAGCAGAAACTCAAGAGTTGTGGCGTAGAGTCACTCAGAGCATCCTGAGCTTATCTGAGCTCTTTATGACCCTTGCTTCACTCCTTTGATTGGATACTGATTTGGCTTTATCGTGTTCACCCCCACAAGCCACACTGGACTTTGGTCCGTGGTGCACACCCAGTTCATTATAACACAGTGATGGTGTGCAGTTCATGTCCTAGAGAAAATGGCTTTTATCCTGTAGTTTTGTTGACTTGATTTATTGCTTCTGGGTAGATGAAAAGTAGAGCTTGGGGACATTTTTATGGAATAATAAAAAAAAAATTATATATATTGAGCTTTTAGACTTTAGTGGTTTACAGAATAGAAACCATATGTCAGTGTATTTACTTTGACATTCATGATATGAATATTTCCAAAAAAAAAAAAGAAGCAAAGTCTATAATTATAAGAGTAAAAATGCATTTAAGAAAATATCATCACAATATTACAATAGATGCAGAATGTGGATGTATTTGTCCT
The DNA here is from genome assembly GCF_007364275.1 of Archocentrus centrarchus. NCBI lineage: Eukaryota > Metazoa > Chordata > Actinopteri > Cichliformes > Cichlidae > Archocentrus > Archocentrus centrarchus. Next base: position 17,242,391 of record NC_044353.1, on the reverse strand, counting down.
TCCATGTGGTCTCTTCTTCTCTAGTTCTTCCTCAATTTTGTAGCTTCTTCCCATTTTTTTCTCTCTTTACTCCTGGTCACAAAACTCACTTTTCTTAGTTCTTCCCTTTTTGATATGTGCTGTACATGATGGGTGAAAGCCTATGCTTCAACCATGTACACTAATCAAGGTATCACTTTACAACTTACTTATATATCATGATAAGGCCCTGTGACAGACTGGCGACCTGCTCGAGAAAATGGATAGATGTATGGATGGATGGATGGATATTATGATAAGCAAACCAGGCTAATCTTGAGCAAACTGCTTTTATTTTATGGAAATATAATATGGATGACTTATCCTATACTTTTCCCTTTTATTGACATAGGGGAAAATACAGTTTGCAGTACTAAGAGGTTTGCTTTTAACCCAAATATTTTTAGTAAGCAGACATCTTCAAAAAAACCCCAAACTTTTATTTTATCAAAATCCAAATAAGATCAGTTTACACCGAGTACCAGAAAACATTTGGCATTTTTGTTGTTGTGTTTACTTAAAGAATAATCACAACTAATCAGGCTAATCAAACAGCAAAGTGGTTATTGGTTATTTTTTCAAATGGCTGTCGAGCTTTGAATTGAAATAATCCTGGTTCTAGAAATAAACATCAAATAATCATTTCCCGAGATGTGTCTACACAGATAAACTCACAAGTTTGGTTCATCATCAGCACGAATCTTTCCCAGTTCAATCATTAAACAGTTAAACATATGATGCCTAAATAAAACTGTCAGGATTCAAAAAACATTCGGTCACAGGTAAAGATTCAGGGAGAGCCCTGAGCACCGGCACGCTCCAGCTTCTTGACTCTACTCAAAATTATAGCTGTGTGTATTACAGGTTACGTGCACTTGGACATACCTTTGCACAGATTTTAAAGAGGGTTTTATCAATGAACCAGTGAAAATGTTATTTATTTATGATTTACTCATCATAATTTCTTACTGAGGTGCTAAAACAACCATACAGGCATGTAAACAGTAACCTTCAGTAACCAAATTTACTGGATTTTAGTGTTCTTCATTAATGTTCTTTATTAATGTGAGATTAATAAAGAACACTGTAACAAGGAGCAAATGTTACTCACGGAGGAAAGAAAAGACAATAGATGAATATAAACCTGAATTAAAGGAAAAAAAATCAGACACAACTTTAGGAATTTAATATCTTAAATAAAAACAAAACCATGTTAAAAAAGAAAAAGTGGATGAAGATTGATGGATGGATGTAAAAAAAGCTACTCTAATTAGTATGAAATCAATAAATGGTAAGTTTAAGCTGACTTTTTGGGGGTGTTTCGCACCCTATGTTCTGCTGACGAAGAAGACGAGCCTAAACGAATAAAATGTATCCACGATGTAAGCAACAAGGTTGAAACAGGTCATCACAGTGATCACAACTAAGAGATCGTTTGGTCCTGTGGAATTGTTCCTGAAGCTGTACACTGGCCAAATGACCACAGCTGTGATGTACATCAGCACTGCCAGCACGTTGCACACTGTCAAGACTTTGTCAAATGGAGCAGGGAAGAGAGATAGCAGGCGGCCAATGGTAAAAATGATGACGAGGAGGGCAAAAATGAAGCAAATGGAGTAGACAGCAACACACCACTGGAGCCCTGGAAAGTGAGAGTACCAGTTGGAGTCCAAACAGATGAAGATGATGCAGGCCACAAAGGCCTCTATAACCTTGAGGAGGCCTGGGACTGTGGAAAGGAATCCACTGATCTCACCAGGTTTGGCCCGGGTCAGCCCCACCTCAACAGAATACAGGATGAAGGTCAGCCAGGATGTAACAGTGGCACCAATCTGTTTGCCGCAGGTAGAACAAGTGAAGAATCTGGGATAGATGATGGATGCTGTCAACAGCTGTATGAGAGAAAAGGCAAAAATGAATGTGGAATTTATTCTAAGATACTCAAATGGTTAATTTTGTACTTATTTCTTGCTTCAAAGCTTCAGGTGTTGCTGATGTAGTTATCTTTAAAAACACAATTATTCTTCCTGTAATTATTCCATCAAGTAGTTTAGGGGTGCTAAAAGCAATTTGAACCTAATGAAACCTTTTGGTATGAATTCATAATCAGTGTTAGAGTTAATAAATGGAGTTTTGCTGTTAATCAGTCAGTCCTCATCCACATATCTTATCTGCTTAAAACAGGTACTCCTTCATGTTTTGCACATTTATTTCTGTCAGCAAAATCTCAGAGGCAGTGATGTCCAGTAAAGCTGGCTAGTCACTTATGTACTCATAACCTGCAGCAATAAGTACTGACAAAAACAAACAACATTAGAGTTTAAAAAAAAGTGTCACATACCATCAGGGTAGCCAACATGGCAAATGCGGTAGTGAAATCATCCCAGGAGATGGGTAGCTTTGTGCTTAGAGTAGTGAATTCCAAGAGGAGTATAAGTAAGGTGATGGAAAAACAGAAGCACCAGGTGAACATGCACCACGCCCAGAAGGAGACCGAAATATTGCCCACCGATGCCACCAGGCTGAAGGAGATACAGGTTAAGATCACTGCCAGTATCCGTACAATGCCGACCGGCATTGTCAGTGTCTTGAAGTCCAGCGTAACCATGTTGATTGTGATCCTGTGGTCAGTTTCAGTTGTTCTGGATCTCGCTTTAATCAAGCACCTCCTCTGTCTTTGTCAATTTAATATTTTTATGATATACTTTTCTGTAGAAGCTCTTTGGTTTCTGTCTCACCTGCTCTTCTTCTAAATGATGTTGAATGTGGCAGGAAGTATGTGGAAACTGCAGCCGCTCCCTCGTCACCGCCCATCAAGATTTACAGAAATGGATGACACTTATATTTACTTATCAGTGTGGGAGGCTTGGTTTATTGACTAAGCTGTTAGGTAATACAGGAACTGTATTACCTACAGGACCCAGACTTCTCCCTTCACCTACTGATCATCCATTATGCTTCCTAACTTAGTGGTGTGCCCACTATTTAACAGTTTAAATTTGCTAATATGTTACAAGCTGAAGAACTGATCCTTAGCAATATGATATACTGTTTTAAAAACAGATTTAAGATTATTTGGAGGAGAGATGATATTTTAAATTTGCTCTCTTCATATATGTCACATATGCTCAGGGTGAATCTGCTCTCATTTGTAAAAAAAACAGAGAGTGCCAGTGGTGGACCTGCCAATTCTGGTATTCTATGGCAAATACCAACTGAGTTACACGGAGTCGGGCTGTGAGCACAGGGCCCAGTAGTCTGTTTCTGATTGTTTGGTCAGAGACATTCACACCAGTGCCCTGCTGGAGGTCATTTTGTAGGGCTCTGGCAGTGCTCATTCTATTCCTCCTTGCACAAATGAGCAGACATTGCTCCTGCTGATAGGTTAAGGACCTTCTATGGCCCTGTCCAGCTCTCCTAGAGGAACTGCGTGACTCCATGCTCTTGAGATTGTGCTTGGAGTGGGTACTTACGGGGTAAAAGTAGAGAGGGTGTCTGTGAGCTGCTTCCACAGAAGAGGCTAAGCCACAGCAGGAAAGACAAACAGATTTGTTTGCCATTATCAGGATATGGCCTCATTCCCTCAAACATATACACACAGTAGGACAAACTACTGTATGCATCCATTAAACTGACACCTGAACTTTGCCCCCCATCTTTACACCTGCATTCTTTTAAATAGGCTTTGGTGGCAGCACAAAGAAGTGTGCTTGTGTAAAAGTCTGTGATTAAACAATCCTGTAACTTGATGCAACACTGCATTTAAGGCTGGTCTCAATTTCAAGAAAATTCAAACAAGAACTCTTTTAGATATTCCCCTCAAAACCAGAAATGTGAATCACAAGAATTAAATTAAGGAAAACATCTTCACAGAGTGACAGAACACCCAACAGCATATATTACAACAAATAAACCACCTCTAATACATGCGTAGCCTACACAGACTGCAGGAAGCTTCAGTTTTCGATGATAGTGTGTCATTTGACAATAGAATGAAAAGTAGCCAAAATGAAGGCCAAACATGTAGCAACAAGAATGATTGCTGTGTCAAGTGAGGTCACAATATTCCCACTATTCACTAGTTATTATTTAAAAGCACCCAGGGGTACTGTCGTAGGCCAAAAACGTCCCAGCGTTCTCGAAATGGAAAAAGCCAGGACTCATTGGGGATCTTGTTAAACATTTGTTTCTAGAGACGTTGGATACAACAATATCAGTTAAACCTCAACCTTTGTGAAACTGTGTCAGTGTGGGCTTCGACAAATGTTCAGCTTAAACCAGTAACCACCAGCCTGTTTCCATGAGATGTGTGACTCAGGCGGGGAGAGAGAGAGAGAAAGAGAAACCACATGTTGATTTTTTTTTCCTAAAACAGTAACAAACATTTATGCTTGCTGTCTGTTGAGTCCCATGGCCGGCCTGTTGCCTGAGGTCATGAAAATGGACAAGAATCTATACAATGTCTCTGGGAGGTACTTCCCGTCCTCTTCTGCTCTTGATGGATGCTATTGATGTCAAGAGTGTTTGCGAGATATCATATACACTGCTCAAACAATTTAGAGGAACATTTTTTATAGCATCAAGTCAGTAAAACTTCTGGCATCTGGGAAGGTCCTTAACCCATCAGGAGGAGTGGTATCTCCTCCTTTGTGGTTCTGGCAGTTCTGACTCCAGCAGGCTACTGGTGTGAATGTCTGTGACCAAACAATCAGAAACCAACTTCATGAGGGTGGCCTGAGGGTCTGACGACCTCCAGTGGGCCCTGTGCTCACATCCTGATACTGTGGAGTCTGATTGGCATTTGCCATAGAATACCAGAATTGGCAGGCCCACCAATGGTGCCCAGTGCTTTTCACAGATGAGAGCAGGTTCTTTACAGGCTTTCATTTGGTATCAGGATGAAATCCTTGGCCCAGTTCCTGTAGGGGTGAAGGAATTGATACCACTGACTGGCCCCCACACATGCCTGAGCTATATATCCAATAGAACACCTCTGGGTCATTATGTTTTGGTCCATCCAATGCCGCCAGGAGGAGATCAATCCAGGAGCATGGCCTGAAGTTATACATGCATACAACCACATGGGGGCCGTACATAGTACTGAGTACCATTTTGAGTTACTGCAAATTGGACTGGCCCGCTGCATTTGTTTTTACTTTGATGGTGTCTTTGAATTCAGCTCTCTGTAGGTTGATAATTTTCTTTTAAGTACTTTCATTCCTAACTTATTACCTTTTCATTATCCATAAAATGATATAATGTTCTGATAGAGCTCTTATTTGCTTCTTACCTGTGCCTCATCAATATTTATTTATTTTATGAATATCATTTTGTACGACCTATCTGTGTCTGTGTGGGTTCTCTGTGTCATTGTCCTATTTACAGAAATCCAGTGTTGTCTGATGGTAGGAAATAGGGAAATCTCCCATCATAAAATCAGACTTGGGACTGACCCAGAAGAAATACTGATCTGTGCGTTCACATTTTTGGATGGAGATGGAAATTTAATGAGACTCTGTGTGTTGGCGCACTCTCCAGTCTGAAGCATCCTCAAGCTGCTCCCTATGTTTAGTGGAAAGGAAAATCAGTGTTATAACATTAGAATTATACTGACCTCTAGTGGTCATGTGTTAAAACTAAAGTCAAGTCCACCTGCATTTATACAGGTGCTTTTACACTACAGTCCATTCCACGAGTGATGAGTCATGTTCTCATGACAGCCCTGTGACGGCTCAATATCCTCAGCCCTTTCCTTAATATAGCAAGACCTCGCTGTGTTGAAGTCATGTGTTCAGAAGGTGAACATAGAAACTCACCAAAATGTGTAAAGAAATAGACCATGCAGAAAATAAGGGACACAGTCTTGTGAAAGTGCGTGACAAAACACCTGACAGGAAAGCAAAAGGTCATTTTCAGGAAGTGTTCCCTGAGAAATCAATAACCAAAACTAAACTTTATCAGATTTTCTAAGCCTGTCATTTTGATATTTCCATGCCAGTACGACAACACAGTACAACAGTTCCTCTTTTATTGGACTTCTGTAAAAATTTATATTAAAAAGCTACATGTGGCGAAAAAAAATGTTTCTTGTTCCCCTGATATTCAGTGAGATGAGTCACAGAGTTGTTGTATGTCATGCATGTGAATTTTTCTTTTTTTAGCACGTAGAAAAGGCTGTAAGCTCATATTGAAACTAATGATAAGAACCATTACACTCAACAGAGAACACTTTATACTCAGCAATAGCCCACACACTCCCTCCTTTTTATAGAGGTCTTTGTCCATATTGCGTATGACTGTGCCTTTATGGGCTCCATTCATCTAAACGACTAAACCTACTCTTCTTTTTTTTTCTCCTAACCCACCCATTTATACATGAGGGGAGGAGACAGAGATATCGAGAGGGGATACTACGGAAACACTCTCCTTCTTCTAGTTTGAAAATCCTTGCTGTGCTTGTCAGTGGCCTGTATAGATCTCCCTGTCTTGGCTTTACTGTTTTTCTTCCTGAGTCACTGACAGGCAGCTCCAGGACAAAGTCTCCGCAACTCTCTGTTTTCATTTGGTTTGTAAAGTAAGAGGTAAGTTAATCTTATTTTACATTTTTGTTGCCATCTCATAGTTAGACTGTTATTTTTATGTAATGCTTTAGAACAGGATCAGCTTGTTTTTAATGTCAAATGTATTTTTGTGCTTATGATCCATGACATCATAAGCCTTATTTAGCCATGACATCCAAACAAAACAGGGTGAGGCATAAGTGTTGTGCTGTGGGGAAGGAGAGTGCCCCTTTAATGTAGGTGGCTCACGGTTCTCATAATTGATTTAGAATGGATTTAGAGCAAGACACGGACAGGCTCGCAGAGACTGACTGGGACTATTTCCTGTTAGACTGTGATCGGCCTTCATTGCACAGTGCGGGCTCTATATTATAAAACAAACTAAGAGGGAAGCACTAAAGCTGAGTAAAGTACTTTCATACAGGATTTCTATTGCACCATGCCGCTCCCACTAAGTAAATGACTGACACAGTAAATTGCTTCCTTATTATGGGAAATTCTATACAGTATATTTCAGCTCTTTCTTGTTTCCTACTTCAGCTCTACATAATGGTCATGTTGTAGAGACTTTATATAATAACATATGAAACATTGTTGAATTTGAAATGGCAAACAGTCCATAAAACAGTACAAACAACCTTCTTACTCATAAATTCATCAGTTTTATTACTATTATTAATTTAATATAAAATTGTAACATTAATCAAGACCATTTTGGGAGCATTTTTAACTTTAATATTTTTAAAAACATTTAGCTAATACTTTTGTAGATTTTCATAACTCTCAGTGCATCATATTTACTTATGCTGGAGAGAGTATTTCTTTGTTATCAGTACTTTAGGTGAAAATAACTATACTATATATACAATGCTGTGAAAAAGTATTTACCACCTTCACGATTTATTGGTTTTTTGGATATTTGTTACACTTCAGCGTTTCAGATCACTGAAAAAAAAAACCCCCATACATTTGGAAGGGGAAAATACTTTTTCACAACACTGTTGTGTTTTTGCATAGCTCTGTATGCAAAAACAACACAAAAGTATGTAAAAGGGTATTCACAGCTAGGTTGGTACAGGAGATTATTTGTCACCTCTCTGTTTGTCTCTTTGAGTGCAGCACTGACCTACTTTCCTCTAATTGTCTCACTGTATACTGTACCCACTCTGCTCAGCACCAAACAACAGACCATCTGATGGACATAGTGGAGTTTTTGGCAGCTAAAGAAGCAGATAATTTCCTCAGAATATGGTACAAACCAACAATGGAGCTAAAAGAAAGCTAATGTCAGACACACATTCAGCGGGTGGCCAAATGAATGACAATGTTAAATACACAAAATAATCTATTTGAAAAATGATCCAAAAACAGTGTGAATGTTGGATTTAGTTGATGTAAAAGGTTAAATCTAAGACACTGTGACTGTGTTGACTTGTATGATTGCATTAGCGAGGATGTGATGTATGCTGCATTGGTTAACCTGCACAATGTTTCATTTCCTCCACTTTTAATAAGTTGAGTGAATAACGTGGTCTTAGGACAGATACTGGTAGATTTCAGTTACCAGAAACATTTACGTGATGTTGTGGTTAGCCTTTAAATGCCTTTTGCTCACACCTATATTTACTAAGTTTGCCTCTGAGCAAGCATTTGGTTGCCACACGTAAACCTTTGCACAAACATAGTAACAAAGGAAATAAACTGTTTGACTCCTGTTTGCACTCTGCACTGCAAATTAAAAGTTGCACGCAACTAGCTGCACATATTATCTATTGCTTACTGTTACAAATGCCAGAAAGCTCAAATCACTGCCTTTTAACGTTACATTTGTAATTACCCCCTTGAAAGCCAGCTTATTTCTCATATTCACTTTCTGAAGATGGATAAAGGATATCCACCACAAGATTCAGCTCCACCTTACCCCGGCCCACCCTTGAACTATGAACAAGGAATGCCTCAACCAGGGATGTACCCTCAACCAGGGATGTACCCTCAACCAGGGATGTACCCTCAGCCAGCACCTCCCCCTGGAGGGTATCAGGCAGGTGTGTGTCTCTCTTCACAGCTTCTGTTCCTCAAAGTTTCTGTTTTTTTGCATCCCTTTCTGCAAGAAAATATTCCAATAAGCCTTTGTTATCATGTGTTTGCAGCAAACCTACATACATACTAATACTTGTATGTATTTATTCCTCCCTGTTATGCTGAACTGTGTTTTTTATCTGACAGGTGGTGTGTTTGCGCCTGCACCAGGTGTACCTGTCACGACAGGTGAGGCAACCTGATCCCATGTACTCTTCTTACATGTCTTTGTGCAATTCCTTAGAACACTTGCATGCAAATACACTATGTAGAAAAATTCAAACAAGAGTAAAGTAAGCCTTCTCCAGTGTGTGAAGTAAAAACTGCCTCTACAGCCACTGGGGGGGAAATCATTTGTCTCATTCCACACTGATCTGAAGAACAGCCTTGTTTTTAGCCTCTCTGCACGACAAAAAGCTATTGTTTAGCGTTTGCTCTGTGTTCAGTCACACCCTCAGTAATGCCTTTTGAAGCAGATCCATAAAGATTGTCTTCAAAGCCACATTTGTGTGTTAAACACTTGAAAAATATGAAACATATTCCAGTAATACAGCTCATATGCCTCGCAGGCTTCAGAATAAGCATGATTACTTCTGGACTATATTACTAGTAATGTCTGCATTGCAATATACCATGCTGGACATCTGCTACTAGAATCCTCTGTGCTTGGATGGCTCATTTACCCCCCCCCCCCCCCCCCCCCCACCCACCCACTGCAAATTACAATAACTGCCCTACTGGGATCCTCTAGTGGTGATATTGAGTCATTGTGGAAAATAGTTTAAGCTGTTGCTGTTGATGCTACAAGGCAAGAGTGGGAAATATTATTTGTTTCTTTTTCAGGCCCTACTGACCTATGCAATGCAGGTGAAGAGCCACAAATTGGATGATTGAATTGAAACAATGTTACAAGCTATAAAAGAAATGTTACTAACGCAAAAGAATAATCCTAAGTGCTACACATTTCCACTAGTTTACATCTTGCTAGCTGTCTGATCTGCATCCCTATGCATCTGCTGTAATTGAGTTAGCTAACAGTAAAGACCTGCTGCTCTAATTTTTCCTTGATCTTACTCAACATAAGGAAACCCCTTATGGATTTTTTGAGGGTTATTTTGTTTTCCTTTGTAGACTGCTTCTGGCGCCCAGGCTGTATCTTGTCTATATGTGTTACATAATGAACAATCATGAGATTATCAATGCCAACTTGATAGTCAGTGTTAAAGTAGTTTATGAGGCCCTGGGACATGCTGCCAATTTACAAATGTGACAAAATTTCATGGGAAGAAACACCTTTGTTTTATGTCTCATACATTTCTGTTCCTCAGTGACGAGCATTGTAGTAACACCGAGGCTACAGGACGTCCCTGGACAAACTGTGTGTCCCCACTGCCAGCAGTCAGTGATCACCAACACACAGCACACACCAGGCCTGTTGACGTGGGCTATTTGTGCAGGCCTCGCCTTCTTTGGGTAAATGCAATCATTTAGGCAGAAGAGGATTTTCAAACTAAAGATCTAAAAGAGTAGAGAGATGTTAACTGCTTGTTTCTACCTGCAGGTGTTTTCTTTGCTGCTGTATCCCATTCTGCCTCGATTCGTGTCAAGATGTGGAGCACAGCTGTTCATCCTGCGGCAGAGTTATCTACGTGTACAAGCGAATGTGAAACTATCCTTTAATGGCTTTTTCTCACTTACGAATGTGCTATAGCAGTTTGCTTAAAAATCAGAATATCAATAAATAAACATGTTTTTCATCTACCTGTTGTTAAGAGTTAAGAGTTCTTCCTTTGCTTCTTCCTTTGCTCACTTTTAAATCCAGTAGGTTGGTCACTGTAATTCTGTACTTAGACTTGACTGTATTGAGCTAAACAACCATTTTGGAAAAAATATTTGATGCTTATATGCCAGATAAATTGACCACATTACAAATTAAAAGTTAAAAGTGCAAAAGTTGTTAGTTTGGTGTAAACTGGCAACGAGCTCTTTCCACTGGACGGATTTAATTGTAAAAATTATCATTTTTCTTAAACCTTATTTGTAGATTTTGTCATGTGAATTTTAGTAACTGATTATCATTAACATTATCTATGTATTATCTTCATTGTAAAATTTCTGTTATGTATGTATAATAAACATACCTAGTTTTGTATTGCAATGCTTGGAATATTTGCACTATACCCACAACCCCAAATTCTTAAATGTATTTCCAATTTATTTTGGTCACATACTGTACCCATCAGAATCTGCACATTAAAGAAATATCATTGGAATATTGATTTGTCTTAGTTAATCGGACTGATAAATGCGTGTTGTTTGGAGACTAATTTTATCATTGATCTCATTTGGAGTTAATCCTAAACAAATATGTGTTTTGGTTGCATTACTGCACTTTGGATGTGTGATTGAGTGCTTCGTTAAGTGGCATTTTGATTCAATTTTGAAAAAATTATCTCCATAGAGAACAGTAGGAACTTCGGTAAAAAGAAAAAAAAAAAAATCAAATTACGCAAAATGACATATACATTTACAAATCTATTTAAGGCCTTTAAGGCATGCCTATATGTAACCAACTGTTTAAGCAGATCATTTAAACACACTATTCAGTCCCATAGTGACTAATATGCAGAAGTGGGAAGCAACGAAGCACAAATATTCTTTACTGTAGATTTTTTAGGTATCTGTACTTTACTTGTGTACTTATTTTTCTAACTACTTTTTACTTTTACTCCCTACATTTTTACAAAAGTATCTGTACTTTCTACTTCTTACATTTTCAAAACAGACTCGTTACTTTTTAACACATCAGAGAGAACTTTGCATTTCCGGTCAGTGTGCCATCAAACATCAAACATCAAACGATCTGATCCTAAACGGAGGAATAATAACATAAGAGACAATTGTACTGGCGTATCCTCCATCACTTATCGGCTTATCAGTTACAAGGCATTAAATACGCAAACCCATATAATTAATGTATCATTTAATCATAATCAGGGGTTACAGTGGGCCAGAACAGAAAACAGGACAGAAACAGCTTAGCTAGCGCTACTGAAGAGGAGCGAGCGTAAAGGGAGTAACGTGTAGCAGGTAAATGCAACGTTTCTAAATGCTCAACACACAAAGTGTGTGCAGTTTGTCACACAGTGTGTCTGCTAGGTGAAAGAAGAGCTGCTGTATTTCCAGGGAGAGCAAAGAGTGAGAAGTTCACTCAGAGATGGAGAAAGAAGACAGGAGAGGAAGAAGAGAGGTTAGAATTAAAAATAAGGACTGGAAAACAAACTGAGGTATACTAAATTTGTGTAATTCAAAGATTATATGAAAATACTGCAGTTTAGTGTGTGACAAGTCAGCTTGCTGTACTGTATTTACAGTAAAGCTTTGTGTTGGACTGGTGCACAGAGTCTGTGCTCATGGTCAGAGTTACAGGTTACATGAAGTGCAGCAGAGATGAGTTTGAATCAAAGCTGCTGATGCTGAGATTCATTTCCTGATTTCAACATTTCTACAGCCTGTATGCTGTCAGTGTAGGGGATGGAGATCAGCTCAGATAGCTGTGAAATACTGGGTTACATCTTTGTGAGTTCAGTTCATCCACACAGAGCAGTAAACCTCAGAGCAGCAGCAGGTCAGCAGGCCTTCAAACTAATCGTGCCCCCCCCCCCCCCCCCCACCCCCCAACACACACACACACACACACACACACACACACACACACACACACACACACACAAGTGTGTTTTGCTATCTTTGTGGGGAATTTCCATTGACTTCCATTCATTTCTACAGCCTAAACCTTACCTTTACCCTTTTCCTAACCCTAACCATCACATACCTAACCCTAACCCTAACCTAAACTCAATTCATACCTTAGCCCTAACTCTGACCCCTGACCCAAAAACAGGGTTTCCCCTTGTGGGGACAAGGTTCCAGTCCCCACAAGGAGCAATTGGTCCCCACAACGTAGTATATGTCAGGAAAATTGTCCCCACAAGGTATTATAAACATACGCACACACACACACACACACACACAAACAAAAGGTCTGTTTTTTGCCTTTGTCCAAAATCTGCTGTTAGGGTACGGTTGCTACATATGATGGTATACTAACTAACTAACTAATTAACTCGTGCAGTGCAGGTTAAGGGCTAAGAAGATCCCTAAACAGCCCAGCCACACTGCTGCCTGAGGACTGAGATTGAAAGGTTGAAGAAGTGTTTTTATCCACGAGCCATCCGTCTCCTCAACTCTGAGCCCTAAACTGTTACATAATATGTAAATTATTCTATTCTGTTTGACTTGCACTACACCATGCTATGCACTTACCGACAGATGCAATAACATCCCCTTGTGTAAATACCAATGACTGGAATCTCTTTTTACTCTAAATATTTATATATACTTATCTTGTGTGCAATGGCATGTGAATTATGTATTTTATTCTTAATTATATATTTGTAGGATGTGTGAATTACTTATCTTTATTCTTATTTATAAATTTTACTATCGGCTACAATACAAAATAGATTTCACTGTGCATTCTGCTGTGTATGTGACAAGTAAACTTGAGCTTATCTTATCTTATCTTATCTTATCTTATCTTATCTTATCTTATCTTATCTTATCTTATCTTATCTTATGTCTGTAGGGGCGAGTGTTGTCATCTTGGACGATAGAGTTTGGTCCCAGACTGTGGAGATATGGGAATGCCACTGGTTGCAGAATCTCATCTTGATATCTCTGTACTGAGATTGCCTCCAGTGATGACACAGCACAGCACCTGGGGTACCACAATTCTGGCTGAATATTTGACCACTTTTCTTGGCAGAATTGGTAGAGTTGATTTAAATTGGTTGGTTTCTTGGCACAGACCTGGGTTTTAAGCGTAGCCCACAAATTTTGAACAGGGTTGAGGTCTGGGCTATAGGAAGGCCGTTCCAGCAGCTACATGTTAGCCTGCTTTATCCATTCCAAAAGTAGCTCTTGTGTGTGGGGTCATTGTCATGTTGGAACATCCAAGTTTCAACTATCTAGCTGTTTTTTTGAGGTGAAGCTGAAGAATTTGGAGGTACAGTGTTGTCTCAGATAACGCGGGGGTTACCCCCGCAATAGTAGTGGCGTTATATTTATTATATATTTTTTATAATTTATATATATTTAAAAGCTTTATAAACCCTTCCCACACTCCTGTAAACCTTTCCCACTCTCTTACCACAACTTTAATGATGAAGATGATGAATAATGCAGCTGTGCACTACTGATGGCGATGAAGGTGGTGTAGTATCTTCACCCTCAGCCGCAATATAGTGAAAACTCCACGAAACAGAATTAGTAATATTTAAAAATATAATAAAATTTTGCGATACAGTGAAGCTGCAATAAGTGAACCGTGATATAGCAAGGGGCCTCTGCAGTCCTCCTTCCTATTCAGTCCTAACCCTTTAATTCTTCCATCCACTTTGTGCAATGCACCAGTACCACTGGGAGCAAAACATTAGCAGAGCATAATGCTAAAACCCTCATGCTTGACAACCAGTGGTATTAGGTTTGAAAGCCTCACCTTTACACCTCCAAACACACTTTTTGTCTTTGTGGCCAAATAGCTCAGTCTTTGTCTCATCTGACCATAAAACTTTTCTCCAGAAGGCATTTGGTTTGTCCATGTGGGCAGCTGGAAATTTCAGTCGAGCTTGATGGTGTTGATTTTGGAGCAGAAGCTTCTTTCTTGTTCTTCTTTCTCAGTCTGTGTTGATGTAAAACTGGCTACACTGTGGATGCTGCGACACTGGTGTTCCAGCAGTTTCCAATTCATGGGCTTGGTGGATTCTGGGTTGTTCCGTAACCCACATCCTCTCATCTGTGGGTGACAATTTTGGGTTTTTCTGTTCTAGGCCTCGACAAAGTGGTGACACATCTGAATAACTTGTATTTATGTACAATTGTTCGAGCTGATGATCTTGGAATCTGCAGTTGTTTAAAAATGACTCCAAGAGACCTTCCCAACTGGTGTAAATCCATAGTTCTTCTTCTTAAATCGTCCCTAACTTCCACTGACATTCTCATTGATCTGAGCGTTGGTCAATTCATTGAGTGCTGTCAAGCAAACCCTTTTTATTCTGGCAAAGAGGAACTACCAGTTGTAACCAATCATGATCACTAACAAGAAGTTGATAGATCTTAGCACTGTCAAGACATAGAAGAACCTTCAGCACCATGTATTAAAAAAGTGCATGTCTATATTTAAGCCTGTATTTATATTTCTGACCCTGTTTAAATGAGAGAAAATCCAAAATAAATTCAAACTTTGTCCAGAAGACTGCAATCCTAGGAAGAGCTAAGAGAGTGTGCAGATATGTTCCCCACAGCATGCTGGGATTCTTTTTCTACATGCTGTACACCAGAGATAGGGTGTGTTACCACAACAGTATGATAAGAATAAAGCACATGACAGGAAAAATTTCTCTCCATGTAGTCTGCAACACAAAAAAGCAGCTCAAAAGTTTCTTTTAGTTTAAAGAGAGAAGCAAAAGGCACGCTGAGCAATAAAGGCTGAGGTGTTTCTTGTGGTGCAGCTTGTGAGGTAAGGACCAAAGGCTAAAAAAATTTTGTTTTTGTCTTGAATTTAATTTGTTCTAATTCAATTTTAATGGTGTTCTTTTTAAAAAAAATAATAAATAAATAATATAATATAAATAATAAATAAATAATAACACAATGTAATGTTTTGCTATTCATCAGAAGTTGTATTTAGCTTATTTTAAGACCTGCTAATGATTAGATTGTTTTTTTATTTTCCCTGATATGTAAAACTTTATAATGAAAAAGACGGCACATTCTTTTAAAGATTACTGTTGATATGTTGATTCTTTTTCACTTGGATACATATCTGTCTCATATATACAGTAGAATTGTCATGGTTGTGCGTCGGTGGCCCAGGGTTTGAGTTCCTTTTTGTTTACTTCCGTTTTGTTGTCATTTTTCGGCTGGTGGCTGTTACTCTTTAGATCCTCAGTTTGTTTTGGTTAGGCTTTCTGTTAGTTTATTTGTTTGTTATTCAGGGTTTCTTGTGTTTGGTTTGGGTGTTTTGTTCCATTTCCTGTTTTATTTTGTTAGTGTCGTGTTCCTTGTGTGTTGTATTCAGTTTTGCTTCCCCTTGTCTCGTCTGAGTAATTATGGTCAGCTGTTTTCCCACCTGTTGTCACTCCCCTCATTAGCCCTTGTGTATTTATTGTCTGGTCTTGTCTTTGTCCTGGGTCGGGTCCTGAGTCTCTATACGTTAGTTAATGGTCGGTGCTGAGTGTTTTGTATTTTCGAGTTTCTAGTTTTCAAGTCCTTTTGTGTAACTGGCCTGTCCAGCTTAGTCTTTTGTGTTTATTTGTTTAAATAAAGTTATTGTATGGTTCAGCTCTTGCCCTGCGTCCTGCTTTGAGGTCCTCCCAGCCCTGCATGCAGCACCCAGCTGTGACAAGAACAGGCATTTATTGTCATTCAGCTCTACACAGTAGTGTACAAATGAACAAAATTTAGTTTCATTACCTCTGGATTAAGTTTAAATTTAAGAATCTTGTATAATCTGCATAGAAACAATATTAATATGACATTATAAAATTATGAAATACCTCATAAAAGACATTATAAAATCGTACAAGTAAATAGACCATAAAAATGTATTGTATACTATATACAAGAAAAAAAATTAGTGCAAAACCAGTCATAAGTAGTCACTATTCACATTGTTCCTAGAAGTAGTTACTGCAGTATGTTACACAGTGTTTATTACACAGTGAGATGGGTGTCAGATGTTGATCCTTCTCAGGGTCCAGTGGATATTTGCTACCTCAAGCCTGAGGGGTTTACTCATCAGGGTGGGGAGTGGACTTTGTCACCTTGTTGTCATTCAGTGCTTCAAACAGTGTAAAGTTCTCTGGACCTTCAGCACACTACAAACCTCACTGGTCATCCAGAGTTTCTGATTGGCCCGAGTTGTGATGTATTTAGTCTCAACGACATCCTCCGTGCACTTCAGTTTAATCAACATTGGACAACTAATTTAGGGAAAGTGACCATCTGAATGTTAGCATTCATTTTAGCCATCCAGAGGTCAAAATGTATTTTAGTCATTTTTGGTTGTCATTATGAACTCGTAGCCTTGTAGTTTATCAAAAAACTGGAGGCAACAAACAGTTTTAGGCATCATTTTGAATTTCAGTCACTCAAAATTAGTTTGACTACATTTATTTTGAGGGATATTGTCTGAGTCCAATGACCAATTCAACAGAGCATCACTACTTACCAAAACATGTCTCAGGTTGTTCCAAAGCAACTACCAGCAGTTGTGGGGCTCTCCTTCAAATGTGTCTGCAACTTTTTGCTAACAAACTGTTGATACTAAAAATCAGTGTTTCAGAGAACTACAGGTTTGAAGAAAAAAAAAAGGTATCCACATAATATTCACAAAAAAAGACTTGCAAATCAATAAGTCAGTGGTGTGATATATGCTTGCATGAGTGAGTTGAGAAAGTGCGTTCCATCAGACATAGAGAAGGGGGAAAGAGAAGGAGGAAAAAGTGAAACCACAGAGAGAGACTGGCAAGATCTGGTGTTTACACCCTGTTCGCCTGTTACACCCTGTGATAAACCTGATGCCAACCAGCTAGTTGCACATTTAAAAACTTCACCCATGTGTCACTCAAATTACAAAGATAATTTCAGTGTCATATGCATTTTCAACAAATTTCACCTATCTGTATATTACCTTTGAACAAAGGATTTTGTTTATGTCAGTACTGTAGCTCCCCACAGCATTTGAAAATTGGTTATTTTGGAGGAAAGAAAAGCACAACAAGTAGGGTGTGTGACCACAACATGTTACATTGTGATAAGAGAAGATAAGCTTTTAAAAAAACGTGATGTGAAAAAGTGAAAGTAGAGAATAAAATTGCTCTCTGCATAGCTTGCAGCACAGTGATTAACAGCTATACATTTACACATCAGTTGTGTTTGTACAGTGGTTCAGCTTCTGAGATAAAGAATCTTCATGACACCTTGAGGATTTGGCAAGTTTTTCAGGGGCCCAACCCACAAACTCAACTTTGCTTCTCAACCCACAAATGCATCATCCCTGCAAATAAACAAGCTTTCCAATGGTGTAAGAGTTATTGCCAAGAAGCATTGTAACAACCAAACAGAAATGCCCTTACTTTTTTTTTTGAGAAATGTATCTACAACAGATGAACTGTGTCTGGAAGTCATGTCCTTAAGAAACAGGAAAACAAATCCAGCAAAGATCTGACAGAGGACCTGTGAGACAGAGATGCACTCATTCATGTTCTAAGAAGTAAAAAATAAATAAATAAATAAAACCTTGTGCATATTAACTTTTATCTTACTTTTAGCTTAAGTCTTACCATTTAATAATGATAAGTAACAGCTGGCATGTGCTTGTAACATTAATGTTGTAACATTAAATTGAAATCCAAGTAACAAAAGAATGAACAGAATAGAATAGAACTTTATTGTCATTATACATACAAGGAAATTAATCGTTATACAACGAATTATATAACGACATTCCGTCATAATATAACGAAATTGCATTCAGAACAACCATCCAGAGAAGAACAGACAAGACTAATATAGGGAGATGGGTGTCTGCAGCCACTGCCACACTGGCGCTGCCAGTACAATCAGTCCCCAGAAAAAGGAAACAAACACACATCATGGGGCAGTTAGGTTAAAAAAAAGCCATCTGGTACGGTGCTCATCTTGAGCAAAAAACCACCTTAGCAAAGCATATTTGCACATTTAAAGCCAGGATAGCAAAACTACAATAAACTGTGTTTTTACTGTGCTCAAAATAAAAGGCAAGAATGCACCTCAAACAAAAATTAAATATAGAAAAATTTCTATCACTGCACCAGTACACTTTGCCTGAAATCTCTACCTTTATACCTTTCCAGCATCACTTGTTCTGCTCAGAAAATATAGTGTAAGAAAATCAGATTTAGGAAGTAGAAAAGGAACACAAATACAGCCACAGTTAGCTCCCATCCCATCCTGTTTAACCAAAGAATTTCCTGTGATTTGAAAGCCATCAGTAAAAAGGTCAACAATGTGTTTTAAGAAATGTTTGGAAAACTTTTACTGTAATTTTGTGTACTCTGCTATCTTTTTAATCTATTAGTTAATCTTTATCCAGAGTAAAATGAGCATATAGCTTCCATTGTTCTTTTAGCTTTGCCACAGCGGCTGTGGACTGTATCACCTGCAAAGAACGGCTGTTTTTTTTCAACAGTAATTTATGATTTTAGCTATTTTTTCCAATAATGCTGATACAATGAATGCCTGTGGCAAGTAATCAACTATAGTTGTAGTATTTTTCTATAAATGTAACTAATTCTGAACACTTAATCTAATATGTTAGATATGTGAAAAATGTTTAGCCCAGGGGCTGTAGAGGCTATACCCCTTCACAATCCAGCTGAGCTGGTGTGGGTATCTGATCAGGAAAGTGTTTCTGGCACACCCATCCTGGAGTGCACTGGGATCTCCTAGGAAGAGCTGCAAAACAGAGGGTGCAATAAAGGCCACATCCGCAGATGCCTCAGAAACACTGATGAAAGTTGATGACTGTTTATCAAATTTGGATCTCATTTTCTAGCTGGAACTATTGTTGTCATTTATCTACTTCCCAAAAAAAGGAGAAAAATAAAAACACTGCACTTCTTCTGTTGGAGGCACCAAACCAAACGCTACTTACAAAAGACAATCAGTTCGCTAATTAAAAAGCTACATAAATACAGCACTGCTGAGGGTGAAAGTTGTTTATTCATAAATATTATTAATGTTGAACTGCATATTTATAGATTCAAATTCCCACAAAAATTATGGTGCATAACATCAGGATTGGACCAGACTCAAACTTGCCAGAGTGCCAGAGTGCCAGTCCACACTAAGAATATAAACAGCTGAAATCCAGACCAATAAATATATTGCCATGGTACTTGGCTTTCTGCCCAGTGTTTTGTGTTTAGTTTTTTGAGTTCTGCTTTGTTATCATTGATATTCTGTGTTTTTCTATGATCTGGATTTTCAGTTCACTCTATGTTTTATAATTTGGGATGGATCAGGTGATCCTGATGTCTCCACCCTCAACTATGGTCACAAGCTTTGGGTCGTGACCAAAGAATGACATCATAGATACAAGTGGTGGAAATTAGCTTTCTCCGTAGGATGGCTGGCCCCTCCCTTAGAGAAAAGATGAAAAATGCAGTTATCCAAGAGGGGCTCAAAGTAGAGCTGCTACTCCTCCACAATGAAAGGAGCCAGTTGAGACAGATGTCCTACTTGGAGGAGGTCCCGGGGCAGACTGAGGACACACTGGAGGGATTATATCTCTTGGCTGGCCTGGGAATGCCTCACCCCGGTGTTCACCTGGATAAGCTGGAAGAGGGGGCTGGGGAGAGGGAAGTCTAGGTTTCTGGGCTTAGGCTGCGATTTCCACGACCCCACACTGAATAAGCAAAAGAAACTCAATGGATGGATTCTTAAATTTTTTTTTTGCTTCTTTTTCCTGTAATATAGTCTTAACATGATTGTGATGTGTGGTTGGTGTGGTTTGAGCTCAGGAGAGCTGGAGCAGAGCAACTCAGAGAGTTGCAGCAATGACTGGTTGTCCCAGGTGGTATGTTTACCACACATTTCTTTTAGTGTTCAAGTTTAAACACGAAGCTGACAACACAACGCAAAGTTGAAAACAACCCAAAGAGGCAGCGATTCTACTGTAGAGACATACACAGGTAGACATGGATGCTACAGTTCAACAACAATGCCTACTCATCACTGCCTTTGTTACCTGGTAAAGATCAGACTCTGGCTGCTTGGCTGACATTGGCAGACACTTAGCTGAGGGCTAGAGTACTGACTCTAGCCCTCAGAAGGCTGTGGATCAGCTGAAGGCTTTTCAGGAAGCTTTTAGCATAGCCAGGACAGCCTGATAGTAATGAACCGCTCCATGATTTTCTTCCTCCTTGTACACTAAGGTCTCAGTTGCATAGTCTTGGAAACTAGTCGGCAACTATCTGGTAAACACCTGTGGCGAGTTCCTGCTGGCATTTTCTAGTGTGAAATTGGTCAGTGCTGCACTGAAAACCTCTTTGTAGTTGCTTTGATTGCTAGCAGATTGCTGTGGTCATTGTTTGTATAGAAGACGTCAACTTTTCTGCAAACACTTGCCAACTATTGCTGAGTGGTAGTGAAACTAAAAAAAAAAAAGCAAAAATGGAAAAAGTTGCACCATTTAAAATGTGTTGATTGCAGCAGTAAGGCACACGATTTACACCCAAGGTGAACATTCTCTGTTTCTGGTTTGCTTTGCACTTTTTCAAGTTTCACTGCAGCTCATAGAGAAAATGCTGAGTATAGGTAGTTGGTCCTGCTAGCAAACAAAGTAATTGCAAGCTGGTTTTCAGTGCGGAACCTGCTTTGTGACTGATTTTATCTGGTTTATATATCCAACTGTTGAATAAAGACAAAGTGCATTGTTCATAGGTAAGACAAGGCTTGCTCTCACAAAAGTTGTAACCGATAGCAAGGCTGGAGTTAACAGCTCTAGTGGTCTCCTCAGCATCTCTCCTTTAGCTTCTCATTAAGACTGTGCATTTAAGGACTGGCTGGGGCTGCATTTGTGCGCCAGGTTTGTTGCCACTACAGTGGCAGTTTGCCTTTACTGACTTAGTGGTTTTTACATAGCTTGAGGCTGTCTCACCGTGTTGCCTCACTGTAGCTTGCAACACAATGGCAGCCATCGCTTCTGCTTTCTGGACTCAAAAGTGTTTTTTTTTTCTCTTCAGTTTTAACAGAGCATCTAAAGGCATACGCAACAGAAAAAGATATTTGTTCTCCGTGAGTATGGGTGGGTGAGTGAATGTGTATGTATGGCATATCTGTGTGTGGGTAAGTATGTATGGGCATGTATGAGTATCTGTGTATAAATGTGTACACGGGTGTCTGGGTGTGTTTGTATGTATGGCTGGACCTGGGTCTGGGCCTTGTGCCTTGCCTCCTGGCCGCTCCTTGCTGGTTGCCTCCTCCCCCCTACCCCCCTGGGATGGGGGTGCCTCGGGGTTCCTGGGTGGGGCGGGGTGTTCTGGCGTGGGTGCTGGCCTGCCCCCCTTGGGGGTGCGGTGCGGGGCTGCGTTGGCTTCTTCGGCGTGGGGGGGGGCTCTGTGGAGGGTCGGGCGGTCCTTGGGTGCCGTGGGCCCGGGAGCCCTGCCGCCGGCCAGTGCAGGGGGCTGGCCGCTGGGGGGGGGGCTGGCTTCTCATCGCCTTGGGTTCCCTGGAGCCCTCGCTCCTCGCCTGGGGGGGCTCCGTCTGAGACCACCCTCTCCCGTCTGCTGGGGTAGGTATGCGGTTGTCTTTGGACTGAGTGGCCGGGGGTCTTCCTGGCCCTTGGTGGGCTGCTGGTGGCCTGGGGTTCCGGGGGCTTTCCGTACCTGCCTCTGGCTTCTGATGGGTGGAGCTGCAGCGTTTTGCCCTCATTGGTAAGTACGTTCCATGACACAGACACAAACATGACACAGACACAAACGCCCACTCAATCACAACTCAACAAAATTGTTGGTGTGCGTAACATGCTTTGTTAGTTTTGTTTTTTACACACAAATTTATTTTTGCAAGTATTGATAGTATTTTTTTATATGTTAAAGTGATGAAGTATCTGATTAATAGACTTGTGCTCTTTCCCCTTTTTTTTTTTTTTGCTCCCTTTCTCTCTCCCTTTTTCTTCTCTTTATTTTCCTCTTCTTCAGCCTGTCAGCTCTGGCTGTTACATAGTATGTGGAAAAATAACTCAGATAAATAAAATAAAGGGTTAAAACATCAACAAGAAGAGCCTATTGAGAACCTATAGAGCTCATCTTGAAATAGCAAATATGTTTGGCACAACAACGCATTCAGATCACAGTTCTGCTTGCAAGATCTACCAGACATGACAGGCTTTAAAAAAAAAAAAAAAAAAAAAAAAAAAAAAAAAAAAGAAAAAGATATTTGGGTGCAAGTTTTCCAGGTAAGGATTATTTATGATACCTGTCAGCAAATGTCATAATTTATGGTAATGTGAAACTAAAGTGTGTATTCATTAATATAATCAATGACAGATGATCATTGTGATAATGTGGGAACAATGAATATTTTTTGCATGCTTACACTGCTTTTCAAGCACAATAACTATTTTTTTCTTGAAAAAAAATCTTTCCTTAAATTAATTTTTTAATCACTTAGTTTTTTTAATTGGAGGAGTCTAAGTATTGCCTTGTCTTGTTCTAAATGCTTTTTATTCATCTGTATTTGATGTATTATTGTGCTGTACTTTTTTTTTTTAGCTATGGGAGGACAAAGGTCTCGACCTGTTAACACTCCAAAGAGTAAGATAAAACATAACACAACAAAGCTAAAACTGAAACAAGAATAACCAGAAACAACTGATAATTCTCAATTATTGCTTTCTTAAAATATATAATTTATGTTTGTTTTCTTTGTTAATTTCTGTGCAATTTTCAGTTTTAAGTGAAGAATGGAGGAAAATACAGTGGGAGTGAGTGTTTGATGATCTGCCTCTGCCTCTGTTGCTGCTCTGCCTCTGTGTCATATTTGTGTTTTTGCTTTGTTTGTACTTCTTATATTATCTATATTTCTGTCTGCACATGTCTCTGCTGTTTTTAATCTATGATCAACATACCTTGCTGCAAATCTGACTCCATCAGGATTGTTATGGGAATGACTTCCTGCTGCACCGTGTCCGTTTTTCTGTCGTTCCTCTGCATCCATTGCTGTCTGGAAGCTGGGAGAATCCCAATTCAAAGAAATGCCAAAGGTGTGGAATAAGGGCCAGACAGGACAAAAGACATGCTGTGGAAGAGAGCCAGAGATGAATAATTAATGATTAAATTCAAAATGGTTTATAAACACAGAGTGAAAAGAGTTGAATGAAAAGAAACACAGTGCATCATGGGACCCCCCCTCCCAGCAGCTTAGTCCTATTGCAAGGAGGGTTCAGGGTCACCTGATCCAGCCCTAATTGTGGGCTTGATCAAAAAGGAAAGTTTTTAAGCCTCATCTTAAAAATAGAATGTCTCCCCAATCCTACCTGGGAGCTGGTGGCTCTGATACCCTTGGAACCACAAGTAAGCCAGCAGTCTGAGAGCAATGTGCTCTACTGAATCAGAATCAGAATCAGAATCAGAAGGTTTTATTGCCATATGGGTGAACAGGTTCACAGCATTAGGAAATTGCTGCGGTACTTCGTGCTTACAGAAAAAAAACAAATAAGTATAAAAACTATAAGACAATATACAAGTATACAAATTGCAAATATACAGAGATATTAGAGCTATAACTATAGCACAATATTACAAAATTACAAAATATACAGTGCAGAGACTAATTAAAAGATAAAAGAATGTAGACTATATTCCACTAATATGTACATCAGTGCAGTCAGACAGGTGCATAAACATAGGGTCATCAGCGTTTGTGGAGGGTGGTGGTAACAGTCTTAGGGTAATTGTTCATGAGTCCAACAGCAGAGGGGAAGAAACTGTTCTTATGGCGGGAGGTTCTGGTCCGTATGGACCGTAGCCTCCTGCCTGAGGGGAGAGGGTCAAAAAGTCTGTGCCCAGGGTGAGAGTGGTCGGCTGTGATCCGACCTGCACGCCCCAGTGTCCTGGAGGTGTACAGGTCCTGGAGAGATGGGAGGTTACAGCCAATCACCTTCTCAGCAGAGTGCACAACGCGCTGTAGTCTCTGTTTGTCCCTAGTGGTGGCTCCAGCGTACCACACAGTGATGGAGGAGGTGAGGATGGACTCAATGATGGCAGTATAGAACTGCACCATGGTCCTTGCTGGCAAGTTGAATTTCTTCAACTGCCGCAGGAAGTACATCCTCTGCTGGGCCTTTTTGACAACAGAGGTGATGGTGGGCTCCCACTTGAGGTCCTGGGTGATGGTAGTTCCCAGGAAGCGAAAAGAGTCCACTGTGGTGATGGGGGTGTCAGTCAGGATGATGGAGGGTAGAGGGGCTGTGTGCTTCCTAAAGTCCACTATAATCTCCACTGTCTTCTGGGCGTTCAACACCAGGTTATTGTGGCTGCACCAGGACACCAGACGTTTGACCTCCATCCTGTAGGCCGACTCGTCCCCGTCTGAGATGAGTCCGATGAGAGTCATGTCGTCTGCAAACTTAATAAGCTTGACAGACTGGTGGTCAGAGGTGCAGCAGTTGGTATACAGGGAGAAGAGCAGGTGAAATGGTACTATGAGGTCTTTAAGATAAGATGGGGCCTGATTATTTAAGACCAAGTATGTGAGGAGAATGATTTTAAAATTGATTCATCAAAGTTTTTTTTTTTTTTGGTGGGGTGAGTGATGGTTTACTTACTGTAAGGTGTTGACTGAACAAACCCTCGCTTGTTTTAGTCCGGTGGCTGTGCTGCCCTTCCACTGAAGCATTATTTATTTTGCTATGTTGTTTTAGTTTATTATGTTTGGATGTTATCCTGGGTGGGGACACATTTTGGAGTTTGGCAATGAATGACATCCTTACACATATATTACCTGTGGAATATGATATGATCTGATGATATGATATGTTCCAATTATTTTCCCCTGACCGAGGGTGAGGTAAGCAGAGAAGGGTCATGCATGCTCAACACCTGTGCTGATTACCTGCAGCTTTATCTGTGAGACTGCTGGCACAGTTTGTCAGAATGGCCCGCATTGGTGCTCACTCCATTAAAAAAATGATTTCTCCTCAGTTATCTTTTTAGTAGGGAGAACTTGGATTTTATGTTTATAACTGAGACCTGGCAGCTTGATTCAGAGTTTATGTGAAGGAACTCTGTCCAGCAGATTGCTCTATTGTCAGCATGCTGCGGCTTTCTGGTCATGGTGGTGGACTCGCAGTGATCTTTGATGAAGTGGTTTGTTCCACTGCATCTGAAGTTTTGAATATTGTTTTTGTTTAGTTTTATGCAGCATGTTACTGGGTCTACTTGCTGTGCGGGACACACCTCAGATCTGGTCCGCTCACACTGGCTTGTTATTGACCATGTGTGTATACTGGCTTACTTGTGGCATACTGGCATACTGGCTTACTTGTGGTTCCTAGGATACTTAAGAGTAGAATGGGAGGCAGAGCCTTCAGCTTTCAGGCGCCTCTTCTGTGGAACCAGCTTCCAGCTTGGATTCGGGAGACAGACACCCTCTCTATTTTTAAGATTAGGCTTAAAACTTTCCTTTATGTTAAAGCTTATAGTTAGGGCTGGATCAGGTGACCCTGAACCATCTCTTAGTTATGCTGCTATAGGCCTAGTCTGCTGGGGGGGTTCACATAATACACTGTTTCTTCTCATTCACCTTATTTACTTTGTTTATGCTCCACTCTGCATGTAATCATTAATTGTTATTAATCTCTGGCTCTCTTCCACAGCATCTCTTTTCTCTCCCCTCAGCCCAACTGGTTGCGGCAGATGACTGCCCCTCTCTGAGCCTGGTTCTGCTGGAGGTTTCTTCCTGTTAAAAGGGAGGTTTCCTTCCCACTGTTGCCAAGTGCTTGCTCATAGGGGGTCGTTTTGACTGTTGGGTTTTCTCTGTATTATTGTAGCTTCTTTACTCACAATACAAAGCACCTTGAGGCAACTGTTTGTTGTGATTTGGCGCTATATAAATAAAATTGAATTGAATTGAATTGCATGTAAGACCTTCTCATCAGTGACAAATGTGCTTCTGGAGGAATGGTCAAACATTCCCATGAACACTCCTAAACCTTGTGGAAAGCCTTCCCAGAAGAGTTGAAGCTGTTATAGCTGGGAGGGGTGGGCCAACATCATGTTAAGACCTCTGGATTGTAAATTGGGATGTCACTCAAGTTCATATGCGTGTGAAGGCAGATGAGCAAATACTTCTGGCAATCTAGTTTATGTGTCTGACCTTATTTTGTTCATGTAACTGTATTGTTTTATTGTTTTATTTGATTTCTTCTTGATGCAAGGCACATTGTGAACTTGTGTGTCATAAATAAACTTTGTTTTAGTTAATGCTTTTTGTTGTCGTATAATAAAACCTCATGAGTCATCTCCTTGCAATAATCAGATGTTGTCAGCTTCATTTAATGTTCTTCTTGCTGTCACCAACATCCTGCCTAGTCTCACCGCTGTGCATCTGCACTGCAACCACAAAACATCTGCATCACTGACCATAAAATTCAGCTTCTTTGGCATTAACATCATAAATATTCTTCTTTGAACAGTGGTAAAGAGAATGATCTGCAGTACATAAAGAATTACCAGCCTCATAAAAATGACCTCCAGCACCTCAGAATTCTTCTCCATGGACCCACTGGTGCTGGCAAGTCCAGCTTCATCAACTCCGTTGACGCTCTTTCACAAGGCAGAATGACCAGTCGAGCTTTGGCAGATGCAATTTCTGGGACCAGCTTCACGAAAAAAGTATGTGTTAATTCTCAGTGTGCTTTAACCAAGCTCATGTATTTCATGCAGTTTGTTAAGCAAAAGTTCTGCAACTTGTAGCAACACAGCACACAGAACCAAGCTCCACTTGTCTTTCCACTACAGCGCTCCTAGCCTGTGGTCTGTTCTAGCATGGCAGACCACAGCCACGACTGCTTCTACGTGACCAGACCAGAAATGTTTTATCCTTTTGTCTTCACTGACATTATGGGCCTTCAGAAGAACACAGAAGGAGGAGCTGGGGTGGGAGACATCAAATTGGCCATGAAGGGACATGTGAAGGATGGTTACAAGGTATAATGACTTAATTAAGTTTAAGGCACAACAACACAATCTATCTTTAGGGTCTTTTTTGCATACTCTGTTTGGGGTGGCTATGGCTCAGGAGGTAGAGCAGGTCACCTACTAATTGGAAGGTTGGTGGTTTGATTCCTGGCTGCTCTGGGCTGCATGCCAAAGTATTCTTGGGCAAGATGCTGAACCCTGAGTTGCTCTCCGACGCAAGCGTTGGAGTATGAATGTGTGTGAATGGTAGACAGTAAGCACTTCACTTAGTTACACATGGAGGTGCTTGTATGAATGGGTGAATGCAAACATGCTGTATAAGCACTTTGAGTGTTCAGTTAAAGTAAAAAAGTGCTATATAAGAACTAGTCCATTTACCAATTGTGTATAAAAGGGGGATGCATTTTTATTCCTACCAGGGATAAAAGTAATTTAGCAGAGGCAGGAACATGAAAACCAGGTGGAAATCCCTCTCATTACCCCGGCAAATAGCCCACTGCATGTACAGTACAAAAAGTGTGTCCAAACCTTCGACTGGTACTGTATATACATCAACCAGACATAACATTATGACAGGTGAAGTGGATAACAATGATTATCTGTTCATCATGGCACCTATTAGTGGGTGGAATATATTAGGGAGCAGATAGGATTTGATGTAAGAAGCAGGAAAAATGGGCAGCGTAACGATTTGAGCGAGTTTGAGGTGTTCCTGGCATGCTGTGGTCAGTAGCTATCAAAAGTGGTCCAAGGAAGGAACATGTATGAACCAGCGACAGGGTCATGGGTGGCTAAGACTCATTGATGTATGGGGGAGTGAAGGCTGGCATATGGGATCCAATCCAACAGACAAGCTAATTTAGCTCAAATTGCTAAAAAAGTTTGTGCTGGTTCTGATAGAAAGGCATCAGAATACACAGCGCACTTTTGTGCATTGCGTACCTGAGGAACACCTGACACCAGAATGCACTATGGGAAAAAGGCAGTTCTGGTGAAGGCGGTGTGATGCCTTGGGTAATGTTCTGCTGGGAGAGCTTGGATCCTGCCATCCATGTGGATGTTACCACCTACTTAAGCATTGTTGCAGACCATGTACACCTTTTCATGGAAACGGTATTCCCTGATGACTGTGGCCTCTTTCAGTAGGATAACGTGCCCTGCCATATATAGTAGATGACCTGCTCTACCTCCTGAGCCACAGCCACCCCAATGAGTTTGAGGAGTTGACTTGGACTCCAAACTCCCCAGATCTCAATCCAATCAAGCATCTATTGGATGTCCTGGCAAACAAGTCCAATCCATGGAGGCCCCACCTTGTCAGTGGGTCAGGGCTGTTTTGGGAGTAAAAGGGGGACCAAAACAATATTAGGCAGGTTGTCATAATGTCATCCTTGATCAGTGTAAATGAGAATCATATCCCTATAATTTTTTAATTAATTACTTTTTGTTTTCCAGTTCAGAGGTGAATGTCCATTATCTGAGGATGATCGTGACTACAATGAAGGGCCCACTCTAAATGACAAAGTTCATGTTCTGGTTTGTGTGATTTGTGCCAGCACAGTAAATATCCTGAGTGATGAAATAATTCGAAAAATGAGGGATGTCAGACTTGCAGCCAGTGACATGGGTAAGGGTCATAGGTTTATAGGATAGATTCAGATTGAATTAAATAACCTGACAAACATCATTTTTAACTGGGATCTTCTGTGTATTGACAGGGATTCCCCAAATGGCAATTCTTACCCATATTGATGAAGCCTGTCCAGAAGTCAAAGCAGATATAAGAAATGTGTATAAGAGCTCATACCTGAAGGAGCAGGTACTTTTCTGTTGGTAATTTTTTGAAGTTGTAGAGACTTCATATTTAAGCTGGAATATTTTTAAATGACAGTTTCATATTTCAAGTAAATGTTAACAAATGTTAAACTTTTCAAAATGTAGATGGAGAAAGTGACTGTTTCACTGGGTATTCCACTGTACTGCATCTTTCCCGTGAAGAACTACCACTCAGAAATTCACATAGATGACAACATTGACACACTGATACTGAGTGCACTGAAGCAGATGATCTACTTTGGAGAGGACTTTGTCAACAACCTGAAGACCTGCTGAACCTTGTTTATTGCAGCATGAAAAATGGCTTCTTTTGCAAATTCGCGTATCTAAATTTCTGTATTTCCTTTGTAGACTTTCTCATATTTTCTTTTGTTTTGCTCTTGTATCTATTAACTTTTCAATAGCATCTAAATACGTAATCTTGAACTATAGAACATTCAGCTACAGTGCTGCTGTCCATGTAAAACCACAATAAATCATAGAAATAATGAAATTTGTTAGTTTTCTTTTGCTCCCTCTCCTTGTAGTATAATCTCTGAAAATGACTGTGATAGGGTGCGGCTGGAGCTCAGGAGAGTTGGAGCAGAGCCATTCAGAGAGTTTATGGCACACAGTAAGTTGCTTACTTTGCTTTTGGGAATTTTGTGAGTTTGCCCGTCCATTTTAGAGTCCATTTTAAAGTTCTTTTATTTGTTTTTAGGTCATTACATGGCCTTGCCACAACTTATCTCTCCGAGTTGCTGCACTTGCATACTCCTTCCCGGTCACTCAGATCAGCTGACCAACTGCACCTTGATGTGCCGAGGACACAGCGGAGGCTCAGAGGAGACAGAGCCTTTGCTGTGGCAG
The DNA here is from genome assembly GCF_007364275.1 of Archocentrus centrarchus. Lineage (NCBI taxonomy): Eukaryota > Metazoa > Chordata > Actinopteri > Cichliformes > Cichlidae > Archocentrus > Archocentrus centrarchus. Next base: position 17,212,240 of record NC_044353.1, on the reverse strand, counting down.
CTCCTAAACTCTGGAATTCATTGCCATGAGGCATTAAGCAGGCCTCGTCACTGGCAATTTTAAATCTGCTCTTAAGACCTATCTTTTTCATTTGACCTTTTACTAGTATGAGCTGCTGTTTTGTTTTGATTTTATTTACTTATTTTTTAGGACAAACTGTGTATTTTATTGTTATTTATTTTATTTTATCTATGTACATTTTTTTAAATTACTGTTTTAAATTTGATCTTTTCTTGTCCTGATGTGTTGTATGCACAGCACTTTTGTCAGTGATTTAAGTGCTTTATAAACAAACTTGGCTTGGCTTTTGTCCTTGGGATAAACCAGGTTTTGTTTTAGGGTGTGGCTGGGTCTGAAGCATGCCGGGATGTCATGCTTAGAGAAAAGTGAGTTTCTCTGACAAACCTGCAACACAGGGATGACATTGTTGTTCCATTTGTCCTTCATTAGACCTCCATTTATTGTGCATCTTCACTGATTTAATGAAAGCCCAGTTGGGATAACCACATATTTTAAGAGCTTTCTTTACATGTGTGCTCTGTTCTGCAAACACTTGTTAACTACCTGTCGAGTGGCAGCAAAATTGTGAAAAGCAGAAATGAATACTGTTTGCCTTCAAAGTAAAAGTTACACCTTTTGTGAAATGTGTTGGTTGCAGCAGTGAGGCACAATTTTTCACACTGAAGGTAAACATTCTCTGTTTCTGGTTTGCTTTGCACTTTTTCAAGTTTCACTACACCCCAAAGAGTAAAAGACAAGCGTTTACAGACAAGCTGGTCCTGCTAGCAACCAAAGCAACCTCAGCAAGTACTGGCTTGCTGAAGAAATGGGAGTCTAAGAAAGTCAGTGAAGATCTTAGGAAAACTGTAGAATTACTCAAGTTGGGAGGGCCTCTTGGAGCTATTTCTGAACAACTCTTTTGCTGCCTGTGATACTGGTACATTGCACAAAGTGAACAGAATTATGACGGAGGAGACCAATGCCAATTCTCCTCAAATCAACAGGTAGATGGTTGAAACTTGTATACAGTTGAGTGTTCCAACAGGTCAGTGATCCCAAACACACATCAAAACTGGTTTTAGAAAGGAAAAAGCAGACTAACATTAAGCTTCTGGAATGGCCTTCCCAAAGCCTTGACCTGAAGTCCTGAAAAATTGTGGAGTGCACTTAAAATCTGCAGGGAAACCAACCAGTTTAAATGAATTATACCAATTTTGCCAAGAAGAGTGGTCAAATATCCTCTTATTTTTGTGAAGCTTCCTCAGCTTTCTATGAGTAGTACTCATCACCATCACAAAACTGAGCTCACGGCTCAGGTAATGGTGCTAGTTTTGGCTGATATTTAGCTGTACTGTTTTTAAAGCTGAGAAAAACTGCAGTCAGCAGTGAGACTCCCACTAAAAAATGCTGCATTCAAATTGACCAGAATCAACTTTCTGGGATAACAAGGCTACACTGACGAATTTAACATTTTTTATACTGTGCTCACATAACCAACTAATTAGCTTGCAAGAACGCAACAGGGTCAAAGAAAAATAAAATGGAGGAAAAAAAAAAATCATTGTGTTTCAAAACAGTCTAAATTCTGGGCTTTATCTTTTCTGCTGCAATTGAAAACATTTCTTTCACTGTACCATTACACTTTTCCTGAAATCGCTACCTTCATATTTTACCTGCATCACTTGGCCTCTTCAGAAAATAAATTCCAGGAAAATCTGATTCGGAAAGTAAAAAAAACTTGCTTGAACATGCAGTCCACAGTAGGTCTGATTTCATCTAGTCTTGTTTACCAAAAGCACTTCCTGTTATACTAAAGCTATCAGTAAATCGTTCAACAATGTGCTTTAATAAATGTTTGTAAAACATTCATGCAATAATGTATATTCATTCATATTTTTGATCTAAACTTTTTCCAGAGTAAAATGAGCAGATTGCACGGTGGACCCAAGAGGTCAAATGCACTGCAATCTGGAAAAAACTCAAACTGCTAAAGTGGCACACATGTAACTACAGTATTGTATGAATCTTGCAGTTAGAACACACATTGCTGTGCATCATTTTCTCCCTCACGACACTAAAAAATCCTTCACTGCTTTTCAGCATGGCTCAGTGCAATCCACAGCTGTTCCATCATGAGATTGTCTCCCCTGAATCATTTCCATTGTGCTTTGTGTGCATTTGCAGCTTTTATCTATTAGGTTACAGTGTGTCTGAACTCTCAGGGCCAGAGTAATGTTGCCATCCATTGCTCAAAGAGGTCTGGCACCATGACTGGACTGTGTAACCTGTAAGGAACATGTCTGACGAGTTTCTTTGTCAAAAGTTTATCATTTAAGGACAGCCTATGCAAATTGCTTCAAAGACAACAACAACCAAATTTTCCCCCATGTTGTTAGTTATTTCTTCCATTATTTCCTCATTCTATAATAATCTTCATAAATACTACAATGTTTGCTAAGATACACGGTCAGCTCTGTACATAATTTTATGTAATGGTAAATAATAAAAGGCTCAAGACAGCTAAACTGATATATATTGGAACAGTGAGGCTGATCCCTTTATTTTTGCTGCAGACTGAAAACATTTGGGTTTGACATCAAAAATCAATATGAGATAAAAGATCAACATCTCAGCTTTCATTTCCAGATATTTACATCTGGATCTGATACACAGTTCAGAAGGTAGCACCTTTTGTCTGAACCCACCCATTTTTCTTGTGAACAAAATTATTGGAACAGATAAACTTAAAATTCATTAGAGTGAATAAGACTTAATATTTAGTTGCAAATCCTTTGCTTGCAACAACTGCATCAAGCCTGTGACCCACTGACATCATTAAACTTGTGCATTCTTCTTTTATGCTTTTCCAGGTTTTCACTGCAGCCTCATTCAGTTGTTTGTTTTGGGGTGATACTCTCTTCAGCCTCCTCTCTGACAGGTAAAATGCTCTATAGTATTTAAGCCTGGAGATTGACTAGGCCGGTCGAAAATCTTCAACTTTCTTTCCCTGATGAACTATTTTATAGTTTTGGCAGTGTGTTTTGGGTCATTATCTTGCTGCATGATGAAGGATCTCCCAATCAGTTTGGTTGCATCTTTCTTTAAATTGACAGAAAAAATGTTTCTGTAGATTTCTAAGTTCATTGTACTTCTGCCATCATGTGTGACATCGTTAATGAAGATGAATTTGCCTGTCCCAGAAGAAGCCATGCAAATCCAAAATATGACTTTACCTCCACTGTGTTTCACAGATGAGCTTATATGTTTGGGATTATGAGCTGATCCTTTTTTTTCTCCAAACTTTAGCCTTTCCATCACCTTGGTAAAGGTTAATCTTTGCCTCATCAGTCCATAAAACTGTCCTAGAATTTCTGAGGCTTATCTGTGAACGTCTTGGGAAATTCTAGCCTGACCTTCCCATTCCTCTTCCTAATTAGTGGTTTGCAGCTTTGCAGAGTGCCACACACACACACACACACACACACACACACACACACACACACACACACACACACACACACACACACACACACACACACACACACTTCAATGAGCTGCTTTACTTTTGTAGAAAACACTTTTTGCATTCTTTGAGGCCACACATTATGGCCGAATGCCATAATATCATTTTCTATTTACAAATAAAAAATGATGAATGTGTACCTCAATAAAAGATTTCTGAGTGTAGACCATCCCACAAAATCACCCCCTGCCATAGTTACACTAGCGCACTCGGATTATGTCATATTTTCCCAGGACTCTCTCCTCAGTAACACAATACACATTCTTTTATTGTGTGTTTTTGGATTGAGCCACTTTCTTTTTTTGCTCACAGCTGCTCTGCAATTGTTGTGCTAATTTAAACAGATGAGGGTACACATTTTGATATTTCAACCAGTAAGAGAGTCTTATTATTATTCCAGGGGTGGTTCAGTCACGTACCACTACACCTGTCAGAATCAAGCTAAGACGGTGTAGCTGAATCACCTGATTGGACCAGAATCAGTCAGGTGATTCATTAGGGGAATGAAGCAGTTGTTGTTTTGGATGTCATTTGCCACGCGATGTTTTTTAGCCCTAAAGCAAGCTTCGAGGCAGTGGATCTAGGGAATCGTAAGGTCAGGGTTTGAAGCACTTATCAAAGCTTCTGTGTTGCATCACTAGTTGGAGAATAAAGACCTGTTGGGTTGGCACCTCAACTTCACCTCAAGCCTCCTATTTCAATTGAGCCACTATGAGCCATCCTAACACAGGGCTATAAATACTCAGAGGGGTAAAGATGGAACTGGAAACAGGAAGGACAAAATAGACCCAGGTGAAACCAATATAGACAATTGATGGGGGAAGTAAAACAAAACACAAGACAGCAGAGCCCTGTATTATAAATCAAGTTTGGCCTACCTAGGATATCTTTCCATTATCTAGATTCTCTTATCCTAACACTGGCAATCAGGATAACCAGTCACAAAAAGCTGGTTATCAAGTTGATAACCTTGTTAACCACAGTTTCCTGAACTAGATACGAGCACGTTTATATGAAAGGGGTGGTGATGGCAGCATCTGACCAATCACAATTACTGATACTGGCTAGAGAGTGGCTGATTTTTCAAAGGAAAATTAAAATATTCAATGGAAAAAACACAAAGAGTTTAAACACAAAACAGACTGAAAGCAGCACAATTGCTGCAGAGAAAGCAGTGGTGTGTGTGTGTGTGTGTGTGTGTGTGTGTGTGTGTGTGTGTGTGTGTGTGTGTGTGTGTGTGTGTGTGTGTGTGAGAGAGAGGAAAATCACTGTAGAGTAATATAGTTTATAGAGTATATTGTAATATAGTAAGTGTGTGCTTTAAGCAGTTTGGTAAGCAAGACTGGAAAAGAGCTGCTATACAATAAGGATTAGACAGTGATGCCAGAAAAGAAAAGTGTCAAACGTTAAGAGACTTATGAATATCACTACTCTGTCATTAAGACACAGAGGAATCTGATTAACGGTCTGAAAATAAAGATTAAATATACTGCTTAATCACATGAAAGGAAAAGTTTTTAATCAGGAACAGTTTTTAATCAGATCAATATACCAGAGGTTTAAACTTCTGGTATATTGATCTAGTCAGTTTAGTAGCAAAGGGGGTCATTAATACGTTTCAGCTGCTTTGGTGTTAATGAAATTAACAGCAGATGCATTAGAGGGGCAACAATGAAACAACCCTGAAAACAGAAATGGTTTTACAGATGGAGGACACTGACATTTTTCCCTCCCCATCTTTTCTGACTTTTTTTCCCACTAGTTTTGCATTTGGGTCAGTGTCACTACTGGTAGCTTGAGGCGACACCTTGACCCTGTAGCGGTTGCACAGATAGTCTAACTCCTCCAGGATGGAACATCGATGCGTGCCATTGCCAGAAGGTTTACAGTGTCTCCCAGAACAGTCTCAAGAGCATGGAGGACATTCCAGGAGACAGCAGTTACTCTGGGAGAGCTGGACAGGGCCATTGAAGGTCCTTAGCCCATCAACAGGACCAGTATGTGCTCCTTTGTGCAAGGAGGAACAGGATGAGCTGTTAGAGCTACAAAATATTCTCCAACAGGCCACTGGTGTGAATATCTCTGACCAAACAATCAGAAACAGACTTCATTAGAGTGGCATGATGGCATTACGTCCACTAGTGGGCCCTGTGCTCACTATCTGGCACTGTGGAGCCCGATTGGCATTTACCATAGAATACCAGAACTGGCAGGTCCACCACTGGTGCCCTGTGCTTTTCACAGATGAGAGCAGGTTAACCCTGAGCACATATGACAGACATGGATGGGATCTGGAGAATCTGTGGAAAACATTATGCTGCCTGTAACATTGTTCAGTGTGACTGGTTTGGTGGTGGGTCAGTGATGGTCTGGGGAGGCATATCCATGGAGGGACACACAGAGCTCTAGGCTAGGCAACAGCTCCCTGACTGCCATCAGGTATTGGGATGAAATCCTTGGACCCATTGTGAGACCCTAAGCTGGTGCAGTGGGTCCTGGGTTCTTCCTGGTACACGACAATGCCCGGCCTCATGTGGTGAGAGCAGGCAGTTCCTGGAGGATGAAGGAATTTATATTACTGATTGGCCCCCACAGTCACCTGACCTAAACCCAATAGAACACCTCTGAGTATTGTGTTTCAGTGCACTGGACTCAGTACTCAATGATGCCTGGTCCAAATCTGTCAGGCATGCACACAAGCACATGTAGGCTATACAAACTACTGAGCACCATTTTAAGTTGCTGCTGTGAAATTTTGGACTAGCCTACCACATTTTTTTACTTTGATTTTTGGGGTGTTTTTGATTTCAGCCCTCTGTAGGTTGATAATTTTCCTTCCTTCCTTTCATTTCTAACACATTACCCAGTCCATATCAGTATAGACATCCAGCATGATCCCCTTTGAGACCTGATGTGTTCCTTTAATTGTTTTGAGGTGTATTTAAAAACAGAATTCAAATGTAGGTTTGGCTTTGTGCAGTGAAGTTAGCAAGTAAAAATAGTTTCTTTTAGGATCATAGAACAATAAAATTATTGTAAAACTATTTGCAGCCAACAGGAATGTTTCCCGCTGCTCATCAGGGAAACACACAAAGACATTAGAAACTATTGAAAAACTACACTATCCACACACAGATCCAAGAGACAAAAACTGAACACAGGAAATACCAAAATAAGAGTGAGCTTAATAAAGGGGATAAAACAAAAGAAATCACTGAAGGGACTCATCAAATATCATTAATACAAACTAGAACTGAAAATATTAAGAAATAAAGGAAAATCAAAACCCAGCAAAAAAAAATTCTGAACTCTGGCTTTAAGGCTTTATTTAAAAAAATGTTTAAAGAATACAACAAATCCCACAGACCATAACAAACTGTTTAGCATGTGCATATTTAGATAGAAAGAAAGCTTCAGTTTTTAATGCAGCGTAAAATAACAGAAGTAAATTTAACTAAATTTCAGGTTCAGCTGGGATATAATGAAGCCCCACATTCCCATGTATAATGAATACATCCTTCAGTCTTATGGTCAGATAATCATTTTCTTGTTTCTCAGTCATTCAGGTGACTGAGGAAGTCTTCTCCAAAGACAATCATCTGTTTCAGTGCACACAGGATGTGAGCATCAGTGACAGCATTTGTGTCGATTTCTGAATTGTAATTCTTCACAAGAAAGATACAGTTCAGAGGAAGGCCCAGCAACAGGTTCAATTGGTCGACCTGAGTATTAAATAAAAACATTTCAATTAATCAGAAGCTGTAAAATAATTTCAATGCTGAAATTAGAAAATGTAACAAAGGATATTTTATGGTTTCAAACTGAAAAATGTTTTATTCAGAATTATCCTGAAAATGTACCTGCCGCTTCAGGTACTTGCTCTTGTAGATGTTGTTTGGATTCTTTTTTGCCTCAGGACAGGCTTCCTCAACTTTAGTGAGGACAGCCATCTGGGGAATGCCTGTTAATGCAAAAACATAATCAGTTTGGAAATATTTGTTTTTGTCTTTTAAGTTTTTATTATTATTTATACAGCTGCACGTGCCATAATCAGTCCACACAAAGTGACTTTTGTAACTGTTGCCTTACCCAAGTCAGAGGCTGCCATTCTGACATTTCTGAGTTTGTCCAGCATGTCTTTACTTAGTAAAGACATTGAGCTGGCAGGAACAACCATGACCAGAACATGAACTTTGTCATTCAGATCAGGAGAAGAGTTGTAGTCTGGATCTCCCGCTTTCAGTTGTTTTTCAGGATTAAACTAGAAAACAATGTAAAACAAGCTGAGAAAGTTGTGCACATTATTTAATTGTTTAAAAGATTTTGAGTAATAATATTACTGATGAATTATTAAAAACAAAACAGATCCCCTAAACGAGTAAAAGCAATCTTATGAAGGCAGGAAAGTTTGATCCTGAAGAAGATAAGGTAGAATATAAGAAGGTACCAGGCAGAATCAAGGGTCATCAAAGGCAGAAAAGAGAGAAATAACTCTACAATAACTCTGGCTTGAAAGCTGTTCATGTCCAGAAATATCATCGTGTGATAAAGATTTAAGGACCATGGAGGATGGTGAGAGAGCGATGGTTGAACGAACAAGGAAAGCAGATTCATACTGGCATTGAGAATATCACTAGTGAAACGGGAGATGACTGAAAAGAAACGTAGCACATCATAAACAGAGCACGTCATAAAAACAGTTACACAAAAGATGTCTCAAAGGCAGAATAGCAATGAGTTGAAGGATAGAAAGAGTTTCAATGCGTGGGAACAAGGACATGATAAATGGAATAAAGCAGCAAATGTGAGAATGCAGATCCTACTCATGAAACACAAAAGCTTCATTTTAGGATTTTTACTTTTATTTTGTAGGAATAATAAATAATGAATCTTATTTATACCCCAATTACATACATTTGACATGAAAACATATCAAAATTAAAATCTAAATAGAAACAGAATGCAAGGATTTGCAAATCTCATAAAGCTATGTTTTATTTACAACAGAACACAGAAAACAAACAAACCAGCCTCATGAATGATACAAAGCCAAAGTTCAAAAGATTCTACCTTGTATCTGTCCTTCACATGTCCCTTTAGGGCAAGTTTGATATCGTCTAGATGAACACCAGCCATTTTCTCAATGCCCATGATGTCATTGAAAACAAATGAGTAATGATCTTGATTTCCTTTGGAGAATTTATAAGTTTTGTACTGAAAGGAGAAGGTGGAGTTAATAGGTCTTCATTTATTTAATAGTGTAAATGCAAATGGACAGATAGACAGATACCTTCTTGGTGAAACTGGTGCAACTGGTAGTGGTTGCATCTGTCAAATCTCGTCCAGCAACTCTTCCTTGTAAAACACTGTCAACAGAGTTGATGAAGGTGGATTTTCCTGCACCAACTGGTCCAATAAGCAGAATTCTGAGATGGCTGGCATCTTTATTTTGAGGCTTGTAAGATTTCAGGACATCCAGGATATCCTGGTTATTCCTGTTAACAAATGAACAAATGAACAATACTGCAATTTTACAGTTAAATTGTTTGTACTTTTAGAAATAAAAACATACCAGTTCTCTATAAATTTGGAATCATTATTGTTTCTTCAGTTTTGGCCAAAACCTCCTTTTGTGAGGTTACAGTAATTGTGTGTTTTACCACCAAAAACTGAAATATCATGAGCTGGATAAATAAGATTAAATATTATGTTAGTGACTTTGGAAGCATGAAAATAGCAAGAAAAATCATCCATCTCACGCAATCCATCTTACACTTCATGGCTATTTACCAATGAAGTGTAATATGCAAAATTAACTGTTTTATATTAACAAGGATATTGGAATTTGGCATCATTAAAAATGATCAATAGCTTATTGGTGAACCAGGTTTCAGGTTCACCAATTTGCTTATCAGTAACTGCCTTGTAAAATAGTGTCAGCAGAGTTGTATAAACTAGATTTGCTTGCACTACCACTAAACAGAAGTTTGGGATTGCTGTCTTTATTATTTTGAGATTTATGTAATTTCACAAAATCAAGGATGCTTTGGTTATGCCAGGTAATAAAAGAAAAAAATAAAAATAAAACATCACTTGCATTATTGATTGCACAACATTGTCAGTGATGCTTCATTGTCACACACAGCAGTCAGCCAACATAGGAAACCATATGAATCACATTAAGGAGTAGAACTACACACACAAAAAAAACCAGCACTGTCATGGTCCTGGGCTGGTGGCCCAATGTTTTTTTGTTCTTTTGTTTTTGGTCTGCGGTTTATTTCTAGTTCCTTGTGTTTTGTGTCAAGTCTCCGTCTCTGTTCCCTTGTCCCACTTCCTGTTTTATTTTGGTAATCTCTTGTTTCTTGTGCAGTGTATTTAGTTTTGCTTCCCCTTGTCTCCTCAGTGTCATTGTGTTCAGCTGTGCTCCCTGCTGTTTCCACTTTCCCTCGTTATCCCCTAATGTATTTAAGTCCTGTGTTTTCTCTGCTTGTTGTTGATGTTGCCATGTTGGAGTGCCTGTGTGTTTTTGTCTACCTTGTGTCGTTTTTGTTTTCTGCCCTATGTCTGACTCCCAGAAGGATTTTATATTTTGGTTTTTGTTCTACGCAATAAATGCCTTTTAAGTTACGTTATTATCTGGAGTTCTGCATATGGGTCCACTTCCCCCCCCCTCACACCGCCCGACATGACAAGCACTGCAGTGGCTTTATGTTTATCATACTCACTCTGGCAAAGTCCTCCATGGCTGACTAAGAATTTCTAAAAGCAAAGAAATTATATATGTTAACAAAATGGTAACTTGAGAAATGAACTGAGAATTTTAAAATCAATCAGTTGTTACCATTACTTTTGTTATCATTAATAAAGTGTCATCCAGTGTTATCATTATTAAAATTTGATTTGCAATATTTGGAAGAATAAGAAGGTGGAAGTGTACAGTCCAGTCTCTCAGTAAAATGATGAAACAATTTGCTTTCCTTTCCTGATTTCAAATTGTTGTAGTGTTTCAGCCTTTAATTTAAAACAGGTTTTGCACTTTCTGTCACGGTCAGTAAAAGGTGACTGTATGACATGCAAAAAGTGAGGACCCAAATGCAGGACTCAGAGAGAGGCAGGCGTGAATTAACAAAATAATAACCACGGAGAATAATGAAACTAAGGAAACCTAAACTTGGGGAAACATAACCTTAGAAATACTAGAAACTCAGGGGAGGACACTACCACATGCGACAACAAGACACTGACAAATAATGAGGGGAAGACTGAGACAATAAATACATCAAGGGATAATCAGGGAACAGGTAACAAGTGGAGAGCTGAATGTAATCACAAATGAGACAAGGAAGTAAAACTAAACAGAGCACAAAAGACACAGACTGACAAAGTAAAACAGGAAACAACAGAACAGAGACAGGAATGTAGACTTGACAACACTGGGAGGCAGGCACATGAGTGAAAATAAACTTAAGGCTACTTAATTAATAGTACTGAATGAGAACACAAGAAACGATAAAACAATTCAGAGAACACAAAGACATAAACTAACACAAAGTCCATTAAACACAAAAATACCAGGACCATGAAACTTTCATAGCTCTTATACATTTTGCTGTGAGACTAGACTAATGTGTAACAGGTTAAGGACTTACCTCCCATATCTGTAAAACAAGACAATTACATGGACAGGTAAACAATCAAATACTGAACTGAAATTAACATATATAAAAGATAAGTCTGTGATTTCATGAAGTAATTACTCACCTTCAACATAAATCTGATATTGTGTTCTTTTATTTTAGCTTTAAAGTGACAGTGAAAAATAGAAAATCCAAATTAAAAGTTGAGTGATAGAGGGAGAGTGAAGGATTATAACCAAATAAAAAACATCTGTTAAAATATTAAAGTAAAACAACAAAAACAGGCATGAAGGTCAGAAAAATAAAACAACTGCATGTAACTAAGAAATAACAGTTATAAATTATATATAAATAAATAAATAATGATAACTAATTACAAATGACAAGAATAATAAAACAATGTCCTTTCTTACTGCTTTTGTTTCAGTTTAGAGAATACCATGTAACTCTGAAATGCCGGTCACAATCCCAGTCACACTATATGACTGGGATTTCAGAGTCACATGTAAATGTAACAAATAAAAAACTTTAATATATATAAGAACAAATAATAAACAATAAAAAAACAATTATTCATTTTATATCACACTCTTGTGACAGGATTTCAAATATAGACAGATGAGAAAGCATAGAAACAACAAGTTATTTCACTGAAAAAAAAAGAAGACTGTTACAGTTTTACTGCATTCTGAAAGTCCTTACCTTTTGATCTGTGGCTCTGGACAGAGTGACTGTAGTGCTGAGGAAGATTCAATTTCATGTTTTCTTACTGCTTTCACTTCTCTTTTTGTCATGGTCCTAGGTCAGTTTGACCAGTGTTCTGAGGTTTTTTTTGTTTGTTTGTTTGTTTTGTAAATGTTTAATGGGTTCTTGGTTTATTTGGTGTTTATGTTATATCTTGTATAGGTTCCTGTCAAGTATATTTGATTGTGTTCACAGTTGCTTAGTTAGTTCTTCCTCAGTATTCCTCCCTCCTTTTTCAAATTTCTAGTGTTTTGTTATTCTGGTGTCTGTCTCTTCCTTGTTTGGTTATCTCAGTTCCTGTTTCTTTTGGGAATCAGTAGTCCTTGTGCATGGTGTTTAGTTTTGCTTCCCATTGTCTCATTAAATCTGATTGTGTTCATCTGTTCTCCCCTTTTGTCTCTGCTCACCCTTTTTACCTGGTGTGTGTATTTAAGGCCTCAGTGTTCCTCAATTCTTTGTCACATCCTTGTCTATGACCCTGTTAAGCTGTGTGTTCCTCTGTTTTGTGATTTCCCCAATTGATGATTGAATTGCTGACTACAGTCCCATCTTGGCTTGGGGTTTTTGTATTTTGTGTTTTGGAACCTTGCAAGGAAACTTTAGTATTCATCATGGATTTATTATATTTGTATTAAGTTATTTATATTTAATATATTTTTAATATATTTACAGTGGTATGCAAACGTTTGGCCACCCCTGATAATTTTCAGGATTTTCCTTTATAAATCATTGGTTGTTCAGTTAAATATATTATATAGCAGATGAACAGTGATATTTGAGAAGTGAAATGAAGTTTATAGGATTTACAGAAAGTGTGCAATAATTATTTAAACAAAATCTTTAATATATTTATTAGAAATTGTATTTAGATTTTTTTTCATTAATCTGATCCATTACCAATTGTATATTTGGAGGGAAAACAATGAAATAAGTTCATGCATTAATCAAAAATAATAAAACTTTTTTTTTGGTGATTCCTGGTACCTCTCAAATGTCATATGGCAGTGGCCATGCATGGGAAAGTACCAGCGTGGTCGAATGATCATTTTAAAGTTAAAAGTTTTGTGATTAAGGGACTAAATAATCGATATAAAGAGTTTTCTTGGTGGTATGGTGTGAGGATGGAAGTTTTTGGGTTAAAATTCACCTTTCTTGGCAAAAATATAACTTTTTTTTTTTTTTTTTTTAGAGAAATTGGATGTGAACTGGACAAACTTTGGCGGAGAATGAAAATGACAATCATATCTCGCAGTGTCCCGTTTTTTAGCGTTTAGCGCAGAGAGAGTCAAGATGCCAATGGTTCTTGTGGTGTCATAAAACACTGTTGGCATGTGTGAATGGGCCTATCCAAGTACCTACAATTAGCAAGCTGGCATGGCATTTAGCATTAATGCTAATTACACCCCAACACACAGACTATCTGGTCTTTAAGTCCGACGTCACTTCTGGGTCCAGATACCCATAAATGGACAGCAATGGCAGCCCAGTGACTGTTCACTATTACATTCAGATCGGTCAAAACAACGATGGACACAGCATTGCTGAGTATTGAACACAGGAGAATTTGGACCTGGAAATGGAATTCTAAGTCATCACTTAAAGACCGGATAGCAACAACAGCACGGTGGTGTGGTGTTAGCACTGATGCCTCACAGCAAGAAAGACCTTGGTTTAATTCTACCTTGGCTGGGGTCTTTCTGTGTGAAGATTACATGTTCTCCCCGTGTCTGCGTGGGTTTTCTCCAGGTACTCCAGTTCCCTCCCACAGTCCAAAGACATGTAGTTAATTTGGTTAGGTCAGTTAGTGATTCTAAATTGCCCATATGTGTGAATGATTGTCTCTCTGTGTTAGTCCAGCGACAGGCTGGTGACCTGTACAGGGTGTATCCTGCCTCTCACCCCATTTCAGTTGGGATAGGCTCCAGCCCCCCTGTGACCCTGAACAGGATAAGCGGAAGAGAATAATTGGATAACAACACAGAAATTTCTTTCTGGCTGGAACCCTGAGGAATATGCTTTATCTTTTTCACATCATATTAATAAACTGTAACTGAAGGTTCAATGTATCATTGTTGAAAAAAATATCCTCCCTTTATTTAATTAGGATTTGGAGACACAGCATATAGACATGCATGTAAAGGGACTCTTCATGCGATAGAATTGATTATTCTGCAATTTGCCAGGATTGTTGAGTTTTTGGGATATTTATGGGCTCGATCCCTTTGAATGGTTTAAGTTATTTTTTTTTCCCTTCTCCCCTTCTTGTTCCCTCATTCTTGTCATTGTAAAGTTCACATGCATAGGTCTCTTAACAGTCACTTCCTGTTTTACTTTGGCAGGCCTTTGGATTGTGTGCTTTATATTTAGTTTTGCTTCCCCTTGTGTCAGTGTGTTTCAGCTCACCTGTTCTCCCTAGCTGTTTCCACTTTCCTCTCATTACCTCTTGTGTATTTATTGTCTGCATCCTCTTCCTGTTCTTTGCCATGTTCTTCCTTGTGTGTTTCTAGTGTGGTATTTTTTTTTTTGCTTTGTTGTTTAATTTGTATTCCTTGTTTCAGTCAAGTTTACTTTATTTGTTTATTATTGTTAATTTTTTTTAAGAGTCCAGCAGTAAAAAGCTGATAGTAGTCTGAACAGTTTAGACTCTGAACACCCCCCCACCCTGCATTGGGGTCCTAACCCTGCTCACCACACAGCAGTGTCTTGTTAAGTTTACTCTCATTTGTAAGACCATTTTGGGCTATTCACTTTCATACCTATGTCAGTTGCTGCAACCAGGGTCTGTTACAAGAAGCAACACCAGGTCTTCACAATATTTATTGTTAAAGACTCTGAGTACCATATCTTGTTTTTGCTTGTTTGCATTTGCTCTTCTGGAACTTGTTTCAGAAAACATTGAGACTGACTAAGTTTGTTTCAGTTCCCAATTTTAAGAGTCATTTGAAAAACTTTTTTAAGGATGTTTGTAGATCTCATTGCATATTCTGTATAATCCTATTGTATTCTAGTTGTTTTATGTAGTTACTGTGATTTTATGATTATTATTTGTTGTGTATATTGCTTTGTTATTCATTGTTCTGTACTGTTTGAGTCTCCCTATTCCCTTCCCTTAAAGGCTTTGCCTTTTGCCAGGCTGCAGTTGTAAATAATAAATTGTTCTTAATCTGTTTGCCTGATTAAATAAGGTTTCAATTAAATTTAAAAAAAATATACACATACTGTTATATGTGGCTGTGTGGCAGGCAGGGTTGGACCCAAATGCAGGACGCATGAAGCAGAGCTGAACTGAAAACAGCTTTAATGCTGGAAGCTCCTACTCGGTACAAAACACAAAATTCAAAATGCAAAAACCAAGGCAGGACTGGATTGTACTATACTGAACCTTGGAAACAAGGGGGGGCACACGAGGACAAAACAATGAACTAAGTCAGGGATCCTCACATCCAGGCCCCGAGAACTAGTGTCCTGTAGGTTTTAAATGTGTCCGTGATCCAACACACCTGAATCAAATGGCTGAATTACCTCCGCAGTATGCTGTGTACAAATTCTGGGGCCGCATCCTTCGGAGGCCGCATTTGTAGGCCGGTTACGTCACAGCGAGGCGACAAAGGCTGTCCAAATTCGAAGACTCCTCCAAATGCGGTCGACAAATGCGTCCTTCTTTTCTCAAATTTGAAGGATGGGTCCAGTGTATCCTTCGTGGCCTACCAAATCCCATGATTCATTGCGCATCAAAACTCAAACACAAAAATGGCGGAGGACAGCGGCCAAAAAGTTTGAAAAATGACTGTTTCTGTGATACAAAATAAACTTTTAATATGTTTTCAGGTGATAATGTAAATGTGTAAACCTCAAATATCAGTTTGTTTTATCAAGATATCGCTTAATTACAAAAAGTGCTCCGCTGTTTTTGGAGCTGTCCGTTGACGCTGCTCTACCAGCAGCTCATCTAGCTAGCTGTCAGCTGACCGGGCTATAGAGGCCTGCTTTAGCCGAAGAGAACATCCGACTGCCAGCACGTCCTTTTCAAACCCCTGCTGGTTTTCGCCGCTGAGTGGAAGTTAAGCACAGATGTAACTCATTCAGATAATCTCTAATGGCTGATGTTTGGTTTATTTCAGCGTTTTATTTGTTCCTCAGCAAATCGGTTTGCCTGAAATTAAATTTAAGCATCATAACTGGATAGTTTTATTGTACATTAATGTCTCAATATAGTTCGAAATTAATCATTCACTCAGCTGTATTCCTTGATGTTGAAATGTATCATGCTTGTTTTAACAGCTTATTTTGAATTAAAGACTTAAACCACAAAAAAGAGCAAAAGTCCGCTCTCCGTTTAACCAGCTGCTTTTCCACAGCTGTGCTTGGCACTGTCACGGTTGCTAGGCAACATGAACTATGCCGAGGTGGGGGCGGGTGATGCTGATATGAAGGCTAGACCATCCAATTTCAAAGCCGTTCACTTCCGGCCTTTTGTGGTCTTCATGGGCCGCGAAGGACCCGGTCTGCGTAGGACGGGTCCTTCGAAGGATGCGGCCCCTGAATTTGGACACAGCTAAGTTCCCCAGAGTTCTGCTAATGACTTCTATATTTGACTCAGGTGTGTTGAAGCAGAGACACATCTAAAACTTGCAGGACACCGGCTCTCGAGGCCTGGATGTCAGGATCCCTGAACTAAGGAATATTGAGACATTAAATACACATACATGGTAATCAGGGAGAGCAAAAGAGACAGCTGGGGAGGACAAGGCACTGGTGAACAGAATTACACAGATACAAGGGGAAGCAAAGCAGGTCACAAGACACACAGGACACAAGACTGGCAAAATAAGACAGGAAGACAGGGAAAAAAATGCAAACTTGAGATCATACAAAGGAAACAAACACAAAAGACTCTACACAAAAGGGTGGAACACTAAGGGAAAACACAAGGAGAACTAAATTCTAAAAGCTATTGGTAACTTAAGGATACATAATTAAACAGAAACCTAAACACCACACAGGAAAACAATGGGAAGTGAAACTAAACACAAAACACGAGACCAAGCGCCAAGACACGGGGACAAAACAAACGCAGGAACACAGAGACACGGGGAAGAGAAGAACAAATACAAAAACTAATAAAAGGATTCAGAAATTATAACAAACTAGGAATCTAAACTGTGAACAAACTCAGGAATACAGCAGAACTACAACAAAAAACAGAATCTCACAGAAAAAACACAAAACACTGGTTAAGCAGCCCAGGACCATGACACATTCATATATACTGTACAAAGACCCCCACAGTTTATATGTTGGTATATTTTAGTTATGCTATCAGTTTTCTTAAATTGGAACCACCTTGAGCTTTATGCTGTTCTACCAAAGAAGTTTGATATGTGATGGATTTTTGAGCTCATATGCAGATGAGATGTATGAAGAGGATCATCCAGGATCACAGCAACATGTAGAAGATCACTGCAACATGTAGAGGATCACTGCTGAAATGGGATATGATTGAAGAGCAAAGCAGCAGAACACATGATTAAAACCTCTATACCACTACACCATGGACCTCTAGAAGGCAGTCACAGAATAGCAATGAGCTGAAGGATATAAAAAGAGTTTCACTGTGTGGGAAAAAGGAAGTGATGAAAGGAATAACGCAGCACACATTTACAGACTGTTGTTAAAAAGAAGAGGGGATGCTACACAGTGGCAAACATGGTCCTGTCCCACTTTATTGGTACAAGTTGCTGCCAATCACAAAATAAGCCAATATTTTTATATTGGCTTTTTATATTCATACATTTTCTCAGCATAAATGGGAGGAGGATGCAAGCAAAACTGGCATCCATACTGGGGAACGACTCCTATCGCATGCATGGGACTGTGGCAACCCATAGCAGACTATTTACTATTTTACTCACTAAACACAGCAAATAAATGTACAATAATCATTCATTTCACTAAATGTATATAAATATTTAGAGATTTCTGTCTTAAATTTAATAATAAATCTTTGGTTACAATTCTCAAACTTTTGGTTTTGAAGCCCCCTGTTTTTGGTTGAACTCAAAGAGTTTTGAGTGCTGGGAACATGAACATCCATAGATTTCTGACATGCGCAAATAAAATTTTGTCTTTTGCAAATAACTTTTTCTCTTCATGAGGAAAAGAATGAGTCATTTGAATTAAAAAAAAAGTTTTACAGATAAAAATGTTTTTTTAAAATAAAATATTCCATTACAAAAAAATATTTCATTACAATTCCAAAAGTTTTAACCACAATTTATTTTTTTGATTGAGATTAGTTTTTGTTTGATTGAATAATACTGAGACAAATTTATTTCCATAACAATGAGGACAGAGAGCCGACGGAGCCGGACAGGGCTGCGTGTGAGGACTGTGCCTGCATTGTTTGCTGCGTGAATCCCCGTTACATCCACGTGAATCACCTCTTCTCATCGGTTTCTTCTGCCGATATTGACTGTGAGTGGTTAACTCTATCAGCAAAGGTACCGCTTTTTATTTTTGCCTTTGAGGTGAAACGGCCATTCATTTAAGGCTACAGCGTTCCCAAGCAGCGTTCAGGCCTGCAAAAATTGGAACTGAGTATCATTTTATTTTATTTTATTGCCGGCTGTAGGTTAATTATTGGGGTCCATAGGAGATTTTAAGCTTGACATTTTACATTATGTTGAATACATTTATTAGTTTAAGTGAAACTGAAAAGTGAAAACCTGAAAAGGAAAGCTGTAAATCATTCATTCTATTTTTCTAAGTAAATGTTCTATATATTTTTCTCTTAATTGGTGTGTTTGACTGTTTTGATATTATAAGTGTATTAACGTATGTAATTATATTCACAAGAGAAATTAAATAGACCATTATTTACAAGATGACTACCCATGTGTCTAAAGGGAAATTCTGCTAAATTTCTTAGAAAAACCCCAGGTTCTTTGAACATCTAAAAGAACTCAGGTTAGCCACCTCTCATTATAGCTGCACACGCTAGAGAGGTGCTACATAACAAACTCAGATAAACATACTTTATATATAATACTTTTGTTTCTAGTTTAAAAATGGGTAGTCCAGGAGCTCAAAGAAGAGGCCATGCTAGTAGTATTACCATGCACCCCCCACCCTGCCCTAACTTCAACTGACAGCTATCCCCCCAGCTGCTCTGTTATGTAATAGCTAACCACTGGGCAAACATCATCACCTCTCCCCACACACACACACACACACACACACATTCACTCACACACACCTGCTGCAATATCAGCAATATATCAGCAATATAAAATTCTGTATATTGCTGTCAGTCTGAGAGTGGGGTAGGGGGTGCTAGTTTAGTTTTGAGGGGGGCGTGACCATATGAAAAATGAGGAAGTTAGAGAAAAAGAGGAAGTGGGGGAAAAGAGGAAGTTGGGGCGGGGTGGGGGGTGTGGGGGGCCTTAAAAGTGCATGGTAGTACTACTCATGTTCCTTCAGGGTGAAAAGATCTGATCAGGAAGGGCTAATCTAATCTAATGAATGTAATGACAAAATTAAAATGGTAATGTATACATTAACTTAGCTTTTCCATGTGCCTTGTTGGCCTATCTGTTTCTTCACTAGGTTTGACTAGTTAATGAAAGTCTGATTTACTGAAGGATGTCCAAAATAGGACTAGTAAAAGTATAAAAGCCTTAAATTTTGAAAAGCCAAGAGTCATCTGCAATGGCATTTTAGCAGCATTTAACATACAAAAACTGATAAGACCTGTTTCTGTAGCTTTTTTTTTTTAATTAATCATGAGGAGTACAGAATAAAAGTAGACTGATTACAGAATTTCTATATTTATAATTGTTGACTCAAACATTTATTGATTATTGCTGCTAGCTTCAACTGGCATTAAGTAGGACAATTAAGCTGCAAATGTAAACATGTCTTATCGTTATTGTGTTTGAATCATAAAGTTTATGCATTTTCTGATGGTTCTCATAAATAGGGAACTTTTTGAACAAACTCATCATGCCAGTATTAATTTCACAATATTTTCTGTGTAATAATCAATTATTTTTCAATACAATTTTAATATTGGTTGGGATATAATGAAGCCTCACATAAAGTATAGTAAATACAACATTCAGTCTCAAAATGAAAGAAAATCAATTAAACGTATGGTGTAGGTGACTGGTAAAAATGTACTTTTTTCATGTCTCATTCATTGCAAAGGAAATCTTCTCCAAGGCGAAGCATCTGTTTCAGTGCACACAGAATAGGAGCATCATTGGCGTCATTTGTTCTGGGTTCTGATTTGTAGTTCTTCACAAGAAAGATGCAGTTCTCTGGAATGCCAAACAACTGGCTAAATTTATCAACCTGAATATTAAATAAAATAATTTCAGTTAATCATTAACTTCAGTGCTGAATTTAGGGAGTGTAACTTAATATTATATTGTTTCAAACCTAAAAGCACATTAAAAGGTAACAGCAGAATAAAAGACCTTTGTGAAATTGATTTAATTTTGCACACTTTTACTCCCATATAAACAAGTAAACTTTTGCATATGCACATTTCGATATAAGCTGAGGTATAAATCATTCATATAGTTTTCAGCAGAGTAAAATAACAGTAAATGATTTGTTTCTATACTATATTCAGACTGCTAGGATGTGATGAAGCCTCAACTTATAATGGTGAAGACCAACAGACATTTCAGTTAATCAGTGATCAATGATGTCAGTGTTTAATTTAGAAAATGTAACTTAATGTTCTATATAAAGTTTCAAAACTAAAAACATTAAAAACTACCAACAGAAAAGGTGTACCTGTTTCTTCAGGTGTTTGCTCTTATAGATGCTGTTTATATCAGGACAGTTTTCATCAACTTTGGTGAGAATGGCAACTTGGTGAATCCCTGTTAACACAGAAACTTAATGAGATATTAAGCATTTGTTTTTTTATTTATTTATTTGTGTGTGTGTGTTTTAAATTATTATTTATACAGCTGCATATGTCATTATTAGCTGAGATAGTATACAGACTTCTGCAGCTGTTGTCTTACCCATGTCCCCTGCTGTCTTTCTGACATCTTTCAGCTTCTTCACAATGTTGCCACTTAATTTATGTACTGAATCAGCAGGAACAACAGTAACCAGAACATGAACTCTGTCATTCAGTTTGGGAGATGAGTTGTAGCCTTGACTTGCCTTTTTCAGTTGTTTTCTAGGATTGAACTAAAAACAATTTAATAGTAGAGATGTGAAGGTTAGGATTGTTTACTGATAGTCTCTGGAGCTTGAAAAAGGCGACTGGACTTCAGTCTGCTCTTGGTTCTGCTCTTGGTTCTTTCAAAGGGACGGCACCTAGCCACTGGTACAGATATGTAGATGACACCTGGGTCAAAATCAAAACCCAAGAAGTAGAAGCCTTCACTCGTCACATTAACTCAGTGGATAAATACATACGTTTTACCAGGGAGGACACCAGAGATAACAAGTTACCATTCCTGGACTGTGCGGTGCTTATCGAGGAAGATGGAAGCCTCAACATTGAAGTTTACCGGAAGCCCACACACACAGACCAGTATCTCCTCTTTGACTCCCACCACCCTCTGGAACACAAACTTGGGGTGATCAGGACCCTACAACACCGTGCGGAAAGTGTTCCCTCTAAGGCAGAAGGGAAGCATAAGGAACACACACACATTAAGAAAGCCCTCAAAACATGCGGTTACCCCAACTGGGCCTTCATCAAATCAGCTAAGATGCACAGGAATGAAGGCCAAACACAAACTACAGAGAATGGGAAGGACAAGAGGAACAACATTGTCATCCCATATGTGTCAGGCTTGTCAGAGAAACTCAGAAGAATTTTCTCCAAGCATGACATCCCAGTATACTTCAAACCAAGTCACACCCTAAGACAAAAACTGGTTCATCCCAAGGACAAACCCGCCAAACACAAGATCAGCGATGTAGTGTATGCTGTTCAGTGCAGTGAAGAGTGCTCGGACCTCTACATTGGTGAAACCAAACAGCCTCTTCACAAACGAATGGCACAACATAGAAGAGCCACTTCGACAGGACAAGATTCAGCAGTACATCTGCATCTGAAGGAAAAAGGGCACTCTTTTGAGGATGCCAATGTCCACATTTTGGACAGGGAAAACAGATGGTTTGAAAGAGGAGTGAAAGAAGCCATCTATGTCCACTGTGAACAACCATCATTGAACAGAGGAGGTGGATTACGTCACCAACTTTCCCCCGCTTACAGTGCTGTCCTGAGCTCCCTTCCCAGACGTCTCAACCCCCATTCACACCTTTGTTCCAGTGACCTCAATAGGCCACAGGAAACAATGGAGCGGAGTCCTAAGTTGGTTTCAACTGAAACCACTGATTAAATATGACCCACGCCCCCTTCACACCTGGGCACATGTGTTCAAGCACATGATCAATAGAGGGTCATAACCACCTCCAGGAGACTACGCCCACAGGGGTTTAAATACCTGGGTCTCTCCACCATTTGGTTGAGAACTGAAGAAGCCTTTCGGATGAGAGGTGAAACGTCTTCAAGAAACAAAAAGAAGTCCAGTCGCCTTTTTCAAGCTCCAGAGACTACTATGACCTGGATAACTGAGAATCTACACAGACATTGTTTACTGATATATACGAGTTTGAATAATTAAAAAGCAAAACAAAACAACGACAAGACAGTGAGGACAACAGATGACAGGTCTCCCAAATAAAGGTAGAAAATAGGACAGGAGCTTTAAAAGAATTAAAAACAATCTTATGGCAGGAAAGTTCAACTCTGGAGAGGGTAAAATATACTTTTAAAGAAATTAAAAACTGTTATAAAGGCTTGAGGACCATATATGACAGGAGAGAGGGAACTCTGTATGGGGGAAATGGAACCACCACCTGCTAAATACTGACATACCAAAAGACTTGAATGTGTGATAGATTTTTGAGCTGAGAGGACGGAAGCAGGACGGGAGTAGCCGCCCTGGCGCGGCCCCGGTACAAAAGGCCAAGGGGGACAGAGAGCGCTGGGATTAAGCATCAGTACAATACGCCTGTTGATTGCTGGGCTGTGTTGTAATTGTAAGCGGAACGGTACATTAAAAACAATACAAAGATGAGAGTAAAGCGGTCATTATAGTGGAGCAGTGAGCATTGTCTGCAGGGACAGGCTGGGCTTGAAGTTCAGCCCGGGACCTCGGACAGGCTGTGAGCGCTGCACCGCGAAATTGGGTAAAAAATAAATAAAATAATTCTGATCACCAGCCGTTTTCTCCTGGGAATGACCGGCCATTCGGGAAACCTCCTGATGGCCACCACGCCCCTGATTCTGGGTATGACGAAGAGCAGGATTGCTTTTTTATCATCCACAGCGTCTTGAGAGTGAAGGAGGTCACTATATGTAAACGGCAACATGTTCTGTATACAATACATGTTAAAGTCTTTGCTCTTACATTCCCCTGTTTCAGAGGTCTGTCTGATATACTGTAAAATATACTGCTCAAAAATATTAAGGGAACACTTAAGCAACACAACATAACTACAAGCAAATCATACTTCCGTGAAATCAAACTGTCCACTTACACAACACTAAGTGACAATCAATTTCACATGCTGTTGTGCACATTCCACTTTGTACAGAAAAAAATAATTCAATGAGAATATTTCAGTCACTCAGAACTATGATGTGTTATTTGAGTGTTCCCTTTATTTTTTTTAGAGCATTGTATTGCCCGCCCACTCTTAACCCAAATTATCCAGCTTGCTGGGGTTCACTTCAAAAACATAATATCTTCAGTAATCTCTGCTTAACAAGTTCATTACACTCCATATTTTAGTGGAAAAGTACAGTTAATTAATTTTATTTCGTAATGGGCCAACATTTTTACCAAACATGAAAGAATAAGTAATGATTACTAAAAAGTTTAATTACAATCAAGATCTGGGTTAGGAGTGCATTTGCTTCATCATGTCTTTTGGTTTTGCTGTGTTTCACACTACACAATTTCAAAATGTTGGGTAGTGTAAATTGTGCTTGTTCTGACTTTGAGTGAAGATTATCATGACCAAAACGCACGTTGTCACGGTAACATTGTTTTTATTTTACATGACATTGTTTGTACATGCAAACAATATATCAATACACAGTCAAACATTTTACAAAGTGGCACCAATACACTATGACACCCCTTATAATCAGTATGTTTCAGCAAAATATGTGTATGTCATTTATCAAATGGTTTTATTTTCCACTCTGCCCCCCCTTCTTCGTAACTATAAGTCGCAGAACTTTGTGCAAGCCAGTAATAATTCGGTTACAGAAGTCCGGAGTAACCCGCGTGGTCCAAAATAGTTGTATTGCTTCAATAAGTTCCTGTTTTGTGCCAGGCTTCGCTTCTTTACGGTTGAAGTCTTTCATGGAGTGCTAAACAAGCTCGATGGGATTTAAATCGGGCGATTCAGCCGGAGTTTTCACCCAGTTGATTCCCTCCGATGCCATGCATGCTGAAGTGGCAGTGTGCTTTGGGTCATTATCCTGGAAGAAATGGTGATTCTGGCCAAAGTGTTCCCTTACATATGGGGCAGAGACTTCTTTAATAATTGTCTCTTCAAAAAACTGTCTGTCCATTATTCCCTCAAATAAGACCATGGGACCTGCGCCGTGTCTGGAAATCATTCCCCACACATGAAGCTTAAGTGGATGTTTTGGCTTTGCTTTGGGAACAAAGTGGTTTTTCCTTTGTTTCGTCAGTGAAAAGCACGTCATGCCATATTTCTCCAGACTCTATCCACTGAAGAGCCGGCTGAAGCCTTGCCTCCTTATTGCGCTCATTTATCATTGGGAAGAATCGGGTTTTTCCATATCTCCACCCAAGCTTTCTTCTGGCACGACGAATGCTTGTCAGACTCAACAATGTTCCCATATTTCTCAGGAGGTGCTTTTGTAACATGTTGGCGGTCATCTCATCATTGGCCTTTGTCATGTTATCAATAGCAAACATAACATCACTGTGGAAGTACAAAAATAATGAGAACAATTATAAAACATTAGACATCGGAACATCAGAAGGCCATTTTTAATATGGTGCCACAGAATGGCAACTAAACTTGCTAACAAATTATGCAGCATTATAATGTAATAGCTTACTTTTGCAGTTTACTTGGCTTTGCAGGTCAACGTTTTCTTTCCCTGTAGTGGTAGCGAACACAGCGCAGTGACACTTTGATGCCCAGGCTTGCAAAATGCTTTTGAATCTCCAGTGCTGATTTTCCATTTGACTTCATGAGCCGGATCTGTTGGGAGTTCTCCTTGCTGATGTTAGTCATCTCGGCTTCAATCTCGCAATAGTAGTTGAACAGTACGAGGCTGAAACTATGTAGCGTATGCATACTGTCATACCTTAACGGACGTTTGCGATTGGCTAACTGCTCCTACAGGTAGTCTGACCAATGAGCAACAATCACACCTACAGTTCAGTATGCAGAAGCGCATCGCAAAGATAAATAGAGCTGGAGGTCTGTGAAACGCCACTTTTCTGTATTTGTGCCACGGATTCTTTAGGAGGATGGAAGCTCCAGCTTTTTACAAACACAGACCAAAACGGCCTGCACCAAAGGTAAGGAGACAGTAACACAGTATGATGTTTATTGTTATTACAGTACGTTGCCTAAAATGCTACCATGATTTCGCCCAGGGCAAGATGCCGTCTCCACAGATAAAACGGAAAAAAACATCAGCACCGCCGCCAAAGAAGACTGTTCGCCTGGTGAAGAAGAAAGTTTTGCTGTTCTATATTTTATGCAGTGTGAATTGTTTTTAAATAGGTCAAGATGCTTTTGCGTGACACATAAGTAACACAGTTTTTTTTTTTTTCCACAGGCTTCCACCATTTACATTGATAAAGGAGAGGGCCCAGTCAGCCCCTGGAAACAGCAGTACATCCATGAACTTTCCAGCTTAAGAAAACGACTGGGTGCCATTGAGGCACAGCTTGAACACTCTAACGGGCCTGCGCCTGCACCGCCGGTGGAGTGTGAAGGATGTGCCGCGTTAAGGGCAACTTTGGACAGCGTTATGGAAAGACTGACCGCTTTGGAAACACATCCGCCCGAGAGTGTTATCAGGCGTCAGCTTTTTTCAAATGCTGCCTCTCCTGTGCAGAGAGAAGAGGCCCTTTCCACACCACAATTTATAGGGGACCGCTGGCGTACTCTCCCAGTCCCCTCTCCACCTTCATCAGTACACACAACACCAGCCAGAGAGGACGAACCTACCATCCCATCCTCAACGAACACTGGGTCCAGTACGCCAGCACGATGGCTTTACCTTCCCATCGCTTCCCCACCGTCTCAAGAGAGAACCCCAGGGAAGCATCCCAATATTAGTTCCGACACCACCTACACCCGCCACACAACTCCCAAGCGTGACGGCTCTGACCGCTGAGCGTGACGAGGAGTTTTATAAAGACTGCTTTTTGCGCGGTGAATATCGACCTGAACACTATGCCGCTAATGTTTTCATGGCTATAATGCCATTTGAAACATACCAGAGCTGGGCAAAGAGGGTCAACTGGAGCGGAACAAACGGGAAGGAGGAGTTGCCACGGCAGGTCAAGGAGAAGGTTGTCGGTTGTGTACAGCAGAGATTTCCGGACCTGTCCGGGCAACAGTGGCACAGCATTAGACGGAGGATAAACGAGAGACTCAGGAGTCCCCAAAAGATGAACCCAGCAAGACAGCGTCTGGGATTTTTATAAATTTGCAAGTTTTGCTATTTTCAACAATAAAAAATAAAAACTTTCCCAACACAGCACCAACTACTGTATGTTTTCATGTGTTCTCTTTGTATTATGAAGAACAGCTCTTGTGGAATCATTCTCCCCTAAAATGCATTTTTTTCCCTCTCGTCCCACCCCCTTGATGACAAAGATGAGTGTGAAATAAAACTGCAAAAATACAACACAACGGTCCTGTCTGCGGTATTTTTTCCATACTGTATATGTCTCTTAAAATTGTATACAAAATGGGTTGTAATCAACATATTATCTTTATGATGAATTATTACGCAAGTCCTGCAACATGCCCCAAAGAGTTGAGCTGTGCCGACATCATATAGAATAATCCAACACTGGATTATGAATGGGTATCACCAGGGCTGGACTGGGACAAAAATTCAGCCCTGGCATTTCTGGCTGAGACACTCACTTTAGTAATAATGCTTAAATTGCAAAGCTTTTACTTCTCATTTAGAAGTTTTTAAATCTGTTATTTGACTTTTTTGAGTGCTTTTAAAAATATGTTTAATCAGCATAGAGGCTACAAATTCAAACTACTGTGCACCTAAAATGGACACTTGCTGCTCATCCAACACTTCTCGGCCTTGACTGTTTGCTATTTTATCAGATTACGGTTCCGTGGCTTCCATATTTTTGGAAGTATGCAAATACCAATAAATACTGATACTAATACATCGCTATTGCTCATCATTCTCATATAATAAGGCTAACGTTACCTCCATCACCTCAAAGTCCCTGTATTATCCTAACATTGTTACCTGCTTCTACTCCACGTGTCACACTGAAGGCCCGCGGCCACATCCGCGATCTAAATTTATGCTGGCCATGAGATGATTTCCTTTAACTATCAATAATGATGCAGAGGGAGACCTGCACAGGTGCGCTGACAGTGCATCACTGCGTCACACAGCTTATGAAGCAGGTGCTTCATAAGCACCGTAACACAGACAGTGAACTTTTTGTATGACAGTAAGAAATGAAAGTGCAGCCCAAAACAGTTGATTGAAAAGGGAGACAGCGTGGATTGCTCAGCGCAGCACCGCTTCTTTTTTAACCTACTGTATTTATTTACTTATTTAGTTAAAAGATGAAGTGAAACAAAGTAATCTTTTGGTGATTCGCAATGGAAATGTGTGAAAGGTCATACTGACAAAAATTTTATGCATCTATTTTAGGTCTTCAAAACTTGCTACTTCACCAAAACATTTGTGAATCACAGAACTCAACATTTTTGTTAAGAAGGCGCCATCTTTTGGTGACAGTCTACAATTGAGGGAAAGGGGTGTGTTCATGCTGGAAAGTAGATACGCCCAGGAGAAGGAGGGGGACTTCCAGCCCGACGACAGCCAGACGTCGGCCAGCTGTGGGCTGGACTTCAGCTGGCCGACGTCTGGCTGGATGCGGCAACTTTAGGTGGCTGCATCTGTATCTGTCTCTGTTGCTGTACCGACCTTGGAATTAAAGTCTCAGATGATGTATACTATGTCCTTTCTCGGTGTCAAATCTGTTGCCTGCCGAATCTCTGTGTAAAAGCGCTCTATCTCCTTCCTCTGAGCCGCAGATAGGAGCATAGATTTGGACGATGGTGATTTGTGACTCTGTCCTTTGAATCATATGGCCATCACTCAATCACTGACTGGATAATAAACCTCGAGGGCCTTGGTGATCTGCTTTGACAGAATGAGTCCAACTCCCCTTGCGGCAGATGTTTGAATTGCCAGAAAACATATTTCCAGAGTTGAAATAGCCACTGCCTTGCGAATGCACTTCACTTACTCTGAGAATATTGGACTAATAATCAAAGAATCAATATAAGGACTCACAAATGTCAGCAAATTTCTGGAGGGAGACTACTGAAACTATTGGAATGGATGCGAGGGAATGAAGACAGTGAAAAAACAGGGACAAATATGTTTGCACCGCATATAAAACACCCACACACGACCACGAGGTAATTAACGCACACAATCCAGCTACTGTACACAAGCATAAATGCGGACATGAGGTCGGCCACTTCCGTAGGTTGTGTACAGAGGCCGCAAAGACCCTGCAAGTCTAATTAGTGAGCATCTAACCAAACTAGCTCCAAAACAGAAGCAGCATCAGGTGGTGGATAACATCAGGATGCAGCTGGATTTGAGCTTTGACTCCTTGAAAGAGTTTGTTTTTGTCAAACACCACATGTAGGTGTTGTTAATTTACTGCACTGATGCTGAACTTTATTGGGAGTTTATTGCAGAATTTATTGAGTTTGGGAGTTCTGAGCAAAAACTCGAGTGTGGGAGGAGTTCAGTGAGGCTATGGAAAAAGACTTTCGGATGGCATCGAAGCGATTCTGGCAAACCGTCAGGGGACTCAGGAGAGGAAAGCAGTGCTCCACTCACATGGTTTATAGTGCGGGTGGGGTGCTGCTGACTTCAACTGAGGCTATAGTCGGACGGTGGAAGGAATACTTCGAGGACCTGAATCCCACTGACATGCCTTCTGTAGTGGAAGCAGAGTCTGGGGACGAGGGAGATGACTTGACCATCACTGGGGGTGAGGTCACTGAGGCAGTTAAACTCCTTGGTGGCAGGGCCCCTGGGGTGGACGAGATTCGCCCTGAGTTCCTGAAATCTCTGGATGTTGTAGGGCTGTCTTGGTTGACACGCCTCTGCAACATCGCATGGAGATCTGGGGCAGTGCCATTGGATTGGCAGACCGGGGTGGTGGTCCCCGTCTTTAAGAAGGGAGACCGGAGGGTGTGCTCCAACTTTCAGGGGATCACACTCCTCAGCCTCCCTGGTAAGGTCTATGCCAGGGTGCTGGAAAGGAGGGTCTGTCCATTAGTTGAACCTCGGATCCAGGAGGAACAATGCGGTTTTCATCCTGGTCACGGAACGCTGGACCAGCTCTTTATCCTCTCAAGGATATTCGAGTATGCGTGGGAGTTTGCCCAACCAGTCTACATGTGCTTTTTGGACTTGGAGAAGGCATTCGACCGTGTCCCTCGGGGTATCCTTTGGGAGGTCCTGCGGGAGTATGGGGTGTCTGGCCCGTTGTTGCGGGCCATTCAGTCTCTGTACAACCGCAGTGGGAGCTTTGTCCGTATAGCCAGTAATAAGTCGGATTCTTTTCCTGTGGGTTTTGGACTCCATCAGGGCTGCCCTTTGTCACCGATTCTGTTCATAATTTTTATGGACAGAATTTCTACG
The DNA here is from genome assembly GCF_007364275.1 of Archocentrus centrarchus. Taxonomy (NCBI): domain Eukaryota; kingdom Metazoa; phylum Chordata; class Actinopteri; order Cichliformes; family Cichlidae; genus Archocentrus; species Archocentrus centrarchus. The sequence continues at coordinate 17,182,347 of NC_044353.1, read as the reverse complement.
CGTAGCCAGGTGGCAGAAGACTTCTTCCTTGGTGGCCTCAGAGTCTCATCTCTGCTATTTGAAGATGATGCGATCCTGTTGGTTTCATCAGGGGGTGGCCTCCAACTCGCAGTGGAACGGTTCGCAGCCGAGTGTGAAGCGGCCAGCATGAGAATCAGCACCTCTGAGACCATGGTCCTCAGCCGGAAAAGGGTGGAGTGCCCTCTCCGGCTCAGGAACGAGTTCTTGGCCCAAGTGGAGGAGTTCAAGTATCTCGGGGTCTTGTTCACGAGTGACGGGAGAAGGGAGCGGGAGATCGACAGACGGATCGGGGCTGCTTCTGCAGTGATATAGTGACGCTGCACCAGTCTGTCGTGGTGAAGAGGGAGCTTAGTGTAAAAGCGAAGCTCTCGATTTACCAGTCAATCTACATTCCTACCCTCACCTATGGTCACGAGCTTTGGGTAGTGACTGAAAGAATAAGATCGTGAATACAAGCAGCAGAAATGAGTTTCCTTTAAAGGGTGGCTGGCCTCTCCCTTAGAGATAAGGTGAGGAGTGCGGCCATCCGGGAGGGGCTCAGAGTAGAGCCGCTGCTCCTCCACATCGAAAGGAGCCAGTTGAGATGGCTCGGGCATCTGATTAGGATGCCTCCTGGCCGCCTCTTGGGTGAGGTGTTCCGGGCATGTCCCACTGGGAGGAGGCCCCGTGGTAGACCCAGGACACGCTGGGAAGATTATATCTCTTGGCTGGCCTGGGAACGCCTTGGAGTCCCTCCAGATGAGCTGGAGAAGATGGCTGGGGAGAGGGAAGCCTGGGCTTCTCTGCTTAGGCTCCTGCCCCCGCGATCCGGCCCCAGATAAGCGGAAGAGAATGGTTGGATGGATGGATTGAGTTCAGGTTTTTCTTTGTTTCTCCCTGTTGATATTCTTGTTTGTCCTTAATATTACACACATTTAGCATGTAGTGCTGCTGTCTTGTGAACCATTGGTTGTTAAATATATTTCTTTATGGTACTGTCGCTAAGTTTGGTTCAGTGTTGCCAACTTATCAACTTTTCGGACCCCCATAGCTTTTTTTTTTTTTTCCCAAAAAGCGACTAGCGACAGCGAAATCCTCCACTGTCACCATGTTTTGTGTACATAAACCCTTCTTTCCGTGTCCCTTTGTACACTTTGGCATTGCCCAGACCTCACTTCAACTCCACCCTCACCACCTCACTTACACACCGAGCCTGCCTATCCACTCCATCCGCTCCCATCCCCAGACCTCGCTTCAGCCTTTAAAGGAGGAGGGTTGAACATAGGTAGCAGTCACACCCCATAGTGTTTTTTTTTTTTATTTGATATTCTAACAATAAACAATACAGACAACATTGATTTATGTAATATTGGTCTAGGCAAAGCCCCTCCTGTAGGCCCACCACCCACAGGAGGTATCATAGGGGTTGGGTGCAGTGTGTGTCAAGCGGTGGCCAAGGGCGGAGGCCCTGGTGGACCAATCACTGGCTATCGAGACTGGCTATTGGGACATGGAATGTCACCTCTCTGGTGGGGAAGGAGCCTGAGCTAGAGTGTGAGGTTGAGAAATAACAGCTAGATATAGTTGGGCTCACCTCAATGCATGGCCTGGGCTCTGGAATCAGTCTCCTGGAGAGGGGCTGGATTCTGTTCCAGTCAGGAGTTTCCCTCGGTGAGAGGCAGCGAGCTGGGCTGGGTATCCTCGTATCTCCCGGCTTGCTGCCTGCACGTCGGAGTTTTCACAGGTGTATGAGAGGGTTGTTTCCCTGCCCCTTCGGGCCGGGGAACAGGTCCTGACTGTTGTTTGTGCTTATGTGCCAAATGACAATTAAGAGTACCCACCCTTTTTGGAGTCGCTAGGCGGGGTGCTTGAGTGGTCTATCCGGTGACTCCATTGTCTTGCTTGGAGACTTCAATGCTCACGTTGGCAATGATAGTGAGACCTGGAGGGGTGTGATTGGGAGGAACAGCCTGCCTGATCTGAACCCGAATAGTGTCGTGTTATTGGACTTCTGTGCAAATCACAGTTTGTCCATAATGAACACCATGTTTGAACATAAGGATGTCCATAAGTGCATGTGGTACCAGGACACCCTAGGCCACAAGTTGTTGATCGATTTTGTAATCGTATCACCAGATCTGTGGCCATATGTTCTGGACACCTGGTGGTGAATTGGATCAGGTGGTGGGGGAAGATGTTGGACAGATCTGGTGCACCTAAACGTGCACCAGATCTGGGAACGCCTGGCAGAAGCCCCAGTCCGCAAGATCTTCATCTCCCACCCCCGGCAGAACTTTGACAGCATTACGAGGGAGGCTGAGGACATTGAGTCTGAATGGACCATGTTCCGCACCTCCATTGTTGAGGCTGCTGCTCAGAGCTGTAGCTGCAAGGTGGTTGGTGCCTGTTGTGGTGGTAACCCCCGAACCAGATGGTGGTCACCGGAGGTGATGGGAGCCATCAAGCTGAAGAAGGAGTCTTATTGGGCTTGGTTAACCTGTGGGACTCCAGAGGCAGCTGACAGATATCAGCAGGACAAGTGGAATGCGGCTTGGGCAGTGGCTGAAGCATAAACTCGGGTGTGGAAGGAGTTCGATGAGGCTATGGAAAAAGATTTTTGGATGGCATCGAAGCAATTCTGGCAAACTGTCAGGCGACTCACGAGGGAAAAGCGGTGCTCCACGCACACGGTCTATAGTGTGGGTGGGGTGCTGCTGACTTCAACTGAGGCTATAGTCGGACAGTGGAAGGCATACTTCAAAGACCTCCTGAATCCCACAGACACACCTTCTGAGGTGGAAGCAGAGTCTGGGGATGGGGGGATGACTTGCCCATCACTGGTGGTGAGGTCACGGAGGTGGTTAACCTGTTAACTGGCCACTCCAAAATCAACAAAAATGCCTGAAAAAGCATACCCAGCTGCTGTTCCTGAACTCTTTGGAGTACATGCAACAGCTTGGTTTCTGTGAAGAAGACAAGCTATATTTTTTCAGTTTTGCAGTGAACAATACTCTAACTGTAATGAGTATGTAGCTATTAAGGTTTGAACACAGAAAAATTAGACAATTTTTGTCTTGCCTAGATTTTTCCTGTTTGTTTTTATGTAACCAGGGGCGCAGCTATATACATTCTGAGGTGTATGCAGACACATTTTTAGCCCCCCACCCCATAACCCAACCCAACCCACCCCACGTGCACACACACACCAAGGTTCTGGGCAGGGGTGGTAATGCTAGATAACAAGCTAATGCTAAAAGCTGGTCCCGCTTGTTAATTGAGTGAAGGGGCCTACACATGTAACCAGAAAGCACATCTAAAGCCTAAATAAAAGTCTTCATGAACCTGTAGTTACATTTATCGAGGTGCATGTCATTTTTCTTGAAGGCCTTTCACAGCTCCACTGGTGCTGAAAACTAATGTTTGACTATGGCTTTCTGAATACAAGTGGGGCTGCAACTATCGATTATTTTATTAATCGCGTATTGTATCGATTATTCCATCAATTAGTCAAGTAACTGGATAAGAAATAATTTTTTGTACTAACAATTCATCTGCACATTTTAACTTCCATCCTGCAGTTTTTCCTCTCTGTCACATGTGTCAGACTCAAGGCCTGCGGGCCACTTCTGGCCCACGATCTAATTTTATACGGCCAGCAAGATGATTTCATATAGCTATTATTAATAGCCCGCTGGTGGTGCTCCTACCACTTATACTACAAATCCCATGCACTGCAACAGCTTCCGGCAGGCCAAGAACTGTGCGCTAACCCGTTTTCCGTATTGCCGATTGATCAGTGATCAG